>NC_091812.1:24225000-24962500 GCF_041296235.1 Equus asinus
TGGGATTCCCTTTCCTCAGCATTGCCCCCGGCTTTCCTCTTCCTTCAACCCCCACCCTCTTCGATTTGCACAAGCACTCAAGCAACTTAAATCGGGCTTGTGTCCCCACGAACAACCAGTTCAGCTGTTGCAACGCAATGAGACAGTCTATGATTCTATTCAGGTTACCAGGCAGGCAAATGAATGGGAAATAGGCACATTCGAAGTTTGCCATTGCAAAGATCAAGTAACTAGCTTGACTGAGTAGATTTTCACTTTATAGCTAATTATACCTGTATTTTAAGTGGACATAGCTTTTATTCTCTTTAGCAATAGAGTTTTATAGCTTCTGCCTTTCAACTTTCTCAATTTTCCTATGTCTGTTACACATCCCCCCCACCACCCCAGGGCCAGTAACTATATCAAAATAATGCTACTTTGTTTTCAAAAGGCTTTTGATCAAAAGATCACAAATTATTTTGCAGATGATTGAGTCTTATACCCCATCCTGTGAGGCAAGGGAAGAAAAAGAGAGGAATATATTATATAACCTGAGTCTCAAAAGAAAATATAAAAAAGGAAATGCATTCTTTGACCTCTAATTCTGCACCTTCTCTATTCAACTTGGTTTTGTTCTTATTAAAACAATTTCATTTGTCCAATCGTTTTTCATACAATTGAATTTTTCTCTCTTTTTCCAAGCTTTCTCTGACCATTTTTGACAATTCCACTTTATCTCCTCTTTTAGTGTATCAATTATACTTCTTTAAAAAATTTTAGCAGTTCCCTTGGAGTTTGCATTTACCTTTTAAACTAATCTAAGCCCACATTCAGATAACACTATCACGCTTCAAGTACAGTGAGGTAACTTATAACAGAGTACCTTAATCCTTCTTATCATCCGATGCATTCTTGTTATTACTTTGAACAGCTATCTTTTAGATCAATTAAGAGCAAGAAAAAGAACAGACTTTATCTTCATTTATTTCTTCTCCAATGTTCTTCTTGCTTTATGTTGATCTGCTTTATGTTCTCTCAGAAGAATTTCTTTTAACATTTCTTGCAGGGCAAGTCTGCTGGGTGATGGATGCTCTCAAAATTTTTATTTGAGAAAGTCTTTATCTCGCCTTTATTTTTGAAGGATAATTTCTCTGGATATAGAATTCAAAGGTGCTGGGGTTTTTTCTTTCAACTCTTTAAATATTTCATTCCATTCAGTTCTCGTTTGCAAGGTTTTTGGCAAGAAGTGCCCTGTAACTCTTCTCCTTTTTGCTTTTGAAGGGTAGCAGAATATGCCACCCCGAATTATGCCGCTTTGTCATAAGGATTATTTGGAACTGAAGGTAACTGAGAAGATACAAGAAAAGCTCTCTGCCCTCCCCCTATTTGCGTAAAAGCAGGAGGTAAATTTGTAAAGATGTCCCCCTTCCCCTCTCTACTGGGAATGGCAGAAATTAATCACCAGAGACAACTCTAGACCCAGAGACTAAACCAGAGGAATTTACATAACAAACTTTACTGATTAGCCCATATCTTCCATTAGTTTCCCCATAGATTTACCTTCTCAAAACGTGCCACCCTAGAAACTCAGTCTTTCTCCTGTCTCATCACTTCCCTAAAAATTTATTGTTCTTTTGTTAAGATGTCTTATAAGCCCAAGTTCTAACCATCCCTCTGAGTTACTAATCACTGAGCACTTCCATGTGTATGCACGATGCACATGTTAATAAACTTCTGTTTGTTTTTCTCTTGTTAATCTGTCTTTTGTCAATCTATTGTGCAGGTGCCAGACAATGAACCCAAGATGAGTAGAGGGAAGACAGCTGTTCCTCCCCTACACTATGTAAACAAAGTGTTTTATTTTCCCTCTGGCTTCTTTTAAGATTGTTTCTTTGTCTTTAATTTTCAACAGTTTAAATAAGATATGACTAGGTGTGTAGGGTTTTCTTTTTTTCTTTTTTGTGTTTATCCTGCTTGATGTTGTCTGAGCATCCTGCATCTACGGGTTGGTGTCTTTCACTAAATTTGGAAAAATTTCAGCCATTATTGCTTCAAGTATTTCTTCTGCTTCTCTCTTTCTTTTCCTTCTGGTATTCCAATAATGGGTATATTACAGTTATATTTCAGTTTGGGAAGTTTCCCTTGACATGTCTTCAGACTCACTGATTCTTTCCTTAGCTGTGTCAAGTCTAACAATGAGCCCATCAACAGTATTCTGCATTTCTGTCACAGCGTTTTTAATTTCTAGCATTTCCTTGGATTCTTTCTTAGAGTTTCCTTCTCTCACTTTACATCACTCATCTCTTCTTAAATATTGTCTACTTCTTCCCTTAGAACTCTTTGCACATTAATCATAGTAATTTTAAATTCCCTATCTGATAATTCCAATATTGGTGTCATATCTGAGTCTGTTTCTACACTTGCTTTATCTCCTCGTGCTGTATTTTTTCTTGCCTTTTGGCATGACTTGCAATTATTTATTGAAAGCTGGACATGCTGTATCAAGTAACAGGAGCTAAGGTAAAACGGGCATTTATTGTGAGAATTTACGCTCATCTGGCTTGAAGTTGGGCTGTGTTTAACATTTTCTGTAGCTGCAGTTGCCAGATGCTTCAGCATTAGTGTCCTTGGTTTTATCTCCCCGTTACAGACCTTGGGCTTCCCTAGGTGCTCTTCCTCAGAGAGAGTGAGTGGGAGAGCTCTTTCAGCTGACATCCATTGTTGTTATACCGGAGCCTGTTAGCGTGGTGTTAAGGTATAAGGGAGATGGAGTGTTCCATAAACTTATGATTAAATCTCAGTCTTTCATGGGGTCTGTGTCTCCAGGCTGTGACCTTCACAAGTGTATTTCCAGTGGTATAAGCTTTTTTTGTTTCCCCTAACCCTTCACCCCTTGCTTTCTACTCTGGCTGCAGTGTTTCTATTTCCTTAAAACTCTGACTCCTCTTGATCACAAGCCTGTCTCCTTAAGTGAGACAGATGGATGGAAGGCCTTTGTCCTAGGTGTACTGAAGCCCTGACAAAGTTTTTCTCCTGAAGAGTGGGCCTTTGTTACGGAAAAACCTGCAGGTATGTTTCATGATGGTTAATCTTCCCCTCTGCTGCTAGAGCCTTAAGGGGATCTCCTCTGATCTTCATTCACTGAGAGAACCTGGTGGGATTCCTGGAGATGAAGCTTTCAGAAGTGTGGGGGCACCTAAGACCGCAGCCACTGAGACCTTCCTGCTTTCATGGTAGTCCACACTCAAACCTCCAGCGCTTTCTCCAAATTACCATTTAAGTGTTCCTACCAGTCACACCTCTAGCCACTAATGCTCTAGGCAAGCAGATCTCAGCTGTGACTCTGGATTCATCTGTGTCCCCAGATTCTGGGCTGGCAGTTTACCTTGCAACTTCAGTTCTCTGATGGGTCTGAGAAAAGTCATTGGTTTTCAATTTGTCCAGGTTTATCTTGTAAGAACAAAGTGACAACTTCCAAGTTTTGCATGTTAGAACTGAAACTGGAAGACTGCCCATTTTGAATTTTCACTTCTTATTTGTAATAAATTTATCCTTAGGAGGATACTTCACAGTGTTTGATCACTGATGAGTTTGGACATTGCTATCACTCAGTAATGTCAATCGTCTGTCAAGTGTCTCTCCTATATTATATCTTCATTTGCTTTTTTTTTTTTTTCCATTGAGCAAATATTTATTGTGGGCCTGCAGGAATAAGATACCCCTGGGTCGTCCCTCCTTGGTGCATTCACAAAATTCTCTAAAACTAAACTCCCAACAGTCAGTACAACACGGCTACATTAAGTTTCACCATTAGTAGTTTTTCTCAGCAATGATAAGACACTGTCTTAACTCAGTAGTTGTCCTTTGATTAATAAATCAAAGTAGACATTAGAGAAGCATGGTATTTTGAATTTTCTTTCCACAGAATAGGTAATGGGCTGTCATAAAACTTTGGTGAGAAGCTTATCATTTTCAGATTTTGGAGTGGCAAAGGAATTTCAAGGTTTAATAGAAACTTAATTTCTATTAAACCTTGAATCATCACTGGAAACATGAATTCAGCTGAGTAAAAACAGTGCTTGGTTCTGTCTACTGAGGTCATCAATTTCCACGTTAACAAAAGTGAACGTTTAGATTAAAATCAAAGAAAACCCCTCTGTCCAGGATGCAATAATTGGATGCAAGGAAGAAGAGGAAAAATGAAGGTCTTACCCTTTACACCTGAACAATGGATTCATTCTAATATCAAATCAAATATGTATTATGATTCTGCTGTGCCCTGATGCTTTATTATGTTTAGAGATCAAGCCACTGTTGAGTTGTGGTAGGTAAAGGAAATGCAAAAGTTTTAACACTCTGAATAGTAGCTTTATATATATATATATATATATATATATATATATATATATATATAGCATATATATAGTAGTATTTATAGTATATATAAATATATATAAATAGCAATTTATATATATGTAAATAATTCATCTATTCAACAAAAATTTGCTAAGCAATTGATAAAATGTTAAAGATTTGAAGATCCTAATTTTCCTCATCCCTTATGGATAATGAGCTATATTTACTATTTGGAAAAGGATTATAGGGAAGTAAAGTCTCTGTTTACTTTTTATATAAGACCATGGAAACCAGATTCTCAAACTTAGATCTTGCTATGAAGGTTTATGCTTGCCTGGGCTTAGATGGGCAGGCCAGGAAATCAAAGCAGCAGTTTTTTCCTCTAAGTTAACTTTGTCGATGCCACCTTGAAAAAATTTGGAGGGAGCCTTTTTTGAATTAGTTTTATCTCAGTAACCCTCAAAAACGCTTTAGGGAGTGAGGAACGCAACTGTCAAATGTTCAAGCAACTCTTGTTGATTTCAGTGTAATTGATCAAGAGCAATATAGAAAAGAGCTTGGTACAAAAGACAAAAGGCCTGAGGCTATTTCGTGTGTTGTTTGTGGCTTATTGTAGAAAGCAGACAAAGTCTCTCATATACTCGCCAAGCTACAGCCTCCCACTGTCTCTCCTTTTAATATAAATAAAAGATAGCTAGTTTCATGATAGGAACCTTCTATCCTTAAGTGGGCACACACTGATATTCTTATGGTCTGTGGAGCAGAGAAGTAGTTTGACTCAGCTTTGACCTCCAATCACCAGGTTCTTTGTAACTTAAAGCGTCTTTCCTGGCCCAGGACTCCAACAACTGTTTCAATTTGTATTCAGCATCTTAAAAGGAAAGGATTGCATGAACAACAAAACGGTATGTGATTTCATGAAGTGTTTTAGTATGGCTAAAATTAATAAACTATAAAAAACCAAATCATGGGCGGGCCCCGTGGCTGAGTGGTTAAGTTCGCACGCTCCACTGCAGGCAGCCCAGTGTTTCGTTGGTTCGAATCCTGGGCACGGACATGGCACTGCTCATCAAACCACGCTGAGGCGGCGTCCCACATGCCACAACTAGAAGGACCCACAACGAAGAATATGCAACTATGTACCGGGGGACTTTGGGGAGAAAAAGGAAAAAAATAAAATCTTAAAAAGAAAAAAACCAAATCATTAGTAAAGTCTTTTCTTTCTGGAGAATTTTCTTTGGAAATTTACGTAAGTGTGTCCAGTGTACACGTGTGTTTTTCCCCCATGGCTATGTGTTTGTGTGTTTGTGCACGTTCTTCTGCTAAAGGACACATGCAACATGATATCAGGTTTGCTACAAGATGAAATCATGGTTTCTTCCAAGAATTGTGTTCTTGCAGGGTTAATTCAGGAAGGTTACTGCCCAACAACCACACGGCAGTCATGCCTCATCACCTTCAGCAGGAATAATTTATAGTTTAATCTTACATGCAGGCGTATTAAATTAGTATTACTCATCAGAACCCGCTTATTAATAAAACAAGCCGAATTAGCCACTGGAGAATCATATTTGGAAATTCAATGACAATTTTACATTTTTAATAAAGGCTCAGAAATATTATTGCAGAGCAGGTGGTACAGAGAACTGTGGTCAAATTTGACATTCATTAATAATTGAAGTGTGGAACGTGACAGAGGTGAAAATTGATATTGATTTCTTTCCTCTAATATTTGGAGGAGTTCTAAAAGGTAAATAAAATGAGATAACAAGACATATCAAGTCTCACTGATTTCTTTGATCACCCCCTCCCCACATGAAAACACATATCACTCCTTTGCCTACTATGTTTTGAATAATTCAATGCCCATAGTCTTTCCAGTTCAATGCATTATAAAACACATTCAAGCTGAGTTTCAATCATATTAGACTGAAAGCTGAATTTTTTATGAAGGATTATTTAAAACAAAATGCGTCTTGAGCCCAACAGCCTTTGAAACCAAACAATCCTGGGAGTTCAGTAAGAAAATGTCAACACAGTGGAGAATTTTTCGATTCAGAAAATTAAAGGAATCCTGTTTGATGTATATTAACCATATCAATATTAACAACCTTCTGCTGGATTTCAGCACTGATTTGAGAGCTGAGGTATTATTGGTCTTGTATTTTAACTAGTTGTGAAAGCACTGAGAGAGTTGTTCTTGGGTTGAACTTGACCTGCCTCTAGGAATGCTTTCTGTTCCATCCATTTTGAAAAGCTTTATTCATGTGGATTTCTCTGCCTTACTTCTTCTTATCACTTGCACCCCTTGGGGAAATGAAAGATGCTCGAATATAGATGTTAACACTGCAGATGCTTTGTTTGGCAATAGTGTCTTTCAGCTTCCCATCTTTAAAAAATTATATTACTGACTACTCATTGGACTTAAAAGCGACTTCTTTTACTGACAAACACTTGGTTTGGGAGCCAGAGGAAATAAGTCTTTTCAAATTTCCTTTTCTATTTTGAGTCACAGCTTTACGTTGCAACTCTACTTGTTCAAAAATTAGATCATGGAGTCATAGGAAGCTATGACTTTCAAATAATTAATAAAAAATTGTCTCCAATGGGCTATATAAGTAGAAAGCAGAATGTTACTAATCATCAGTGTTTCTTCTGAGTCATATAGCATCTTATAATTTCAAGTAAGAGAAATCCAAATGGAAAGTGCTACAATAGCCAAGTGTACCATCATTACAGTTTTACCATTTGGTAATTTTCCATGCCAAGTCAACCTGAACCTTAGACTACTAGAATGTCTTTTTAATTTTTAGGTTCTCCTCTTTTGCATTAAAAAATGGTCACAACTTTATAAATAAGATTAAAGAAAAAACATGAAAGTAGGAGGTCATCCACGATATTCCCATTAGGCATTAAAATACACACACACACACACACACACACACATATAGATGCTCTGGGATAAATCTTCATCTTCTATTTCAGTTGAACATAGGTCCATTTCCTTAGAAATAGGGAACTCATTTCACAACGTAAGTGAGAAGATTAACTGGCTGGACCATCTCTCTTGAATACAATTCCAAGTAGCCTCTATTTAAGGTTGTCTAGATCTTGGTCCTTCCTAGCAATCGACTACTCCAACACTGTGTAGTCCATCAAATTAGAGTCTTTCTGAAGCCATGCTAGCAACACAAAGTGAAGTAAAGAACTGAGGTAACTGACAAAAAAAAAAAAAAAGAAAAAGAAAGAAAGGAGAGGAGGAGGAGCAGAAGTATTTCCCAAATTGCATTTTTGCCCATAGTCTCTGTACTTTACATGGGAAAGACATTTGGGTCTGAATTTCTATCATTCTTAGCCATTGTTGGTCCAGAATCTGAGGATAAAAGGAAAAAAGAAAAGGAGTCCAGAGTCTGTTAACTATCTTGCATGCCATATTATGATTTAAAAGACCTTCCAAAATGAAGGAATAAACTTTTGAAAATACAGCTCCCAATCCTCTCAATCTAAACAAATAAACACTAAAAATACATTGTAGAAATCCAGCAAACACAGTGACCACAGTCAAACCAAAGAAAGGCTTATAGCATATTAATGATGGGGGCTGACGGGAAGAGAGGGAGAGTGCTTCAAAACTCTACCTGACCTGGCAAAGCTCAGCACGGCCACTGTTCTTCTTTCGTAAAATCAAGGCATACAGAATTTGAATAAAATTTCCTGAAACATCACCCCCTACTTCCAAAAGCAGATTAAGGGAAGGAGAGTTTGGAAACTGGGAAGAAGAAAACTACTCAAGGAGAGAAGCTCCTTCTCATTTCAGCGGACCACCAGGGCTTATCTGGGTAACGAAATGATGAGAGGCCTTTTCAGTCATCTTCATTTTGTATTCATCTACTTAAATTTTAGTCCACATTTTAGAAATATCCAATGAGAATGAGAGGTATTCCCATACGTATCCGTTTTTTAATCCACACACAAGCCAGGTTAATAGCTATTTTCACGCTTTTATGAATGTGGAAACTGAGGCTCAGTATAGCAATCAAGGAATTTTCCTAAATTAGCAAAGCTTCAAGTCTTCTAAGTCAGTTGTTCTCACTGTGTCTTGGGTAGCTTAAAATTCTGCGTAGGAGGAGAGAATAGAATGAGGATTTGAGCATAGACATCACTGACAACACAGGGGCGATAGCGCAGTTTCATTTGTAGTGGATTTGACTTGCCCTCTTATGTTTAGTTTTCTTTCTGTACAACTGTCACAGAAGGTGAAGGAAATTGGGTAATATTTGCATATGCAATTAATCAAAGCAGAATTGCTTTTAGCTTTAACAAAAAGATCCTTTTGTGATCTCAGATTAACATCTTTATTCCTAAGTGGAGCATAAATAACATTTATTGGCTGAGATTATTTGCAATAGACAAGACTGTTTACTGTTTACCGCCCAGCAGATGACTCTTCGTATGTCTCACTGAGTATGCTAACAGAAGAAAAAAAAAAGCTGAGACTGAGCTCTCATTTTACAAGAGCGAATTTAAATTAACTTCAGTAGCCAGAATTAATGAAACCTGGTAAATGATGCAAAGGTATTCCACAGGGTGTTTTGTTTTAATTAGAGGTAGAAAAATGTGAGTCATTAGTAGTTTTTAAAAATGTTGCATTCTATTACTCTCTCATATTTTAAATCTAGCAACATAAATGAAAACTAAAAAATGTTGGCTATTTAGTTCAATTTTTAACATATATCAGCTCTGAGTTTATATTGCATGAATAGTAAAGAATCTGAATCGACAATATAATTTGAAGGCGTTCAGGTACAAGTAATAAATCTTATTAGAAGATCAGTTTTTGTCTATTAATATTGGATCCTGCCTATGTTTTCTCATAGGCAGCTATAAAATTTACTATAAACCTACTACAATTCAAACATTATGGTATTAACACCTGAATGAACAGGTATATAAATTAAACAGGAAAGAATACCCACAAATAGTTCTAAGTATGTCTGAGAAGTTTGATCACGATAAAGTGAAATTATAATCTAAAGGTTAAAAACAATCATTAAAATTGATATTAATAAAACTGTATACCCATTTAAAAGATAATAAAGTTAGCTCTGTACCTCATACTACATAATCAAAATAAATTACATCAGTTCCACATGTAAGGAGCTTGAAAGGCACCACTCCAACCCAGCAAAGGGATGTGTCTTTAGAAAACATTTTCTCCCAATCTGTGGCTTGACTTTTCATTCTGTTGACAGTGATTTTCACACAGTAGAATTTTCAATTTTAATGAAGTGTAGTTTATCAATTCTTTTTTTCATGGATTGTGGCTTTGGTGTCTAAAAAGTCATTGCCATACTCAAGGTCATCTAGGTTTTCTCTTATGTTATCTTCTAGGAGCTTTATAGTTTTGCATTCTACATTTAGCTCTGGGATCCATTTTGAGCTAATTTTTGTGAATGCTGTAAAGTCTGTGTCTAGATTCAGTTTTTTTGCGCATACACATCGAGTTGTTCTAGCACCATTTCTTGAAAAGGCTATCTTTGCTCCATTGTATTTCTTTTGTTCCTCTGTCAAAGATCAGTTGACTGTATTTATGTGGTTCTATCTCTAGACTCTTTATTCTGTTCCACTGGTGTATTTATTCTTTCCTCAACACCACACTGTCTTGATTACTGCAACTTTATAGTAAGTCTTGAAGTCAGGTAGTGTCATTCCTACAATTTTGTTCTTCTCCTTCAAAAGTATGATGCCCGTTCTGTGTCTTTTACCTCTCCATATAAATTTTAGAATCAGTTTGCGGATATCCATAAAATAACTTGTTGGGATTTTGATTGAGATTGTATTAAATTTCTATAGATTAAGTAGGAAAGAACTGAAATTTTGACAATATTGAGTCTTCCTATTCATGAATATGGACTATCTTTCCATTTGTTTAGTTATTTTTTTATTTTGTTCATCAGAGTTTGGTAGTTTTCCTCCTACAGATCTTGTATATGTTTTATCAGATTTATACTGAAGTATTTCATTTTTGCTGGTGCTAGTGTAAATGGTGTTGTGTTTTTATTTCAAATTTCACTTGCTCATTGTTGGTATATGAGAAAGCAATTGCCTTTTGTACATTAACCTTGGATCCTGCAACCTTGCTATAATTACTTATTAGTTCCAGGAGTTTTTTGGTCAATTCTTTAAGATTTTCTACATAGACAATCATGTCATCTGTAAACAAAGAAATCTTTATGTCTTCTTTCACAATCTGTATACTTATTATTTCCTTTTCTTGTCTTATTGCACTAGCAAGGACTTCCAGTATAGTGTTGAAAAGGAATGATAATGGAAGAGATCCTTGTCTTGTTCCTAATCTTAGTGGGAAAGCTTTAAGTTTCTCCCTATTAGGTATGAGGTTACCTATAGAGTTTTTGTAGACAGTTTTTATCAAGTTAAGAAAGTTCTCCCCTATTCCTAATTTGCTGACAGTTTTTATCAAGAGTGAATGTTGCATTTTGTTAGATTCTTTTCCTGCATGCATTGATATGATCATGTGATTTTTATTTTTTAATCTGTTGATGTGATGGATTACATTAATTACTTTTTTGAAGGTCGTACCAGCCTTGCATAGCTGAGATAAGTCCCACTTAGTTGTGATGTACAATTCTTTTTATACTTTTTTGGATTCAATTTGCTAATATTTTATTGAGGACCTCTGACAATTTTTTTCACATTTCTATTATGGAAGTTTTTGGATCCTAACAAATGTAAGATATTAATTAGTCCTATCTGATTGTACTCTTTATTCATAGATACACCACAGAACCCTGAGGGGATGGATGGTGAATGGTAAGGCCTGAACTTATCATTCTTTTATTTATATCTCAGTGATCTCATCTCTCAACAACTGTTTGCAGTTGGTGTTTTATTTTTGAAGTCAGAAATAGTTTACTCCATTCATTCATTCAACACATTCTACAGCAGAGGAGAGGCTTCTAAGAAAGCAGCAAGTGTTAGTGGGGTTGCAAGTTACATAGGAAGACCAAGCAGGATCTCATGACTGAGAAGTTGACATTTGAGAAAAGACCTAAACAAGTGAGTGAATGAGTTATGTAGATACCGAAAAGAACAACAATACAGGCAAAGGGAAGAGCAAGTGGAAATGTCTGCCTACTATATTTTCGGAACATCAAAGATCAAGGAAGCCACAGTGTCTAGAACAAAGTAAGTGAGGAGTAGAGGTAGAGGAGATGAGGTCAAGTATACAACATGGAGGATAATCGTGTAGGACCTTGCACAGTGTTGTAAGAATTTCAGCTTTAACTTTGAGTGAGAGGGGAAAACACTGAAGTCACACAATTTATCTGATTATATTCTCAAAAGCTTCCCAGGCCACTGTGTTGAGAACAGATATCAGAGGCGATAATGATCAAGGTGGGAGACAATGAAAGCTTAATTATGGGTGGTAATGGTAGAAGTAGTAAAAAGTTGTCAAATTTTGGTTACACCTCAAAGACCGAGCTGACACATTTTGCTGACGTATTGTACATGAAAGGAGAGAGAACGAAAAAAGTTGGAGATGAACCACAACATTTTGTAACTGTACACCTGGTAGAAGGGAGCCACCCTTTTCTTCTTTGGAAAGAGCATGTGTGACTATGTGTGTATTCGTTTGGAGGGTAAAATAAGTTGGGGATGTCTATTAAATGACAAAATAGAGATGTCAAGTAATTAGTTGGATATATGAGACTCGTGTTCGGCAAGGTCTGGGCAAGAGATAAAAAGTTGAGAGTCATTACTGTTAATAATATTCTAAACCATGAGATTGGATGAGTTCATCAAGAGAGTAAGTGTGGCTGCAGCAGTTAAGTTCACATGTTCCACTTCAGCAGCCCGGGGTTCACCAGTTTAAATCCCGGGTGTGGACCTATGGACCGCTTCACAAGCCATGCTGTGACAGGTGTCCTACATATAAAGTATAGGAAGATGGGCATGGATGTTAGCTCAGGGCCGGTCTTCTTTAGCAAAAGAGGAGGATTGGCGGCAGATGTTAGCTCAGGGCTAATCTTCCTCAAAAAAAAAAAAAAAAAGAGAGTAAGTGTGGAAAGAAAAGGATGAAATCTAAGAAGAGAGCCAGGAACAATCAAGCATTTAGAGTTTGAGGAGATGAGTAGGGAATAGCAATGGAGACGAAGAGGCCAGAAAATTGGGAGGAATCCTAGAAGTGTTTGGTATTCTGGAAGTCAAGTGGAGAGAGTTTTCCCAGAAAAAGAGCTGGTAGTTCTAGTTCTGTGGATAAATTAAGGGTGTTGAGAAATAATATCACAGAATTCCTACACAGTGTTGACATATAAATTTCCTTTGCATCCTTTCTGTATGTAGTAATAATTTTTAGCTCTGTATATTCCCTCAGTAAGTATCTTAACATTATATCTAATAATTATGGATTATGGATACATATACACATATATATATGAATGATTTTAAGTTTATGTAAGTGAACAGTATCTTTTTATTAGCATAAGTTTTGTGTTCTTAAATTGAGCTTGATTAATATTCTTTCTGTATTTCCTTTTCTTTTTTTTAATATATTTTACTTTCAGAGCACTTCTAATTTCATATTAAAATTGAATGGAGGGTGTAGATGTTTCCCATATACTCCCATCCCTACACATGCATAGTCTCGCCCATTATCAACATCCCCCACCAGAGTGGTACATTTGTTTCAAATGATGAATCTACAATTATTATTATTACCTAAAACATCATTATCATTCCAAATCCATAGTTTCTATCAGGGTTCACTCTTGGTTTTGTCCAGCTGTGGGTTTCACAAACGTATAATGACATGTATCCATATTATAGTATCATACAGAGTAGTTTCACTGCCCTAAAAATTTCCTGTGCTTACCTATTTATCTCTCCCTTAACCCCCAACTCATGGCAACCTCTGATCTTTTCACAGTCATCCCCTCTCTCTACTCCACCCTTGGCAACAGCTGATCTTTGTGCTATCTCCACAGTTTTGCCTTTTCCCAAATGTCATGTAGTTGGAGTCACACATTACGTATTCTTTTCAGATTGGCTTCTTTCACTTAATAATTTGGATTTAAGGTTCTTCCACACCTTTTCATAGCTTGATAGCTCATTTCTTTTTAGTGCTGAATAATATTTCATTGTCTGGATGTACCACAGTTTATTTATCCTTTCACCTGTGAAAGGACATCTTGGTAGCTCTTAAGTTTCATCAATTATGAATAAAGCTGCTATAAACATCCATGTGCATGTTTTTGTGTGGACATAATTCTTCAACCCATTTGGGTAAATACTAAGGAGCACAATTGCTGGATCATGCGGTTAGAGTATGTCTAGTTTTGTAAGGAACTGTCAAACTGTCTTCCCATGTGTCTGTACCATTTTATATTCCCACCCGCAAAGTATGAGAGTTCCTGTTGCTCCACATCCACACTAGCATTTGGTGCTGTCAGTGTTCTGAATTTTGGCCAATCTAATAGGCATGTAGTGGTACCTCGTTGTTTTAATTTGCATTTCCCTGTTGACATATGATATGGAACCTCCTTTCATATGCTTATTTGCCACCTGTACATGTTCTTTGGTGAGGTGTCTGTTCAGGCCTTTTGCCCACTTTTTAACCATGTTGCTCATTTTTTTGTGAGTTCTTTGTATATTTTGTGTAATAGTCCTTTATCAGAGATGTCTTTTGCAAATATTTTCTCTTAGTCTGTAGTTTGTTTTCTTATTCTCTTGACAGTGTCTTTAATAGAGCAGAAGTTTTTAATTCTAATGATGTCCAGTTCATCAATTCTTTATTTTATGGATTGTGCATTTGGTGTAGTATCTTTTTTTTTTTCCCTGAGGAAGCTTCACCCTGAGCTAACATCCATGCCAATCTTCCTCTATTTTTTAGTATGTGGGCTGCCAGCACAGTGTGGCCACTAACAAAGCAGTGTAGGTCTGTGCCCGGGAACTGAACCCAGGTCACCAAAGTGGAGTGCAACGAACTTAGCCACTAGGCCACTGGGCCTGGCCTCATGGTGTAGTATCTTCAAAGCCATCACCATGCCCTGGATAATCTAGATTTTCTCTTATGTTGTTTTCTAGAAATTTTTAATTTTGCATTTTACATTTATGTCTGTAATCCATTTTGAGTTAATTTTTGTGAAGGGTACAAAGTCTATGTCTAGGTTCACTTTTTTGCATATTGTCGTTGTTTTTCCAGCACCATTTTTTGAAGAGACTATCTTTGCTCCATTGTATTGCCTTTGCTCTTTTGTCAAAGACCAGTTAACTATGTTCATGTGGGTCTGTTTCTAGGCTCTCTATTTTGATCTGTTGACGTGTCTATTCTTTCACCAATGCCATACTCTCATGATACATAACTTTGTATTAAGTCTTGAAGTTGCATAGTGTCAGTTCTCTGACATTGTTCTTCTCCTTTAATATTGTGTTGTCTATTCTGGATCTATTGCTTCTCTATATAAACTTTAGAATCAGTTTGTTGATATCTACAAAATAACTTGCTGTGATTTTAATTGGGATTGCATTGAATCTGTAGATTAAGCAGGGAAGAAGTGACATCTTGCCAATATTGAGTGTTCCTATCCATGAATATGGAATATCTCTCCATTTATTTAGTGCTTCTTTCTGGCCAGCATTTTTATACACATACAGGATTTTTAATTAGACACATTTTGATAAGTGTATTAGTGGTAGTTCTTGGAAACAATGTTTTATAGTTTTCATGGATTCATCTACTTCTCCTTTTGAAACTCTGATATTAGATGCATAAACATTTAGGATTGTTTTGTTCTCTTGATGAATTGACCACTTTACCTTTATGAAATAATCCTTTTTATCCCTGGTAACATACTTTGCACTGAAATTTACTTTGCTTAATATTAATATAACCACTCCAGCTTTCTT
Organism: Equus asinus; assembly: GCF_041296235.1. Classification (NCBI taxonomy): domain Eukaryota; kingdom Metazoa; phylum Chordata; class Mammalia; order Perissodactyla; family Equidae; genus Equus; species Equus asinus. The sequence continues at coordinate 24,240,262 of NC_091812.1, forward strand.
CTGATTAACATTAGCAGGGTATACATTTTTCCCCAATCATTTTACTTTTAAACTATCTGTGCCTTATACTTAAAGTGGCTTCTTTTACATCACATATAATTGGCCCTTTCTTTCATATCCCATATGAAAATCTCTGCCTTTTAATTGGAATGTTAAACCATGAGGTTTTTTACTCTGGTTGGTGGATGTTCCTTCCAGTCTTTCAGGTTGCTCTTTCCCTGCCTTTGGTGGTTTCCTCACATGTGTGTGCTTATCAGTACTCAGCCGAGAATTCAAAGGGGATCCTCTGCGGACCTCTAGAAGTCTTTCTTTCTGTGTAACTCTCTTCTCTCTGGTATTGTACCCTATGAGCTCTAGGTGTCTATATTTCATAGTATATATTTTATGTTATATTTATACACATGTATAAGTATATATATTTTATATTTTGATATATATCATATATTAAAATTATATTTTATTGTATATTATATATAATATAGCATATATTATTCCCTTCACAACCAAGTAGTGTGGTTAGACCCAACCGAAAAAAAAGTATAAGCTTACATCCCTGAAATATTGGTGCTCAAGGGAAATGTTCTATAAATAAAGAGTAACACATCTTCATTTTGGATAGAGGCTTTTTGAGTTTTCTGCACCCACTATATCTGACTTCTTTTTTTTAATGTATCACAATATTCTCCTTCTTGGGCCCCCATTTTATTTTGCTCAAATATTTGATAAATCTTTCCATCTAAGTTGAGTGAATTGTAAATTTTTTTACATCCTTATATGAGCAAAAATAGTTTATTTTGTTCTCACATTTAAGTTATAATTTTGCTACTTGTATATTTTACATTCAAAACTATTTTTCATCAAAATTTCGTGGCATAGTTTTATTTTCTTATAGCATCTGATACTATGGAGAAATCCAATTTTAATAGGATTTTTTGTTGCCTTCTATGTAATCGCTATTTTCTTCCATCCAAAAAGTTTTAAGTTTTTCTATTTTCCTTTGATCTTCTCAATGTCCAGCAGGATGAAGCTTTGGTAAGTATTTTTCACCATTTAAACCTTCTCTACACTTAATACAACTTTGTAAACTAAAGAACCATGTTTACTTTTAGCTTTGAATAATTTTTTTTAACTCTTTCTTTGATTATTTCTACCCATGGTAAGTAGGCTGAATCGTAGCCCTCCTCCCTCTCAGAGACACCCAGGCCTAATCCCCAGGTCCTGTGAGCGTGTTAGGTTATGTGGCAAAGGGGAATGAAAGTTGCAGATACAATTAAGGTTGCTGATCAGCTGACCTTAAAATCGGATTGTCTTGGATCACACAAGTGGACCCAATGTAATCATGAGAGTCCTTAAAACAGAGTCAGAAGAGTCAGAGAAGAGGATGTGACAATAGAAGCAAAGCCAGAGGGATACAATGAGGGAGACTCAACCTGCCATCGCTGGATTTAAAGATGAAGAAAGAGACCATGAGTCCAGGAATGAGAGAGGTCTCCAGAAGCTGGAAAAGGCAAGGAAATGGATGTTTTTCTAGAGCCTCTGAAAGGGAATGCACCCTGCTAACACCTTGATTTTAGCCCAGTGAGACAACCGTTGGACTTCCAACATGCAGAACTGTAAAATAATAAATCTGTGTTGTTTTAAGTCATTAGATTTTTGGGGTTTTTTGGCACCTGGGCTAACACCTGTTGCCAATCTTTCTTCTTCTTCTTCTTCTTCTTCTTTTTTTCTTCCTCTTCCCCGTCCCCTTCTCCTTCTCCTTCTCATTCTTCTTCTTCTCCCCAAAACCTCCCAGTACATAGTTGTATATTCTAGTTATAGGTCCCTCTGGCTGTGCTATGTGGGATGCCACCCCAGCATGGCCTAATGAGTGGTGCCATGTCCACGCCCAGGATCCGAACCAGAGGAACCCTGGGCCAAGAAGTGGAGCACACGAACTTAACCACTCAGCCACGGGGCTGGCCCCTTAAGTCATTAGGTTTGAAATAACTTAATTCAGCAATAGGAAACTAATATACCACTCTCATTATCTCTTTTCTTTGTTTCTGGAATATCTATCATAACAATATTACATTTCTTGTATTATTCATTCTCAATATTTTAGTGTATGTTTACACAAAATATATACTATATATGTTCACTAAAATATATATTTATGTATGTATGAATTTATATATGTATACATATACATATTATATATATATAAGTTGACGTCTCTGCTTACTCGGTAAGACTTTTTCCCATCATTTCCTGATAATTCTAATTAAGAACTTTGCTTTATTTTGACTTAATAATATTTGGTTCCCTAAATTATTGCTGTTTCCTCTGAAGTCTGTTTTTGTTTCTACATTTTGTTGCTTTCATCCAGTTTTCCTGGATTTTCTCATTTTTTTCTGTCTTTCTTTCCTTCCTTACTTATCTACTTATTTATTTATTTGTTAAAATAAAGTACAAGATTTCATGTAACTGGTGTCTGTCATGGGTTTTCTCTGCCCTTGTGAGGGTGTGTTTCCCCCAATAGGCCTCTTTCATGAGTGAGAGTTTTGTTTACCTACTTAGAAAAGGGGATTCTGGGAGGTTTCTCACTTGTCTTCCCAATTTTTGGGAAGCATTTGTGTGTATATGTGTATATTTGTGTCTGGTTTCAGGCTCTTGATTACCTTTTTCAAGGCCCATGTAAAAGATTTCCATTTCTTGAGCATATAAGATTCTCATGATAAAGAATTTTTTAAGAACACATTTTTCATATTTCTTCACCAGAAAAAAAAATCTCTTTTAACCGATGTTATTACATTTTTTGTGTGTTGCTTTTTGGGGTAAATATTACAAATAACTTGATTTCAAAGAGAAAGAAAAAATACTTTATTCCATAAACAACTGAAGTTCCTGTTTTCCAGCTTGAAACTTCAGTCCAGAGATGCTTGGAGAAATATTCTCACTAATTAGCAGAAACGCCTTCTGTCCTGTAGGACAGTCAGTGAACACAGATAGCTCAATGATTTGGGCAACTAAAGTCCTAAATGAAAGGAGAATACGACTGTTCTTCCCAGGGTTTGAGAAGTCTGTGGCTTTGTATATCTATTTCTGTTTTCTGTAACAGTAAACAAGGAACAAAAATGTAACAGATTTAGCTTATTTTTTTATCCACTAATTTGCTCATCCTCTGAGGACTCCTTTGAGCATTCAATGACTCGTGGTATCAGAGCTATCCCTTTCTTATTCGGTTAGTAGCCAGGCTCCTTTGGTTGACCTAGCTAGGGCAAGGCATCTATCACCCTACTTTATCTGCTCAATTTGAAGACCCATTAAAGTACTTTGGGGCACTGGTGTGAAGAGAGCTTCCGGTTCTCTGTGTGTGAGCACATACGTGTGTTTATGTGTTTTTATTCTGTGGTTAGGCTACAGTAGCACTACTCTTGGCTTCCATTTTTGGCAAACTTTTTTGTTTCTTACCAAGAAGCATCTTTACTGGGTTCATGCCAAATAAGTATTTGCTGATTCTTCATACTTCTATTATTTAACTGTGTTCCTAGTTTGCACAGCCACAAACCTAGTCAATATTTGTTAATTTCACCCTCCAATTTGTACACACACTTATAAATGGGGTTAGCTCCCACCGTACTGACCGTGGACTCCCTCCGGACATGCTCAACAGAGCACAGTGGCTTGTCGTGGGGAGGGTGCTCTCAAAGGTTGATTGACAGTATCAATGCTGTTGATCAATCTAATGGCAAACACATATGGTTCTTACTAATGCCTTCCTGCTCCTGATAATAGGCAATGACAGGCTCTGGAACATAATGGTTGAACCCAGCAGGGATAATTTCCCACTATTTGTGGCATGACTATGCTCAAGGGCATATATCTTATCCAGCATTTATCTTCTTCTTTATGGCACACAAATAAAAGGCTGTCACTTTCTGGAACAATAAACTTTCTCCGGCTATGACAGAGTCAAAGCAGATGCCGCTAGTTAGAAACATTTCTGAATTATGTGACTTGAGTTCCTTGACTAGGTTAAAAAAATTGTTTTTCCTCTTTGTTTCATGTTCAAACCAGATGAGTTAGTCTAATCTATAGGACCAAAAAGTAGAACTACTGAAATAACAGGCCCTTATCATAATTATTGAGATAATTTAATAAATAATATGGGGACATTGTTTTACTAATAATTACCAGCATTTAAAAAGTATAAGCCAAGCATTGCCTTAAGCCTTTAAAAAAGTTTATGAACTCATTCATTCCTTACAATAACCCTGTGAGGTTGGTACCATTATTTATCACCATTGATGAAAAAACTCAGTTTCAGATGAAGAAACTGAGGTACAGAGAGGTTAAGTAGCTTGCCCATGATTGCCCTAGCTGCTCTGCTGGTCTGCTTCATCGAGCACCATCACATTTATATAGCTGTACTTTAAATTCAGATGAACCAGTTTTTCTTGGTTGCTAGGAAATCATTTAGCCAGCCCAGATTGCAAGGCTTGGGATGCAAGTCTAAACCCAAATCTGAGAACCCTAAACCGTGTGACCACCAAAAACATTGGGTACTCACTCCGAGGCTTATACTAAGAGTTGCATTTAGAATAACAGGTCCTCTTTTGACTAAGTTAAGAATGGCATTCTAAGAGGGAATATATCCAACAAATGCTAAAATTCCTTTAGTGGCACTGAAAAAGTGAGAAGGTATTTTCCACAACACTCAATGAGTTGATTTGCTTTTTGTGGGTGAACACTGAGCATCGTTGGCAAGACTTAACCTGAAGATACTTTGTAAATATTCTGCTATTACTTTACTCAAAGTCAGCCTTGTTATCTCCTTTAACAAACAAGAATGGTAAGATGTAGTCTCAATTGGTATAGTATGGAATTAAATCATTTGCAGGTTTGGTTAAACCTGTACCTTAATGAGTGCCTCCAATTTGGGGGAGATGTGGATTCACAATTTCCATGCTCTATGCATATTATTACCATGTAATCATAACTAATTCCAGAAAGATAAAGCTATGGTTGGGCAGATCCTGTCATAGAGCGATGCAGTTACTCAAGCATGCTATATAACCTAAATAACTGGTAAATTGAGGCCACCCAGTAATGAACGAATATTCTAATGCTGATTCCTCTGAGAGGTGCTTTATTCCAACGGTTTTCACTGTCATCTTTCCCTTTGACTTTGGAACTGAGAACCATGAATAAGTCTGATTCTGAGTTTCACCTTTTAACTCTCCTGTCATACAACTGGTCACTTTCCCCACCAGATGCCACCAGGTGCCAAAAACAAGTCTGAGTACTTTGGGGTCATGACATGGCTATTTCTATAGAGAAGAACTCCTGTCCAAATCACTAGTCCTAGAATAATTATATGGAGAAATATATTGGGAAAAGAATTGGGGAAGTGATTAGAATCAGTTAAATATATGAGGGGCCAGCAGGGTAGATATGTGTGTCTGAAGATGTCTCTTAAAGAATAATGTTCTCAACGAGAAAAAAAATAATGCTCTTATTGCCCGCAAATTCAATCCAATTAATATCTCTGAATACATTTCAAGACCATATGTGTATACGTACGTGAACATAAAGTTAGAATTGTATATTATTTGTGTTTTGTTCTTCCTTCTATTCACAGGAATATGTCGTCAACATCTTTAATGTTGATTTTGTATACGGCTGAAATTTCATACAGCAAGGTAAGAAATTTCAAGGATTTCTTTCTCCAACAGCCTTGATACGAGTTCCTATTATTTAACTTCTTTTTGATGGATTTGTAGATGACAGTCTAAGATAGTGCTTCCAGTGGAAAACCAAGGACAACCAAGTCTGGGAAAGACTCTACAACTCTTGCAGTGTGTTTTCACGGTCTGCCTCAGAATTCTACAGGAGGCTTTCTGCTGAATTGGCAGTGAAACGGGAATGGAAAGTTAGAGTTAGTGTGTCAGTCACTTTGTGTAACTGACACATTGTGTAATATCTTTTCTTTTCTACTATGCATGAAAAATTCCATAAAAATTAGGAGAAGAAGCTTGGTTAGGAAAAAGTAACCTGTGACATTGAAGACAGTCAGCACTTACCTAGACTCACAGGTGTACAGAACTCAAGAGCTGGATTGTGAGAGCAAACAGTGTTCTGACTCCCTCATTTTATGGAAACTTAGAGGCTCAAAGAGGGAAGGACCCTCCTAGCATCAGACAATGAGTCAACGATTAAGGAGAGACCCCTTGGCTGCTGTAGAGTGAAGCCTCTGTGGACAAGGTGTTAATGAAGCGTTAAACGCCCCTTCACCTAAGAACGTGAAGCTTGATCATAGGGTTTGGGGTTCTTGTCTTTTCCTTTGTTTTGCTTTCTTTTTTACATCCTCAAGAGCCATATTCTTTTAGTAGCACTCTAAATTTCCAGAAACTTACTTTCTTTAGCTCTTATTTTTTGGATTGTAGGTCGAATTTTTAAGAAGTCGGGGAAGAATATTGAACTGCAGAAAGTTAACAGATTGGTGGTAAAAAAAAAAAATCAAAATAACTACAATGCCAATTTCCCTGGTTATTCCCTGTGCATGTCAGGGGTAAAAATGTTATTTGTAAAGTGATTTCAAGATGTACAACTCTTAGCTATAGTGTATAACCTATTGGTTAAGAGCGTGGGCTCTGAAATTAGTTGGCCTGAGTCTTTTTCCCAGCTCCACCACTTATTAGGGATGGGACCTCAGGACTGTTCCTTAACCTCTCTGTGTCTCGTTTCCTCATGTGAAAAATAAGGGTAATAACTGCCCCTATCTTACCCGGCTGTAGTGCAGGAAGAATTAACACGTGTGGAGCACTTAGAACTACGTGCCCTTTGAAGGCTTTTAAATTTGATCTTATTACTGTTGTTACTATTATTATTATTCTGTTAGCTGTCCTTGAAAAAGCTTCCCAGCAGCACTGAGTTGCTTTTCTTTTTATTTGTATGTTCTCTACATCCCACTTAAGACGTCTACCAAGCCCTGGGACGCTGTTTACAGATGTCTGATACCTCCGTACCTGTCTGTCACAGCAAAAGTGAAAGGAGTCTTGGGTTACCTTGAGCCACACCCCAGGGCTTTGAGTCTCTCCCATTCATACACGCTGGTGAACAGATGTGGGACAACGACTCCATAGGGCTTTCAGTGGGGCCCAAATATCCCGGATCTGTGTGACGCTACACTGTCACACACAGATGTTGGCCCTTTCGGACCCCAAGGGGTGTCAAATAAATGATCATTATTTCAGGAATACGAGTTATGCTTTCTGTTAACTAGTTGAACATACCAAAAAAAAGAAAAGGGAGAGATGTTTTGTATCACACCTGTTTGAGAAATACTCAGAGCTCTAAGATGTGGTTGACACATTCCCCGTCAGGTAGGGCTTTGCGAGTTACAAAATCTTTCACCATAAATGAACTTTAAGGCAATGGCAGTAATGCTGTGACTACACTGCTCAGTTCCCCATAGCAGCAGCATCGAATCCATTAAAGAGGGTAAGTTAAAATATCTGTCTGATTGAATCTGACTTAACCTCTAGATCACTTTTATTTCTATACTCCCTCAGATATAACGTGGAACATTAAGACAAATTATTTCTCAATAGTAACAAAAAATGTAATAAGTGGCAGACGATCAAGGTGAATTTTTCCATAGCCTTGTGCTAATTTTGTCCTAAGCAGGCATACAAACCTAGAGGGTGTAATTTAGAGGAACGCTGTCCTGTCTATTCTCTAGGAACTAGGACAAGGAACACAAGGTGAGAGGGCTGGGAGAAGAAGATTCTGGTAAGTCAGCATTTTCTCTAATTATAGCTGTACAAACTCCCACAGAAGGCTGTGATGTGTCCGAAGGCAGGTAAGGGGGCGCCACAGTGAGTGTCCTTCATATACAGTTAGTCAGGCACAGGCTAGGGAGAGTTTTGCCTTGGCTATGACAGTGAACAAGATTACTTCCAGTTCTAAAACTTACAATTTTAATTTAATCACAAACCCCAGCCATCATTGAGCGACCTCAAATAATTCCAAATCCATTCATTTACTCATATATTCTTTACAAACTCAATCAACAGACCTTGAGCGACCGGTATATGTCAGACACTGTTCCAAGGGTGGCCTAGATGAAGGAATAAGAAAGGTAAACAAGAAAACAGATCTTCAAGAATTGAGTGCCAAAGAATAGAAAGCAGTCATTCATGGAAAAATTTTCTGGAAATAATATTCCAGAAAAATAGGAAGAGCAAGTGCAAAGCTCCCGAGGCAAGATCAGTCTTTACCACAATCAAGGAATGAAAACAAGTTGAAAGGTTAGGTTACACCAGCTGCTCTCTATCTTCAACTATACATGGAAAGGATTTTTCCTTGCAGTGAGTTAACATGTATATCATCCAAAAAAAGTATATCATCCAGTGAAATTACACCGGAAATTCTGAGTGAGACTCTTGACAAAGGTACAACCCCATTAAAGATCGCAGCCATGGTTCTCAAAGGCTCCTCTCTGGCAATCGCTTGTGGACATTTAACAGGGGTGTTCAATGTCCTCCCTAAAATATTGGGGAGAGGAGAACAAACATTCTAGCATGTCTGCAGTGTGAACCTAGTGTCTCACAATTGAAAATTGGCTGGAGCTAACCCTGCTGACTGCCTCGCCAGCCGTCCAGCGTTTCAAGCCTTGAATTCCTGTCCTTTCATCTGTAGTTGTGTTTATGTCTCTCACTTAAGCAGTTTTCAACACACTTCTGTGGTTCTTTTGATATAGTGAACGTGCAGGTGTATGTCTGACTATGCCAGGGACTGTGTCCAGATCGGGTCTTTATTGCTAAAACAGACATCTTTGAGGATTTGAATCACCACACACGCCATATTTACTCATGTAGGTAGGCCAATTTTCCTCCAGCTAAAGATATAATTTAAAACTATTTCTCCCCGTGTACTCCTACACTTTACCCCATTGCTTATGCTAAATAATTCAGCTCACTACTCCAAAAGTGAATGTGAGTCACCCAACCCATCCATATTCCTTCAGGGTTGGAGAGAAGGTCAAAACATGCAAGAAAAGGAGTCTACATCCAACAGACTGAGAGAGAAACTCTGGCTATCTATCTCAACAGATCAAAATAATTGCTTCGAGTAGACCAAGGTGTTATTTTTATTTTTATCTCATTTCCTGGAAAAGAGACACAATTGAGAAGCCTAGTTAGGCAAGGGAGTGAAAAATTCATTGCAGCTAGCCTGTTTCTAGAGTCTCTGCTGAATCTCAGACTTTGAAACCAGTGCAATTATGAATTGGAAATCCTTGTGTTACATAATGCATTTCTGGAAAAATGCCCAAGACACGTATGTGCTCCACAGAGTTCTCTAATCCTAACATTAATCTAATGAATGGTATATTAGAAAAATGATTTGTGTACATCCTAATGGAAAGCATATTTTCTGAGCAAAGCTTGTGGATTGAAATGCAAAAAAATAACCCCGTCCCCTAAACATAGCTTCCAGCTACCACATCAACCAGTAAGATAAGTTGGTGCACCTTCGCAGAATGCTGAGTGATTGCTCTGCATTCTGTGGCCCAGGGGAGAGTGTTTTCCAAGTCCTGTGCAGGTGTCTAAGAGAAAGAAACTGAATTCTCCTTTTTGAGCCCCTGGATGACTCTTTTCATATATAAGCTTTTTCTTTTTTTTTTTTTTTATACTAGTTCAGTTTTCAAATGCAACAAAAACCAGGCCCCTGTTTATCCCAGGGGGTTAATTTGGTTAAACTGGAGCCCTCGCGTCGTGGCTGGCTTCACATTTTACTCCGAAAGCTTTATCATCTTTTCTCCTTTATTTTTAGTGATCTTCATATTCTTTTCTCACCTGAGGCTCGTACTTCAGGGAGAGCGGCACTGATCACTCATCTTTCTTCTCCCTCTTTTTGCAATGCATACTGTTTGCCCCTTAAGAAACAGCACCAATGGGACATTTTTTAAGGAGAAAAAGCAAAAGTTTGAGATGGGGGATTTTTTTAACCTGCTAAGAGAGAATCAGCCTTTGTCACCCAGTACGTGCCCTGGCTTTAGATAAAATCAGCATCCCACTGTTTTTTTTAAAAGTGTATTTGTCTTCAGAAGAGACGGAGCCTGAATAGAATGTTTCGCGTAGCTGACTTCTGATTATTAACAGGTGAGAGTGAAGAGAGGCTCTGAAGAGAGGCTTAAGTGACGTAGGAGAAGAGAAATTAAATGCTCCTTGCCAAGTACAAATGAATTTGTGAGTAGAACCTAGAGTCAAGACCAATAGATTCATAATTGCGTTTTAAGGAATCTAAATCCCATCTAGTTGTCTTGAGAAGCAGCCAAAAGGAATTGCAAATCAAGGTATGCGCAGAACTCAGCTGTCTGGCAACCGCAGCAGCCTCATTTCTCATGTCACGAGCGGCCAGTAGGGGCAGAGTGGAACTTGAAAGTGGGAATCCAGGGGTTCAGAGTCCCTTTGGGTTGGGCCATTCAGATTAACGCATCCGTGTGCACCACAGAAAGCAGCCAAATTTAGACGTGATGCAAACAAAATTAACTCATGACTGTTCAACTTCAGCTCCCATTTCGAGGTCAAGTTGCTCCCTTTAAGGCCTTATTTTCTCCACAACCAGTTCTCTAATACAACCAGTATGTTTTTTCTTTTCCTTCCCAAACTCCTTCTTAGGCTCCGCATATCTCTTTGAGTGTGATCGTCTGTTCCATTTCCTCATCCCCAGGAGAGACATGGATAATGTCCTCTGTGATGCCTCAGAATCACAGGTGCTCTATAAATGTTATCTGTCAAACGTTATTATCAGGCTGCACGTAGTTCTTCGGTCTTAAGTGCATATTAAGAAATACCATCATCTTTTACTGCTTCTGGCATGATTACAAATTAACGCTCTTCTAAGGAAAGCCCTGGAGAGCACAAAAACGAGAATTTTATTAAGAGTCTCCGTGATAGGAGGTAGCTTGATAAAAAAAGGATTGAATATTGGAAGTGGGGTCCATTAGCAGCTCTGTCACCAGCTAGCTGCAAATATTTGAGCGAACGATTCAACAATCTGGTCCTCAGTTTGCTCATGTAAAATGGGATGTCTGGCCTACATAAGTTGTACAATCTCTTCGAGTCCTAAAACTCTATGACGCAGAAAAGAGAAGGAACACTATTTCATGAATGTTCATGACTCTCGTTCTTTATCTAGTAAGAGATCCTTACCACATCACAGCATGATCTCTCTTTCTCAAACTGGACTTCTAGAAAGGTGGTGGAAGGCCCTTACAGGGTTAATTTGCTTAGCCTTTGGTTTAGATTCCTCTGGCACATTGTGTCCACCTTAATATTTTACACCGTAAGCCATATCATCTTTTATCTTTTATTTACAGTGATCCTCATATTAATTTCTCAATAGCAGCTGGTGCGGCAGGACGGACAAGTCATTGATCTTCCAATTTATCCGCTACCCTTCCATATCCTGAGGTCGAGGCAGCCTGGAGAGATTGATGGAGCACTGGCACCCACCCAGCTGCTGTGTGTTCCTCATGCATGAAAATCAACCACAGGAAACCGAAATTCAACAATTGGCAGCAATATCAGCCACCTCTGTGATAAATATAACAAGGCGTTCTTTAATAATGGAATGGGGTGTCTGGGAGCGGTAATGAGAAAGCTCCTGTGTGAGAGCACCGGTGGAGCTTTGGGCTGACCGGGGGTGGTATATTGGGGGATGAGGGTTGAAGTCCGGGAGGCTCTTTGCAGATGTCAGCGTCGCATACAGAAAACATTGTTATTCTTTGATTCTCAAGCAAGTCATGATACAGAGGAAGCAATATTACCTTCATTTTCTTTTTTTCCTGCTTTTTTCTCCCCAAATCCCCCCAGTACGTAGTTGTATATTTTAGCTGTGGGTCCTTCTAGTTGTGGAATGTGGTACGCCGCCTCAACATGGCCTAATGAGCGGTGCCATGTCCGCGCCCAGGATCGGAACCCTGGGCCTCTGAAGCAGAGCACGAGGACTTAACCACTCGGCCACGGGGCCGGCCCCCTTCATTTTCTTTAAAGCCAAATACTTTTTATGAAATATTTTTTTTAATTCTGCAAGAAAAACAACAGATCCTCAGATCATGTTCTTGCCCAACAATGTGAAAGGAAATAGTCCGTTGAGCTACATCCACTGCATTAGTTACAGATAGCGGGTGAACGGTTATACCCAGAGCTTTGAATCACAGGTTCTCACAGGGACAAACCACTAATTGATTCTTAGAGAAAGGTCTTGCTTCCTTGTCATGCCTGAGCAGTGGCCTCCAACAGGCCTAGTTGTGGTCTCAGCTGACTCGAGCCCCTGACACAGTTTAACTCTGAAGCTAGTTACCTCTTCCCCTGCCTGCTCCTCAGCTGACCGTTCCTGCATAAGCTCAGGCGCAGACTTATTTGATCATTAGCTTTGTGTCTGTCTGGATTAAATCCACCTGCTGAGGCCCATCGTCTGTGGCTGGGAAAACAAGTGCTAAATGCGGAAGCGGAGTTTCCCGCCAGGCCACATATATGATGCTGTAGTGGCAGAAGAGCAAAAAGCCCACAGGTGTGGCCAATGTGGAACTGCATGGAAGCAAAGCTACCCCTTTTCCAGCCTGTGAAAATATTCCGTCCCCGTGGTTATTACTCAGCATGCTTACTATATAGACACACGTATTATCTCTGCATTTTTTTAAATAATAGAGTGACTAATAATGCCCTCCAGGGATAAACAGGAGTGTCAAGCTGCTCAGAAATTTCAGACACAGAATTTCCAGGAAACTGTTTACTTCTAACAAAACGTGTTACCGAGATTTTGAGTATACACAGGGTTTGAGCCATGTTATGGTTTTCACAGATGGAGCCTCACAAAGGATTCTCCCAGTGTGCACCTTATCTTCCTGATGAACAGAGGCTGAGTTGATCCCTTTGAGTGTCGGGATCACAATACATATATCAAATGACTTAATCTCATACAGGACCATTGTCGGATATAAATAGACAATAAAAATGTATAATTCCCACAGCAGGTCTGCGCAATTTATACGTCTTTTTGATTTTGTGTCTCTTTGCTCCTTCAATTTAAATGCTATTTTCCCCTTTTGTTCTCTAATCAGGCTTTATTCCATAGTTATTTATAGGTATTAATAAATAAAAATTCAAGTGGAAACTGGCTCCCAGACAGAAAATAAGACATATGAAATGTAATATCTTGTGCAAAGCAGGTCAGACTCACTGAAAATAATAAGTGTATTTTCTGGACAGCACCTCACCCCGTGTTATTATTAGCTGTGTGGTAAAAACAGGAGCAAGACTAATAGTAATAAAGTGATTGTAATGATACAGTGTGGTCACACAACACATAACCATCTTCAAAATATTTGTAGGTGCGTTGTTTCACTTGACCTTCAAAATGATCCCCTATGGTGGGCAGGCCTGGTATTCCCCGTCCCATTGTACAGATGAGGAAACTAGGTTCTAGAGATATTAAGTGACTCACCCAGCTAAGAAGCCAGAGAATCAGGTTCACTACTGCTAGTCTGGGCTCCTCCCCATGAGTTGGTGAGACATATTATAAAGTCACAACACTAATAATCAAGAAAGAAACCGAGAACGACATACTCCAGAACTCTCCTGGGAAGAGGAGTTTAGAAGTAGCTATTGTTGCATGAAGGTTATTAGAGACCAGACAAGAATTTTCGGGCTCCGTAAAATGTGTCATTCGGGGGTGAGGGGGCTGGTAGGGTAGGGAGGCAGAGGGAATTGTGGGTAATTTCAAAAATGGAATCTGTAAGCTATCATACAATTTGACATTTGCCTGAAAATAATTCAAATTGGGGAAAGAAGGGGTTGATACATCTTGAAACTGTTCAAAAACATATATTCCCTAAAGAATATCTTGCAGTTCCTTACTCGTATTTTATAGGCTTAGCTGCAGAGTTTATGTGAACTATTTCTTTTGCTGTTCTCATCTAAAATATTATTTTCTATGAGACAGGAGCACTTGAATATATGACCTTTTTTTGTGGCGGCAGAGTTCTGGAGGATTTGGGGCCCATCCACAGGCAAATCGCTTAACCGTAAGCCCATGAATGAGGGATAATGTAGTGTGGAAGGTCAGGATAGTTGACGTCTGTCACTGAATATTAAGGCATGCTTCATCCAGGAAGGGGTGCCTTGCAGTCATAACTCTCCTAGCCTCACCAGTCACGTGCATGGAATCTATGTGACTCTCCACGTGCCTGTTCAACACTAGCTTCATGCAGTAGAGCTCGGAGGCCCTCCCCTGCTTCATGGGGGCAGGTGGTGTTAGCTTGGTGCTGGACCTATAAGCACCTTCTCCTTACCCGTGAAAATCAGGATTATCAGGCGAATGTTTTAGGCCATCAGAGGATCCCACTCAGTAAACGTTTAACCACGTTAGCAAACCTTTGACGAGTCTATATATAAGAAAAATATATAAAGTGGTTGGAAACAGGTGTCTAAACAGCCTAAGCTTGTTGCGCACACAATTATCTTTAGTTTAATTACACGTTCTTCCTTAAGGTGTAGTCTGATATTACCAAATACACAAACCTTAAATATGTCAAGGTAAGTCAAAAAAAGGAAAAGTGATAATCCAAATGCTAATGATTACAAACAAACTTGGTGTGTCTTTAAATTGGCCAAGTAGCCCCTAAAGAAGAAAAAAAAATGCAGAAAGCTAAGGCAGAACAGCAAGAAAGAGTATTTATCACCACTAGGAATATTAATGAGAACTGCATCACTGGTTATTTAGGAATTCAGTAAATTTTCTTTGCTTTATCTTCACTGAAAGCCACCTCACATAAATCCCAGAACTGCTGAGAAACGTGCTTGTCAAACCTTCGCAGCAGCTTGAGACTCAGTTACATAAACTTCAGGAGACCATTAAACTTAAAGGAGAAAGCCCTTTGAAAATAGATGTTCTTATCTGTTTTGGCATCGTCATCCCCTGTAGGAGAGTTGTGATTCAAAGAACATTAAAGAATAATAATAATTTTTTTTTAAAGAGCCGTTGAGAAAACATAACACTTCAAAAGTCGTAAATCTGGACGTATTTCAAATACAAGGTTTGGGATTACCAGGATGGTTCCTAATCTCCTAATTATTTGAGAATGAGGATGCTTTTATTTATCTCTCTTTTTGGAATCACTGGAAATATCAACTAAGCATAAAAAATTAAGAGACTCTCCCATGAGATGTGAAAGCATTTTATACATCATGGCCTTCTCCTAGTGCTTAACGATTTGTCTTTAATCAACACAGAGAAGTTCCATAAATCCAAGAAATTTGATGGCAATAATTTAGGGGTCATGTAAGCATGTGTATCCTACAATCATTAGAACTGCATTTATCTTTGAAGAATGATAATTTCTGTGTTGAAGTCATGTGTACCAAAGTGATACCAACAAAATGACTCAGTTTCCATAGGGAGCTTCCAATTTTCTTCCGCTCCTGTCGTGGGTATGGTTGCACAGTCTCCGTGTGTGTGAAGCTTTGAAGGAATCTCACCACAGTTAGCAGCAGCCACAGGCAAACTGTTAATCACCAGGTGCCACTGTTGCCCTTGGCTATCACTGCAACCAGGGACGTGTACTCGAGCCTTTGATGGGCTACAGTGGGACTGGGATCCTCAAACGCAGCAAATCCATATATGTTCTGGGTAGATGTGGGGTAAATTTTATTTTCTCCTTTTCTGGGACATGCTGGAGGGATATCGAAAACTATTGCTGAGATATCAATGAATATTGCCTTATTTCCTTTTATTAAGAGTCCCATCTCTCATAAGAACCAGGATATATGTTTTGAGGGAAATAAACAACAGGAAAATTCGAATGACAGCCATACTCCTGGACATGACCTTTCTGTTCTTTGGTATATTTTTGTTGAGACAAACTTCTGTTCTTGACTCTTTTTAATGGCATTATTGAAAAATAATTGACTTACAATAAACTGCACATACTTGAAGAACACAATTTAAGTTCTGAAATATGCATATACCATGAAACCTTCAACACAATCAAGACAATGAACATATTGATCACCCACAAAAGTTTCTTCATGCTCATTCATAACCCCTTCCACCTTTCCCTATTCCTGCTCTTCTGGATCCCCAGGTGACAGTTATTCTGCTTTCTGTCACTATAGTTGTGTTTGCATTTTCTAGTAATTTATATAAATTGACTTATGCAGTGTGGACTCATTTCTCTGGCCATTTTCACTCAGTACAATTATTTTGAGACTAATCCATGTTTTTGTGTGTATCAGTAGTCTATTCCCGTGCTTTGCTGAGTAGTATTCCATTGTGTGAGTGCACCACAGTATGTTTATTCATTCACCTGCTGGTGGATGCTTGGGTTGTTACAATTTCTAGCTATCAAAAATAAAGATGCTATGAACATTCATGTACAAGTCTTTGTGTGAAAATATCTTTTCATTTTTTTGATAAATAACTAAGAGTAGAAGGGCTGGGTCATATAGTAGGTTCATGCTTAACTTTTATAGAAAATACCAAACTGTTTTCTGCAGTGATTGTACCATTTTCCTTCACACTGGCAGAGTACAGGAGCTCCATTCCCTGTATTTCCTCACCGACACGTGGTGTGATTAGACTTTTCTAATTTTAGCCATTTGACAAGTGTGTAGTAGTATCTAAAGTAGTTTTAATTTTCATTTTGCTAATAACTGATGATGTTGAGAAACTTCATGTGCTTATTTGTTATCTATATGTCTCCTTGGCGAAATCTCTTTTCAAATATTTTTGTGCACTGTTTTAGTTACTGAATTTTGAGAGTTCTTTGTGTGTTATAGACACAAATCTTTTCAGATATATGATTTGCAAATATTTTCTTCCAATCTATGGCTTTCCTTCCGTTATCTTAATAACGTGTTTCAAAGAGCAGATGCTTTTGATTTTGATGAAACCTACCTAGTTTATAATTCTTTTCTTTTATGGATCTTGTTTTTGGTGTCATCTCTAAGAACTCTTTGCTTGGCCAAACTTTACAAAGATTTTGTCCCATGTTTTCATACGGAAGTTTTATAGATTTATGTTTTGGTCTATTTTGAGTCAATTATTTATATGGTGTGAGGTAAGGGTCAAAGTTCATCCTTTTACATATAGCTATCTATACATAATACCCATCCACCATGTGCTTCCAGCACTATTTGTCAAAGACTATCCTTTATCCACTGGTTGGATTTTCATCTTTGTTGAAAATTAGTTGTCCCTATATGTGTGAATCTATACCTCGGATCCCACACTCTATTTGATTGACCTATTGTATCTGACTCTTCCCTGATTTCTTTTCAGCTGATCATGTAAATAGACTCCCAGTCATATAGCTTCACCATTTTATTAGACAGACCTGGGCATATCTGAAATGCATTTTATAAATCAATGGAACTTGGACTCAAACTGGGGTTACTTCCAAAAGGCACTTTTAAAATGTTAAGGTTTAAGAAGTATGTATTCTACAACCATCTAAAGTCAATCAGATTCATGTTAATCTGTTCCAAAGAGCTGTTTTGCATGTGTGTGGGGCTGTAGAGCGTGGGGAGTATGTAAAGGATATGCGTGGTCTATCTTAAAAGATCATTATAGGAAACAAAAGAAAAATGGGAGGAAATAGATAGGAATACTCAAATACCAAGTGTCAAAACAAAATATTTCTACAAGTGTTTTTAAAATTTATATTGACATAAATAAGCAAATCATTATAAAATTAAAGTTAAATATTTAGAGGATATTTCAAAATGCTTTTATGAGCCAAATGCACTGAGATAATAGGAATAATAAAGAAAAGTTTTCTGGAACAAGCTTGTCTTTTCTTTTTTATCCCCATAGGGTGATTCGTTGGATTTTATTCAGTGTATCGTACATGTGGGTGTGAATAAGATGGAACTTCTCTCAAAAAGAGAAATGAGCAAAGAATATATGTTGTCAACTTGTCTGAAACATTTTTCATGTTCTGACTCATTTTTCTTTGTATTGGCATTTCAAGGGATTTTGTTTTTTTAATTTGACTATTATAAAAACCTTGATAACTTCACTGAATTCCCATGAAAATAACATAAACAACTGTAATGGAAAGTGAAAAGATGATAATAGCAATCAGCGCTGTGATATTTTTTGTCAGTGTTCTTTATCACTTATAATAGTCTCAAATTCCATATTAATTTGACTTTTTGACCTTTAGTTTTTACTTTGATGGAAGAAGTTCTTTTGAGAAGCAATTTCTTTCTCTCTGCTTATTATTTCTTTGTACTAAAAGACAATTAATGAGCATCCTTCTATAGGATCATCTTAGAGTGGTACAGGAGGACAGTAATGCCAACTATTTATATATCTAGGGGCTCAAGAAATTTAAAAGCTTGATATTCGAATCTTGTGGAATGTAGCCTCATTTCCTAGAGAAAAATGGAAACACACATATACTTGTGTTGTTTAAAATAAATTAACACATGTTCATAGAAGGCATGATTATACTCCTATACTAGGCATGATTAGGTATTAGGGGAAAAAACAAGAGCTATAAACCATAGTTTTCGTCTATAAGAAGTTTACAATTTAGTTGGGGAGAGAGAGTACTCAGTGACTCAATGAGGATGAACCTGATGCAGGTCGTCCAAAGCTTGCACTTGAGTAAGTTTCACTCTAAGACAGACCAGACTACTCTTCTTCTGTTAAAATCTTTATTTCAGTGTCTAATGAATCTGAATGTCAGGTTTAAAGTCCACTTTAGAAATTTTCCCAGGGATGCTAACGGCCAACAAGTTAACATAATTCCTATTGACCTGAGCCACATACCAGAATTCTTGTTTCACAAGCGTATTGAGCTCCTTTAAGAAAGCTCACCATTTAAAGCTTGTATGCTAAGTTCCAAGTGAATGAGGTGGGTAATAAGTGACATTCAAGGTCAGAGGTGGGAGAGAAAAGAGGTCTCAGCTTCAGTAGAATATTCTGTTGAATTCTCTAAAGTGGTAAACAATAAAGAGCACACTACCCTACTCAGACTCTGAATAAGCTGAGAAATAACATGAAAACCTAAAGATGGAGGTCAACATGTCACCTAGATTTAAGGATACACATAGGCTGAAAGTGAAAGGATTAAAAAAGATATCCCAAAAAGAGAACAGGTGATGGGGAGGAAGGCGTACTTACGTCAGACAAATAGACCTGAGTCAAAAACTGTCACAAAGCGGCCAGCCCAGTGGTGCAGCAGTTAAGTGTGCACGCTCCACTTCAGCAGCCCCGGGTTCACTGGTTCGGATCACTGGTAGGGACATGGCACTGCTTGGCAAGCCATGCTGTGTCAGGCTTCCCACATATAAAATAGAGGAAGACGGGCACGGTTGTGAGCTCAGGGCCAGTCTTCTTCAGCAAAAAGAGGAGGATTGGTGGCAGATGTCAGCTCAGGGCTAATTTTCCTCAAAAAAAACAAAAACAAAAACTGTCACAAAAAATAAAATGATAAAAGGCTCAATTCACCAAGAAGATATAACAATCATAAATATACATGCCGTCAACGTCAGAGCACCCAAATATATAAAGCATACATTGACAGAACTGAGGGAGAACTGGAGCAATACGATCACGGTAAGAGATTTCAAAACTCCACTTTCTATAATGTATAGTACAGCCATACGAAGATCAATAAGGAAACAGAGCACTTGGACAACTATAGACCAAACGGACCTAACAGACATATACAGAACATTCCACCCAACAGGCGCAGAACACACATTCTTCTCAAGCACACGTGGAATGTTCTCCACGATAGGTCACGTGTTAGGTTACAAAACAAGTCTTAACAGATTTAGGAAAACTGAAATGATACCAAGTATCTTTGAACTCGTGTTTTCTAAGTGAAGCCGATCGCACAACAGAATATGCACGTGAGCAGAGGAGACATGTGAAAGACGTGTGTCTGCTGCCATTCCTGCGGCCCCATTCTCCTAAAGTTTCATCCTGCTTGTTATGCGGCTTCCGTAACATGCTCATTTTGTACTCAGTTGGAGTCTTACTGGGTTCCCATGCATTGCAACTTCACCAGAATTCTGCACTCATGGTCGCTTCTATGACTGAGTCAGCGCAGGTGTTAACGGCTTCAGTAAGCCATGCTTTCCATTCTCAGGGCCTCAGCTGTTAGCTCAGTTTATCAGGTCTCTCATGAACCATACTTTGAAAACTCTAAGGAGCTAATAAGATACACTTTGATTTTATAGCATGAGCTTCACAACCAAAAAAATCTAGAAAGCAAGCCAACCCCAATTCCTAGGATAGTTAAACTGAGCAAACTTTTGTTTCTAGAATTCCGTACAGGATGTGGCTTAAAAGCATAGCAGAAACTCAATAGCATTTGAGAGAAAGATACAGTCTCTCTGGTTGTAGCCTCACTGGGAGGTCCATTTGTCTATGCCATTGATCTGAAACTTTTGACCTGTGAGCTCAGAGCTAGGTGGGTTCTTTTAACATGAGGTTCATTTGGTGCTATGACTTTGCCGTGTACAGTGCACAACATGGCGCATCTATCACACGTGGACTCTTGATTTACGCTTCCTCTTTGATCACTCTGTTGCTCACGCCTCAGTACTGAACAGATTACAGTTCTACCTAATGACATTGCATCGCCAGTCTCTGATGTGTAGATTGGACAGTCCTATGCCACCATGGTCATTTTCACGGCCTCCCGCTGTGGAATTTGCATAGACCAAAGAAGGCTGCCTTTTAGAGACCATTTTTCTCTCATACATAATTGACAAATCCGAAGTCAGCTTGGGTCCACATGGTAAAGGGAGTTACCTGAACATATGACAAGCCATATGTGCCAATGACAAGTCCTGTAAAATTTATTTTCCCTACAATTGAGTCTTTGCCTCAGTCAAGCCTGCTTAGGAAAAGCTGTAGCTGAAAAGCTAAAGTGGGCAGCTGCCTGAGACTTTCATGCCCTGTGAAGTCCTGTACACCTTAAAATCCCATGCAAGGTAAAGGCGTCTGTATATTAAAAATTCTCCTAGTGGGGGACCATACTGTGGGGTAGCGGTTAAGTTCATGTGCTCCACTTCAACAGCCCGAGTTTCACTAGTTCAGATCCTAGGCACAGACAGACCTAGACACCGCACATCAAGCCATGCTGTGGCAGCATCCCACACAGAAGAACTGGAAGACTTACAACTAGGATATACAACTATGTACTAGGGCTTTGGGGAGGAAAAAAAAAAAAGAAGATAGGCAACGGATGTTATCGCAGGGTCAATCTTCCTCACCAAAAAAAATAAAAAAAGCATACCCAAAACAAACTGAAAATCAACCAGATTAAAATATTTAAAAAAAAAAAAAAAGATTCTCCTGGGGCCTTCTTCATTCTGCTCTAGTCATTCACTCAGCCATCTGCAACTCTCTGAGGCCCTTTTTCTTTAATCCAGACCTTAACTTAGGTGGCTTTACAAAAACAGCCACTCTCCTATGCCATAACCTGCAGTCATCAGCCAAAATCAAAGTATGTTATGGCTGGTATAGTGGGTTGAATGATGGCCCCCTAAAAGGATATCTCCATGTCCTGATTCGTGGAACCTGTGATTGTTACCTCGTTGGGTAAAAAGGTCTTTGCAGGTGTCATTGAGTTAAGGATCTTGAGATGGGGTTTTCATCCTATGCTATCCGGGTGGGTCCTAAATACAATAACAAGTATCCCTATGCAAGAAGAGCAGGGGGAGATTTGAGGCAGATGGAAGAGAAGAAGATATAGACACACACAGAAGAAGGTGATGTGAAGACAGAGACAGACTAAATGATGCGGCTACAAGCCGAGGATGCTGACAACCACTAGAAGCGAAGAGGCAAGAAATGGATCCTCCGCTAGAGCATCTGTAGGGCTTGAGGCCCTGTTCACACGTTGATTTTAGACTTTTGGCCTCCAGAACAATGAGAGAGGAAATTTCTGTTGCTTTAACCTATCAGGTTGGCAGTAATTTGTTACAGCAGGCACAGGAAACTAATACAGCAGGCGTTGGACCTTTTCCAGGCTCTAGCCGCTTCCTGCACAAACTTGATGGACCTAACCTAAATATTTCCAGACTGTCAAAGGTCCCAATATCCTACCCCACATTAAAGACCAAGGCACAAAACCACCTCCCTGGCAGTCCCAAAACACTGTCCACCTGGACATTTCACTCTCCAAAATTCTGCTGCTTTCTTTTTATTTCTCAGTGTTCCCAGGTAATGCACCAAATCTTATGTTCTTTTAACGGTTCTCCAGCAAGCGCAACCCTTTATTCCATCTGGGTTTGGAGTAAATTAGGAAATAAAATAAGAGGAAAGACGGAGGTCAAAATATTCCTGTTATTGTTGATAACCCAGGTTTGAGATCTCCAGCTTGAATGAAATGGCCCCATCATCAAACTCCAGAATTGGGCAGAATTGCCGACTAGTAATACACGGAATTGGAGAAACAGAAGACAGACACCCACTTGCACTCTCAAGAGAGAGAATGGAATTAGTCCAGGTGATCATGCGCAGTTAATTCTTCTCAAACTTTCTATATATAAGTCACTTGACCACCCGAGGGGCAGAGTAAGTAAAGAAGCAGAGTTGAAATTACCCGAAGGAGCTCCCTGACCCGACTGAGACTTCAGGAGTGGGCAAGGAACAATCCTGCACAACCCACCCTCTCCCCCACAGCATTCAAAAAACAAAAAACAAAAACCACATTTACAATGTAAAATAAATCAGGAACTCCTTTAAACCTGATTTACTCTTAGTACATTAATAGCTAATCAGGAGCCTTGTGCAAAAACAACTTGATTAGCTGCTAATAAAACTCTTTGGGAGCAGACCCCTCCCCATGCCTCAAAGGGAGGAGGCAGACCTGAATGTCTCAAGATTTTCTCACCAAAAATCCACACAATTTCTTTGCTAGTCCAGCCAAGTATGGCTGTGGCCTAGCCCGACCCTCTTACCTGCTTTTCTCGGATTAGTCATAAAGACATAGATGGAAAGAAGAGATACAGGGTAGGAAGACATAAAATAGTGGAAAATATGTTATAATGGAGTCAAATACCACCACCATTTACTAGAGGTGAACTTTCAGCACCAACATTAACTTTTATCTCTGTTAGATCTTTAAAATGATAAATAATATACATGTAACTATTTTTAATTTATTTAACTTAAAGTAATTTGATTTAATTTTTTTCTCTCTCTTGTTTTTTTCTTTTGGTGAGGAAGACTAGACTTGAGCTAACAACTGTTGCCAATATTGTTTTTTTTCTTTCTCCTTTTTTCCCCCAAATTCCCCCAGTACATAGTTGTATATTTTAGTGGTGGGTCCTTCTCGTTGTGGCATGTAGGACACTGCCTCAGCATGGCCTAATGAGTGGTGCATGTCCACACCCAGGATCTGAACCAGCGAAACCCTGGGCCACTGAAGTGGAGTGTGTGGACTTAACCACTTGGCCACAGGGCCGTCCCCTCAGCACTTTAAATATATCATTTCAATGACTCTGGATTCAAAAGTTTCTGCTTGTGAAATTGACTTATAATCTTGCTGGTGATCCCTTATACATGACAAGTCACTTCTTTCTTGCTGCTTTCAAGATTCTCTCTCTGTCTTTCTCTTTTGACAGTTTAATAATAACATGTTTGGTGTGGGTTTCTTTGAGTTTTCATGCTTGGAGTTGATTGAGTTTCCTGGATGTGTAGATTCATATCTTTCTCCAAATTTGGGAAGTTTCCAGTCTTTATTTCTTCAAATAATCTCTCTGCCCCATTCTCTCTCTTTTCTTTCTTTGAGACTCCTATAATGCATGTATTGGTCCTCTTGATGGTGTCCCATAGATATGTTAGGCTTTGCTCACTTTTCTTCATCTTTTTCTTCTTCATGTTCCTCAGAGTGGATGATTTTAAATATCCCATCTTTGAGTTTGCAGATTCTTTCTTCTGCCTGCTCAAATCTGTTGTTGAATACCTCTAGTGAGTGTTCCAATTCACTTACCGTGTGTATAAGCTCCAGAATTTCTATATGACTCTCTTTTATAATTTCTATATCTTTGTTGGTATTCTCATTTTGTTTTCTGTATCATTTTTCTGATTTCCTTTAGTTCTTTGTCTGTGCTTTCCTTTAGCTCTATGAGAATAATTAAAACAACTGTCTTAAACATTTTTTTCTAATAGGTCCAATGTCTGGGTTTCCTCAAGAATGGTTTCTGTCAATTTACTTAGCTCCTTTGAATGGGCCATGTTTTCCTGTTTCTTTGTTTTTATTGAAAATTGGGCATCTGAAAAATAGACAGCTCTCCCAGTTTTTGCGAACTAGTTCTGTGTGGAGTAGAAAAAACTGGGTTTTCTCTAAGCCTATTGATCAATTCAAGATGAAAGTCTAAGGTCCTTTCAGGTCTTTTATGAACATATATCTCACTGAGCCTAAATGTGGCCTTCTCGACTCCCCCATACACACGACTGCTGTTGAATGTCTTAATTTCTCAAAGATTCTAACCCCAGTTTCTCCTCAGGGCCTAAGATGGTCTATTGTATGTCTCCACCTGTTATCTCTTGCCCTAAGTGTCTACAGGTCTGTAGCCTCCTTATAGCTTTCCCAAACAGTGTCCAATAACTTTTTTCTGCTTGAGATCTAAGGCAAAACAGAGACCAGTCCTTCAGGCATCCCCCAGACAAGGTAGAACATTGCAAATAAAGTCTTCTTTACTCTCTCCAGTTTGAGGGAGGGAACTGGTAACTGGGCCACCACCTCTTCCAGGCTAAGACCATGCTGCACCAGGGGAGTGAGGGGAATGATCTGGTTTAAGGGCAAGTAAAGATGCCACAAAACTTTCTACCATTTTGAATGTGGTTTTTTGCTGATTGGGCATATGCTTGTTTGCTATAAACTTTTAACTGTCTTCCAGAGATCTTATTATGTTAGTTCAGCCAGTTTCTGTTTTGTTTTTTTGTTTGCTTGTTTTTGCTTTTGGGTATGTGTGGGGTTTTTTGATTGTGGTGTTTTTGGGTTTCTTTCTTTTTTTTGGTGTCCCTGTGGAGAACCAAGAGCTTGGAGCTTCCTTGTCTGCCATTTTGCTGGTGTCACTCTCCTCAATTAGTCTTTTACATTTAAACTTTTGATGGGTTCTCTACATTCATTGATAGCAGGTCAGAAGACTATTTATTCCAAAGCGTCATTTAGATGCATTTCACCAGTCTTCAATGTCATTATTTTCTACCCTCAATCTGGGGCCAATTTCTACCAGTCCACCAAAAAATTACTGGCACAGGCAACATAGTGCCATACAACGGGCCTTGTTTTTTAGTTCATTAGGCCTTAATTTAAATTATGATTCCAAAATATACTTGCTTTTGGATCTTGAACAACACTCACAACATCCACAAGTCTCTGTACAGTGAGTTTATGTCTTTATCTTCATCTGTACTACCACTGCAGTGTGATCTTGAGTTAAACTCAAGCTTAGGCCAAATACTAGTTTCTCTGTGACTCCTCCTCTGATTAATTCAAAAGCCATCTCTCCCTTCTTTAAATGGCTTCTCTTATGGAAACTTTGCAAGAACTTCTATGCCTTCTTTTAACTGCTGTAGCACTTGCTGTCTGTATCATTTATATGTCAGTTGCCACTTGTGACTGGAGATTAAATTTTCTATTTGCTTGTGTCCTGGCCCTTACTTAAGAACATGTTCTTTCATCTTTCATATTTCATATTTATCAACTGTGTCTTAGACACCGTGTTAGGTGCTGGTTCTAGATGTTAGTGAAATATAGTTCCTGCTCAGAAGGTCACAGTCTTTGTAGGAAAACAAACAGCCTATGTCTCAAATACCTTTGCATTTCCCAAAGAGAATATACCTCATAAGTACAATAAATGCAGATATTATAGGTACATATATAAATACTTATTTGGTATTAAAAATCAGAGATAACCACTTTCTATTGTGAGGAAATTTGTCTCATAATTATATTTCACCAGGAGCTGAATACCACACTGGGAATGAAGGCTTAACCTCCACCCCAAGTCACTGAGTCTCTTTCTTACACGAAAATATAAAAGCCAGAATGTACTCTCTAGAAAAAGGCTTAACTGGCATAAATTTCAGATAGCAAGGAGAAAACCTCAAGAGGTTCAGAATTTTAGTTCATAGAAGCATCCAGAAGTTCAGATGATTATCTGGCACTGATACAACTCGGTTGACATGAAAATAGTGATGTAAATGTCTCAAGATTAGATGATCTTTTAAGAATTTCAAAACTTCCCATTAATTGGAAATCCTGAAAGAATAGCCTCCTT
The DNA here is from genome assembly GCF_041296235.1 of Equus asinus. Taxonomy (NCBI): domain Eukaryota; kingdom Metazoa; phylum Chordata; class Mammalia; order Perissodactyla; family Equidae; genus Equus; species Equus asinus. The sequence goes on from NC_091812.1 coordinate 24,266,568, forward strand.
TAAAACGTCCTGATATTCTACTTCACACTTTAACGTTCAGCAGCCTATGTTTTGACTGAGTGAACTTCAGAGAGGAAGGAATCTTGAGGTTTAGTTCCATCTACTTTGGAGCCTCTGGTCAAATCATCTACTTCTGCTGTGCCCTGTCATCTTATCATCTGTAAAATAGAGTCAGCTTTAAAAACATAGTTACAAAGATGTTGCACAGTTTCATGCGTCCTTGTCTCTGTTTGCTTTAGAATACCAGTAACATCCGAACTAATACAGCAAAAAGTACAAATGTTATTTTGGGTCATCTGGTATAACTCAGTCAAAATAAAGAAAAGGAAAGGGGCTCAGAATAACTATGATTCTCCAAATGGGACACAATTATTTTAAGGTAGATTAGGGACAAGAACCTTGATGCCTTCAGTCCTACTCCATTGTTCTTTCATTGGATTTTGAACACAGAGAAACAAACAGAAATAAAAGTCCTCTGTTCTGTGTAACTGGTACAGGACTTGGCAAGATTGCAATTGAGGCACTGCATATTAAGAGATATCTTGGAAATTCTTAAAACTAAGTGAGATACATAGCAGGTATGTAGAAAACAGTAGTACCTGAAGAGAATTTTGTGGAATGAGCAGAACTTGTCATTGAAGGGTGTGTTTGAGCTGCAGTTCCAAACAAGATGAGTGAATTCTTGTTTTCTGGCACCTTGGAAGTTCTGCCCCAACATACAACATTAAAATAAAATAAACATTTGAATTAGGTCATATTTAATTCTGCATGCTTATGTAAGTCAATAAAATATTCTGTGTGTCATTTAAGTTGTCATTTATTTTTTATCTAGATTTTTAACTTGTAAAAGTCTTTCTAAACACAAAACAGAGATTGGACAAAGTATATGGGAGGCTGCAGAGAGGAAATAAGCTTATTTCATTCACCATGAAAATTAAGATCTAAACAAATTGTTCACAACTGGAAGTGTCCAAACCAACTACCTTCATTTTATAGGCAAGGTTTCTGGAAAAATCACACTGAAGGACTCCTAATTACCCAAATGTCCTTTATCTGTTTCAATTAGTATCATCATATATTATGGGAATTCTTCTGAGTGACAGAGAAAGGTATAGTGGCTGAACATTGCCATGCCCATAACACAGATATGATGGTCTCAAGCAGTCTTGAAGATATTGGAGTCCATTTTTCCATTACTAATATTAATGGAGGACAAAACGTAATATTCTCTTTGCTTTGTATTAGCTAAATCTCTTCTTCCCCTCATTAAAATGGATGGCCCATAATGGAGTCTGTAGTGTGCGCATCATTGGAAGCTGAATGAATTTTTGTGGCTCTTACTAAGCTCGTGGGTTTCTAGGGAGGATCTACTCCAAAACTGAGTCTAGTTTCACATTTAAAACTAAATTATAATGTAACTTTTAGCAAATTAAGCTCATTATAAAGGAAGGATACTGATATTTGCTATCCCTACCACAAGGGCCTCTTGTAAAGCATTAAATAAAGTAATAGAGGTGTATATGCATGTATATATTTTCAATATTTGTACACACTTAAAAAGAACTCTACAGAGTGCACCATAAAAATCTTGATGATGTGTGTCCTTAAACTAGTTCCCAGTTCTCTCATTAAATCTACTTAACTGAACCAAAACCTATATGTTAGGATAGATCTTAGAGAACTCTAAATACTGCTTTTGCAGTGCTCTCACCCAACCATTTGCCTTCTTCTCAACAGTCTCCAATTCAGAAACCTTGGAGAATTGTTCATTAATTCATTCACACATTTACTCATTCAGTCAAGAAAATTGATTGATTCCCTTACAAAATTTCAGACACTATTCTGTGGTATGTTTTACAGGTATATTCAGGGACTATATCAGTGAGCAACACAGATGAATATCCCCACTCTCTAGTTGCGGAGGGGGAAACAATAAACTAATATATCAACATAAGTATAAACAGACGAACAAAAATTAAATAAGTGGATAAAATAACTAGTGCATCAGGTCAGTCCTAGAGAGAAGTAGGAATCAAGGAAGGGAGATGGAGAGTGTTAGGTAGCAGGAAGAGTTTTCAATTTGAAACTGAGTGATCATCTAGGGCTTTATAGGGAAGATGAAATTTAAGAGGGAACATAATTTGGATGTGGGAGAGAGCAATGTGCATATCTAGGGAATGAGTGTTACAAGCAGAGGGAACAGTCAGATAGAAAGGCAATGAGGCAAGAGCGTGCTGGAGTAGTCAAGAAACAGAATGGGTCTCTGTGTGGGGAGGACAAAGTGGGCCAACTGGAGACGAAAAGGAAATCAAGTCAGAAAGGAAATGGAGGCCCAGACTCCTAGGGCTGTGGAGGCATTTGGAGGACTTTGGTTTTTGCTCTCAGTAGCCATTGCAGAGATTTGAGTGATATGATCTGACTTATGTTTTAACAGGACCTCTCTGGATGCCATGTTGATTAGAGACTGTAGAAGAGCAAAGGCAAGATCAGGAAGACCAATAATTGATTCAAAGAAGTGATTTACTCAAAGATGTGCCTTCTGCTCAGTAGAAGATGTAGAGCAGGAATCAGCAAATCATGGCCGACAGGTCAAAATCAGGCGCTCAGCCTGTTTTTGTATGACCTGTGAGCTAATAATGGTTCTTACATTTCTGAAAGGTTGTTGAAGAAGAAGGAGAAGAAGCTATAGAAACTATATATGGCGCACAAAGCCTAGAATATTTAAAATCTGGAAAATGGTTTCCAACACCTGATGTAAAGCATCTGGCTGGTAGGAGGTCCTCAACAAAATTGGAAGGAGGAATACAGGAGTAAATTCGTTACTGAGAATATGGTAAAGTGATAGGTGTCAAGAAACATTTACGGCTTCACTCCTAACCTTCACAAACAATGCCAATTCCATTGAGCTATTGAAAAATACAGTTTGGTTTTCAAAACAGTAAACCTAGGTATTTTCTCACATAAGCAATGTCATAAATAACTGTCAGGTAAAGTTGAAATAACAACAACTAAAATAATAACAAAAATTATTTTTATAGATCTTTAAACTTTACAAAATATTTTCATGTTCATTACCTAATTTCATCCTCAAATCAACTCCATTAGATAGGTATATTTTCCCATTAGAAATTACCACATCCTAAATCCACAGTGATTGCTCAAGAAAATTTGAAATCTTGAGTGTTACACCTATTAATGCCACAGTTGGGTTTTTTCTATGGAAACATTGGATGCTAAAATCAACAGGGATTTTCAGTTCAAGATGGCAGACTAGAGAAACATATTTACTTTCTGCTCATCCTCAAATCATATCTAAATAAAATTGTAGAAATTCTAAAATTAATAACTGATAAAAGCCAAGAAATTGTGGGAGTCGTCAACCACAGAAAGATTTTGATGCATTTCTAGAAGGCAGAAAGTAAAATGGAGGAGTGATGGGTAAAATAATCCAGGAAAGACTGTCCCAAGGAAGGGCTGCACATGGCCAGTCTGCCTCTGCTGGGCCTGATGGTAGTAAAGGACAGAAGAGAGAATGGGGCCGAAAACAAGGAGACCAAGTTATTTTAGGAATAAAGTTCTTTCAATGAGCTCCATGGATCACTCCATCTCTCCCCATATTAACTCTGTATGAATTACAATGGATTGTTGGTGAGCAAGACAAGAACATAAGAAGTGAATGTTCAACCACAGATTGTCAGCTATGGTTTATCATCACTATTACAGATTCCACCAACACTGCCCACCGCTAGGTTCATTTGATATAACGGGAGATTGCTTTACAAATGGTCAAAGTGAAAGTATTCTCACCTGGCAACTATACACTGCTGTTATTATTAAAATATTTCATTATTAAATTCATTTTTTCTTTTTTGAGGAAGATTAGCCCTGAGCTAACATCTGCCACCAATCCTACTCTTTTTGCTGAGGAAGACTGGCCCTGAGCTTACATCTGTGCCCATCTTCCTCGACTTTATATGTGGGATGCCTGCCACAGCATGGCTTGACAAGCAGTCCGTAGGTCCGCACCCAGGATCCGAACTAGTGAACCCCGGGCTGCCAAAGCAAAATATGCAAATTTAACCACTGTGTTGCCGGGGCAGCATCTAAATTAATTATTTTTTTAAAATATTTTGCCTTGACAAATTCTGTCTCAACATGGTTACTTCTGCTGAGACAAATTATCTCAGAATAACGACTTGCCTTTTAAATTATTGCCTTACAAGGATGAGTAAGAGAATATTCTATATTTCAAGAAAGCATCCTGTTAATCTACTTTCATTTCATGGAAAAACCAAGAGGCAGATTTTTCTGGGACATCCTTGTCCAAATTCTTTTATTGCCCTGAAGTCCCAACACTCATCATATGTGTAATGAAATTTTTCTCTTTGGGGAAAAAAAAGATGGAAATAACACGACTATAATTTATTGTTTTCAAATAAGTCTGACTTGTGATCATGTTTTTCAGAGTTCCTGTAAGAAACTTTTGTCCAAAATTTGTACCAGCTTGTTATTTTTGTTTGAACAAACAAAATCAAGAGATTGTTACACATTGTATTCTTCTCAAATGGTATCAAGGAATTATGATTAAATGCCATACTTGTAAATCGTTCCTGCTCCTGAAGAGGTTAGAAAGAGCTTATTATGTTCCTCCTTTGTTGACACAGAATTTGGGTCTGAGCAAAATCTTTTGTGTCCCACCAACCTCAAAGTTTGTTGGGGATGAAAGTCCAAATTTGCTCTGACTTACTACAAAAAGAAACTCATGAGCAGAGGGCTAAAACTAACTTTATAATACATGAATTATGTTCAATGTTCTTTTAAATAGATTTCTAAACTAAAAATATACATAAAAATATTTTTCTGATCTATATGATTCTTGGTTCTGAAACTTCTGCATGTCATATGCCTGATACACAACATCAGCTCCTAGAGAGAAAAAACACTCAGGGGAAGTAAGCCAAAGAAACAAGATTCAAACTAGTTCAAGCCATGTGTAGGCCAGGATTTTTCAAATCTTTCTTGTCAAGCTGAAGCTTCCAGCTCCTAGGACAATAATACATGTTTCCCTTGTCCTAGACACCCAAGAGCATGTCTCCTCTCCTGAGTTTAGGAATCTCTAGACATTTAGGTGCCAATAATGTGTAGTGAAGAGTGGACCCAGCTGGTGTGCTCACAAACTGTGTTGATCTTATTATAATCCAATACAGTGCTCCACTATTAACTTGCAATAAATGATGTATTTGCTTTCTAGACAGTAATGGGATGCCTTACTAGACATATTCCAGGAAGGCAAGGGAAACTGGCTTCTAATCCACATGGAACAATCCACTGGTGAATTTCTTTCAGGATAGGCTGCAATTTATCTAAAATATAATCTTTACGTATTTGGATCCGTCAAACTAGACCAAAGAGGCAATCTGGGCTGCCAGGCTCAATCACAAATGTGGGATGGTGCCATGCTGACAACTGGTGGTCCCTGACCTCCATCTTCTGAGACTAGAACCCAGTGTGGTCCATAATCAATACATTGGTTGAACTAAAGGCCTCCTCCTGCGCAGGACAAGTGCTCATTATAGGTGTGGCTCAGTGCTAAGTACCCCGAGGAGGACAAAAACAATGGTAACACCATGAATATGTGATAAGGAAACATTCAGAGCAGGAGCTGTGGAACCACATGGGCGGGGTGAATCCCGGCTAAGCCATCATCATCTGTGTGACCTGAGGAACATCTAAGGTTCAAATGTTGTTTGACCAAACTTCTAAAAACAAGTGAGCAAAGAACCTGCTGGCCAGAAAGGGACGTGATGGGTGCAGCATCCACTCAAGTCAGGCTCTCATCCCCTCCTCAGGAAACTTCACTGCCTGGCTGGTGACACTGGGGGCCTGGATGGCCCTGGAGAAGGTGCACTTGGCTCTAGAGAACCTGTGGGGTCCCCAGGGTGTTGGGCTACATCCTGGAAGGATCTGGGTGGCTCCTGAATTGACTTTGAGCAGACTCTGACCTCAGGGACCTGGGGAAAAGGGCTGGCAACACTCACCCAGGTGCAGAGGGCCCTGAAGAGCTGGCATCCAGGTGGGGTGAGCTCTTGGGATGGGGCCTCCCAGGCCTGAATTGTCCCTGTGTGGTGGCCCACCTGGTGCCAAACACATGAAACCCTCAGTGACAAGTCTCTGGTGCCAGAAAGTCCAGATGGGGTGGCCATTGGGGTGTCACCCTTTGCTGCCATCTTCACAGGTGCTGAGCTGGCACTGTGCCCCTGGCAGCCCTTTCTCTGTCATGTGTTGCAAGGAGACGTCACAGGAACCAGGCTGAACAGTGCAGTGTGTGCTTGGCCCTGAGAGGAGTCGGAAGCTAAGGAGAAGCTCCCTCAGTTCCATACTCTGTTCTGGGCATATTTGGAGCACAACCGGCTCTGGATGGGCAATTTCCTTTGTAAGTTTCATCCCCCTCACTGCTGCTGTCCCCCACCCGACTGTTGCCTGCTGGTATCCCCCGCCTGTGATGCTGACCCACCTGGCCAGGACCATCCTGCTGCTCCTACATCTGCCCTCTACCCTGGTCACAGGCTGTCTCACCATGATCCTGTGCCTTTACCTGATAAGGGAGAGGTGGTATCCAACCCAGCAGGCCAGGTGCTCCCCCGGGGATCCTCTCCTTGGTAAGCTGATGGGACTCCCCAAATGAGCCCGTGCTGTTTGCTCATAATTCCATGACGTTCAGACACTTGAGAAGCATGAAGATCTCTCCTCCAGGGCACAGATTGGCCACCTGAGCAAGTTGTCAAGGCTATAAAGCAGGTACCATCCAGTCATCTCCCATTTCCTCGCCCAAAAGAGATTGAGGTGAAGGTCCAAGAAGAGCCCAGAAAAGGGATGGCAAAGGAGGAGGATCACGGAGAATCCAAAGGACAGGACGATGGGCACAGAGTCCCCACAGCAGTGGGGATATACCATTGACATCTAGTACCCTGTAGACCAACAGAGTCCTCATTTTCCTCAAGTGCAGTCCTGGGCCTCCAGACCTCCATCCCAAGCACCCGGAAGACAACTTGAGTGAGAACACCCAGATGTTTCCAATGAGCTCCTCCTGGGAAAGCCATGTCATCACCGCCTCACAAGGCCCCGCTGGAGATGCCCTACCTCCGTGGAAGCCTGATCCAGATGCAGCAGTGCTGTCTGACCCCACCCCGTGCTGCTCCCTGCTGCCTGAGAGGTCATCAAAGGAAGTGCTGGGTGAAGACCGTGGGCCCAGCAGCTCTCCAGGCTCACTGATGTCCGGGAAGGAGATGCAGGACGAAAAGCCTGCAGACATCCCATCAAGGAGTTCTTGTCCACCGGGATCTCCCAGCAGTAGGCCCTGCAAATGGAGACTCACCATGCCACTGTGCTGCCCCTGCCGCTGCCACTGTCACTGTCGCTGCTGTGGGGCCAAGGTGAGCTGCCCCCACCTCCTCAGCTTCCTTTCATAGCTATTGCGAGAAACCTCGTCAGCTTGGAGAGGAACACTGAATGTCAGCGGAACAAGATCTTGGAGGATCAGATGGGGTCATGGCAGACCACAGGGCCACTCAGCCTGCTCCTCCCTTCTCCCCACCTGCCTTGGAGACTGCAGCATCCCTGCGCCTGTCACCCACACTTTACAGGTCCCTGCTCCTCCCACTGACTTGGTCCACCTATCTGCCAGACCCCCAATATTGTCTGTCCTTCCACCTTCCCTGACCCCAAATATTGATCAGGAAACAAGATACACGGTCTGAACTCTCCTCCTGTTCCTGCTGATTCTCTTTCTCCTTTTAGATCCAGTCCATTTGGGGAATTCCACTTCGTGAGAATGGAGGCCCTTTTCATTCAGTCGGAGCTACAGAGGCTCCTATTTCTGGCCTCCCCACACCTCCTAGCACCTCAGTCTTCTCCTTCCAGCCACCCTCCCACCAAAAAGAGGCCCTGACACCTATGTGTGTATCTTCCCCTCCTTTTTTCATACCAACCCCTCTTCTGGTCCCTTCTACCAGGAGCCCTGTGTTCACCCGCCAGCCCATCTCTTCTGCGGCTGTCCCTTCCACCATCACAGCCATGGCCTCTGCAGGTCTGACCTCCCAGCCTACTTTACAGCCTGGTGCCATTGACATGCACACAGCTCGCCCTTCTCAGGCTGTCATTTTCAGGTCTCTCCCAAACTCTAGTGTGAGATCTCTCCCATTTTCCAAGTTCATTGCAGTGTGGAGCAGAGGCACCTGCAAAAGGACTAGTCTCCATCAGCCCACCTTCCTTGATGGTCCCCTTCCCCACCTCAATTTTTAACTATCCCTTTGGCTCCCAAACTGCCTCTCAGCCCACATGTGGGGCCCCTGATGGGCAGCAGCAGAGAGCCCCTCTCCCCAGTGCTCCTGTTTTCACTGGCCCACCCCTTGTGGCTCCTGCATCCCCGACGCTCCAGGAGGCAGCACCTCTGCAAACCTCAAGCCTGCCTCTGACGCTGATGCTCTGGATCCCACGACTCTTTCCCAGGCTGTCATCTTCCAGTCACCCCCTGTCTCCAGGGAGAACCACTGCCCATTTTACATGGCAATTCCTGGTTCTGAGAACCCACCACCCAGGGGCAGCACTGCCTCGGCCCACGTCTCCACCCGTTTACCCACACAGTCAGTCAGCAGACGGACCGCAACTTCCAACCTTCTCTTTGACTGGGGAATCACCTCTCAGCCGAAATTGGCCTGTGATGGGCAACAGCCTAACAACTCTTTCCTGTTGGGAAAACTGGTAGCCCCAGCACAAGCTGTAGCTCTAACCTGTTCTGCAGCCCAGCCACCCGGACACAGCATAAGCACATCAGGTTTTACAGGTTTGACATTGCCAGGTTCTGCATTTGACACCACTGTCAACACCTTGCTGGCCCTTGGTGACAATCCAGGTATTCTCCTCATTGGCACATCTACTACTACTGGCTTTGGACTTGCTACCAGGATGCCCAGTACTGGGCTCACTGTTTGCCAACACCACTCCAGGCTCACTTGTTTTTCTGGGACCTGCAGCCCCTATGGAGGGTGGGAGCTTTGGGGTCAGCATGTCCACCCCAGGCCCCACTCAGTCACAGGCATCCAGTGTTCTCAACTTTGGGCCAGGACTGAGGGGGCACCCAGCACCTCTTCTGGTCCTCCTTTTGGTCAGATAACCTGGGATCCATGTGGCCACAGCATGGCTGCTGCAGTAGGAGGGCAAGCACCATCGCTGTGTTTGCACACACTTCTAGTTCCACCTTCATTCCAAGCACCTGGGGCCCACCTGTCTGGGCCACAGGTGATGTGATGATGGGAGGGGACAACACCATCGCCATCATTGGAGGACCCAGTGTTCACACTTTCCATCACTGCACCTGGGGTGCACCTGGCCATAGGAAACCTCCTACACTTGGAAGAGCCACCACCATGGAGAAGAAATGTGTTAAGATTTAAATGTCTGTTTCCAGTTTCCATCACAGCACCTGGGGCTCACCTGGCCAGCCACACTGCATCTATCATAGTTGCAAGTGCCAGCACCATCACTGTGTTTGGACACACTTCTAGTTCCACCTTCATACCAAGCACCTGGGGCCCATCTGTTCAGAATCCAGGTGGTACAACGAGAGGAGACAACAGTATTCCCATGATCAAGGACCTAGTATTCCCACTTTCCATCACTACAATTGGGGCCCATGTGGCCAAAACACAGGTGGTGCAGTTGGAGGCAACAACATCTCACTTGTGATGGGAGGCCCCTGTGCCACCACCTGCCATCAGAACACTTGGAGCCCATCTATTCAGAGCAGACGTGGAGTGATGGGGCACAGAACTATACCTGCCATGACTGGATACACTTATGGTCCCCCGTTCATACAGAGCCCTGGGGGCCCCCCTGGGCAAAACACAGGTGGGGTGTTGGGGGACAGCACCACACATTTTTAGAGAGAAGCCTCTACCCTCAGTCAAAACACCTGCTTCTCCCACAACCCTCCATCAGGGTCCTCTCTAACTTTGGAGGAGCCACCATGTGTTTAGATGATTTTGGTCAAAGCAACTCAGGGCACAGGAAGTGGTAGCCTCACCTCTGGGGCACCTGCCAGGGCCTCATAAGAGCCACCGACCAATTTGTTTCTTCTGTCAGGAATCTCAACAAACAAGGAGCAGATCTTCCTCCACAAACTGTGTGAACAGGAAGGGACTTTGCTCCACTGGAAAAAGTCTCAGCCCCTTAAGCGAAACTGAACCTGTTCTCTTCCCTCAGCAGCCAGAGGTGTGTGTGGGGGGGGGGAGGGGGGGGCGTGGGGGGGGGGTGTATGAGTATGAGGAGTGTGAATGCATTTGTGTGTAGAGTATGTCTGTTGGGTGTGTGTGGAGGGTGTATCTGTTGTGTGTGTTGGAGGGTGAGGGGCTCAGGAGCCCAGTTCAGAACTACCCCAGTCTTGAGAAGCTCCAGCGTGGAGAACAGAAGAAAGCTGCATGTAGCATCAACCGTGTCATCCTTGGCTTAACCATTAACATGGCCGACCCAGGCTCTGGGCCAATTTTCTCCAGTCTGGGCGCTGACAGGATGCCCACTGCTGCTTACAGGGGCTTCCTCCCCGCCTCCCCATTTGCCTCAGTGGGCCCTTATTTTCCCCAGATTATGTACATATATATATATATATATAAACCTTGTTCTTATAAATCTGCCTCTGCTCATGTGTTGTACTCTTTGGCTCAGCTGTAGAGGAAGATTGGACATATACGAGTGGTGATGAGTTGAGCCAGACTTACTATGAAAAATGTTCTGTGTCACAGTGACTGGGTTGCAGAAGCAGCCACACTCCATGACTGCACGTGCTGACCCCTGGAATCTGGGTTTGAGTGTGAGGTGACACTCCAGGAGGAAGGAAGGTCCAGATGAGGGAGAGATGGGACTCAGCCTGGCCTCTTCCCTCCACGCTGCTCTCTTCTCTCCCCAAATCTGACTCACTGGAGGCCAGATAGTCCCTGGTGTGTGACAGGAAACCACACTTTATGGTTTTAGTTTTTAAAATGTTTAGGTGTCTTTTCTGTGAGTGTGTCTTTTTATTTAATTTGGACTTAGACCTGTCGTCCTCACACATTCCCACTTCACCCAGAGAGGATGGATTTGGCATCCAGGTTCTTGCATCTGGAAGAACAAAGGAAGAAAGACTTTATTCCTGTTCTGCAATTATTAAAAATTTAAGCTTACTTAGAATTTATCATGCTGCGTAAAAATATCAGAGAAGATCCACTTTAATAACTAGCCTGGCTCTAATCTAAACCACTAAAATATCAAATCACCCGAGTCACAGTTGCGCCCAGCTCCGGCTGACCCTACAGTTCCGCTGGGTCTCCACTAGACCTAAAAAAGGCAAACTCCTCACTGTGTGGAGCCCACGTTCTAGTTGGAGGGGAGAAAAGAAACAACAGACCTATGTCCATGATCTGGTGGGTGAGCCAGTGACAGATGCTCTGGAGAATAAAGCGGCATGTGGAGGACTGAGACTGTGGGCAGAGAGGCAGGGCTTTCGAGTTAAACAGTGGACAGGATGACGAGCCTCAGTGGAAAGGCGGGACTTGAACAGCCTCGAGGGAGGCGACTGAGTCAGATGACTGAGGGAAAAACATCCCAGATCATGGGAATAACCACTGCAAAGGCCCAGAGGAAGGATGCCCACTGTCCTCAGGGAGAGTCAGTAAACTCAGATGGCAGGAAGAGTCACAAATGGGAGGGAGGGAGGAAGGAAGGAGAGAAAACATGTGGGTTGAATTCTCTGCACTGCCATTTATCAGTATGTGATCGCAAACAGTTGACTCAAACTTCAAGTGTCTCAGTGAACTCAGCGCTTTATCTGTGGCCTGTTTAACTTACAAGATTTTTGGAAGGATTAAATAATGTAGGAATAATGTAGGAATGTGAGTTATAAGCCACTGTCATTGTTCTATAGATAAGGATAGATAGATAGATGAGAGATCGATCCATAGATAGAGTGAGTTATGGACTGAATTCATGTGTTGACACCCTAAGCCCCTAGGGTCTAATGGGGTTGGAGGTGGGGCCTTTGGGAGGTGATTAGGTTTAGAAGAGGCCGTGAGGCAGAGCTGCCATGATGGGATTAGTGCTGTTATAGGAAGAGGAAGAGACACCAGAGCTTTCTCTCTCTGCCATGTGAGGACACAGCAAGGAGGTGACTGTCTGCAGGCCAGAAAAAGGCTCTCACCAGGGGCTGACTCTGCCTTGATCTTGGAATTCCAGCCTCCAGAACTGTGAGACATAAATGTCTGTTGTTTAAGCCCCCCAGTCTATGATATTTTGTTACAGCAGCCTGAACAGACTAGTACAGACAGGTAGGGATGGAGGGAGGCAGGGAGATAGACAGACGATAGATACACAGACACATAGATGATGGATGGAGATAGAGCATATACATATATACTTAATGAGTTCCTGAAGCAATCGTGCTTTGATTGCCTTCACCAGGCAATTCAAAAAGAAGATCCCCATTGTAAAGGAAGCATAAAAGCACTTACTTTTATGAAGTAAACACATGGAAAAATATGACAACCCAGCCTAAGAATGCACAGCTGAGCCTAGCGCCACCCTGATGAGAGCAGCCCTGTAAAGCAAAGCGCACCCTCCCAGAGAGGCCACCAGACCCCTCCAGGCCCCTGCTGCCGGTCACTCACTCTGTTGTCAATCACCGTCCAGAGAGCCACATGCCCTGCTCCCTGGCTCAGAGCATTGCCCACCCTTTGCAGTCAAGCCGCCCCTCAGAGGCAGGGCTGAAAGCCAGTTTGCTTCTAGAGTCCTGCACCCTCTCTCGTCACGTCTGCAATGTCATCGGGAGAAATCTTAAAAATTCATATTCTTGACTTTTTTTTTTAAAAGAAAGAAAAACGCCTTCAAGCTGAAAACAATGATCCTGATAAGGCAAACGTTTAACAAATGTGTAAGAGATGTAAAGATAATTTTGAATTTCATGTTTTGATGCACTTATACAGCTGAAGCTATTTCTAAATAAATAGAAATATTTTATATGAAAATACACAAACACGATAGCAACTCGAATAATACTGAAATTCAACCTTTCTCACCCCCGTTCCCCTCTCCAGAGAGTTTCTCTCTACTTTGATTTTACCCCCATAATCCTAAACATTGTGCTGATCCTGCTGCCTCACGACAGATGCATTTAGACATTTTTACCACCTAACACGAGAGGCAGGACAAACTCCCTCTCCCGCTGCTTTTCCTCCCCCTCCCTTTTCAGTTCGTCATATTCATCTCATCATTTGCTGCTTCTCTCTTGTGGTGTCATGTCAATTTTCTCCCTTTAGTGACGAGGAAGTGGCAGCACGGGGGCTGAGAGCGCTGGTCCTGGAGATGGACCCCTGGCTTGGAATCCTTGTTCTTCAGTTTCTTACCTCTGCATTCCTGAGTAATTCACGCAACCTTCCTGCGCCTCTGTTTCCTCACCTGTAGACCCAGGAAATGGATAATACCCTTCTCATGGGGTTGCCCCTGATGATGCAAATAATAATGCGTTTGCAGCCTGTAGTGTCCCACACACAGAAGTTCTCAAGGAATATTACCTGTTATTATTTATGCCTTATTTCATCAACTTTCACTCAAATCTCATGAATTTCTCTCTGCGTGAAACTATTTGTGTCCCCACAGTTCCTCTGCCTTTCCTCTCCTTGAACAACTCACCTTCTGTCAATAATGTGTTTGTTTTTGTTTATCTGTGCTGCTAACATTTACTTTTTGTCATGCAATTGAAGCAGAGTGTCCTGTATTTTATCCACAGACTGCCTCTAAGAGTTGAAAACCAATAAATTGTATTGACTAAGCATTGCTCAGTCCTAGGGAAACTAGAGGATAGGATTCTACTTTCTTCTCTGTAGATATGGTGCCCCTATTTCTGTATTTAACATCGATTGTTAAAAATCACGCTTTATTTTAATTTGCTTGTTACTTCAACTACTATTTTCTTATACAGATTTCATTGCTTTTTCTAAAAGTTTGGTTACCTCCCTCTTCTTCCTCCTAGCACTATTTGTTCATAATAAAGTATTTCTGTATTTTATAACTCAATATTGTTTGCTAAGCTGGGTCTCTTCCTTTTCCAGAACACTTGCCCCTCCCGAGTTAGTTTGGAAGCTGTAAGACCAAAGTACACACATGGTCCTGGAAGAAAGGCGGCCCCAGGGTCTACTCAGACTGCTTCTAGGCCAGGCCGGAAATGCTCACTAATTGCTAATCATTCTGGCCCCATCTTCCTAACTTCCTAGCTTTGTGGGAAAGCTGGCAATCTGGGTTTCAACCAGCACTCCAGGGGGTCATGAGGCAGATGGTCCACATTCCCTTCTGTGCCCAACACTGGTCTAGGCCTTGGTGAGAGCTCACCAAGGGCACCATACATCTCATAAGATTTAAAATCTTGTATGGGATTTTGGGCTAAAACTCTGGTTACTAGTAAGCAGGGTACTTTCCTTATATTTCTCGAAAACTAGAAGGTAGATGATTGCAGAAAATTTGAGAATTTCAGGCTCATATGCATGTCTTTCTTGCCCTAAATACATTCATTTCAGAGACCTAGAAACTGGCCCTGCCCTGGCTGAGCCTGCCCCGGCCCTCCCTGAACCAGTCACTGCCAATCCCAGGGTGAGGTGATGTAACGAGGCCCCTTGAGCAGTGGTTCACACTTCACCTGGGACAGAGCTGGAAACGGTGATGTGGCCGTCCCAGGACAGGGGCCCTGCCCTCAGACGCCCCTTCCCGACAGGAAAACAGGCTCGTGGAATCAAATAGCTGCTAAGGGTTGGAGCCATGACATGGATCTCCGGGATGTGTCCAAGGCTGCCGGGCGAGGAGGGGGCAGAAAAACAAAATGCAAGCTCTCCTGAAAAATTGTCCCTCAGAGGTAAACAGTACCTGTGTCTTAAATCCAGGCTAAGTGTGACAACAGAGCCTTTGTCAGAAGTAGGTTTTCAGAGGATTGGAGGACACATGAAAATTTATGGGCAAAGAGGTGGGGGCTAGGGGGTGTGTTGAGGTAAAATGTTCAAAAAGCAATCTTGATCAATTCCTAAAAACATTTGCAGCGTGAACACTATGACAAGTACTGTTCTAAGTGCTTACAAATATTAACTCACTTAATCCTCATAGTAACAACCTTATAGGTAGATATTATTCTTAATATCCACTCCATTTTTTTTTTTTTGGAAACTGAGGCCCAGATGGCTTTAATAGCTTGCCCAATGTCACACTGTAAGTAGGTGGCAAAAACCCAGGATTTAAAACCAGACCGTCTAGACTTTTATCACTTTGCTGTGTCACCTATGATAAGCCACATTTAGGGAAAAGACTAAATCGACAACAACCTGAACTAAAGGCAGAAGGGAGAAATGAGAAAATGAGTGATGCCAGAACCTTGGAAGGGTGTAAGCTCAGAAATTTCCGGTGATGAGACCTAGAGATAAGAACAAGGACGTGGTGGGAACATGAACTTGGGGTAGCATCTGAATCCATTCGGAAATGACTTTGTTTTCTTTAAAGTTCAGAAAGACCAGTTGGATGAAGAGTAATGAATAGAAAGGAAAAGAGTAACGAGACTTGAGTGACGAGCAGTAGCCTTTCCCTCCCAGGAGCAGGAGGAGAGAGGCCTGTGGGGGAGGGGAGAGCTCTTTCCACCATGTCTAGGCGTTTGTTACCAGGAAGAACACGGAGGAGAACGGTGACCATTGTCCTGGTTTCAGTGACCCCTCAAAACCAAAGCTTGAGTTTCCGAGGACAGCATACACATACAGCACACCTACTGTGTAGACACGCCGCTAAGTGTGTTTCCAGGGGCACATTTTGATTGGGGCGGCAGTTCCTGTGAGGTGCGTCTTGGTTGGCTCTGGCTGCTGGAACAGATCACCACCAGCTGGGTGGTTTAAAGCAGACACACCTACTCTCCTCCAGCTCTGGGGGTCAGAGGTCCGGAACCAGTGTCACTGGGCTGAAACCAGGGGTGGGCAGGGCCATGCTCCCTCTGCAGGCTCTGAGGGAGAGCCCACTTCCCTGCCTTTTCCAGCTGCTCGTGGCTGCCAGCATTCGTTGGCTTTGGGCCGCATCAGTCCAATCCCGGCTTCATCATCACCTCTCAGGCTGCAGTAAAATCTCCCTCTGCCTTTCTCTTATAGGATCACCTGTGACTACATTTAGGGCCCATCCAGATATCCAGGATAATTCCCCCACCTCAGTGCCCTGGACTTGATCCCATCTGTGAAATCCCTTTTGCCATTTAGGGTGACCTCATGCTCTGGGATTAAGGACAGGGACATTTTGGGGCAAGGGTATTATTCAGCCCACCACAAGGTAGATACTCTTATTTTCCTCAGATGCAGGAAATGAAGATTAGGGAAATAACTTGTCCCAAGTCTTAGGATCTTTCTGAGTGGAGATTTAAATTCTGGGGCTCTGACTTTAGGACACTCTCTGAAGCACTGTTACCTGTGTTCTTAACCCCCAAACATCCTGGTTGAGGGTCGCACGTGGGTATGAAGACCCCGCGGATCAAGGCTCTGCACGGCCTCCTCTTTCACGCTGTTCTCCTCTTGTTTCTGAGCCTCGCCCGGGTGGAAGAGCTCAGACGCAGTTACGCAGGCTCACCAAGAGGGAGGGTTTCCTGTTTGGTTTGCTCTTGGTAATGGAGGGTGTTTTAACAGAATACCCACCAAGTAGTGTTATCACCACTTCATATGTTTAAACAAAGAACCAACAGCAACAACCAAAAGCTATAGATGCAAAGGTGTCGGGGCTCATCTAAAGCCGGCCTGGAGGTCAGAGGAAGAGCCGGTATCCGATGCCAGATGCCCGGGCCCGGAGTCCTCCTTTCCAGTCCCGAGGAAGCACCTGTTCAGTGACTGTGAGTGACCACCCAGCACCTGAGACCTTGCACCCCAGCTTCGAGCTGGGAACGAGCCGATACTTGTACTGATCGCTACTCCGTATCCGCCGTCCCCATCCTGCGTGGGAGGGAACTGGCACTTTGAAAATCCTTTTCTGCTTGAGAAAGAGCAGAGCAGCCTTTGCTCCTCCCGCTGTGACCTCCTGTGCTTTGCAAAGGTGGTTTGGCAAGTGCAGCTGCGCGCCCCGCTCCAGTATCGCACGTCTATGGAAAATTCCAGTCAGGTCTTAGCCCCAGTCACAGTACATTTTTCTGAGGATCAGTAATGATTTGCTGAGGATCAGTAATGCTCTCCGTCTGCCGGCTGACAAGGGCGTGATCTCTGTGCTATTATCCTCCATTTGTCAGCTCCTCTCTGACACAGTTGTCCGCCGATTCCTTAGGAATATTGGAGGTATTTAGGCACAATTTCAGGAGCTGCTCCAGCTTGTAGCCTCTCATTCCTAATCAACATTTCCCAGCTGAGACTATAGATAATTCAACTAGGCGGGTTATCAGAGGCGTTCTTCCTACTCTGCTTCGTTTGGATCTTTGCGCCCTCTAAGGTTCAGGGAGCTGGCTCCGACGTTTCCCATCATCACGATTTTCAGGAGTCGGGGCTACAAAGGTAATTCCAAGTTCGGCAGCCTTTCCATTTCTTTCCCTCTTGATTGCTGGAGGGATTTGCGGGAGACTGTATGTTTCCATGTTTTGCAAAGCTCAGTGGTGCAGAGATAATGTTGGAATTCTGCCCCAGAGAAACAGGCATTCTGTTAATTGTTCTCCTTTTCTTACAGAACCGAAAGGAGATTCATCCATCACAGTTACTCAACGTTTCTCCAAGTGCAACGTGTCTCCACGCAAAGGACCTGGGTTAGACTGGCAATACGCCACCTCTTCTGCTGGAAGGTACTTCACATTCCATAGAATGAAGTCCACACCATATGAGAAATTCAGCTTAATCGCTCATCTCCTGATTCATGAGGTTCGACTCACCGAGATTTCCCCTCCGAGTACTGTTGTGGAGGAAAGAATTGTTGGCCAAATCCTTGGTCACCTGTTTATATTATATTTCCTAGTTTGACATTTATCTTTTAACTCTCTTTAGATTGCGTTTGCCACGTGGAATTCTTTAATTTTTATGACCTCAAATCTACTGTCTTTTTCTTTGTGATATCTCAGTGTCATGTTCCGCTTAGGGAAAGACTTCTTTATAACAAAAATATGATTTCTGCTCCTATTTCACATTCTTCTAGGTCTTTTTCCTTACAATGGAATATCACGTATGCTCCACAGGCACTCCTTGCTCTGTCAGGTCTCCCAGGCATGAATTTCGGTTACCATGATTTAGTTAAATAATCCCAGCCTCCCAATGACACAAGTCAAGTTTCGGTTTCCACCACATGTTAATTCTAGGAAAGCACATGAAGCGCAAACTTCACAGCCAGGTCTTCAGTCCGCAAGTCATCACGTCCATGACAGATGTGCGTCATGATCCGGGACCAGTCAGGCCACTTCTTTCATGTCTGGCAGTGCTTGGTTGCTGTGCACGTTATTCAGTTCACACACCGACAGCAAAACGTGTCCTTGTGCTGCCTCCTTGTCTCCTAGAGAATATCTACCTCACATTTCACAAGACTGGATGTTCGAAAGAGGGAAGGAGAGACAATGAAGACAAAAGGGCAGCAAAGAAGCAGAAAGTGATTAAGCTGGAAGTGAAGTTCTAATAGAAGTAAATGGAGTTGTAGAGGAAACAGCCTACTGTGGGAACGTTCAATCTGCAGACATTAAAGAGACTAAACATGCAGCCAAAGGAACTTAGTAAAGGCCAAAGCAATGTAACTGAAGAAAGTGGTGGGGACAAAAGGATGAAGATGTGCCAGAGTAAGTGACAGTAACAAAAAACTTCACTTTAAATGTACTCTCAGATATATTTCATGACATTGAAAGCAAAAAGATACAAACTTAGAATGGAGAATGAGATTTTGCCAAGCACAGAAGAGATTCTTGCTCCTTATTGTAAGCTATACGACAAGAGGAGGACGGCACTGTGCAAACTACTCTTGATAAGTTTTTTCTTTTCCCCTTTCACATAGGCTTTATTTTTTAGAGCGTTTTAGGTTCGCAGCAAAATTGAGCAGGAAGTACAAAGAGTTCCCACAAATCTCCTGCCGGACATGAGCACAGCCTCTCTACTATCAACCTCCTACACCAGAGTGGAGTATTTGTTACAATTGATGCTCCTACATTGACACATTATTATCACTCAGACCTCATAGTTCACCCTAGGGTTCACTCTTGGAGGTGTTCATTCTATGGGTTTGGACAAATGTGTAATGACATATACCTACCAATACAATATCATACAGAGTAGTTTCACTGCCCTATTCTTCCCTCCCTTGCCCCTAATCCCTGACAACCACTGTCCTTTTTATTGTCTCCATACATTTACCTTTTCCAGAATGTCATAGAGTTGGAATCATACAGTGTGTAGCCTTTTCTGATTGTCTTCTTTCACTTAGCAATATGCATTTAAGTTTCCTCCATGTCTCTTTCTGGCTTGATAGCTCATTTCAACACTGAATAATATTCCAGTGTCTGGATGTACCACAGTTTATTTATCCATTTACCTGCTGAAGAGTATCTTGGTTGCTATCAAGTGTTGGCAATTAAAGCTGCTATAAGCATCCTTGTGCAGGTTTTTTGTGGACATAAGTTTTCAGCTCCTTTAGGTCAATACCAGGAAGTTCAGTTGCTAGACTGTATGGCTAGAGTATGTTTAGTTTTATGAGAAACCACCAAACTATCTTCCAAAGTAGCTGTACAATTTTGCATTCACATCAGCAATGAATGAGAGTTTCTCAGTGTTCTGGGTTCTGGCCATTCTAATAGATATGTAGCAAGTTTGCTATAATTGCTTATTAGTTCCAGGATGGGTTTTTCGTTGATTCTTTAGGATTTTCTACATAGACAATCATGTCATCTGCAAACAAAGACAGTTTTATTTTCTTGTTTCCAATCTGTACACTTTTTATTGCCTTTTCTCATCTGATTGCATTAGGATTTCCAGTACAATGTTGAAAGAAAGTGCTAGGAGGGGACATTCTTGCCTTATTTCTTATCTTAGTGGAAAGATTCTAGATTCTCACCGTTAAGTATAATGTTTGGGTAATGCTGGCCTCATAGAATGGGTTAGGAATCATTTCCTCTGCTTCTATCCTCCGAAAAAGATTCTAGAGAATTAGTATGACTTCTTCCGTAAATGGTGGAATTCACCAGTGCACATGTCTGGGCCTGGTGCTTTCTGTTTTGAAAAGTTATTATTGATTCAATTTCTTTAATTGATATAGGCTTACTCAGATTGTCTATTTCTCTTTGTGTGAGTTCTTGCAGATCGTGTCTTTCAAGGAATTGGTCCATTTCATCTAGGTTCTCAATTTTGTGGGCATAAAGTTGTTCATAGTATTCCTTTATTATTCTTTTAATGTCCATAGGGTCTGCAACGATGGCCTCTCTTTGCTTTCTGATATCAGCAATTTGTCATTTCTCTCTTTCCTTTTTTTTAGTTAGCCTAGCTAGAAGCTTTTGAATTTTATTGATCTTTTCAAAGAGTCAGCTTTTGGTTTTGTTGATTTTTTCTCTATTGATTTCCTATTTTCCATGTCTTTGATTTTTGCTCTAATTTTTACTATTTCTTTTCTTCTGCTTACTTTGGATTGAATTTGACCCATATTTTCTAGTTTCCTAAGGTAGAAGCTTAGATAATTGATTTTAGATCTGTCTTCTTTTCTAATGTATGCATTCAATGATATAAATTTCCTTCTAAGCACTGCTTTTGCCATGTCCCATAAGTTTTGACATGTTCTCATTTTGATTTAGTTCAAAATTTATAAAAATTTTTCTTGAGGTTTTTTTCTTTGATCCACGTATTATTTAGAAGTATGTTGTTTAATCTCCAAGTATTTTGTGATTTTTTTAGTTTTCTTTTTGTTATCGATTTCTAGTTTAATTCCAATATGGTCTGCGAAA
Source organism: Equus asinus (assembly GCF_041296235.1). Lineage (NCBI taxonomy): Eukaryota > Metazoa > Chordata > Mammalia > Perissodactyla > Equidae > Equus > Equus asinus. The sequence continues at coordinate 24,287,533 of NC_091812.1, forward strand.
AGACATTATATGATTTCTGTTGTTTTAAATTTATTAGGATGTGTTTCATGGTCCATATTGTGGTCTATCTTGGTGTATATTGTATGTGAGCTTGAGACAATGTGTATTCGGCTGTTTTGATGTAGTCTGTAGATGTTTATTATATGCATTTGGTTGATGGTGGTGTTGAATTCAGCTATGTTCTTCCCAATTTCTGCCTGCTGGATCTATCCATTTACGATAGATGGATGTAGAAATCTCCAACTATGATAGTGTAGTCATCTCTTTCTCCTTGCAGTTCTATCAGTTTTTGTCCCATGAATTTTGATGCTTTGTTGTTAGGCAGGTACACATTAAGAATTGTTATATCTTCTTGGAGAATTGACCCCTTTATCGTTATGTAATGCCCTTCCTTGTGCCTGATAATTTTCCTTGTTCTGAAGTCTGCTCTATCTGAAACTAATATAGATGCTCAAATTTTCTCTTGATTAGTGCTAGCATGGTATATCTTTTGCCATGCCTTTACTTGTAATCTATGTGTGCCTTTATATTTAAAGTAGATTTCTTATAGTTAGTCTTATTTTTTGATCCTCTCTGACAATCTCCATATTTTAATTCATGTATTTAGACCATTGGCATTTAAAGTGATTATTGATATAATTGGATTAATATTTACCATGTTTGTTACTGTTTTGTATTTGTTGCCACTGTTCTTTGTTCCTATTTTTGTATTCCACCCTTTTTCTGCCACTGTAGTTTTTTGTTTTTGTTTTGTGAGGAAGATTGTCGCTGAGCTAACATCTGTGCCAGTCTTCCTCTACTTTTTTATGTGGGATGTTGCCACAGAGTGGGGTGACAAATGATGCTATGTCCACGCCCGGGATCAGAACCTGCGAACCCCGGGCCCTCAGGTCCTCAACTTAACCACTATGCCACTGGGCCGGCTCCCCATTTGTAGTTTTAATCAATTTTATATGATTCCATTTTCACTCCCTTGAAAATCCAGACATGATGTACAGGATGAAGTTAACTGCAGGAAACAGGCCTTTAGTGATGTGGTGTTATGGTGATGGCGGAGGAGTGGAAGCACTCTGTAGTCTTCTGATTAGGTCTCAGGATCCTCAGCTATGAACTTTAGAAGTGCCTCTCAGTTTTTTCCAGACCTTAGGTGGGACAGAATGGCTGGAAGCGGCTGGAGTTGGGTATTTACCTTCCCTGCGGTTAGTTAAGCTCTGAAAAACCGCCATTAGATTAGGCCTCTGGTAAAATAGTTTCTCTTGAGGGCAGGCCTCATTAAGAATAACGAAATGTTCTAGTGTATTTCAAAATTGTTCGTTTCCACACCCCCCGCCCCCCACCAGAACCCTAATGGGATTTTTCTCTGATTTTCACAGTGACAACCTGCAATAATTCCAAGAGATAAAACACAAAAGTTTGGGAGCTTCCCTGGAGTCTTTAACTCACAGACTTTTCCACAACAAGCCTCCAGCAAGTCATCAATTACAGTTCAGGTGTTCCCACCTTGGTACTAGTTTCCACAGAGATATCTGCTCTGGTAACTTGTTCTCCATTTCTGCCAGTCTGTGTCTCCAATTCTGGGGACAGCGATTTGCCCTGTGATCTCACTTCTCTCATGAATCTAAGAAGAGTTGTTGATTTTTCAGTTTGTTCAGCTTTTTCCTTGTTGTTAGGATGGCGTGGCAACTTCCAAGCTCCCTACATGATGGACTGGAAACTGGAAGCCTCATAAGTCTTTTTACAATGTAATAAAACATGTTAATTCTCAATATTTCTAATGTTTTAGATTGCAGTGTATTAACTGCATATAAGGTTTACTATTTTTAAACTTATCTATACCTTTATAACCAACAGGAAGAGAGTTTCTAATGTTTTGTCAGAACATTTTTTTTTTTTTAAAGATTTTATTTTTTCCTTTTTCTCCCCAAAGCCCCCTGGTACATAGTTGTATATTCTTCGTTGTGGGTCCTTCTAGTTGTGGCATGTGGGATGCTGCCTTAGCGTGGTTTGATGAGCAGTGCCATGTCCGCGCCCAGGATTCGAACCAACGAAACACTGGGCGGCCGGCAGCAGAGCGCGCGGACTAAACCACTCGGCCATGGGGCCAGCCCCTGTCAGAACATTTTTAAGGTCATGAAACAATCATATTTTTCTCGCTGATCATTAAGATCACTTTGCACAGTGCAGCTTGCATGATCATTTTTGCAGTTCCACAAGTGAGGAAAGCCTGTACTTTATTTATCCTATGTTTTATTTTCCATGTATACATGGGTTCCTCCTCTGGTTCAATCATATATTGATGTACTGATACAGCTTATTAGACTTTTAAAACTACTGAAACTTTGGAGTGTATTTTGATATTGGATATGTATATTTCTGTCCTCATTCCAACTGCTATTCTATTTTTACAAATCTGCTTGCTGTATGATGAGAAATCATACTTAACCGTAATGACTTGCTTTTTTAATGTGCTGCTGGAATCCATTTACTAATATTAATTAAAACCTAGGATCTTAAGAGAAATGTGCCTCTAGTTCCTTTTTTGGTATATTTTCCATATCAGATTTTTGTATTAGGGCTCTTCTAGCTTTTTTTTTTCTTTCTTTTTTTTCTTTTTATTTTGGTGAGGAAGATTGGCCCTGAGTTAACATCCATTGCCAATCTTCCTCTTTTTGCTTGAGGAAGATTGTCCCTGAGCTAACATCGGTACCAATCTTCCTCTATTTTATTTGTGGGATGCAGCCACGGCTTGATGAGCAGTATGTGGGTCCATGCCCAGGATCCAAACTTGTGAAACCTGGGTTACCAAAGCAGTGTGTGAACTTAACCATTACGCCACTGGCCTGGCCCCATCTTCAAGCTTTTTTAATAAATTGGAAAGCAACTGCTGTCTTTCTAAGGTGTAGATTTTTTATTGTATTTTTTTAATTTCATAAAGCTATTTGTATTTTCTATTCAAAATATGAGTCAATATTGGCTGCATGTAATTCAATAATCATCAATTTTGTCTAGATTTTCAAATGTGCTGGTATAAAGTTAGTATTCTTTTGCAATTAAAAAAAATCTCTACTTTGTAGCGAGTCACATTTGCCAAATATTGCTTATTTTAATGGTCTTTTTAAAGAGCAAGCTTTTAGTTTTATTGTCAAGTTTGCTGCTTTTCTTCTCTGGTTTGGCTTTTCTCTTTGTTATTCATGCTTCTACTCTTTTGGGTTTACCTCATTCTTTTTCTGTGTCCCCTGTCCAATTCCTGTAGCTTGGAGAGCCATTTTCAACAACTCAACCAGCTCTGCCAGCTGTGTCATGGCCACTTTATCATATACCATTAAAACTTAATCTCATATACTGGGTGAAGACTCAGCAACCTTATTTTGTTTTCAGAATTTTTCTGTGACCCTAGACTCTTCTTATTCTCCTGAATTAGCACTGTCATCAAGGAAAATTCTAGTGGGTCTTCATGCTGCTTATAAGACTTGCCTTTCCTCCAGGTTCATAAAAAAGAAAAAAATCTTTCCATTCTTTTTTTTTTTTTTTGGTATTGATCAAAAACTTAGCAAGACTCCTTTACACTCTATTCAAATCCAGAAAAATAAGCAAGACTTCATTTACACAGGCTCACTGAGAGGTCATGATTTTAAACTATGTATAACCTTGAACAAGGGTCCTTTCAAACACTCCATGAACTCCCTTTCTAGGTGTCCAGAGTTTTCCATTCCTACAACATCTTTTAAGCATGGTCAGTTTGTGTCATAAACTCTTTCTCCTTCCTACTTCTGGGTATATATCCAAAGGAAACATAATCATTATTTGAAGAGATATCTGCACTCTTCTATTCATTGCAGCATTATTCACAATAGCCCAGGTATGGAAACAACCTGAGTGTGCCTCAACAGGTGAATGGATAAAGAAAATGTGCTATACGTACAGTGGAATATTGTTCCAGCTTAAGAAAGAAGGAAATCCTGTCATTTGCTACAACATAGATGAACTTGGATGGCATTATGCCAAGTGAAATAAACCAGACAAAGATAAATACTGCACGGTATCACTTATACATGGACTCTAAAAAAGTTAAATAAGTAAATAAACTCTTCCACCCGAGGACATTTTTCCTCAGCATGTCTAGCAGCCTTTACCGTGAGTTGCATCATTTTCTTCTTGTTTGTACAAGATCATAACCTGCATGGAGGCTGTGTGTTTACTGGTGCATCTAGATTATAGTTCACCATTGTTTTTTTCTCTTTGTAATTCATTCCTTCCACTTCCGGCACCAGGCCCTCATATTTCCTTTGGAGAAGTCCCTGTGATTCAGGTAGGTTGTCTGTCCCCTCCCTACCCCCATAACCTAGGACCGGCCAATCACAGTATTCTATGTATACTCCATATGTCTTGCTTACATCCTTATTTCTTTATTTTACATCATTTTTTTCCTCTGGATTTTAGTCTGGTTATTTTTGTATTGACTTTAATAGTCCTTTCTTGTTTTTGACTACTGTAATGTTAAACCAGTCTACTGAGTGCTTAATTTCAGCTGTTGCTTTTTAATTCTAGAGTTTTCCTTTAATTGCTTTTCATAGATACTTTTTGCCTAAATTGTCTATGTTGTCCTTTACTGCTGTGAATACATTAATCGTAGTTTTTAAATAGTAGCTTCATTGAGATATAATTTATTTTCCATACAATTTAAAGTGTACAGTTTATGGATAGCCACATGCAAAAGAATGAAACTAGCCCACTACCTTACACCATATGCAAAAATTACCTCAAAATGGATTAAAGACTTGAATGTAAGACCTGGAACCATGAAACTTCTAGACGAAAACATAGGCAGTATGCTCTTCAGCATCAGTCTTAGCAGTATATTTTCAAGTACCATATCTGACTGGGCAAGGGAAACAATAGAAAACATAAACAAATGGGACTACATCAAACTGAAACCTTCTGCACATCAAAGGAAACCACTGACAAAATGAAAAGACAACCTAACAACTGGGAGAAGATATTTTCAAACCATATATCTTATAAGGGGTTAATATCCAAAATATATAAAGAACTCATATATCTCAACAACAAAAAAACTAACAACCCAATTAAAAAATGGGCAAAAGATCTGAACAGACATTTCTCCAAAGAAGATATTCAGATAGGCAACAGGCACATGAAATAATGTTCAACATCACTAACTATCAGGGAAATGCAAATCAAAACTACAAGGAGATATCACTTCATTCCTATTAGAATGGCTATAATTAACAAGTTAGGAAACAATTAAGTGTTAGAGAGGATGTGGAGGGAAGGGAACCCTCATACACTGCTAGTGGGAGTGCAAACTGGTGCAGACGCTATGGAAAACAGTAGGGAGATTCCTTAAAAAATTAAAAATAGATATCTACCATATGAACCAGCTATTCCACTACTGGGTATTTACCCAAAGAACATGAAAATATGAATGCCTAAAGATACATGCACCCCTATGTTCATCGCAGCATTATTCACAATAGCCAAGAATTGGAAGCAACCCAGGTTCCCATCAAGGGATGAAGGGATAAAGAAGATGTAGTATATATACACAATGGAATGCTACTCAGCCATAAGAAATGATGAAGTCTGGCCATTTGTGACAACATGGATGGATCTTGAGGGCATTATACTAAGTGAAATAAATCAGAGGGAGAAAGTCAAATACAGTATGATCTTACTCATAAGTAGAAGATAAAAACAATGACAAACACATAGAAACAGAGATTAAATTGGTGGTTACCAGAGGGGAAGGGGGGAGGCAGGAGGGTGAAAGGGGTAATTAGGCACACGTGTGTGGTGATAGATTGTAATTAGTCTTTGTGTGGTGCACATTTTGTAATCTACAGAGAAACTGAAATATATAACAATGTACACCTGAAATTTATATAATGTTATAGACCACTGTTACTGCAGTAAAAAAAGAATAAAAAATAAATAAGTGTGCAGTTTAATGTTTTGTATATCTATTGCCAAAATCAATACTAGACATTTAATTCACGCCCCCACAAAAGAAAAAGAAACTTATTAGCAGTCACTTCCTCTCCATTACCCCAACTCTAGGCAATCACCAGTATATTTTCTGTCTCTATAGATTTGCCTATTCTGGACATTTCACACAAAGGGAATCACAAAATATGTGGATTTTTGTCACTGACTTCTTTTACTTCACATGTCTTCAAGGTTCATCCATGTTTTAGCATGTACCAGTACTTCATTTCTTTTTATGGTTGAATAATATTCCATGGTAAAGACATACCATGTTTTATTTATCCATTCATCAGTTAGTGGACATTTGGGTTATTTACACTTTTTGACTATTACGAATAATGCTGCTATGGTTGTATTTGTATGCAAGTTTTTGTGTGCAGGTCTCACTATTTTTTAAAAAATTAGTAGACTGTTTTTTGAGCAGTTTTGGGTACAGAAAAATTAAGCAGAAAGTACAGAGAGTTCCCATATACCCACATACCTCCCTACCCAGTTTCCCCTATTATTACCTCCTACATTAGTGTAATAATGTTTGTTACAGTTATATTGATACATTATTATTAACTAAAGTCTATAGTTTACTCTAGAGTTCACTCTTTGTTTTGTACATTATATGGTTTTTGACAAATGTGTAATGACATGCATCCACCATTACAGTATCATACACAATAGTTTTGCTGCCCTAAAAATCCCTCGTGCTATACCTACTAATCACTCTCTCCCTCCTCCAAACTTCTGACAACCACTGATCTTTTTACTGTCTCCATGGTTTTGCCTTTTCCTGAATTTCGTATGATTGGAATGATACAATATGTAGGCTTTGTAGATTGACTTCTCTCACTTAGCAATATGCATGGAAGTTTTTTCCATGTCATTTCAGGACTTGATAGCTTTTTCTTTTTTATTCCTTTGTATGGATTTACCACAGTTTGTTTAACCATTCAACTATGGAAACACACCTTGCTTCATTCCAACTTTTGACAATTATGAAAAACGCTGCTGTAAACATCGACATGCCTGTGTTTATGCAGACATAACTTTTCAACTCCTTCAGGTAAATACTACACAACTTAGGAGTTAGCTTTGGGCAAATATCAAAGGTCGTGACCGCATCATGTAGCAAGAAAATGTTTAGTTTTGTAAGAAACTTCCAACGTCTTTCAGAGTGGCTGTACCATTTTGCATTCCCACTAGCCGTGAATGGGAGTCCCTATTGTTCTACATCCCCACTGGCTTTGCTATTTCAGTTTTGAGGTTTTAGCCATTCGAATAGATGTGTAGTGGTATCTCCTTATTGTTTTCATTTTAAAATCCCTTATGACATATGATGTGTAATATCTTTCCAAAAGCTTATTTGCCATCTGTATATTTCCTTTGTTAAATCACAGTTTTTCGGTTTTTTTCAATCCAGTTCCTAACTCCCACATCTCATCCTCTTGTGTCTTTATTTATTGCCTTTTTAACTTCTTGGTTTTTGATTATTTAGTCTTTTTCCTGGTATGTCAAGTAATTTTTGTTGTTATTGAATACTGAGTGTAATTTACTTCGGAAAACTGTAGAGTTACTTTTACATTTTGGATGTTGTTATCTTTCTTTGAGAAGATTTACTTTTGCTTATTCCATAGGGTTATTATAGGGACTGATAACCTTTGTCCGTCCTTAGTTTGAGTTCCTTCAAAGCTGGTCAACAGTCTTTGTGAAGTCTGGTCTCTTTCTGGCTTGTCCTTACCCTTAGGATGTTGCCTTTGGGATTACCATTTGAAAGTCTAGATTTACTCCGTACCCAAGTACCATTTTACTTGTTGGGCTTTAAATGTCATCGTTCCCCCAGCCTACGAGACGATTAAAGGATATGCTTAGGTTGTCAGCCTCTTAGTTGCTTTTTGCTTGAGCTCTTGCCACTTGGCTTCTGTGCTTACAGTCCTTTCAATTCCTTGGCTTCTCAGCCCCTCAGCTGTAAGTTTCGAATCAGCAAATGTTCCAAGGAGAAAAGCTGTGCCAAATGTCAAGCTCATGTCTGTGTTTCTCTTCTCTCCAGAACTTGGCCCACATGTCGTTCCGTCTTTCTAACATTCTGATGCCTTCAAACAGACGTTTTCTTACTTCGTCCAGCTTTTCTAATATTTCTCAGCCCCCACTTGATCTTATTTTATTATTGAACTATCACCTCAGTTTTCCCTGGAAACAAAATTTAGACTTTTATGTTTAAATTATTTTTGATTCTCTATATGAACTCACTTTCTATAGAAACTTCTTACTTGATTGTTCAATCTAGTTCCTGCATTACCAGTAGGAGGCAGGTAAGGTGTTATCTGGAAGGCTACATATATCGGGGAAATCACTGATGAGTGATAGATCTTGTTCTTTTTATTTTTCTTCTCCTTATTGATTCTGGCAGCCTAAGTTGGTCTTTCTTGATTTGACCCAGTTGTCCAAATAAGGAACCTGCTATGGCAAAGATCTGACTTTACTCAAATAAATGTCTGCCTGTCAGGAATGGCTCCATCATGAGCATCATGCCAAATTTTTCTGTGTGAGGGTTTTGTAGCATTTCCCAAAGCCCTTTAATTTGCTTCCTGCCAACACTGCTCAAATTATTGAAGTTTTCTAAGATTCTGCAGGTCAAACCTCTCTACTTGCATACCAGATGAGGTCTTCTCTCTTTCCTGAGCTCATTTGTTGGCCGGTGGTTCTTGTTTTTTCTTTATCCTCATCCCATCATATTTGGTCGTAAATTCCAAAACATCCTCAAAGTACCTTCTCCCTCACTCTCTCTCTCTCTTTCTCTTATCAACACTGTTAAATAATAATATATTTACATATTCCTTCCTTAATTACTTGGAAGAGCAAATCATTGAGTATGAGCCCCATCAACCTAGGTTTCACACAACACCTCTCCCCTTGGCCTAAGTTGTGGTACTCATTTGATTTTCTTATATCTTCTATGTTTCTAAATTTATAATGATTTAGCTAATTCCTAAGTTGTGTGATGATAAGAAAGCAGTCAAATTAACACTACAGAAGTGCAGGGTAGTCCTAGGGACCAGAAGCAAGGACTAGAAAACCTACTAACCAATGGGTTTCATTTGTGCTTTTTGTTTAACAAGCGCTCAGGGCAAATGAGAAGTGAGGGAAAAGCAATTTAATCTAATTTAGTATCACAGAGCCTTGCATTGAAATGAAAAAGAAAATGACTGATTCTTGGTGCACGTCATTGTAATCTGCTTGTGTAAACAATCATAACACAAGGAAAATAAACACTAAACGATGTGAAAAATGGATAATTAATTACCAGATCAGGGAACACAGAGTAGACTTACTATGGGAGTTCATTAAAGAAAAATTTCAAATAGCGCTGGCTTCTTCTGAGAATACCTCTTAGGAGAGGTGGGATTTGAGTTGAGTCTTAAATGGATAGGTAGGAAGGAGAACAAACGACCTTCAAGGCAGGCAACAGGCACAATGTCAGAAATGAGCACAGAGGATTTGTTGAATAAGGAGCAAAACTGGCTGAACAGAGGAGTGGTATGTGTTGCGAAATAATGGGAATGAGGCTGTCTGAGGTTGGTTCAATAAAATAGAATTAGATTCAAGAGGAAGTGGATGGAAAGACAGGCAGAGACTGTGGAAATCCCCTGGAGACGTAGATCAGCATGATACTATTAAGAATCTGTGGTTCTTTGACACTATATGAATGTCTACTTTAAAATAATCAGGGGGACACAACAAAAGAAACAAACTAGTAATATGCTTGATACGTACCAAGATGCCAGACACAAGTGAATACACATCGTGTGTTTCCATGTGTATGATATATGGCAATAGATATCAGTACAGGAGTTACCTCTGAGGAATATGGAGTAGGAAGAGGTAACAGAGAACATTTTAGTGTGCTAGAAATGTTTATAATATCTTGATCTGGTGTTGAACCCATGGATGTATAAAGATGTAAAAATTCATTTACGATCAGTGCAATTGGTGTTTATTGTTTGTATGTATACCTTTAAAAATACGTTAGGATAATGAGGCTGTCAATTGTACAAATGAAATTTTAGTCAAAGAATAGCCCATGTGTTCATGCAGTAGCAACTTATAATGTGTTGCTGTGGACGAGAATGTTACTATTGGAAATAAGGGGCAATATGACTAAGAAAAAAGACCAATTTTGATGGTTGAATGAGCTGGATAAATTAGATGACTCTACTTTCAATTTAAGAGCTTTGGCAGTGTTTGGATACCTTTGAACAAAGAGAGAAAGGAAATACAATTTTATTAAGCATATGCTTGTCAATCCCTAAGCTGTGTTTATACACGTGTAAACTTATTTACGATTGCATCTTGATACTGAGAAAGTGAAGATGAGAGAGGCAGCTGGTTTTGACACTAAAGGTTGAAAAAACAATTAGCTCATATTCATAAGAAGTTTGAAGTCAGAAAAAGAAATCAAGTGGAAATGAACAAAGAGTGCCAGGACCCATGAAACATTCTTGGGAGCTCTCAACAACCACATGTAAGATAAAGCCACCAGAATTGTTGAGCTCCTTAGGGCACATAAAGGATAAAATAAAAGCAGAAGGCTAAAAGCTGAGTCCTGGAAGGTAACAAATGTTAGGGCATGAATTAGTGAAGAGTTATAAGAAAAAATAATTACGTGCTTGTCCCAACATAGAAATATCTTAAGCTCCACCCCAGCATTTCTCAAATTGGCCTTCTACAAAATACAGTTCCATCAGCTGATTAAAGGTTTGCTCTGAGAAAAGGGTTCAGTTATCAAGCAAATTTAAGTAAGACTGAATTAAACAAAGTTAAATCAACTACTTCCCCCAAAACTTCTGAGACTATAGTGCAACAATATGTAAGTTGAATCTCATAAAGGGACATGATGTACCGCTTTTCCCAAATAATTTTGCCTCAGAACTACATTAACATCATCTAAGACCAGTGTTCTGTTGGACAAAGGCTCTGAAATGATGCTCTCACCACATAAAATCATACACCATTTTCAAAATCCCTTCTTCCTTTTGCCTTTGCTCATGTTGTCCCTGCCACCTGGAATGCCTCTCCTAACCTCCACTTGCCAAAACTCTACCCATCTCTGAGGATCTGAGAGATAAAGAAAGGCTTATATTACTAAAAAAGCAGAGAAAGAAATCCATTGATCTACATTCCCTGCCTAGGAAAAAAGAGAATCCTAAAACTGTACCATAGTGACCTTATTCTGTGAGTGTGACCTTATTCTATATTGTGTTACTCTGAGAACTGTAAAAGTCAATGTGCTATATATATATATATAAATGCATATGCAAATATGTTTGATTTCCCACAGGTAGATCTTGCTGGTAACTTTCATGACCCAGGTTAATTATTAAAGAAGCCATTGTGTTTGGCTCATCTCTCATACTTAGGGAATATTAAAGTTGGAATGACCTCAAGATATTAGCAAATCTATCCACCTCATATCCCAGATGAGGAAATTGAGACCTTCATAGATTAGGTAGTTTATATTGACAAAAGATAAGGAAATAAGATATTAACACTTTCAGAGATTGGATAGTTTATATTGGTAAAAGATAAGGAAATAAGATACTGACAGATCTTTTAGATTAAGAATTCAGAAATTTTGTAGAATACCAGGACATTATCTCCACTGATACTGAGACAATGTGTTTTTTATTCATCCTTTTTCAGTACAGTGACTAAGAGAGGTGGTAGTCAGGAGTTGTTCAAAGAAAAAAGAAAAACTTAGAAATCCCCGATTTATATGCCAAGGAAAATCCATCATTCATGTTGTTTAAGCTAATTGGATGCAGTTTATTGGCTACATTGGGAAATGATGAATTTAAGTTTCTAAAGAATTAACATGTCAGTTTGTTCCATGGGCTCGCACTTATATCATGATCAAGTAGTTAATGGTTACTTAGCACCTAACTAGGTACTTGGAGTCCATCATAAAATTGGACTAAATCTCTGTCCATAGCATCTCTATTCTTCTCTGGTTACCTTGGGCAGAATTACTGTTGCTATGTTTTGACAAATTCAAGTATCAAACAGGGCTAAGATTTCACAAGTTTTTTGCCTGGATATGGGGGAAGGAGGACCAATGAATTTGAGTACTTCTCAATTTAAGCAAGGTCAGGCTGAGGAAGAAAAGTCTTATGCTTGAGGTGAAAAAAAACTGATTGAAATTATATATTTTTTAAATTCCCAATTAACTTTCAAATGTTCTAAAATGATCATGAAGTACATGGATATGCTAGGAGGTGAGAGAGTCAACAAGAACATTTTGTAAGAGTTTATGGGTGGCAGTGAAGAGGTCAAGGAAAGCGGAGATCACAGGAGTACTGGAGATGGTTTTGCTTGGCCTTAATAATGGAGTCAGAAGGAGAATAAGATGAAGAATGGTAGATGTACTGGGAAAGAGAAAGCAATAATAAAGCAGCAAAAAGGAAAGCAGAAAAATGAGACAAGGTTGGGGAAGAAAAGGAGGGAGAAAATTGGATTAAAGAAACAAAGAAACAGGGAAAAGGGAAGGAAGGCCAGGAGACACTCAAATATTAACATGACATACATTTAAAATGTGCCAACCATGGCCATAGTTGTTACCCTCCAACAGTTTGCAGTGTGTGTTTCGAAGACCTGTATAAATGGAAATTTTCATTAAAGTGAGATAAATGCCAAGATAAAAGTATTCACTGAAGTGTATGGGAGAGTAAAGGGGGTTTTTAGATTAAATCTTGCCTATGGGATCAGAACAGTCTCCATAGAGGAGATCTTCTTGAAAGCAGATGACTTAGAAAAAAAGAAAGACAGTAGAATAAAAGATAGGAAGAAGGAGAAGTCAAGAGAAAGGTGCAAAAGAGATAAAGAAGAAAGAAAAGGAGTTGAAAGAAAAGAAGTGGGGAGCACAAAGACAATACCATGATTGGCCTGAATTCACTAAGTGTTTGTGGAATGTTGATATTTTGAGCATTGTAAAATTTGTGGTTGAAGACAATAATTGTTTTTGATTATAATATGTCAGTACTTCACATGTATTATCCCATTTTTAATCTTCAAAACAGCCCAATGAGGTAGGTATTATTAATATTCTATTTTCCAAATGAGTACGTTGACCTGCAGAAAGGTTGAATAACTGCCAGCCAGTGGCAGGGCAGGGATTTGAATGAATACATTTGATACCTAAATCCATACTTTCTTTAACAAATTCTAGAGAAAAAAACAAAACGAAAGGAGGTTGATAATTCATTAAAAAGAGAGAAGAATAACAATGAAGGAAAACAGAGATATGCATTTAAAACAGAGCCTCTGGTTAACGTTAGGTGGAAATATACTAACATCACAGTTACACCAGAGTTGCAGGAGTCTTATTCCACATTCTCTGGGACACACAGCAAACCTGATCAAATGTGGACAGGTTCTGAGGACAGTTTTCTTGTGGTTTATCCCTGCTTCATTCTGAATCTCCCTTCTCTTATCCCAAAGCAAAATTATGGAGAGAATGAGAATTAACCAGCTGAGACTTGATTCTTTGTTATCTGAGAACCTCATCATCCCACAGAGGTGTCAGTTCAATTGATTGTACATCTATAAGACAGTACTAAAGGACAGAGATCAAGCTGTTGTTTCTGTTACTAAAGGCTTATGACAGTCACTGCACACACATCTCACCTAATTCTTATAATAACATGTTGGTGCTAACTTCCTGACTTTACAGATAAGGAAGCTAAAGCTTAGCGAAGTTTCACAACTTGCCCATGATCACACAACTGAGAAGCAATAGAGTAGTTCTAAATGACCAGGACCAGTTGCTCAATACTTTGGAGTTTCCAAGAGCTGATAGTCCAGCAAGATAATACATGAGTCAAGTTTTCAGAGAACTACAAGTCCAAGTTTAAACTACAATTATTTTGAGATGTTCTGAGTAAGAGAGGTTAGTAGAGTCAAGGAGATTTGGAATAAATAGAAATCACTGGGGAAGTTTTGGAGGAGTTAGATCTTGACCTCTGGTTTAGAAGAAAGACCAGTAAATGTTTTGCCAAATGAAGTGAGAAAGTTTACCTCAGGCAACTGCCAGAAAAACCATAAATCGTTAGAGGGTCACCCTCACTACTCAGAAACGAAAGATCTTCTTGGGCCACTTATCTAAACTTCTAAAGTTCCTTTCAAACATATGCATCTATGATTCTGAAATTAAAATTCCAAATCATGACTGACAACTGCTATGGCTGTTGCCGTTTGTCCTTAGAAACAGGCACCCAAAGTTCCAGGAGAAATGCATTGCTCTTATTGTTTACTATGTAGATCTCTGGCCCCTAGGTTTCAGAGATTTTATGGATTTTTCTAAATATAGCATCACATGTAATGAGAAAAATAAGCATGATTTGATCCTTTCTGCAACATAGAACCACAAAAGACTGAGGCTATCCCTATCGAAACTTGATGAACATGGTAATTGTCCTGACATTCAAACTTTTCCCAAATAATTACAAATGGATACACAAAGACTAAAATATTTTCCTATGGCTTTTTAGATTTAGAGCAGGATGTATGGTTAATTAAAACCATTTGGTTCAATGTTCTTATTTCAGAAATTAAAAAAGCTTAATGTGAAGGGTGGTGGGTGCTAGTTAGTTGCGCGATTCTCTTGACCCTTGGACGTCTTTCTCATCTCCAGGTATAAGTCAGGGGATTTTATTACTACCAAGGAACTTTCTGTAGGATATTGGCTTTGGTGTATGAAGGAAAGAGTGTTAGTCCATGGCAGTAACAAGGAGATATCTCCCAAGGACTTGAAAGGAGAGAGAATTAAGAGTTAAACTATGAGATCACATTTTTTTAATCGAGTAGAGAAAGACAAGACAAAAGACTTTGTCTCCTGAATGAGAAAGGACTCTCAGGGATGTACATTTTGACTGTAATCTGATTAATCAACCAAGTTATTTTATTACCATATATAAGAAAAGAAGATGCCACTCAAAAATAGAGAGTTAGTCATCTCTAAAAATGTAGGAAAAATAGAGAACTAGAGAGGAAAGTTGGCGGTGCACATCTAAGTACTGGCCAGGTGAGAGTTAAACTGGCCAGTGGATTTCAGTTTTCTCCTTCCTTTGGCCACACCACTTTGGCTGTCATAACATAAAAGGCAAGTGTTGACAGTACTGAAAAACTCAGACTTTGGGAACTATATTAAAAATATAAGATTATTTTGTGATATCTGGTTTAATAAGGACTATGGAGCTAGACCACATCTGTGCAATGGATATTTCTACTATTAATCATCCTAACAAGAGATTAATCCTACAATAGAGAATTAAGACTTAGGGGAATTAGGCCTTACAATAGGATTGGGGACACCATTTGTGTTTGGAGCTAGGAACAAATTTGGCTTGAAGTCCAAGACATGAAAGGTTCTACAGCAGATCTGGTATCTGATACTGAGGGGTAAATTGTCTGTCCCTGGACAAATGGTGACAAGTCAGGAGCCAGAGCCTGGTAAGAGGTCCTAGGGTGATCTGAGGTTATGCAATAGTTTGGAATCTCTTCCATTATCCCTAAGCTTCAGTCAAGTCACATTTAAATTGACTAGTCTGATCTCAGCTACCTGAGGGGAACCATGAGAAAGCCCATGCTCACACATAGAGCCAAGCAGGGCAGGGGAGAATCTGTTACAATAGCTGTCACTGGAGAGAGTCAGCCAACCCCAGTGGAGGGATCTCAGAAGTCTTTCTAGAACCGATCGCTGTAGTGTGGTGGCAGTGCCAAGTGGCTGAGTAAAAGGAAGTCACCAGAATTGTTCCTGGGCACACATAAGGAGGTACCTTGAGACTGTCTTGGAAATAAGTGGGGAACCTTTGAGACACGCTCTTTTCTGAGACTAGGGGGTAGAGGGGAAGGGTCATAAATTTATAAAAAGGAAGTAGAATTTACTTTGAAAAGACAGACCACTCTCCTGCTCATACAATGCACACTCTAGCCACGCAGAACTTCTTCCAGCTCTGTTTCCTGGCCCAGCCTCTTCACATGCGGGCTGCTTTGCATCTTTCTTGCCTTGGCTGGATGCTATCTCCTCACTGAAAATTTCCTTGAAATCAAAATCAGGTGCCCAAATCAATGTTATTTTTCATCTTAGCATCCAGTTTGTTTTACCTTAATACTTTGAAAATACATATTTTTGTGGTCGACTTTGCTTTTATTTGTCTTCTGAAAGGTGACATCCATTTGGCTCACCATAGGTTACTCTGGGGACTAACACAGAGCCTGGTACCTAATGACCACACACACACAAAATATTTCTTGAATGAATGAATGGGTAAGCCACCATTTATATTAGTCTGTCCTCATCAAACATTGGATTTGTTCTTTTCTGATTTCATACTCATCTTCTCACTTTGTTTTTGTCAATTGTGTTGAGGTATAATATACATACAGAAAAGTTCATAAATCCTGATTACTTTTGACATCTAGATTAGCCAGCCTAAAGGGAGAGAAAGTACAGTTTAAAGAGATATGAAATATTGTGGTTTCTTTATTTTTTATTTATCATTACATCCATAACTTGACCTTCTGTTGTCATCCATTATTTCTGTTTGCTGACTTAATGTGAGTCTTACCCTGAGAAAAGAAATTGTATTCAGCATCCTAAAATTTTCATATTTCCAAGACCCAGAACTGAAGGAAAGACTCTGGGCTTTGGGAAATTCGTCCAGGTGACAGATACCAGCCTCAGAGGAAAGGAAGTCTTCTTTTGCTCATATGCCCCCACACACTCATCTTACCTTGATTTCTTATTTTAAGCTTCTAAAGTAAAGACCAAGTATTAATCACAATCGACATAGGACAACTCTGTAATAAACATATATTTCATACATATTAAATGTCTTACTTATGTAATTAATAGAAATGCATGATCTCTCTTTCATCTGAAAACTGTCTTTAAAAAAGCTTGAGAAAATAAATCAGATATCACCATTCAAATGAAAAATTTCATAAACATTAATGATTACAAAGTACTTTCATATCTCCATCACCTTCTTTATCCTCTGGTTCTTGTAATAGTTTGTGAGAGTAACTTTGACGGCTTTAACCCAAGAGAGCATACCTTCACTATGGAAACTATAAAGACAACATCCGTATGCTCTACTTTTCAGATTTGTAGTTGTTTTCTTTTTCTCATTCCGTTATCCATAGAAGTTAGAATTGATGCATTAGAAGTAACCAACTACACGGGGTAGAAATAAAAACTCAAAGCTGAGAAAATACAGCATTTCTCATGTTGTAATAAGGGAGTCAGTGTTGCAGAACCTTAAATGTTATACATCATAAGAGACACCTAAAGTCAGTTGGAGTCAAACCACTGTCTTTCATCCATAGATAATTAAAATGACCCCATGTTTCAAGATATAAGTCAAGGATTTTCAGGAGTGTAGTAATCTTTAACGGCTAACCTCCAGGAAATGTTCTTCACAACCTGGGAAAGGTACTGAAAAGAAGCTTATGGACCAAGAAGAGAATTTAATGGGCTCTTAACCCCTTTCAATTGAGGTACAAGATGTGGGATTAGGAAATGGAGCAACTATTTAAGTCTCCTCATTCTATTTTTCACTCTGCTCAGAAAGAGTCCAGCTAGCAAAGCATAGTCACTTGAAATTGTATGTGCATCTTCATTCCTTTGAGTACTGAACTTTCACATTTATGAGAGTCTTATAGAGATATCTCTAGAAACTAAAGTCTTGATTTCCTACCTGTAAATTAGTGTACTAGAGTGATATCAGAAAGAGTGACTTTTAATGTTATAACAGCATCAGAATATTACACTGAAATAAATTAACATTTCTGCAGGGCTGAGAGTACTATAAAATTAAAATGCCAACTTTAAATTGTAAAAGGGTTAATTTCCTGACCTTGGCTATGTTTAATTGTTACTAATGTGCGCTATACTAATTAAACGTGCCTCCTCAATAATTATATGAAGAAGCTGCAAAGCTTTTAAGACTCCTGCTAATCCAGCACCCTCTGGTTGCTTGTTTCTAATTTGTTCATTTTAATGTACCAATTATGAGAATTAGAGCAAATAAACATGTGAAAAATCTCTCTTCTGAGACTCTGACCTCCAAATGTTTTGAATCAGATGGAACAATCCCTGTTTTAGCTCAATTACTCAGTTTCTGGAGTAGATTAAAGGATTAAAAGGTTGATTTATTTAATTGTGAATAAGTAGCTATGTCTTGAGGTTTCATAATTTTCATTGTGAGTTCTCAAGCACTAAGTATTGTCATCCTGATCAGATCCAAAGAAAATTAAAATCAGGTAAATGAATAATGAATTACTATACCAATTTTTTTTTTCTCTCCAAAGCCTCAGTCCATAATTGTATATCCTAATTGCAAGTCCTGCTAGTTCTTCTATGTGGGATGCTGCCACAGCATGGCTTGATAAAGGGTGTGTAGGTCCACGCCCAGGATCTGAACTCGTGAACCCCTGGTTGCTGAAGCAGAGCATGCAAATTTAACCACTACACCACTGGGCCGGCCCTGCTATACCAATTTTTAGTACAAGCTCAATAGAGGATCATATTATGTTAACACTAGAAGAGAAAGAATAAGACAATTTTGCATCTACTGTTTGTTTATGGCAAGCGTGAATGACCCCATAAATACAGTACATAGGAGAGGAACATACTGTCTTGTATCTTTTTTAGAGTAATGAACTTGTAACATATAGGCCTTTTATTTTTTGTTGTTTATGCTGCATATTTCTCTCTGTTTAGATCTAACACCTTTTTCGGGGCCGTATTTCCCACCTAGGACATGAGGACAGATTTCTTTTAATGTTTGTGTAGTAGATATATCCAGAGTTGCTGCGTTACTGGATCTCCACCATTTCCAGGTCACCTAGCAGATAATGATCGTTATCTCCCCTTAGTAGACTTAAGGGTGCACCCTCCTGCCCAGTCCCCATAAACAAAAAGCTGACACACTTTTTCTCCTGTGGAGTGATGCACAGTGGGAAAAGCCCAGGTAATAAAACTTTCCATAGCCAATAACTGAATCAATATTTGTGGGAAGTTGATTCAATGCTTTTTATTGTTTTTTTTTTTAAATTTCTGATTATAAAAGCATAGTATGTCCAATGAAAAATTTGGAAACTCCAAAAAATAATAGTCACTCATAACTCCACCATTCAAAGGATCTACTATATATATATTTTAATATCATTTCTACTCCCTCTAGCTTCTTTTTATTATTCAACATGTCTGAGATCATAATATATGCAATTTTGCATCCAGTCAGTTCGCTTCCTTTCTTATTATAACAAGCGTTTTCTGATGTAATGAGTAACATAATAGCATACAACAGTCCACTATACATGATGATAGAGAAATTTTTGTTAATTCTTCTAACGTTGTGCAGTGAGATGTTTCCAGTTTTTTGTGGTTATATATAACATTGCTCTAGATACCACTACGTATAAATCGTTGCCAGAAAATAATATATTCTGGTATTTTTGAATAGGGAATGTCTTTACATATTTAGTGCAGATACTGGCCATCTGACAGGTTTTCAGTAGCTGTCTCAGGGATCGTTTTCCTGGAAGCAGATATATATTACTGAATAAAAAGTATCATTGGGTGTTTAGTAGGCATCAGTGTGGTAGGCCTCAGTGCCTGAATGAGATGCTAGCCCTAGTCCCCAAAGTTTTCTCCTTGGAGGTGGCAGTTATTTCAGAGGTTACTGGTTGGAATTCCCAAATCTCTCTCCTCAGTCATGAATTCCTATGTGTGTCCTTTTTCTGTAACTCTCCCCCTATTGAACTCCAAAACATATAGTGAGCTCCTCAGAATATATTTTTCCCTCTTCCTCACCTGTATCTTCTAGTGACACGTATTATGTTCCAGAACATTTAAAAGAAAATAAAATCCTCATCAAGGATTGCCATAGTGAAGCTTATGTCTCTACAAGAATAATTTAATAGCAGTAAGTAACAGTTGAGGTAGGCTGAATAGTGGCCCCAAATATATCCGAACCCTGTCCTAATTCCAGGAGCCCGTGAATGCTATCTTATTTGACAAAACAAACTTTCAGGTCTGATTGAGCTACCAATCTTCAGATGGAAGGTTCTCTTGGATTATCCCCCGGGCTGGACAATCCGGGGTGATATAATCACAACAGTCCTTATATGAGGAACACAGGAGGGTCAGAGTCAGAGAAGAAGGTGATGTCATGAGTGATGCTCTTTTCAAGATGGAGGAGTACAGATGGCACCAACCAAGGAATACAGGTGGCCACTAGGAGTCAAAAAGGCAAGGAAACAGATTCTCCCTCAGGACCTCCAAAAGGAACCAGCCCTGCCCACACCTTGGTTTCAGCCAGTGAAACTGATTTTGGACTTTTGGCCTCCAGAACTGTAAGAGATAAATTTGTGTTTGTTTAAGCCACTAAGTTTGTGGTAATTTGTTACAGCGGCTATAAGAAACTAATATAAGAGCAATTTATGTTCATGATAGAAAATCTGGGAAAGATGTAAAGAAGAAAATAGAAATAAACCATAAGCAAATTATAGTTAACATGTTTGTGTATTTTCTCTTAAATACATCCGTGTCGACATGTAAATCCATCTGTACATACAAACACAAAATACACATATGCACACACACAGAATCACACTCTATTTGATCATCTTATATTGTGCTTTCTTCATGCAATATAATTATTTTATGATTTTCAAAAATCATTAATTTTACTACAAGATATTCTATCCATTTATATAGTATAATTCACTTAACCAATTCCTTATTGTAAATGAATGGCTGTTTTTTAAAAAAATTCTATATTAAATATATATGTTTATATATCTGTCATATTACTTTATGCCTATATTAAATAATATTGACATAAACATCATCATAAATCTTTGTCCACATCTGATTATTTGCTAAAGTTAATTCCTAGCAGTAGAGTTACTAGTTCAAAGGCTATGTATATTTTTAATACATTTGATACAAAATTTCGCTTCAAAAATGGTTTTCCAATTTGCATGTTGTCAAGTAGTGCATTAGATTATCCATATTTTCCAACCATTCTAATTGTTTCTCATTTCAGTATGTCATTTGGAAAGGAAAAATGGTTTATTATCACTCTTATTTAAATTTTTTTTTGCTAGAGAGGTTGCACATTTCTTTCACATCATTGGTAGTTTGTACTTTTTAATGTGTGTGAATTTCCATTCATAACCTATGCTTGTTTTACCATGAAGTTATTTTTTATTGATTTGTAAGAATGCTTCATATAATTATAGTAATGACAATTTTATGCAATATATGTTGTTATAAATAATCTCTTTCCTTTTGATTTTTACTTGTCATGATTTTGAATGTTTGCTCTCTGGTTCAACACCTTTAACACCCTAATGTAGGGAAAATGTTCACTTTTTTTGTATTTTATAATTACGATTTTTCTTTAACATTAGGCTCTCAAAACCATTGAAATGTTTTTCTTGACATATGTGAGAAATTGATTATTCCATTTTCATTTATTTGATTCTTTCTCAAGGAAGATAGTATCATTTTCCTCTTCCTCTTTCATTCTCCTTCCTTTTCTGACATAAAGATATTGATGGTGTCATGAAAGGTAGGCATCTGCTGTGGAGTGGGGGTATGAGCTGGAAGCCCCAACAGCTCCAGCAGGGTACCTAAGCCCAAGAAGAATGAACACGGTGAACATGCAGAAGGGCTTCCCAGAGCAGGGTGGCAGAGCCGGAGCAGGAAAGAAGGCTACCTCTGTCCAAGGGCAGCCTGGTTTGGTCAGGCAGAGTGCCACTGGGGTGAGGAAAGTGACTATATAGATGAGCTGCTCACCATAGAGTGTTGGAGCCAGTATGGGTAAAGAGGGTTCACATGATGGGATAGCTGTGTGTGGGGCATCAAAGTGCAGCAAGGTGAGGAAGGTGGCAGCCAGATGCAGAGTGCAGAGGTGGAGAGATGCACCCTGGTGGGGTGAAGAAAAGTCTGTAAGGGAGGGGATGGCAGCAGCATTGGGAGATTTGTTACATGTCAACAAATTAAGGGATTGATCATATCAACAAATTAAGGGTAATGGGGGTCAGTTATCTCATTATTAGAGAAAGGAGTTATAAATATAGACAGGGAGAAACTATTATGAGTTCTGCACTGGTGGATTGTCTTGGAGGTGTCAGTATGCACTCATGGTTTTCATATAGATCGATAGAGAAATAAATATAGATGTAGGTGATGTATGTGAATACAGAGATAAAAATCCTTGCAGCTCTTTCCACTGAGAGAAAGAGATTAAAAGCAGGAATAACCTAACAGTAAAGAGGGCACCTAGCACCTAGGTCTTGATTCTACTAAAAGGAACCCAGATACCTTAGAAAAAAGTTGATTCCACAGCTGAGGAAGGAAAAGTACAAGATGAGCTCAGAATACATCGTTGTGTCAGAAAGTTAAAAAGGGCCCAAAGAATGATAGGGACACATCAAAGAGCTGCAGGAGTCAGACTGAAGGGGCTCCCACTGGCTAATCTGGGACAATTTGAGCATTAAATTAAATATAAAAACAAGTTGTAATCATTGAATAAAAGAGAGAGCCATGAATCCATACTGATATAAATAAATAAATGAATAAGTAGAAAGTTTAATAAGGAGCAAGATATTTTTATAGTTTTAAAGTATCTCCACATATAATACTGATCAATTAAAAAGGAAAAAGTAGTAACTTTAGGATGGAATAAGCGGTCCAACACCATTTTAATCAACTGATCAAAGGTAAACATTACTAGTAACAGAACAAAGGGAAAAATATGCACATCTGATAGAATGAGGGTGTAATGAGAACACAATAGTATTTCTGAAATATTCCAGCCCAAGATGTGTAAGTGGAATCTAATATGAGGAAATGTCAGACACACCCAAATTAAGAGATATTCTGTGAAATAATTGGTCTATAATTTTCAAAGTGTCAAGGTATGAAATGCAAGGAAAGAATGAGGAACTGTACCAGACTGAAAGAAAATAAAGAGACACGATAAGTAAATGCAACATGTAAAACTGAATAGGATCTTTTTGCCAATTGAAGAAATTTGATTGGGGTCCAAAAATCAGATCATAGGTAATTTCCTGATTTTGTTTGTTTTCAGGAAATACAATCATATAATCTGAAAATAGTAATTTCGTGTTTTCCCCCTTTTTATTTTTCATGTCTTATTCCACTGGCTAGAAATTTTAGTTTTGTTTTTTCTTTAACAGTCATGAAAATAGAAGGCATTCTTATATTTCTTATGACTTTAATGAGATTATCTTTGATGTTCTCAACTGTGAGAATAACACTGGCTGTTGGTGTTATACTAAGATTATACCTTCCTATTCCTAGTCTAATATCCTTCTATCATAAAAAAATCCAACTTTTTTTCTTTATCTATTGAAATTAATATACAGTTTCTCTGTTTTGACCTATTTTATGTGATTAGGTATATTAACATATTTCCTTATAGTAAATAATTTACACATCCCTGGAATAAATCTTAACTTGGCTGCAGGTTATTAATAGTTAAATATACTGCTGAATTAGATTTACTAATATTTACTTATAATTTTTCAGCTGTATGTGAGAAATTTATCTGTATTTTTTTCATTATGCTTTTTACTCAATGTTTTAGCATTAGACAATGCTAACAAAATAAGATTTATAAATTGCACAGTTTTTTATGTTCTAAAACAGCAAGTGATATATCTATCAATTATATTGTTTCCTGTTTTTCAAATTATTAGTTTATAGTTTTATTTTCAACAATTCTTTTCTCTGCATACCTTAAGTTAAGGACCAGCAAACTTTTTCTGTAAAGGGCCATACAATAAGGAGCTGTATGGCTTTGTGGACCAAATGGTCTCTATCACAACTACTCAACTCTGCCATTGTAGCAAAAAAGCAGCCATAGACAACTCATAAATGAATGAGCATGGCTATATTCCAATAAAACCTTATTTACAAAAACAGATGGTGAGCTGAAATTGGCCCCCAGACTATAGTTTGCTAACCCCTGCTTTATTTTAGATATTCTTTTTGTAACTTCTTAAATGAAATTTTTCCCTTTTTTCTTTAATATTTAAGGCATTTAAAGACATTTACTTTCCTCTGAGTGCAACTTTGTAAATCTTTCATAAATTTTGATATGTAAGGTTCTTATTGCTGACATTTTTCTACATATTATATGATTTACATTTATATTTCCTCTTTGTCTAAGAATTATTTAGGAAAGTTGTCAGTTTAATTTTTAAATATTGGAAAATGAAAAAGGCTTAGAAAATAGGGATATGGATAAGAATAAATAAGGGAGCACAATTCAGTGGCATTTTAGTCCTGAAAATGGCACATGCTATTTAATGCAAGCGTGACAGGCTGTGTCTTGTGCTACCATAGTTAGAGCGATTTGGATATATGGTGGCCAGAAAGAATCACAGTACAGAGGTTATTAACCACATAGAAAACTACTGAATGATGTCAATGAGATGGCCACAGAGAATGGCTTTAGACTAAGAAATTCTCTGAGAGAATATAAAAGAAATACTTGTATACAAATGGAAAGGAGAGTCATAACACAATCCTGCAAAACTCAGGAGAGGATCAAGGTATTGAATATTGTTCATTTTATTTTGTTATTACTTTCTTCTTGTATTGTATTATGGTCAGAGAATGTATCGTTTACAATGGCAGGATTTTGCAAGGTTTTAGAGCTGCCATTGTTGCTCAATATATAACCAACTTTTTACAAGTGTTTTATGAGTGTTGAGACAGAAATGTTAACTCTCTATAGGATGCTGGTTAATTTATTAATTTGTTTGTGTGGTCTTGATATCTCCAGGACCATAGAAAATATTTTCATCTTCCATTAGTATTGTATTTCTTTCAACTTCTCTTGGATTTCTACCAACTGCATATTTTGATTATTTTATGTAATTTCATGTTAGCTATTTTTATGCAAGGGATACAGGATTTTATGTTTTCTTTGAATACTGTGCCCTTCATCAATAATACAATATTGTTGATGCATTTAATATGTTTGGCATTGAAGTCTACCTTGTTTGGCATTAATGTTGTTGCCCCTACTTTCTTTTTATTTAAATGAGTGTTGTATATTTTTTCTCATCTTTTGCTTTTAACTTTTGTGAATACTTTTTTCAACAGTATATAATTTTATTTTTCTTTTATATGGTACAGTTTCATAATCTTTTCTTTTAGTAAGAGATGTTGACGTGAGTTTTTCTCTATTATTAAATTTATTTGGTCATTTTAATCAGGATCTGAGAGGCAGAAAGAGAGGCACTGGCACTCATATAACTGTTACCTTGAAGTTAATAGATAACCTATTTTTCGCCATAAACTCATGCAGGTTTCATGGATTTAATCTTTTTTTTAACCCTTGAGTGGAATTTCCTAGACGAAAATCTCATCATTGGTTTTTGATGAATCATTTCCAGTAAGATTTACAGATAGAAGCCTAATGGTTAGTTGTCAATCAGTCAGGTTTATATTTTGTGTTATCTTTAGCATCTTCTCTGGCTAAATAATCAATAAACAGAGATGGGGTGGAAATAAGGTCACTGGATATGACTTGGCCTGAAAGCTTGAAAATGCTGGCCTCCTGAAGACTCTATCAATTTACATATGTTTCTACTACCAAGAGCATGCAGTGGGACAAGAGAGCAAATCAAAAGTGTGAAGGGAAAGCAAATGGTTTTCTTAATGATGCATTTTAGAAACATGAATTATCAAGACCCTGGGAGACACTAGGATAGAAGAAAATAATCCATTTTTTTTTCTCATTCAAATTGAACTAAAAGGAAACTGTTGGCTTTTTTCCCCTGCATGATACGTATTTTCACTCACTCAATTACTTTCTATGACAATGATCCAGACTTAGCCACCCTCTGGGGACTGTCCTTCTGATTGTAAATTCACAAAGCAATCTCCAACAAGGTTAGCTATTATAAGTTTTATGGATAAGAACTGCGATGGTCTCTGGTTGTAAACTCTATGGCCACTTCATTGATTTAGTGGCTCTATTCTCAAATTCTGTGCTAGCTGAATTATGGGGACTGAAGTTGTTCTGCCTCTGCCAGACCATATTCCTCTAACCTTTCTGAACATGAAGATGTCTAGCTTCCACATGATAATCTCAAGAGACTGTGTTTTCTCCTAAGTGTGTACCTAATTCTTATTGGAGCTCAAAAGATACGAAAAAAAAAATGTGAGTCGAAAGAGAGTAATTCATAGCTATAGCCACAATTCAAAATAGAGAAAATTTGAAGGTGGTAGATTTACTATATTCTTTTATGACTTTCTGCTATCAGACCATTTCCATCATAAAAAAAGCTCCCAGATGCATAAACTGAGTGTCACTAAGGCACACTATCTCAAGGTACTACAGCATGGAAGAACTATGGAATTCCTGCAGAGATAGATACTCAACAAAAGAATTGCATTGGGGGAGCAGCAAGTTATAAAGCCCTGTTTCCCTTCTGGAAAGGTCAGTACAGTGAACTTCTCCTCCTTTATGATAAGAAAAGGCAACCAAAAGGAAGACTCCCAGACACTAACACTACAATCCTATTGCCATCATTGTCTCCCCCCGTCAGTCTGAAGGTCTGGGAGGGTGATGATCCACAAGTCCAATATATGTTGTACACAAACAGTAATGCAATAGCAATATCAAATTTTTTCATCACGCAATTAAACTTTATGCCAAGCTAATTCAATTTTGCTGCTGTTTTATTAAATCCTATGAAAAAAAAAGAAATCTGTTCTCTCTGGTAGATCACAAGTTTCACAGCACATTTCTTAATACAAGCTCCTTGTTCTGCTATTTTGATATATTAAATATCCAGCAACGAATTTCTGGGGTCATAAATCCACAGTGATAAAATTAATCCTATTGCTGAAGACAAATAAATATTTTATTGCAGTTTTATGAGCTTTTGTTCCCTCTTCACTTGCAAGTAGATGTTGTTTAGTGGTACGAAGACATTTTGCTTCTGTAAAATGTGTTAGAAACAAAAATGCAATAATAGAATTCATATCTACAAAACTGTTGTGTACCCTTAAGATTAAACACTCAAGCACATCCCCCCCCCCAAAATTTATAAAGAATAATTTGTCAACAGAAAGTATCTAGTCATTATATTTAATTCAATTCATATCCTGAAATCTTCTGCATTTCGATCATGGGCACCTTATTCTATTATGTGACAATTTTTGGTGGGTTTTTTTTTGTAGTTGTTTTATCAAAAAAATTGTGTTGTAGGAGAGAAGAAAGTGCAACAAACCAAATACTCACCAAAATGTGATTCTTTTAACTTTCCAGAGTACACAAATCCTGGGGTTTACAATGGAAATTTTATATGGAAAATTCAATGTAAGCAGGAATTGTAAGGACTGGGAGAGGGGAAAGCTCAGGGATAAAGTGGCTCTCTGATGTCTGCAGAAACTTTAATATGGTTCATCTAAACCAGAAAACCTTACACAAAAACATAGAAATTTAGCATATAAAGATCAAGTAGTTTATTCCCTTCCATATACAAGAAAAGGAAACAAAGGTTTAGAGATGAGAGATTATCTACCTTGAAAATATTTATGCCAAAAAATGAAGCCATTCATAACTAAGCCCTGACCTGAATTATCTGACTGCCTATCCCCTCAATTCAGCACCTTTTCTATCATAAAGCATTAATTGCTAAAACTTATACAAAAACTGTTGCTAATTTGGATCAGGCAGTAGTCAGCAGGAGTGTTATCCAATAAGTACTCCAGTCTAATCTGCTCATTACACACCCTGGCTTTGGTCATTTCTACAAAGCAGTCTTGTTCAGGATGTTGTTTATTGTTTTCCTGGGTCCACACTGTTTTACTTTTCAGACACATTCTCTTTTTGAGGTAATCCCCCTCTGCATCCCCAGGTTCAAATTCTGTGGGCAGGAGGCATAGCTGGAGATGGGACCATTCAAAAGCACTTTTATCTCTGGTAAGAAGTAATGTGTATATGCCAACTTCACTTACATCCCAGCAAATTGCAAAGAATACCAAAATACTTTACAAAGCAGCCCCAGGTGGATGAGAGAGATGACTATAATAATAAATAGAGGAAAAAAGTGAATTGGGTAAGGAACTTCCACTCCTAGCCAAGACAAATAACAGGGACCTGATTAACCCTTCCTACCTGAAACACAGACAGGAAAAAAAAAACAAAAGGAAAATATATGAAACAAAGGTTTTCAGACACTGGATATCAGACAATGAAGGAAAGTGTCTCTTTCAAGATGGGAAACAAACAAGATGAGCCCTACAATTGCCCCAGCTTACTGACTTGAGAAGAAGTCTAGGTTGTAATGCAGGGAGGGTGAGCGCAGTATACTCCTGGAGTTGAGAAGATGGAGTTGACAGTCTGGGGAGAAGATGTCTAGGGTTCTCAGGAAAGAGTATTGGAGAGGAGAGAACTGCACAGAAAGAGAATTCCTTAACAAGAACCCTCAAAAAGAACTCCTTAATAAGAACTCTAATTTTTAATGACCAGACACATTGTCACCCAGCTAAACACTATATTTCCTGGCCCACTTTTCAGCTAGGTATGACTATATGGCTCTTTTGGCTGATGAGACATAAGGAAACGATGGATGTGGAACTTAGAAAAGGTATACCTTTTTCCTACTGGCTAGAAAGCAAGTGTGATAGCTCACGTTTGAGCAGTCTCATTGGACAATGAAGCAAATGTGCAAAGCCACAGGCATCTGGACCATTGAGTCTTTTGCCCACACTGATCATCTGCAGAGACATCCATAGTCCTGTTGGGGTCTCCATCATTGGTCCGCACAGGTTACCAAGGTCATATAAGTCAATTTCATACGCACGGTCCATTCATGTCTGGTAGCTCTCTTCCTTTCTACCTACCCTTGAGTAGCATTCTTGCGCACATGGAGATTATTCTGTTGCTCCTATAACATAATGCTAAGATATGGGAAATTCGATGGAGAAATAGAAGACCTAGACAAAACAAAGCATTTTTATTTTTGGAACTTGCTGTTTCTGTAGTATCTATCCGGGCATTGGGACATAAACCTATTTCAAGATTTTCTGCCACTCTACCCCACCTGTCCAGCAATCAGCCAATGAAGATGGCACAGATATCCTCTCTGTGGGACCCACCACTGTTGAATTCTTCTTTAGCTCTCTTTTTTCTTAGAGTGGGCAGAAAGAAAGTTTGCTCTTAATAAAACATTCTCCAAAATATTTTGTCTTTGCTTTGAGCCCTTCCTATTTCAACAAGGATCCAGGTTTTTGAAAATCAAAAGTGAGGGGACCGGCCCAGTGGTATAGTGGTTAAGTTCAGGCATTCCACTTTGGCTGCCAGGGGTTCGTGGGTTCGGCTCCTGGACGTGGACCTACGCACGGCTCCTCAAGCCATGCTATGGTGGCACCCCATGTGCAAAATAGAGGGAGATTGGCACCGATGTTAGTTCAGGGCCAATCTTTCTCACCAGAAAAGAAAAAAAAGAAGAAAAAAGTCAAAAGTCAGAAAGAGACAACTCCTTGGCCCCAATTTCTATTGTTACATCCCTTCCTTGATTCACTGACCAGAGAAAGGGCTGGGTGACTTAAGTTAAAAAAAAAAAAAGGTTGGAAATTTCAGGAGAAAATAATTAGTGAAGACATGAATATATTGTCTTACCATACCATAGTTAAGGATCCTCAAGATTTCCTCTTGGTTTTTGAGCTGATGAGTATTCTGATCTGGAGAAGGGATAGTTAAAAATCTTGGCAGCTTTCTCATTTTATCTTTATAGAAAATATTACTTCTTGTTTCCTAATAAATGAAAATAATTTATAATAAATTCTTAGCTTTTGTTGCAGGGAAAGTTGCCCTTTTTGCCCTGGTCATGCCATACCCAAAAATCAGCATGAAGCAATCAAGTAGAACACACATAAAAAAGCAGAGAGTGACAATGCTCAACTGAAGCGTATGCAGACAGGGGAAAGCCACAGCACTCTATAAACGCACAAAAGATGAACATGGCATGTCAGTGACATTGGGGAGCTTTGGACTCTTCATATAGGAATGGAAACTCTGAAAAGAATAGGAAAAACAGGTTTTACAAATCACTACTTTAAAAGAAAACATATGAAAGTAAAGTAGCTCCTTTCTTTATTCTTCTGTCTCTTCTAAATTATGCTCTGTTTTTACTGAAAAAAGGAACCAACTGAGCTTCTACTAGAAGCCACCCTCTCTCCACCCTACCCTCTTACAGTCCCCTCCCCCAAATAAAAAGACCATGTGGTTTCCTGAATAATTCTCAAGTAAGAGCAGGATAATACTTTGAAATGTTAATTGACATTCCTCTGTCCAAGTTTCCTTGCACCCATTACCCTCCCTACTCCCAGTGGGTGGGCAGTAGTGATAGCTTGCCATATGCTTTGCCCTTAAGGGTAGGCAGGAATAAACAGCCACATTCTTTGTTTTGGTTATTGAAAACTTACTGAAAAAACAATTTATTGAAAGTAAAACCATGTGATTTGTAGCAGTTGTGATTTTTGAGAGAGAAAGGCATTGTGAGTTTAAGATCCAGAGCTTGTGGCTTTAATGCTTGGGTTTTATTTAAAAATGGAACAAAACAAAAACACAGTATGGAGGATACAGGTTGAAGACATGAGCTCTGTTTTCCCACCATAGAACCAGGAGAGAGAGAGAAACATTTCCTGGACTATAGCAATGAACTTGGAGAGGATTGGAAAATATACCTAGAAATTAAGAGTCTGGCTTGGGTCTGTCTGTGCCCACACTTGCTACAGCCAATACTGTGGTTGAACCCTCAGTTAAGGATGGAAATAAGAAATCAAAAAAGGCTTATGTCTCAATTCCTAAATGGAATTCTTGGAAGAGATGGGTTCCCAACATGAAGTGATGACAATAGGTTACAAATGATGATGTATGTTCCATTATAATAAAAAAATTTTGAAAAGTCATTGGAGATGGAAAAAGTATTTAAATACAAGGATGCTATAAAGAGTGATACATCCATACAAAATAACACTAGGTCATAGTAATATGAGGAGCTCTGAGGATCCTCTCCCAAGTAAACAACATTAATTGGTGAAAAGTATTGTGAGGGACTAGAATTGGCCACCCCAAGATATGTCTCTTTGGCATGAGGATTATTTTGGGCTGGTTACTTTCAAAAAACTGCCGACAGGAAAGAAACTCTGAAAAGCAGAATTTACTTACTCTTTGTTAAGAGACATTTAAATTTGTAAAGGAAATCTCCATCTGTAAAGGTGTTTCCCTCTGTACCAGGAAGAAAGGGGGATGACCTTATCTCTAGAAACTCTTATCAGTGCAGAAGGCAAGGACTCAAGTCTGCATAATAATCTTACTCTTGTATACTGTACTTTTTTGGTAACCTCCCATAACTGACTCCCCCTACCCCCAACATCCTCCTTTGTCTTTAGCTAAGGATGGTATTTAAGGTGAGAGCTTCTGACATTTTGGCGAGTTGCTCAGTTTTCCTGAGCCTCTCCCATGTATACGTGTTATGAAGTTTTGTTTAATTTTCTCCTGTTATTCTGTCTCATGTGAATTTAATTTGTTGTCTGGCCAGAAGGACCCAGAGCAGGTAGAGGAAATGTCCTCCTCCCTTACAGTATAAAAAATAATTTAAAATCTCTGGAAGTTATCCTAACATCATACAGCAAATAGAGAAACATTTATTCAAGAAAATCTACTAAATTCTTGATAAGAACAGAAAGAGCAAGTAATCTTTGAGCCATGACTTGTTCCCTCCCCCTCCTCAGGTCACACTGATAGAAGCTCTACTATAGGCATGTCAAGCCAAGGATATGGGTTTTCTTTTCCATAGCTCCAAGTTTAGGGTTATGGTATCTCCCCAGGAGGGGTAGGCCACAGCTATTTTCTCATCCCCACATCTGCTAGTTCCACGTTGCAAAAGCTCTATTCCAGGCAAAAATAGCAGAGCAGTTAGGGACTCTCCTTTCCACCTATCTCCTAGTCATAGGAAAGAAGATTTTTACCAGGCATAGTAAGCTGAGAATACTGAGTCCTAATCATCCTTGGTCGTGTGTATAGCAAAGGTTCCATGACAGGGGAAGAAAGCTGAGAAGACCAGAGCCTACCTTTGCCTAAAACTCTGCTCATAGAACATGGATGTCTCTGTAAGAGAAACAGGCTGCTGTCCTCACCCCCAACTCCACAGCAGTAGGATCTGTGTTCTTCCCCGGGGGGCAGATGAAGCCTGTAAGAACAAAGAGATCCACAATTCTCCCTATGAGGACTCACTTTATATGGAACAGAGTGTGGAGAAGTTCAAGCCTAAGGGCATTGTTGAAAACAAAAGGAGATTTTGGTGGTGAGCAACTAGGAGGGGCTAGTAGCTCTGTAATAGCAATAAGACAAAAGGCAAAATAGCTAGAATGTTAACAGAAATAACAGAAGAATGAAGCAGCTAGGAAAAGCCCTCCTGGGGTTGAAGAAGCCTTAAGGAGGGTTCAAATACTACTCTTGCAGACAGGAGTCAGATTGTTTCTGTTCAGACAGAATTGGGTCAGACTTCAGAGTAATTTATTTGCGAGGGTGTTGTCAAAAACAATAGAACAATGAGCTAGAAATTAGCAGAAGCTAACTGCTTGGTCAGAGAGCAATACAGACAGCCTAAGCCAGCTGCTTAACAGGGATTTCATGGAAAGAGACAGTCAAGGAGAACCTGGGTAAAACCATTGTCAACCCAGTGGGGTAGGAGGAGTCAAAATGACCGTGTACATGCCCAAGGCTGCACTCCTTCAGGAGCAACATCGGAAGTTGCACATTTTTGGAAAAACAGTGAACTAGTCCAGGCAAGTAACCAAAAAAAATAGGCAAGTAAACCAGCAGACAACAACAACAGACCTGGAGGTGCAGTGACAGTATCAGAATTGCTACAATATCCTATCAAAATATCCAATTTTCAACAAAAAAATTACAAATTATGAGATGAGCAAACAAAAAAGAATGTGTAACCTATATTCAAGATTTTAAAAGCAGGCAATAGAAACTGCCTTTAAGAGAGCCCAAATGTTGTACTTAGCAGACAGAGACTTTAAAGTAGCTATTAAAATACTGTCAAAGAACTAAAGAAAGCCATGCTTAAAGAATTGGAGGAAGGTATGATGACAATGTCTCATCTACTACAGATTATCATTGAAAAATAGAAATTATGAAGTTAGCCAAAAGAAAATTGTAGAATTCAAAAATCTAATAACCAAATGAAAAAATTTGCCACAGGGGCTCAACAATAAATGAAACTTGGGAGAGAAATAAATCAGTAAACATGAAGAGAGACTGACAGAGATTATACAGTCTGAGAGCAGAAAGAAAAAAGATTGAGGAAAAATGAAAAGAGCCTTGGAGAATTGTAGGATGCTGTTAAGGACACGAACATACAGTTGATCCTCATTATTTGTGAATTCTGTATTTGTGAATTTGACTCCTCAATAAAATTTATTTGTAACCCCCAAAATTGGTACTCATGGCATTTTCACAGTCATTCCCAGACAACTCAAAGCAATGAAAAATTTGAGTCACCCAACACACACGTTCTCAGCTGAGGTCAAACAAGGCAACACATTGCCTTATTGTTTCAGCTCTCATACCATAAAAAAGTGTTCTTTTGATATATATTTAGTGCCAATTTTTTCACATTTTTGTGCTCTTTGTTAGAGTATTTTGCTATTTAAAATGGCCTTCAAGTGTAGTGCTAAAGTGCTCTCTAGTGTTCCCAGGCGCAAGAAGGCTGTGATGTACCTTATAGAAAAAAATGTGTATGTTAGATAAGCTTCATTTAGGCATGAGTTACAGGGTTATTTACCATGAGTTCAATGTTAATAAATCAACAATACATTTAACTCAGGAAAAGGTAAAGGAAATGTGCCATTTGTACATGAGGCTGCTCCAGAAAGTGTTGAAGTAGTGCATATATAGTGCATAAGGAAGCTATGGAAAAGACAAAAGAGCAGCTAGATTTGTGGATTCATGAGTTGACAAATAAAAAAAGTGCAGTGTACAGATTGTTGAGAGGCTGAACACCAACGAAATTTGTAGTCATGGTACCCAGGGTCAAACAAATGTTAAACCTCCACAGTGTTATGTTATAAGAAAACACAGCATATAATTAACTATTTGCTAGAAATAAATATTAAATAAGGTGCCTTTAAACAGGAATATACATTTAAAAAGATTATGTCTTATTCAGTTGGTGAAAATGTTGTGACTAGGTTCACAAGAACTAAACTTGTATTTTCTTTAAGAGCTTTGGCTCAGAATTCACTAATTCACTGTTCGTGGCTACTTTATAGAAGTTTATATAACTACTGTGAAAAATGAGCATCAATTGCACATGGAATGGGAGTGCCAGAAAGAGGGAAGAGAGAGAAAGAAACAGAAAAAATATTCAAGGAAACAATAGCTGAAAACTTCACAAATTTGAGGAACATCCTTAATATACAGATCCAGAAATTTCAAGAAATGCCAAGTAAGATAAATGCAAAGAGATCCAGACACATCAAAGTCAAAATGTCAAAAGACAAAAGCAAAGAGAAAAATCTTGAAAGCAGCAAGAGAAAAACGATTCATCACATAACAAGGAATCCCAACAAATTAACACCTTACTTCTCATTAGAAACAATGAAGAACAGAACAGTGGGATCACATATGCAAAGTATTGAAAGAAAAAAAACTGTTAACTAAGAAACTTATATCCAGCAAAACTATCTTTCAAAAATGACAATGAAATAAAGATATTCCCAGACAAACAAAAACTAAAGAATTTGTTGCTAGCATATCTGCTTTAAAAGAAATATTGAAGAAAATTCTCAGGCTGAAAGCAAGTGACACAAGACAATAATTTAAATCTATACACACAAAAAACCAACACTCTACAGGGGCCCACCCCATGCCTGAGTGGTTAAGTTTGCGTGTTCCACTTTGGCAGCCCACGGTTTTGCCAGTTTGGATCCTGGGCAGGGACATGGCACTGCTCATCAAGCCATGGTGAGGCGGCATCCCACATGCCACAACCAGAAGGACCTGCTACATCTAGAATATCCAACTACGTACTAGGGAGCTGTGGGGAGAAGAAGAAGAATAGAAAAGATTGGCAACAGATGTTGGCTCGAGTGTCAATCTTTGAAGAAAAAAAAAACCACACCCTATTAATAACCAATTAATCAAAGAAGAAGTCGCAAGGGGAGTTACTTTCTATTACTACCTAATATTTTGATAACAAAGTATTAGAAAATACTTCGAAATAAAAGAAAATGAAAACACAACATACCAAGATTTATGGAATGCAACTAAAGCAATGCACAGAGGGAAAATTATAGTGCTAAACAACTATATCCGTGTGTCACTTAACAATGGGGATATGTTCCGAGAAATGTGTCATTAGACTATTTCATCATGTGAACATCACTGAGTGTACTTACACAAACCTAGATGGTACAGCGTACTACACACTACTATGTTATTTGGTAATAATTTTATGGGACCACCATTGTATATGCAGTCCATTCTTGACCAAAATGTTGTTATGTGATGTATGACAGTATTTAAAAGGAAGAAAGATGTCAGAGTAGTAACATAACCATCTACCTTAAGATCCTGGAAAAAGAGCAAAATAAACCTCAGTAAGCAGAAGACGGGAATTAATAAAGATTAGAGTGGAGATAAACAAAATAGAGAATAGAAAAACAATACAGAAAATCCATGAAACCAAAAGTTATTCTTTGAAACCATCAATAAGTTGAGAAGCTTGTATCTAGATTAACAAAGAAAAAAGGATTGAAGATAAATTACTAAAATCAGGAATGAAAGAGGAGACATCACTCCAATCTTTTGGAAATTAAAGGATTTTAAAGTAATACTATAAACAATTGTATGCCAACACATTAGATAATTTTGAATAAATGCACAACTTTCTTAAAAGACCAAAATTAACTCAAGAAGAAATAGAATATCTGAATAGACCCATGAGAAGTAGAAATTGAGTTTGTAATCACAAAACTCCCCACAAAGAAAAGTTCAGGTCAAATTGGCTTGACTGGTCAATTTTGCCAGTTAGTGAAAACTTAATGCTAATCCATTACAAACTCTTCCAAAATATAGGAGTGGAAAGAACACTTCTCAACTCATTCTATTATTTCAATATTACTCTGATACCAAAACCAGACAAAGACAACATAAGGAATCTAGAGACCAATATCTTTTTTGAATAGAGCCACAAAAATCCTTAACAAATTAGTAGTAAATCACATGCAGCAACATATAAAAAGAATTATATGACTTTACCAAGCAGAATTTATCCCAGGAATCTGAACATCATCCAAAAGAGGGAGTAAAACTAAGCAGTCAGTTTGATTGCCTATTTTAGCCACATCCTGAGCCATGTAAATAGCATATTCACAGGTTCTAAGGATAGGGTGTATATATCTTTGAGGGGCCATTATTCTGCCTAATGTGGCTTTACATTTTTGCTGATATAAGGTTGAATATTATTTTTATTTTTATCTTTTAACTATGATAATGATATACGTTCCCTACCCTTACTATTGATATTGTATCTCTAGTTACTTCTTGATATGTATCCAAAATTTGGTTGAAATTTGCTCACATATGGCTAAAATATGGAATCAAACCAACTGCTCAGTTTTAATCACTTTCTTTGAGTTACCACCCCGCTTCCTGTGATACCAGTACCTTAAAATAAGTCTGCTGGTTACCTGGGTAATTGGAATCAACTCCTTAGCAACTAGTTAGGCGATAAACACAGTTGGACCTTCAGAAATCTAACAACCTCTATTATGCCATAGCTAGAAAAGGAGATTCTTGTATCCACAGACACAAAACTCAGGAACCTCAGACACTGCTAACCCTTAAACAGAATTTTTGCAATAATAGATTTTGGAGAGCACGTAAGAAATAGTAAGTATGTGGAGGCAAGCATGTGGAGACACTGTCACTGTTAGGCGCACTGTTTAGACTCAACCATAAGTCCTTTTGCTTTAGATCAGGATAGTCCCTGATAATACCTATCCCACTTAGCTCATAATTTTCCCTTTTCGGAAAAGACATTTATGGGTAATTTAACTTAAGGATGAGAAAAACTGAACCCTGACCTGAATTTAAAAACCTTCACTACTTTATTTCTATTCCCAAGGCTTTTCCTTTCACCCTTTAAATGAGGCACAAAAGTGGGGAGAATACTACATGCTCTGGTGCAGAGAATAGCAGGAAAACCAGACAGTGGGACGAGGCCATGGAACCGCCTGTTGAGAGGTTCTTGAAATTGAACAAGAGGTCGTTCAAAATAGACCATCTTTATACATAATACTGGCCTCTCTCAGGAGAATGTGTGCTGTCTTAGGAGAATAATGATGTACTTACACCTCAGAGATCTCTCTTGCATTTTTAATATCACTAAAAACATTTGAGAAATAAAGGATTCATGAACGTAGATAATTTGGTTAATGTCTCCATACATGATTTTGCTGCCTATTCGAGTGTGGGATTTGATCAGTTCACAGGATTAATTTGAGAACTCTTTATTGCTGGCTTAGAAGTGGACCTAGTTCTGACAATAATAATTCAAATTAGTCTGTGTTGCAGTGTTCAAATATGTAATCTCCAGCCTCTTCGATGTTTCACAGCTGCAGTTTTATCAAGTAATACAATAAATTATCTTTGAACAAAAATAGAAGAAAATCTGAAACTTCAAGAAGTTGAAATGATTATCATCAGAAACTTAATACCTAACTATAACATCAAACAGTGATACAGATATAGATTTATCACATACTCAAATAATAACAGTCTTTCTTTCAATTAAACCTGATGAATAAGGAAAGGGAAGGACTAAAACCTGATTCCGAAATAATTTTCTGGTCCTGTGTTAGACAATACTGGGACTGGGGACACTTCCTGTGACTATGTTAAATAATACTGAGAACAAGCAAAGTAAACTTAGGTACTTGCTCCGGAAAATACTTGCCCCTGGAAGATAGGACTGTGAACAAACAGGAATAGTTTACTTACCAAGACTGACAGCTTACTCATCATACCTGGCTTCAAGACCCTCGCTTCTCTGCACACTCCAGTCCAAAGCAGTGATGTTCTAAACTCTGCCTGGTCCCTACCAGCTCCCCATCTTGTAAGACTCAACTTAAAATTACCCTTTTTAGACCCTAAAATCACACAAATATTCTGTACCTCCTTGACTTTGCCTTTCTGAGGTGCTACCAAGATTCTGTCTGTTAAGCTTACATTTTCCCTTATTGTAGTAGGTCTAATAAACTTAGCTTTGCTGAATTAACAAGATTTTCTTTTGGTCTTTTGAGGAGTTGCCAGTTGTCACACTCCTTAGATTTTTATATCTTAATAGACAAGACTTTTTAAAAGACAAGGCCCTTTTACTCTGTTCTCTCTGTATATGTCAGAAAGCACCAAAAAATAATGATTGCATTTACCAGAGAAACCTATTGAACTGAAATATTGCCTTATATTTTTACCAATAGTTATAGTGGAAGAATAAAAATATTATATTCTCATGCTTTAGAGAGTAACAAAAAAAAACAATCGATTTTATTGCTTCTAATTAATGTGGAAATTTGCTACTTTTTAAGGAAGTGGGTTTTTAAAAGATAAAAAGAAAAACAGAGGGACTATTTAGAAAGATTTTGTACTAAACCATTCATGATATTATAAGTAGTCTATTCCTAAAAGGAGCTTAAAGATATCTGACATTATGGGAATATATTTATTCATTTAATAAATATGCTTTAATAACTACTACAGGCTGAGTGCAATTTTTAGAACTGGTGTTTGGTGGTAAATAAAATAAACATGTTCCCTAATGACATGGGACTTGTGTTCTAGTGATGAGAAGGCAATATTTAAAAAGGAAATACACACATAAATATAGAATTACAATTTGTGGTACATATGATGAAGTGGAAGGGAATGTAGTGAAAGAGACTCAGAATAGATTCCATGGGAATCAGGAGATTAAGTAAGCTTTGTAGAAAGCCAGGCATAAGATTAAATTGGAATGTAGATTTTGTTTTCCTGCCTTGACTTGAAGGATTAGGCTAAATCTCCTAGCAAGTTGGAAATGGACAATTTTCCCAAAGAGAGAGGAAGAAAATGAAAGCAAAAGTGACTTTTCAGTTGTCTTAGATAATGGGAAATAATAAGAAATGGGAACAAGATATGTTCCATCAGTCTTGAATCCAATGATGCACTAGGTTTGGGAAGAAAGGATTGAGACTGTGTAAAACTGTTACCTCTAGAAATTCTATTTCATATAATATTCCAAAAGCTTTAGAAAAAATTATTCTGAAAGAAATTAGAATTAGAACATTTTATGAAACCCTAAAAGGAACCAAATTTACTGGGTAACAATCTAACCTACTGATTTAACGCTACGTTAGCAGTAAATGCATTTCACGTTACTTACCTAGAATGTCCAGGACAGAACTTGTCTGTATTAGTGAATTTAGATATCTGAACTCCAAAAGAATGTGCAAATGGGATAAGAAGCATCTTAGCACGAAACTCACACACGGGGACAGGCACTTATGCATTTACCCAATCACAATTTAACACTTTGAGTTTAAATTCCTTTTAAAAAACTCAGGTCTTATATGCCTATTATCTGGGAGGTGCTTTATAAGATTTTCAGTAAATCCCACAATTCCACAATTCCATTTACAGAAGAGGAAACTAGAGCTCAGAGAAACTAAATTACCAAATGTCCACAGCTAAGTAATTGTGCAAATGGGTTTTGAAGTCAGGTTTGTTTGGATGCAGAGTTCACACTTTCTTTTCTTGGCCACTTCTCCTCCCAGAGTGACCCTGAATTTGATATTTCTCAATAGTTCTGGGTACGTCCCACTGGGATACTGAAAGTGGGAGAAATTAAGCCCCAACCTATTATGCCTTTAGGCAGATGAACAGCCTACCAAAACATATGAGTTTTCACTATCATATCAACAACAATCAAGAAGTTTGAGAACACACTGTGTTGATTTGCAAATTTAGGGCAAAAGGGCAGTTTCATACATTGTTGATAGAAGTGTGAATTCATGAAATCCCTAAGAGGTAAAGTTTACAAAACCTATCTAAATTACAAATACATAAACACTTTGATCCAACAATTTTAAATTTGAGTTTGACTTACCCCTGTCCTTCTGGGAAAGGAGCCCTTTTGTGCTACTCTGTCCAGCTCTTACAAGCCTACTTAATATCTCACAAGCTTGCTCAGTCGCTGTCTCAGGTCCATTCTGAATCACCTTGAACCACATCCCTAATAGTCTTGACCCTGATTATTGTCTGGACTCCCTGGCTACCTTGCCCAGTTCACTTGATGAGACTCCCTTGGAAATAAGCACCTACCTGAACGAAGTCTGAATTCATCAAGACCTTTTCACAATGAGCAGTAGCAATTGGTTACTGCCCCTCAGCAGCCAGGCTTACAACCCTGCCCTACCTCGTTCCTTTTGTCCAGTGCTGTTGGGAGGTCACAGCATACTTTCCAATTCAGCTTGCCCAATACATGATACCTAAAACATTAATTATATCACACCCCTTCATGCACTGCACTACTCCCTCTAAACCAAGAAAAGGAATATTTTTGAAGTGTTTTCTATAAGCTAAGTCCTCTGCTAGCAACTTCTGCATATAGTATCTGATTCAATCTTCAATGTAGACCTGTGTTGTAGATGTTATTATCTTCATTTTCTGTTGAGTAAACCAAGACCCAGAGAAATTACCTTTCTTAAGGTCATGTGTTTAAGATGGAGCTGTGATTACAGCCAGCTCTCTTGACTTTCAATCCAATACCATTTTTAATTAAACTTCATGGCCTCCAAACCGCCTCCCTTTTCATCAGAAAGGGGTATTCAATCAAAAGTCTATTTCCATTTCAGCAACTTCAGAACATATAGAAGAATTCATGTTTTTTCCATATGACAATTTTGTAACTTCTCAGATACTATATAAATTCATTGTCAAATGACTTTTAACACCTTTTAAATATTCCTTTATAGTTTGTTACACTGGCCCTTTTTGTTTGTTTGTTTTTGTTTTCTACCATATCAAGTCTAGATCAAAGTCAAAACATGATATTTCCTTCATTTATGGAACATCCTAGATTATTTTTCTTTGTAAAGCAGTTATATGCTATGCCTTTTCTAGGTCTGAAACACAGCCAATCTGTGTCTTTTGGCAGCAGGTGACTTATGAAGCCCTACAAATGGAACTTGCCATCTGTTTAATAGCTAAAGATTCCAAGCTTTGTCAAAAAAGACATTTAATCTGTATTGATAATTACAAATTTATATGATCAGTTTTAACCATCATGAGTTTAGAGGCTATCTCTAAACATGGCTTTGCTCTTCATCTTAGTTTATGCATTTAGATTACTCCTGGCTCTAAATGCACATCCAGTTGCCATGTTCCACTCCATCAAGTAGATGTATGTGCTTTGAGGCACTTTTATTTGAAGTGTCCTGTTTCTACCTTAAATTTTCTTGTTAGTGTAAAAGTTACTTTTCAAATCTTCAGGAAAATTAATGAAATGTTTTCCTTTGTTCATTTTAGTCTTCAGTCTTTCATTCAACAGAAATTCATTGAATGCCTACAATATGGCAGGCAGCAGTAGTCACCTGGGTCATAATGTTGAACAAAAGCGACACAGTTCCTGCTATCATGGGCTTCTGTTCTGGATGGGGGCGGGGAAGAGAAAGAAGCAAAAAGCATGCAACAGATAGATTTGTTTTGTATTTTAAGAACTTCCTTAGAGGAAACACAAATGGCAACTTAATAGAATAAAGTAATGTATGTCTGTGTACATGCAGGTTAGAGAAGGACTGTTGCATGCAGGGATGGCCAGGGAAGCACGTCTTAGAAGATTTTATTAGAACTGAAACTTTAAGAAGAAGAAGAGGTTAACAATTGGAAGGCATCACACAAGAAAATTGAAGAAGGTAGATGAGTTTAAGCAATTCAGTTAAATCCTGAAAAAGAAAGGATACTTTTAATGAACCAAATGAACAGTGATGAACAAGATTACAGTAAAATTAGGCAGAAAGTTGCACAGAGTGAGTCAGCTTTATGAACTTCTAGACCTTTGTAGAGAATTTTGATTTTGTACTAACTACAGTGGGAGTGACAGATTGATTAATTTTCTAAGAATATCATTCTCATTACCAAATGGAGAATAGTTTGAGAGTCACAGGGTGGATATGAAGAGACTTAGGAGATTAGCACAGAGCCAGGCAAGAGATAAGGATGCCCTCATCTAAGAAGAGGACAGATTAAAGGAGTAATGTGAAAATAAGATTAGCAGAATTTGAGGGAGTTTTGAACCTGGAGAGTGAGAGCAATGGAGAATCGAGGATGATCAGGATGTAATGACCATGGCAGTACCAGACAGGATAAAGCTAGGTTTTGCTGCATTAACAAATAGCCACTGAAACGACATGGCCTAAAACTAAAAGTTTATTTCTTGCTCATGCTACACATCTATTCATGGGTGGACAGCAAGACTCTGCCCCTTGTGGTCCTTCAGAGATTTGGGTTGATGGAACAGCTATGCTCCTGAACATTGGAGGTCATGGTGCCAGAGGAAAAGAGCTCTTCAGTGTCTCATCCACATCAGCTACTAAATATCCTAGCCTGTGAGTGACCTACATCATTTCCACACACAACTCGTTGGCCAAAAGTAACCACATGGCTCCTCCCAAACACAAGAGAGCCAGGGAATGCAACCACACACACACTTGGGAGGCAGAGGACTGGAAAATATTTGATGGCCATGTTAATGATTAACACCATGTCTCCTCTTTGTAAGGTCCTGTTTTTACTTTTGTGAAAAACTTGAGAAATTTGCTGAAAACTGTGGCCACACTGTTCAGATGGCATAAGTGCCTTGGACATTGAATTCCTGGACTGTACATGATTTCATGTCAAGAAGGCCCACTTCTTAGGGCAGCTGTCTCATGATGATGTCTCCAAGGTGTGCGGGAGACCTAGTTTAGATACCACATACATTCAGATTATCATTGGGCTGTTATCTGCATTATTACAGACATAGTGAAGAATGTGGCTAGGTCTTGGAATTTTTGGCAAATGACTCTTTGTAAGGGAAGTATACAAGTTATATTTTCCAATTTATCTACATTTGTAAGAATCAGTTTGGATTGAAATTCAAATGCTTTGATAAGTACTCAATATACTACAGATTCAAAGGAAAATTTTCTGTAGCATAATAGACGGTAAACTTCTCAAGACAGCTTGTT
This sequence comes from Equus asinus, assembly GCF_041296235.1. NCBI lineage: Eukaryota > Metazoa > Chordata > Mammalia > Perissodactyla > Equidae > Equus > Equus asinus. The sequence continues at coordinate 24,330,935 of NC_091812.1, forward strand.
TACCACTGTCTTCACCTACATATAGAACAGTGCCTGGCACAAAGTAGAGTGTCGGATGAATATTAATGAGTATTTTAATATATCTCATATATAATATATTCACATGTAGAATATGATATTAAAATTACACGGTATAAACTATATTTACAATGTTTCATGTAAAATATACAAATTTGCATATGAAATACATATTATATGTTTTATATAAATAATATTGAGTATCTATTCTACGCCAGGCACAGAATTAGGTGGTTTAGCTTCATCTTATTTATTCTTTATGAGAATAAGATGTTTTTAGTATTTAATTCCCATTTGAGATATAAGAATACTAAAGCTTAACCTACTCCTAGCATTTTTAGGGGGTATATGTTGTTATAATTTCCTGGACTTTATTCTAATGTATTTTCAATATTGGCTATACAGTGACATGATGCGCTATGAGAAACCAGAAGATAAATGCCACACCCTGGATCATCAATTTTACTTTAAGTATGTTGTGTGGAAAAAATATATTACAGTATAAGAAAATGTTTGAAGTTTTCAAAAGAAATTAAGAAACCTCAAATTCAAAGTTTACTTTCATTATGCCAATTGCTCATATTTTTGCTATAAGGTGTGTTTATCAGGTAAGAATTTAATTCAGCTGCATTAAAGGGAAAATTGAATTATTCATGGTTTATATAAGGCAGGGGTGTTATTTCTCAGGTAATGAGGAGGCTAGAATGAGTTAGTGCTGGCCTGAGCTCTATGACAGCGCCAGGAGTCTGACCCCTCCTATCACTGTTCTCAGCCATCCCATCATGGCTTGTAAATTCACAGTCACAAGACGGTCCCTATTCTGCTTCATCACCGAATCTATGTTCCAGAAATACATGAGACTGGACAGACAAAAGGCTAAGGGACAAGCCAGCAAAGTTTGTACCATTTTAAATGATTTTTTGGAAATACCAATCAAAAACTTTCAAATTCATTGGTCAGAATTGTTACACACGGGAAACTTCAGCTGTAAGGAAGGTTAAAGAAAGTTTTTTAGCTAGGGAATTACCACACCCAATAAAACTGGGATTGTAATAGTAAGAAAGTAAATGAAAAACAGATATTAGGTGGGAAACAGTTACCTACCCGAATAATAATCTGAATGCAAGTGATGGCTAGAGGAGGGCTCCGTCACGCCCTGGAGACACGTCCATTCGTCATCACAGAGTGACTACCCTAAGAACTGGGCCTCTTGAAAATGAAGTGAGTTTTACTTGAAAGTTTTGGGAAAGATTGCTTTTCAATCTATGCCACCTGGGCGGCCCTTCCCCTAGCAGGATACCAACAGCCACTTAAACTTGCAAGCAGATGGTTGATTTAACCCTCCATAACCTGAGCTGAGGCTGCGTAGGTCTGAAATCACTACTGATATTCAAGCTCAGAATTCTCCATTAGAGAGACCGATGTGTTCCCTGCCTGCCTCTTGTTGGAGCATCTACAGTGAAAGTTGTTCTCTTAATTTCTGAGAATTTGGATGAAAGAATTCAACTGTTGAGTGGCTTTACCTGGACCATGAAAATATCAAATGCAATTTAGTTAAGAGAACTCTACTGTGGACAAATAGCATCAGAAGAAGCCCAAATTGGCTCCATTATGGTGCTCTGAGGTATAAACCGCCGTGCCTTGGGCACCACATTTTTTCTTCCCTCAGAAAATTAAAATCTCTGAACCAAGACTGATGGGACTGTCCTGTCCCCAGGTGCTCTTTAAATATTCTTATTATTTAATCATATTGTCGTCATGGATGAACCAGGCCCTGCAGGTGATAGGAATGATGGCACCTTGTTTTCAGAAATCTCTCAGGTTTACTTCGAAATAGAATGAACGCTTCTCAGCATACAAATTCCAAAATCTGTATGCTCCACACCGAGCTCTGTGATGTGCTCAGGCCTGGCTATTTTAGCGGGCAACAAATGTCACTTTTTAGAGTGGAGGGCAGATTCAGTTACTTCCTAGATTAAACCCCCACTATAATCTAGTGTTTTCAATTTACCCAAATCCCACCAGAAAAGGCCACAGGAAATATGCAGAGATGAAAATACTTAGATAAAAATCATTATGAAGCCGAAAACTCCATAATTAACAATGTAATACTTCGCCTCTCACGGAAACACAGATAATTAAAATGGATCAACCAGCAACTGGAAGGAACAAGCAAGGCAAAGACAGCCTCACAGTGCCCCCTAGCAAACATCACAAAACTGCTCTCTGTAACACGGCTTCTTTGTTGCTGGTTCAAACTGTTTTGAAGCCACAGTCCAAACATTTCTTGTTCCTAACCACTAATGAAACAATTTGACAAATTATTGAAAAATACGCTGATGTCCATTTAATATATTAGACAAGCAAACCAGAATAATATTCTTTGATTGCAATCTGCAACCATACACTCATATGATTGATTTCTTTCTTACTTCCATGTCTTCCCTTCCCTTTTCCTTCTTTTTAAAGACTTTTACTTAGCCTGTAATCTTGAACCTAAAGGCAATAAAAGTAAAAACAAAGCTATTAAGATTTCAAAGCTGTTTTTCTCTCTTCCAGAAATTCACATGTTAACTTAGCTTATCATTCAATTCTGCTAAGCAGAGTATTTCTATACAGGACTAGATGAATTTTACAGTCGATTTATCTTACACCTTTTAATTAAATGGCCTCTACCTGGTGCCCAGTCCCTATTTCACTGTCTTACATAATGTATCTGTTCACATTTTCCTTCTGATTAAGAATAAGAAACGATTACAGGGAGTGAAGTGGAAATATGTGAAAATCACAGCAAGGCATAGCGATTTCATTTTTCAATCTGGATGTATCCTGAGCTTTCCACTCAGGTCAGCTGAGCTTCTAAATGCTATGAATGATTACTAATTCCACTTTGTTTTCCCAACAAAGCTGAAAGTGATGAGGGAGGGAGAGATGTTGTGACAACCAAAAGATGGCTTAGAAGCATAAAACAAGGTGTTTAATTTCAAGAAAGTCAACAGAAATGTTAAAAATCGGCTAACTCTTATGGGTGTTCTGGAAAATTGTAGAATGAAAATAATAGGTAGATGACATTTGATTAAATATTTAATTAAACTAAATACACACAAGCCTCTTAAATTTGAATGTGTTCTGTAGAATGGTATTTCACCAACGTGAAGTAGAGAAAACTTTTTAGATAACTCTTTCTTCTGATTATATTTAACTGCTGACTTGATCAGGCCATGCAAGTCATCCAACTTTACTCTCAAACCAAATCACATTTCAAATTGCTATTCCACTTATTAGACCCAGTTTTGCAGATGGCATGATGCTCAGGATACGAATTTCCCCTGCTGATTCACAATATTGACGTATTAACATTTTGCCTTCTCGATTAATTTAAATGGCTTTGGAGAGGTTTACCCTTTGGCACTCAGGGACCAATGTAATTGCATTACAGGCTACTCTTGCCAATGCTGACGTTCAAGAACAACATACAAAAGTGATGATACTTTTCTGGACCATGACGACTCAGGAGGAATGGGGGAACATCCAGACCAGATACTGAAGCTCAGTGCTGTCTGGTTATAGGAAGCTCCTGAGGGGAGATCTGGCACCTTGCCCCGTCAAGTTTTACTCCAGAACGTACATTCACACAAATGAATTAATATTCCCCTTACCATTTCCACACTCAGTGAGCTAAAGCATCCAAAATCACTAGAATATGGCAAAAAGAGATGCATGAGTCGAAAAGACACTTTAAAAGGTTGGAAAATAAGAACTTTAAACTTTCGCATACACATTTGCAAGCACATTAAATCCAGGTATAGAAAGTTGCCCCTGTGGTGGTCATAATGTTTCCTTTCCTTTATCTGTCACAAGCTGTCATGCTTCATTAATCATTTGTTTATTCCTCCCACTAGAGTATGACCTCTTCAGGACAGGATCTGCGTTGTAGTCAAATTGTACTGCAAGTAGTGTACTTGGCACAATGTAATTGGTACACGATTCTTGACTGAATTGATTGGAATTGAATTAAGTTAATATTGGTAAATGTCACTACCCAATCAGTCAGCAAGGACCAGAGGCTTGTACTAGGCAAAACAAACCCTCTGGCTGGCCCTGTGACTACGTATTCTGTACAAAGAAGGTTGGTTATGTGGTTTTGATTAAAGCTGATATTGGATTTTTCGGAGTATATTAATGAATAGTTAACTGATTCCATATTTCCAAACCCAAAGGGAACTGGCCACCTGTTATGTAGTCATCTTCAACACTGCAGTACCCTCCCTTCCATAGCATGAAATAAACTATTCCTACAGAGCCACTTATGAATGTACTTTGTTTTAAAAGCACATCTATCTTCAAATCAACGTTACAGGTGCTGTATTTTAGAGAGCCATTGACCTCTAAAAATTCCCGGAGCACTTGACACACAGCAACCTTTTTCTTCGTGCCATAGCATGCGGTGCACTAAAAGAAAAAATCATAATTGAAAGGTTAAAGCATAATCAAACAAACAGGAATGCTAACAATCAAAATGGCTAAATAAAGGCGCTTAACAAAAGAATTAAGAAAAAAGCTTGGGAGGCAGATGAAGTGGTCTGTGTCTTGATTAAGAGGTGGGTTCAAAACTGGACCCCTGAATTAGAAGAGAGGATTTAAATTAGGCCCTTTGTGTACTGATGTGGGGGACCTCACCCCTGTGGCTGCTGCTCTGAGCAATATGCTGGAAGTAGGCTGGAGGGGACTCGAGCAAACCATGTACCACTTAGGGTGAGAACAAAGAGAAAGAAACTAGAAATGATGTGGAAATGCTCTCAGTGTAACCGGTAAAATCTCAAAAGACAGGAGCCACTGGACCAATTTAATGACACAAAGAGAGAGTTTCCTCTGATAACACATTGCACAAAAGTAAACAACGCTGTGGAGTGGAACACAATTCATCCATAAGCCCTAGGGATCGCAAGCATCAATAGCAATCCTTGGGGTATATGGAAGTTATGTGATTCTTGTCACTCCGTCTGCCCCTCCTCATTTCTCCACTACATACAACACCCACACACACAAGCACAAACACACAGAGTTTCTTTCAGGGCTAGTTTGATATTACAAATTAAAGTACAGTAGACCCCACTTATCCGTGGGGGATACATTCTAAGACCCCCAGTGGATGCCTGAAACACAAATAGTACCAAACCCTATATATACTATGATTTTTTCCTATACAGACTTACCTATGATAAAGTTTAACTTATAAAGTAGGCACAGTAAGGGATTAACAACAATAACTAATAATAAAATAGAGTAATTACGACAACACACTGTAATAAAAGTTACCTTGGATCTTAGCAACCTCAGCATATGATTCCTTTCCTTATTAAGTGGAGAACTTTCACCTTTTCACTTACAGGAAGCACTTCATGGCTTCTCTTTGGCATATCTGAATTGCCAGCATCACTACTTTTGCACTTGGGACCATTATTAAATAAACTCAGGGTTACTTGAACACAAGCACTGAGATACCAGGATCTGATAACCAAGATGGGTCCTAAGTGACTAATGGGCGGGCAGCATAGACAGGGTGGATACACTGGACAAAGGGATGACTCACTTCCTGGGCGGGACAGAGCAGGATGGCATTTTAATTCTTCTGGCTGTTTCTCCTTATGTTTATCTCAGCATTTTAAAACAGTTTGCTTACATTACTATTTCTTCAATCATCGACTTCCGATGTTATTAGTTTCTTTCTTTTATGGCAATTGAGCCACCCTGCCCCAAGTCACCACACACATGAGCATGTAGACACACACACAGAGACACACAGACACACACTCTTCCCTTCCCCTCATCCTCCCAATGTAGTTTAACATTATTTTTTAACGGAAATCAGAGTTTACCTTATTTAAGATGACTTTGTAGTATATACCACGATTGCATATCTTTTCTCTCACATTTTGCCCATGGGATTAATAATTGCCTCTTTTCCTCTTTTTTCCCAGTTTCTCTTGGAGTCATTACTATATTTTCCAAATATTCCAACAGATCTGTTAGATGCCTATTGTTAAATTTCTCAGTTAACTCAACAGAACTCCTTTGTTGTTTGTTTTTTATTGGCCATGATCGTTTGTCACACCTTCGCTCTGTGCCTCTCCCTCCACCTGCTCCAGTCTGCACTGGCCAGGTCTGCCGTGTAGTGGTCACACTGGAGCTCCACGGCTCTCTTGCTTTGGATTCTCCCTTTGCCAGATTTCACGTCCTTCTCATTTTTAGTTTATAGTCTACATATCCTACAGCAGCTTCCTAAGAGGAGGATTGAGAGAGACAAATTTTAAGAGCTTGTATATCTGAAAATTAATTTATTTTCACTTCACCTTCTGTTGATAATTTGCCTGAGTATAGTATTCTGGATTGTAAGAGAATTTCCCTCAGAATTTAAAGGCACTACTTCCCTATTTTATAATATCTAACATTTTTATTGAGAAATCTGATGACAGTTGAATTCCATTTTATTATATTTGATCAATTTTTGTGGATGTAGGTTGATAATGATTGTTATCCTCATACCAGAAGCTTCTAGGACTTCCTGTTTTTTCTTTACCGTTCTTAGATTTTCTGATAGGTCTAAGCCTCTTTTTTTTTAAATTGTATTCATTTGTTTAGTACTCAGTGAGCTTTTCCAATCTGAAGATGTGTGCTCTTCAGCTCTGGAAATTTTCTTCTGGTATTTCTTTGATATTTTTCTCTTTTGTATTTTCTGTTGGCCTTTCTCTAAGTCCTTATGGTGGAACACCTGGAATAATCTTCTTTTTCTTTTCTCATGTATTTTATACTTTTCATCTTTTTATTCACTTTTCTGGGAAATATTTTTGGCTTAATCTTTCAATCCTTCTATTGAATTTTAAATTTTACTTATCATATTTTTTAATTTTCCAGATCTCTTCTTGTTCTCTGAAAGTGCTTTCTTCATACTAGTCCAATCTTGTTTTAAGGTGCAGCTTCTCATGTCTCCAAAGAAATTAAATATGCATATTTTAGAAATTTCCTTCTATTGCTGGCATTGTGTCTGTTTATTTCTGTTTTCTCGTTTGTTCGTTTGTTTGTCCCCTCATTGATATTGTGTTTCCTCTCAGAGGACCTGCACCACAGGCCTGTTTTAGACACAAATGTAAATTTGTACTTTTCTCATCTTCAAGTTTGAATGACATCAATGTCATAGCTGATAGAAAGAGGTGAAGAATAAATGAAGTGCTAAGAAGGGGCAGGTTAGAGCAAAGTTTGTGTTGTTGAGTTAGGGGTTTATATGTGTTCAAGTTTCCCTCTTTTATCTAGTTGTTACTGCTTCACATTCATAAATGTTAAATCCACCTATAGTTTAAAAGCCAAAACATATATTGTTATAGGAATTCCATTGTTGAAATAAGAAAAATTTAAAAGGACCTAGCCATATCACTCATTCTATGACTGAATAATGCTCAAGCAAATCAAAACAAAAAGAAATTCACAAAGGCTGGGAAGGCTGTTTTCCACTACCTTTTTGGAGACTTAAAAAAAAACCCTTATGCCCTCCACCATCTCATTCTAATTCTGAGCCAATAGTTTCTTCAGAAACCAACCAACCAACCAACACACAAAAAAATAGAATGAGGACAGGAAGCTATAATACAGGAACATCAAACTTAAACTGAGAATTGAAGTGATGGAGCCTGGTAGCAGCTTTCTACATGTGTTAGCTGCAAGGTCAATAGGAAACAAGTTGCCACTGAGGCAAAGCCCAGGGTGTTGACTGCACCTGGTATTTGAGGAACCACCTAGCGGTAAATGTGAAGACTCCAACATGCCACGCCTTCATTTGCTGCGCAGTTAGACCCTTGTAGCAAACCCTGTCTGGAAGTCAGTCAACCCCTGTGGTGAAATTGTCCTGGCGCCAGCCAGTATAGATCCAAGAACCCCGCCATTTCTGAGGAGCTGCCATAGCAATCCCACTCAGAGCGGGGCCTCGGAAGTGCTCCTGGCTGAGAGAAGTTAAAGAATTGTGCTCAGTAATTACTTTGCAAAAGACAGAGGTAGCAGTTTAAACGACTGTAAAGTGCATAACCAGATTGAAATTGTGAGACCAAAAAAAAAAAAAAAAAAATCATCCATTCCTCTAATAATTCAGAGCCAAGTAACCCACTTCTCATTCCTTCCCTTCCTCTCATTTTTCAAGTGTACTCAATCTCCTGTTTCTTCTCTTACAGTATTTCTTCCTCCTGTTTTCTGTTTATTTGTCACCAGTTCCCTCTGTCCTTCTTTTCCTGATTGATCTACCTTTCACTTTCACCCCGTAGCTGCCGTAACATTGATAAACGGATGTGGAATCTGTGTGTGTGTGTTTGTGGGTTGCATCTGTGTGAGTATTATATTCATTGAATACAGGTTAATATTTTTTCTTTTCTAAAATGAAAAGTTTTGTATTTTAAACTTCTTCCTCATCCCTTGAAAAACTAAATCTTAACTCATTTAATTACTTTAAAACATCTTCATGATGCTTAATTGATTTGTTTTAATATATTAGTGGTTAAGATAGAATAACTATTTTTCACTTCTGATTTAGAGTAATTCACAAGATTTTAAGAAATATGACCAGTTCTCTTTCCTATGAATATTATAAAGCATACTTTATTTAATATGTGTAAAAAAGACTGCTATATAAAAAAATAATCATTGCCCATAATCATCCCAACTTTCCCACTGTTTATAAGATGAGCTGCCACAATTTCAGGGAGAGGAATTTCCCATGGACTTTTCCAATAGAAAGGGCCATTTTCTTTTCCTAAATTCTTTATATTAGTGCCGTGGAAAACCAGAAGTGCTACTTCATAAAAAAGGTCACGGACTTTGCATCACTGTTCCCTTTGCCAGGAGTTCTCTCCACCCACAGGAATTGTTCCTTTACTTCATTTACAATCCTCCTCACGTGTCATATCCTCGGGGATGCTTTCCCCATGCACCCAAGTAATAGCAATCATTATCCCCTCCCCACTTACGGAATTTCAGTGTATTGTCAATTCCAACTTATTTATAGGAGAGATCACTATCTCTATCATTCTTTACATCTATCTCATAGTTTTCTTCCAGAAATTCTTTTTTACTCTTGCTCAGAGTAGTATAGACCAGTACTTCTCAAACCTAGGGATCTTGTTAAACTGCAGATTCTGATTCAGTAAGTCTGAGATGGGACTAAGACTTTTAAAATTTTCCCCCCACATTTTTAACAAGTTCCCAGGTAAAGCTAATGCTGCTAGTCCATGGGCCAGACTTTGAGTAATTTGAGTGTGTAGAAATTACAACAATAGGTATGTACAAGCCAGTGCCAGATTCCTAGGAAATCAGACAAGTAGTAGTCAGGAAGTGACGGAGAATGTCTGCAAATAATCTCAGGTCTTTCCTAAAGAGGACTGGATCTCTAGCTGGAATATGTAGATACCTAGAGTCTGTCTTCTGGTTTAAGTAAGATGGACCAGAGAAACAGGCTTTATAGAGTATACCCTAACCACTGTAAAATGTTCCTGATCAAAGTCAGTAAGCGTTGGAATTATTTTTTATTCTTCTATATATCCACAGTCTTTGAAACAGAACCTTACTCTAAATAAGAGTTCAATAAATATTTGTTGAATTGGATTGAATACGGATGAAATCTTTCTGGTCTTGTATTTCTAGCTGCCACCTTAGTTAAATGTATTGAGAATCCCAGTGACATATGGGCTGATTCTCCAAGAGTATAATTGCTGGAATCATGCCTTCAGATTCTTCTGTTCATACAGACAAGAAATGTCTCAATATTTTTGTCGAGTTCAGCAGCATTTAAACTAACCTCTTACTAGTTTTCTTACATCAGAAATAACTAACTTTACTACTTTCCTAGATAATAATATGAGTAATTCACAAGAAATTCACTATTTTGTCTCTCTTATTATCACGAATTCCATGTTGTAAAGACCTACTTATTAGCAGCTCAACAGCCGTCTGGAACTACATTAATACTTTGCAATAAAAGGATTCATCAAACAATACCTTAATTTGAGTATGCTAGTATATAGTATGTTAGTATCTCCTTAGCATTTTTATATAATGGAAAAGTGCCCTGAGTTTATGATGACAGCCTAGATTAAAAGCCCATCTCTCCCATTCTTGAGCAGTGTAGACCCACTATAAAATAATAAATATATATATTGGTTTCTCCTGCCAGTGTCGAACACAGCTCCTAAAATCTTTGTAAATAGGGGTGCTAGTAGAGTTTTCTGTTCTAATATTTAGTCTTTGACGCTGGTTCCTGACCAGGAGCTCCTGAGACCTTTGTAATTTACTGAGTGATGGGAGCATCTGACACAGAGGTCCTAAATCCTCTAGAATTTCCTGGGTGATTGGAATGTCTTTTTTTTCTAGTGAGATGACTCTTGGTGGGCTCCTGGATGGGGGCTACTCACTAGAAAGATGAAGCCACGATTAGAAGCTTAGAACTTTCAGTGCTGCCTCCCACTCTCCAGAGGGGGACAAGAGCTGGAAGCAGAGATAATAATGGATCATGTCTACATGATGAAGCCTCCATAAAAACTCCAAAAGCACTAGGTTCAGAGAGCTTCCAGGTTGGTGAATACATCTGTTTGCATGGAGGCTGGTGCATCCCGAGTCCACAGGGAAAACTCCTGCTCTGGCGACCCTTTCAGACCTCACCCAATGTATGTCTTCATCTGGCTTTTCATTTGTATCCTTTCTATGAAATATCTTTTACAATAAATCAGCAATAATATGTAAACTGTTTTCCTGGGTTCAGTGAACCACTCTAGCAAATGATCAAACCTCAGGAGGGGATTGTGGGAACCTCGAATTTGTAGCCACGTTGACAGAATTTGTGGGTAACCTGAGGACCTACTACTTGTGACTGGCGTCTGAAGTGGGTAAGGCACAGTCTTGTGGGACTTAGCCCTTAACCTGTGGGGTCTGTGCTAACTCTGGTTAGTGTCAGAGTTGAATTAAATTACAGGGCAAACAGCTGGTGTTGGAGAATTTGTCGATGTGGGGCAAACCCCACACATTCGGTGTCAGAAATGTTGTGAGCGAGTAAAGGAAAAGTACAGTGAATTTTCCCCTAGACACCCACATATCAAGTGAAAATCACACAACCCACATTTAGACCCTCACGTCAAGCAAAAATAATCACACTAAGTCATTCTAAAAGTCAATAGATTCATAAATGTAAGAAGTATGCCAAACTCAGTGACTGGCGCAAGAATCAGGGTTTTTGAATTTTGACTTCTGACTTCCAAAACACTTTCACCTTCCTTATCCTGTTTGAATTTCCCTAAGATCATTTTGTAGCGGCAATGTAAGGGAAAGGACATTTTGAGCATCCTATATTATATACGAATATACTGAAACCCTAAAAGGTAAGTCTCAGGGCAGAGGACTCCTCTTTGGGAATTATTAGCATATCATATTGGTGTTTTTTTGAAAGAGGTGAGCAATGCCTTGTAATTTTTTTTCACAGCCTAATTATTTTTTTAAATGCCTTTATAGTATGCTCCAATGTCTAAGGTCAGTAAATAAACATACTACAATGCTTTGAAACGAAATGCCCATTGAGAGAAAAATTGCTAGCCAATTTGTTTTCTATCGTTATCTATCGACACTCATTACGCCAATAATCTATTGACACACATATGCCAATTGTTAATAAGTGTTAGTGATTTGATGTCACTTCAATCCTGCATCCTTTCACTTGCACATAGTCTCATAAGTAAACATTATATTTACACAAACAGAATCTGTTTAACTGCTTTCAAACTTGCAATAATGGTACCTGTAATAGTGAAAAGCTAAATTTAATAAATCACAATACAATTTATTTAAAACTTTTTTGGGAAAACCTAATTTTGGAAACATTAGTGTGAGAATGATATAAATTAAGTACCTGTCTCTTGCGGAATATTGGCCTCGAGTTTTTCATAATTCTTTCAGGAAATATGATAAAGGGAAGAAATTATAACCCCGTTTCATAGAACTCCGTGTATATATGGCATTATAATTATCAAATAAAAAAACTATTTGAGCAATAAGCAATAGTCTTATGACTCAAGGTATGCTATTGGTCATTTCTGATCACCTATGTAATATTTAATATATTGATCACATGAATAGTATAGGACCATTTCTGTCTCTCTCTTGCAATAAAAAATAAAGCAAATTATTATGCATGCCTCCTTCCTATTCCTATATAATGCATCCTCCGCATGTATTGTGGAGCCAAAACCTGACATGAAAGTTTATGACAGAGTGGGATTGTAAAAATGTATTTTTTATTTGAGACAGTTTTGCTATAAAAGCACATTTCAGTTCTTTAAAATAACAGTCGACAAGATTTACTGTATCAAATGTAAGTTTCACACCTCAGTCAGTGGTAGATTTCAAACAAACCCCAGCAGCCGAGCTGAAATTGGCTTTTAAAATCTTTAAGTTAGTTTGTTCCCAGATGAACATCTTTCTCTTTTTTTACTTGAAAAATCATACTTATCATGCAGCCCACAAATTCTCTGGTTTGCATTTATCCATTTTATTATTCCTTTCCTATTGACAGAGACAGAAGCCAAGTCAGTGCTACATTAATCCAGAAACTAAAAATAAGTAGGCAATATTGTGAATATTAATGCAAGGTGGCAGCTCTCATTTTTTCCCATCCCAACCTATTTTTCATTTGAACCAATTTGTACAAAACGTATTTAAAAATCAGAACCTTAAAGACAACCAATTTTCAACTCATTGACCTATAAATTTGCCTTTGATTGCAGTGCACTTCTGCTGTAGCGCTGAGAATAGGAGCGGGTGCTTGAAATTGCAGATTCCTTGGGGAGGGTGTAATCCCATGCTGACAATGCACTGGGGCCCTTTAATGTCCAGGGTGGAAATTGGAGGACATCTAGCCAGTTTATGAGTCCCGAGAGAGGGGAGAAATGGATGTCGATAACCGTAACACCTCACTCTGTGGGGAGCCTGTCTATTTCTTGGCAAGAATTTCAAGCTTAATGTTTCCTGGATAGCTTTCTCTTCTTCTCTGTCTCTTTCATTCTCTTGCTGTCTAAGTAAATAAAAGTAGACTTAAAATTACACTCAGAAAAAAAGAGAAAGAGAGAAGAAAATTAAGTGAAGAAAACCTCAACCTATTTGACCTTAGATTTCATGAATATTTGGCTTTAATATCCCCTTGCTTTGCAAGTTTACCCCTAATAATGAGCAGTATTTGCATAATGCTTTTAGGATCCCACGGGTTTTCACACACATAATATTGCAAAATAAAACATTGTTGAAGCAGGAATACAAGTCCCTTATACAGATTGCAAAGCTGAGCCTTGAAGAAATTATTTAAACAAAGCCCCTGGGATAGACATTAGAATCCACTTTTTCAGAATTCAAAGTCCAATGCTCTTATGTCTCTACTAAATTGATATTTTCATCTTTGAAATGCCTATTAATTTCTGTAAAAAAAGAAATTTAATATTAGGCTTCTTCTGTTTAGCATATTAAAAAACGTAGACCTATATAGAGCATCCAAGTAATATAGATACTGAAGTAAATACCTCTATATTTAAAAGCAGACAGCACATGGACGCCGGATGCCCTCCAACAGCCTCCTTTCCTGTAAGAATAAGTCTACCTGAAATATGAAGAATCGGAACAGAGATGAAGATGGCGAGCATCAGACAGTTTCTCTAAGGTCTTGTTTCTGGGCCCTTTGGTTTTGTCATTTGTATGCTCTTTTGGCAAAAAGTGGGACTCAAACTGCTGCTGCTTATTCCTAACAGACCCAAAGTGAAAAATATCCAAATGCCCAGTAGAATGGATGAATAGATTATGATTTAGATGAACAAAAAGATCACATATGGTAATGAAAGGAAAACAATTTTCAACTATACATGATAATATGAATGAGTTTCTTAAATATAATATTCAGCAAAAAAGACAAAAGCATACATACTGTATTATTAAATTTATATAAAATACAATGCAATCAAACTAGTCTATAGGCTAAAAGTTAAAGGTTAGAAGTGGTCACCCTAGAAGGAAATTAGTAACTGGGAATTGGGGGGAATATGTCTTTATCTAGGTGCTGGTTACGTAGTTGTGCTTAATTTGTGAAAATCTTTGAAGCCAGACATTCATGAAGTGTACTTTCCTGTACATACAATAAAATCTCTGACAGAAAAATGCAGCTGGATCTTAAGCTTGCATTTGTAGTCATTTTGGATGCATTGGAGCCACTAACCATAGGCTTTATCAGGCAGAACAGCATTGGAAAAGCGCAGGCACTTGATTCCAATGCCTGGTTAGAAGTCTTCACTCCACTGTGACACTTCTTAGCAGGGTGTCCTAAGGGAAATTTCCTAAGCTTCAGTTTCCCCAGAAAAATTCTTATGGATTTGCTCCCCTCAATTACTTCATAGGGTTTCGTAAAGCACAGATGTGAACACTGAAAACTGAAAGACCACAAATAAATTTGTGGTATTATTTTTCAACAGGTTTTAAACATCTCAAGCTACTGCTATTTCAGCAAAAAAGTCAAATTCTGCATTAGGAAGGCTAAGTAATCTTTCAATATGGCCACCAACCCTCTGTATTCAGTTTCCTTCACACAATAGGCATTATTTCTGACTCCACTTCTGAAGTCCAGTTGGTATTTCCAGGTTTAATGGCTTTCAGGGATCCTGTCCTCATCTAGGTCTTTGGGCTTCTCTCCATTTATTCTGTATTTGGAAAAAGAGACCACAAAGGCATATCTATTTCCTAACTGTTTTATTCCTGAAAAGGTACGCATCATTCCCACTTACATTTGTTCATTCAGGGGGAAGTAGCCACATGGCCCCACCTAGAAAAGTGTGGATCTTTATTGGTCCATTAGCTGTGTCTGCCACATTGCCTTTTTGTTCTCCTCCACAAACCACAAATCAATTTTTGAGGCTTTGTCAGTTGAGCATTTCACACCAAAATTTGCGAAACACAGAGATCATTTGATCTACAAACACATGTAACTCTCTGGAACACATCTCAATCTGAATACCAGGGATCTGCTCACCACTTCTGTGAGATGGTTTCCACGCATAACAGACATTAGTTACATAAATCTCAATACCGAGGTGTCAGCTCATATCAACCTGAATTGAACACACTCTACTGTTTTGATTGTTAAGGTGAGAGACATCGTGGTGTAATAGAAAGCTCCCAGTACTGACAACTGCGGTCATGATCTACCCTCTAAATTTATAATCAAATGTAAATACTTTAGAGAAAATTCTTATGTAGGACTTTTTTAATCTTTATAAAGTTACCAAAACTCATTGTTAAATATTGTCCCTTAAAACTTTGGAAATGAAAGCTTTCCTTTTAGAATAGAAGGCTTACTCAAGGTATGTGACTAATCCCAAATCACAAAATTTATCTGATTTATCCCAAATCACAAAGTTGGAACCAAAATTTGGGGCTCAAAATTACCACTTTGATATCTACTTCTCATTAAAGTAGAAAAAAATGTCATAAAATAAATCTGTAATAAGTTTATGTGTAGGGTACCCTAATGATCAAGTTTAAGAAAAGATTTGGGAAACCTGGTGGACTATTTTACTGCTTAAATTTGTTACTCTGCTCCTTGATAGTTGACCCAAGTGGTACCAGGAACTGTAATTATATCCATGATCAGCGTAAATTGTATTTATTCCTCATTTTTCAATCTTTTTTCACGCGCAGACTTAAGATTAAAAAACATAAGGCAAACGTATCACTTTGGAGAGTTTTCATCATATAGCCTTTTGCTCCCAGGAAGCGGTTATTTCATTTTAATAGTCCTGTTTCTATATATATATATGTAGGTCTCTCATGCCTGAAATGAATTTTCAGGACTCAATGTCTTTATGCTAAGTATTCAGCACTCCAAAAACTACTGCTTCTGAAAGTGTGTATAGGCCAGGAATGAAGTGTTCTATTTTTACAATGAGATGCAGATTTCCTATTAAAAAGTAAAGCTTTCATTTCCAATGTTATAAAGGACAGTATTTGAGTTTTGGCGAATTAATTTGGGAAGCTAAAAAAGTTCCATATCAGAATTTTCTCTAGTCTGCGTATTTACATTTGATTATAAATTTGAACATTATTGTTAATGGCCAATACTTGGCTCTGGGTATTTGGGTCAAATAAATATTGGTAGCTAATATTTAAATGATCAATTTTTCTTGCACTATTTTCAATTAAATTTGATCTCACAGGTATTTATACAGTTTCATGTATCGATTATCAAAATACATTGATACTATTTTTTCATTTGTCTCTATGTTCCAATAATAGGTTTTTTTGGTTGCCTTTCTTCCTTAAAGCAAAAAATAAGATGACATATAATAATAAGAGGAGGTAGTTCCAGATAGAAAT
The DNA here is from genome assembly GCF_041296235.1 of Equus asinus. Taxonomy (NCBI): domain Eukaryota; kingdom Metazoa; phylum Chordata; class Mammalia; order Perissodactyla; family Equidae; genus Equus; species Equus asinus. The sequence continues at coordinate 24,347,381 of NC_091812.1, forward strand.
TAAGCTGAGAAGAATTGTTTCTATTTTTCATCCAGCTTTAAACAATGTTTCAAAGTCTACTCATCAAGTGAGAACAGATGACTGTTAAGCAACGTGGGGCATTGTGGACCTGGGGTCCTCAGTATTTCTCTGGTGAGTTTATAGATTTCATGGTCACAAGCAAGTACAAGAAGTAGACGGTAACTTCCATCCATCATCTTCATTGACCACTACACACCTATCAACTAGCACAATGCCTAGCCTATAACAGGTGATTAAAAATTAATGAAGCATAGGTGGGAGCAATTCTTCTACCTCTTGGCCAGCCCTGACCTATAACATTGTAGACCCTTCTCTCAATATGATAGTTAAGCCAAGTAGGTAATCACCCTGAAATTTCTTTAAATGGCCAAGAAAACTCCTAATGTCTCAAATTATACTTTTTCATCTGAAATTCCACTTTTAAGTTTATTCATTTAGCTAAAAATGTCATTCTTGTTAAAATGCAAAACAAATATAAACCCAGAGAGCCAATAACATGTGAAGCCATTTTAAATTATGTACGATTATGGCAAATGAGTATCAGTTGTTGTTTTTTCCCCCTAGTGGCGTCTGGTTGGAGGAAGGAGTCATTCTACAATTTCTGAACATCTGAAGTTGGTTGAGAAAAACACGAATCTGTAAGATGAGTTTGATGAGTGAGAAACACCAAGAAAACCTCTGCTTATCTCACTCCCTTGCCTGTGGGTGACATAACACGAAAAGCATAGAGATGATCTGGTTATCACCAGCGCTTGTACTTAAGGGTTATGAGAATGCAGATATGAACTTGTTAAACAGCTAATCATTGGAACAGCCAAAGTTAGTTTTTGGTAGACCTGACTTATAGTTTGGTGCCCTTCCTTTCAGAACTTTGACTTCTTATATACAACAGCTAATCTTACTTCAAAGTAAACTAAATCTTATAAAATATTTTAGAAATTCAAAAATATCTTAAAGGAATCTCAACAAACTTCCTGCCTCTATAATTTTGTATATTATACATAAATAACTACTTAGGCTCCCATAGAGTGATTTACTTTGCCAAACATGTAAACTATGACTGATTAAATGTTAAGGTTTATGATTATGCAGTTAGGAGTTGGTTTAAAAATATTCTCCATCATTTCCAGGTTTGGATATATTTTACTAAATTTGGTCATTGAAATAATCATTGGGATCTATGACTATGGTGAAAAAACTTGTATTGCTACAAATAATTGTTACAAAGAAAATATCCCTCCATTTCAAAGATTTACTCAATAAATTATGTTTATGTAAAAAAATTATGTATACCATATTCAGTAGTGGAGTGCTGAGGTCAACAGAGCCCAAATTAAGTATATTGGACAGTGTATTAGTCAGAGTTCTCCAGAGAAAGAGAATCAATAGGATGTGTATGGATATATGTGTGTGTATGCATAAATATATATATGTATTTATATATAAAACATTTATTATAAGGAATTGGCTCACACAATTATAGAGGTGAGCAAGTGCCAATATCTGGAGGGAGAGTCAGCAAGTTTGAGACTCAGGAGAGCTGATGGTTTAGTTCCAGTCTGAATTCAAAGCCTGAGGACCAGGAAAGCTAATGATGTTGTTCCATTCCAAAGACCGGCAGGCTTGAGACCCAGGAAAAGCCAATGTTTTGGTTTAGGTCCGAAGGCAGGAAAAAAGTCAATGTCCCAGTTCAAAGGCCATCAAGCAGCAGAATTCCCTCTTACTCAGGGGAAAGTCAGCCTTCCTGTTCTATTCAGGCCTTCAATTGATTAGATAAGGCCCACCCACAGTATATGGGGCAATTGCTTTACTCAGTATATAGATTCAAATTTTAATCCTATCCATAAACATCCCTTGAGAAATACCTACTAGCTTAGTCCATTTGGGCTGCTATAACAAAATACCACAGACTGGGTGGCTTATAAACAACAAAAATTTATTTCTCACAGTTCTGGAGGCTGAAAGTCGGAAGATTGGGGTGCCCATGTGTTCAGGTGAGGATCCTCTTCTGGGTTGCAGACTTCTCGTTGTGTCCTCACATGGCAGAAGGGGCAAGGGACTCTGTCAGTTCTCTTTTATAAGAACACTAATCTCGTTTATAAGGGTTCCACAATTATAACCTAAGCACCTCCTCAGGCCCCAACTCCTAATACTATCACTCTGAGGGGTTAGGATTTCAACATATGAATGTGGGGGCAATACAAACATTCAGGCTATAGAACCAAGAATAATGTTCAACCAAATATCTGGGCACCCCATGGCCCAGTCAAGTTGACACATAAAGTTAACCATCACAGGCAGGCAGGCTTTATTATGTACAATGCCCTCCTGGTCTCAAGTATCTTGTTGTATCACTTTTTTTTTTTAATAGAAGCACAGAATTTCTGAGAATTGAATATTCTGGGGTAGATTATAGAAGCAGACTTTGAAGGTGATAAAACTGCTAAGAAAGACATATCATAACTGTAGACTAAGTCAAGCAACAAAATCCTTATCATTGGCGAGAAGTGTCTTACCAGGTAGGGCTTCATGACTCTTTTACAAAATGGCCTTGACCCAGCCACACTAGCATCTAGTATGCCCCACAGGATAGAAGGTCTACATGTGAAACCAAAGCACTTGTCCCATTAAATCTGTGCTATTTCAGAGTTAAGCAACTTGGCCATAGGATATCTTTAAATAGAGCACCATAGAAAGGAAAGAAATAACTTTGAAGGTGATTACCAAGCCCCATAAAACTGAGAAAGCATTGTACAGTCAGCAGAATGGGAGGGCACCAGAGAATGATGGGAACTAAGATTGCCGTGTCTTGGAAAGAAGAATCAAAGGGTAGCTATGTCAATGGGAGTTGCCGTCTACATTAACGAAGGAGTACTGTAAGTGACCTCCTTTGGGACATCCTGAAATAGTTGGAGGGAGGAGGAGCGTTATTTCATGGTAGGGTGAGTTATTGAAAATTTATGTAGAAAATAGCCTATTAATAAATTAATTTTCATTATTGTTTTACTGCTATAGACTCATAAATATGTATGAAGAAAGCCTCGCTACAATGTTCTATCCCCAACTCCCTTCCCTCCACGGGTACAGTCAGCCCCACATTTCTAGTTCTTTGCTCTCCATATAATGAGGGATGTAGTAAACAGTCTTCTTTTTACATTTTATTGAAAGAAGACATGTCTCAGGCCATGGGCCTTGATGATGACAATCCCTAAATGGATCTTTTGTGTTTGAAGGTCAAGGCCACTCAGAGAGTCTAAGAAGAGGGGCACAAACAATAATGTACTGTTGCTAGCTCATACTCTCTTGCAAGATCCAGTTAATTTTTTGGGAATTTCAGGTAGTTAGACACAGCCATTATTAAAATTTAAATTATATAAACTTACTTTAAAATAAATTATATTAAAAACAAAGTTAATGCATACTCAACACTCATCACTTCCTAATTATTTTACTACATTTTATTATTATCTACGATCTTGAGGTTGTTTACCTGCATTGAATTTGTATGGTGCAAATACCATATAAAAGTGTGCTATTGCATATTTCTTCCCAACTCTGCCTTCAGGATGTCACATTGATAACTTGAAATTGGCCATGGTGACAGCATTCATACCACAGACGTAAGCAAACACTACAATTGTGGCTTCATTTTTACAGTGAGCCAGTTGCTAAACATTTACTGGCATATCAATGGGTTGACAGCATGAGTGTCAAGGTCCAGTGAGGATGATCTGATCCTGAGTTAGTATAGGGTCAGTGAGGAGTAAGGAGAGAAAAGTGGTTACAAGCTGAACACAGTGCCCATGGTGTAGCAGGATTTCTAAATGTGCTGTGTCTATGGGGAGCAGGTTCTAAACCGTGATATTTTGGAATCACTCCCACCTTTGAAGGGAACATACCAGTCTGATCAAAGAGTATTGTCATGGGTGATATTCGCAATTGAGGACCAACTCCCTCTCCACTTTTCTATTATAATAGAAGCCTCAGATTTCTTCTACAAACTAAGGGAATGGTTTCCCACTATTGGGTGATACGATACACTTGCTAAACCTGGTGGTTTTTATCTGAATCCAAAATAAATTTTATTTATAGAAAAAAATAACTTGAAATCCATGACATTGCTTGGACCCCTAGTATTATGGAATGCTTCATTCTTATTATATCATGGGAAAAGATGCCTTGCAAGAAAAAATCAAATGTGGTAGTAGCATATCTCAAAGGGATGTTGATTATAAATTATATTTGTTATTAAATTTCATATAGACCAAATATTTAAAATACTTATATTGTCACAGAACAAATAGAGGTGTGACTGACTCTTTGAATGTATGTAACGGATTCCAGAATCTATGTTCATAGTTACAATCCCCCTCTATTTTTTAGATTTTATGAGGTTAAAAGATGATTTTACAAGTGATGTTGGGAGGACAATTCATGACGTTGGTGAAGGGGGACATATGACCCCTCTCAAGATCACCCAAATCATGTTACCTCAGAGACCCTCATAAGATGGCTGAGATATTACAGTTAGTCAATGCAGTTAATAAGCTAGTAAAATCAGGATATTGAAGTTATTGGGAATTTGTTGGTTTCCACTGATGAGAAAAATTGTACTATCCATTATATGCAGGTCTAATCAGCAAAATGAAACCATTTTACAAGCTAAAATCGAGGGAATTTAGTGCAGGGACTTGGCTCCACAGATCACGGAAGAGCCATGAGATCCAACAAGGAATGGTGAGACAACCCAGGGGTTATCAATAACAGGAAGCTACTATCCTCTTAGGCTGGAAGGCCAAAGGGAGCAGGTGATGTCACAAAAGCCCAGAGTCCAGGATCACCTGGTTGACAGGCTTTTCAGGATCTGGATCCCCAGAGCTGACGATGCTACTGCCAGAGATGTCACCAAGACAGGGAGGGAGACAGAAAAACACTCTGGCTTCTTTCTTCCTGCTGTCCCCCAATTTCACACGAGGGATTCTCATTTAACCATGAGCTAGTAAACAGCGGGCCCTTGAGCTTCCAGAGCAAGAAAAGAAAAAGAAATAGATCTAAGGGAAAACAGATGCAAGACTAGCAAATCCACAAAATCCACAATATCTATATCTATATCTGGATGCATAGATATTTCTTCCAATGTCCATTAAAGTTAAGTCAGAGAAAAAAGGAATTATTTTTCTTGTCCAGGCATATAAACTGAATGAGCACTTACTTAATTACTGAATTAGAAGTTCACACACGTCTAATTATTTACCCTATTCAGTGGTTATTTAGCTTCCTAAATGACTACAACATTGCCCAAATATCGAGAGCCTATTACTGATGGAACAGACTCTTATCTTCCATTATTCTATAGCTCTCTATACTCATACTGTGGGAGATACTCCAGAATGGAAACTGGATTGATTTGACGGTTAACCCACTCTTTTCATTTTGCTTTCTTTCAGCCATGCTGAGAAACAGGGAATAACCAACAGGCAAGAAAAATATGGAGGCAAAAGAAAAGAATACTCCACAAACTGTGCTGAACAATTGAGAGCCAGCTCTCTTTGTAAAGTGTTTTCATTATCCCACGTGTTATCCTTGCATCCTACAAAATAGCTTCACCTAACATGTCAATATTATTATTGCTACTTCTCTGCCATACCTTCTTTCTACCACTACCAAAATAAGAGCCTATAAGAAAATACACAATATTAGCCGACACTTGATTTTATTCTTCCTAAAGTTTTGTTTTATGTAGATCGTCTTTATAAAGCTATGTTAGAGTCCTTGTATCATAAACTTAAACTAAGGAAACCACCTTTCCTGCCTTCCAGACACATTACCTCATGAGGAATGAGTCCTGTTGCTTACGTAGACAAGCAGAGCTCTTTCAAAGCAGAAAAGCCACCTATTTTGCTTGCTTCCCATGTGCTATCTTATCACTTAACACTACAGTTAAGCATTTCAAACACACAAATTTGTTCTAGAAAATTGGCAACTCAAAAATGCAAACAAGACATAATATTCAAATAACTCAAATTATTTTTTAAAAATCTTACTTTAAAAGTTAGAGTATAAAACAAAATCAGAAGACTTGAGCCACACACTCAATGGATTCTCTGATGTTCAGCAGAACAGAATTCACGCTGAATCCTAGTTTACCAGTAAAAGGCACGTCAACTTTAAAGTTGATCATAGATGACACTGTTTCTTCTCCATGTGCCTGCTTTGGAGTCATATTCCTGCTGACCACTCAAATATTTCCTCTTGAGTATTTTATGATATATTAGAGCCAGAAATAGAGGATTTTAGTGCTGGAAGGGACTGCCATTGGTCTGTGATCCAATTCACATATTCCTTCTGCACCAGCCTCTTTAAGATCATCATTGAGTTAGTCTAAGAATTTTGAAGCTGTAGAATTCAGGGCAGTACCTTACAATATACCAATATTACTATTCTCCTGTTCTGACATTCTCCATTGATTGACAGATGAAGGAGAAGGAAGGGCAGTCACCATTAACTGAGAGTAAATGAAACTGGAATATTAAAATTCAGGAGTATTTAAGTGACTGAATTGGCTGGCAGGTTTCTCCAGTAAAGAGTAGGGAAATATTAATTCTGCACATGATGCCACTACTGTATTTATACAAGTCTACTGGGACAATTGTTTGCCTTGAATTGTTTTTTTCATTCATTTCAGTCAGACAGTTGTGTTGACTGATTTTTCTTTTTGACGTATGGAATGTCTGTTTGACTGAATTTACCATTTAATTTTCACTAATGCACTGTAAAAACAATACATTAGTCAAATTAGATTGGCAGGTATGAAAAACTTTACTTCAGAACTAGAGAGAAATACATTGCCTTCTATAGCTATGTAAGTCATATGCCCAGGGTTTGGGGGGATTGTTCCATCTTTTTTCCTCCCCAAAGCCCCAGTACGTTAATTATATATTTTAGTTGTAAGTCCTTCTAGTTCTTCTGTGTCAGCCACCACCACAGCATGGCTACGAACAGAGAGTGGTGTGGTTCCGCACCCAGGAACCAAACCCAGGCCACTAAAGCGGAGCTTGCTGAACTTTAACCACTAAGCCATCAAGGCTGGTCCAGGATTGTTCCACTTTTGACTATTTTGCCCCTTGCCTTGCTTTTAGTTTAAAAACTGTAGGGTTGCTGATCCCATAGAGAAAATAAGAAGTTCTGTGAAGTCCAAATAGAAATAATTTTATGTGAATCTGAGAATCACATAACAGAATCAGAAAAAAAATTATTATGAGATAAATTTTACTGAGTTTCTTATGTATCATAGGGTGATGCTATGTTAAACTTTTGAGTATTATTTTAGAAATTCTTTAGGAACAAATATTTCAAATATATTAATAGAAAATCCTCTATGTACAAATCCATTCTTCCAATATTTACTTACTATGAAAGGCTATTTCTCTATGTCCCATCCCATGACTCTCTGCTCTTATTGAACATTTGGGAATTGGTGACATACACAGGAAAGAGAGGGAATTTTTGAGCACATGATTGTTACTCAAGCTGATTTTTATTTTTTGATGAGGAAGATTGGCCCTGAGCTAACATCTGTTGCTAATCCTCCTCTTTTTCCTTAAAGAAGATTGTCCTTGAGCTAACATCCATGCCAATCTTCCTCTGTTTTGTATTTGGGATGCCTCCACAGCATGGCTTGGTGAGCAGTGTGTAGGTCTACACCCGGGATCTGAACTGGTGAACCTCAGGCCACCAAAGCAGAGCACATGAATGTAACCAGTACACCACTGGGCTGGCCCCTCAAGCTGATTTGTGTGTGTGTGTGTGTGTGTGAGTGTGTGTGAGGAAGATTGTTGCTGAGCTAACATTGGTGCCAACCTTCCTCTCCTTTATGTGGGATGCTGCCACAGTGTGGCTTGATGAGCAGTGCTAGGCGTGAACCCAGGGCCACCAAAATGGAGCATGTGAACTTAACCACTATGCCATTGTGCCGGCCCCCAAGCTGATTTTGACAAAGAGTGTTTTCCTCTATAGTTGGCTAATTTATCATGGCAAAGATTATTGGCTACTACTCTTGGATATGAAGAAGGTCTTTAGGAGTTTTCCATATTCCATTCACTAATCTGTGCTCCTGTTCAAAGCAAAATTAGTTCCTTTCAAAACTAACATATTGGTTTAATTATGATTCTTAATCTTAATCTGTCCGTGAGAATGGGAATTTCTTGGTGGGAAAAATCTATGGAAGATGGGAGACAATAGTCATGGAATTCAGAGAACAACAAAACAGAATTTTTTAAATGGTGGATAAGGACGTCTGCTATCAACTGTATCAGCATATCCTGGAAAAATGTAGGAAAGTAGGAAAGGCAGATAAATTATAAGCCACATTTGACTGTGAGAATTAGAAAGCTACTGGGGTAACCAAGACCTAGAAACTAAAATAGAGGGAGAAAGAAACTCACTGAAGTTAGAACAATGTTCTGTACATGATTTTCTAGTCTAGACACTTAGAAATTACTGATGAAGAACAAAAGTCTGAGAAGTTTGGCCAAATGTGGCTCCTAAGAGACAGAAAATCCACTAGATCTTAGGGCAATATCATGGCCCTGAGTTGACCAAGGATGGGATTTAGAGACAACAAAGCAGCTAGAATTTTAAGGACCAAGATCCCAGAGATAAAAGAGTTTCAGAGAATTGAAGTGGATATTTATCAACAGTACTCCCTCGAGGTATTTTTAACTTGGGTAGACAAGGCAAGATGTTAAGAAGTCAAATAAAAGCTAACTGAAGTCAAAGCAAAGATTTAGGAGTCTCATAATGCTAGAGAGATAAAATTGAGGTTCAGAACCCACCAAGGAAGAGTGGCCCAATGGAAAACTAAGGATATGCGTTGGGACCACTGAAGGTCTCTAACAGTGTGTGTGTGTTAGGAATGTTGATGAAACAGATGTAAGTTGAACCTTACAAAGAAGGATAATGAGTATCAAGTGTGTTCAACAGTTGAGGTGATCTGTCCCTCTACTCCCTATGTGAGAACAGGAAATTCTCTCTAGAGGAAAGTGACGTCATCCAGATACTCCACAACATTTTGTGTCCCAAGTCTGGTATTCACTGAAGAAGCACAAAAACTACCAGAAAAGGAAGAATAAGAATTTAAAAAAAAAAAAAAAAAGAATCAGAACCATAAATGGCCTAGACATTAAAGTTTGTACATATTGTACATATTTTGATAAGTATGATCAAATTCAAGAAAATAGACAACAAGGTGGAGAATTAATTAGACAACTAGAAACTATAAAATGATTTAACTTGAAATTATAGAATTAAAGTCATACTTACTAAAATTAAAAACTCAGTAGTGTACTGGATACAGGTGAAGAGAGATTAGTGAACTGGAAGACAGGGCAGTAAAGCTTTTGACTGAAGCATGGAAAACAAAAAGGATAGAAAGTACAGAAAAGAGCACTTAAAACATATGGGGTATAGTAAACATTTTTTTCATATATGTAATTGGAGCCCAAGGAAGAAAGGAGAGATTGGGGAGAAGGCAATATTTTACAATTAACAGAGGAGGGTTTTCCAAAACTGAAAAGAATATATCAAGCCAGAAATTCAATAAGCACTAAAAAATACCTACAAGAAGACATACAAAGAAAACCATACCTAAAATGATCACAGTACAATCCAGAACAAGCAAAGAAAAATAGAAAATCTTAAAAGTAGCCAGAGGAAATAAAGAGATACTACTTAAAAAAAAACCAATAAGATCCAGATTATAGCCTACTTCTCAACAAAATGACAAATACTAGAAAATAATGAATAACGTTTTTAAGGGCTAAAAAAACATAATTGCCTGTCTAGAATTCTACAGAAAATATTGTTTGAAAGGAAACATGAAATAAGGAAATTTTCAGACAAACAAAGTTTAGAGAATACGTTCTCATCAGAACAGACTGAATGAAATTTAAAGGGTGATCTGCAGGCAGAAAGAAAATGATCACAGATTAAAATAAAAACTTTTATAAAGGAATTAAGAATAATAGAAAAGATAAATAAGTGGGTAAATCTAAAGGAACTTTAACTGCACAATAGAGTAATAATAAATTAAAATATATGAAAAATTAAAATGCATTAAAACAAACGGAAGGGGGAAAATAGTAAAAGGAATTTAAGGTCCCAGCATTGCCCGAGAAGCAGTAAAGGTGCTCATAAGTCAAGATGTACGTGTAATTGCTAATTACATAGAAGTAACAAGCTAATACAAGGGAAAATGGAATTCTAAAATCATTTGATTAATCCAAAAATAAAGAAAGAAGAGCAAAAGGAACATCAAATAGGTGGGACATATAGGAAATAAAGAGTAAATGGTCTATAAATGAATATATTAATTGTAAATAATCTAAATACTCAAATCAAAGGACAAAGATTGTTAAAACAAATGAAAAACTAATTCCATACCACTTACAAGAGACAAGAGTCATTATAAAGAAAAAGATTAAAAGTTAAAGGATGGAAAATTAGGCCATGAAAACAATAAATAAAATAAAATTGAAGAAGTCTTTTTAATGTTAAAGTGGACTTGAAAGCAAAGACCAACACTGGAGATAAAGCAAGAAAATGAAAGCAAATATTGATTTACAAGGAACATATTATAAATCTAAATTTCAATGCAAAATATAAAGGGAAATTAAAACTAAGTAGAAATAGAAAAATCTAAATTACCTATATCAGTAATATTGAACAAAAAAATCAATAAATTATAGAAGATCTGAACACTGTCATTAAAAAATTTGGCTTAAAATTTACATAATACACTGCACTAAGGACAGAATACATGTATTATATAGAAATTTTTTCAGTGCACACAGCACATTTATAAAAATTGACTATGTGCTGGTTATAAAGTAAGCCTCAACACGTCAATGGTTGAATACCTTCAAAGTGGTTTTTAAAGAAAGAATAAAACAAGAAATTTAAAAATATATAACCCAATATTTATCCAAATATTTGAATGCTAAAAACATACTTCTAATCAATACACAGGTCAAAGACAAAGTTACAATGGGAATTAAAATTTTATTAATTGAATGATAATGAAATATGCCATATAAAAATCTGTAGGTTGCAAACAAAGCTGTAGTTATAGAGAAATTTAAGTATTAAAATTATATGTCAGAAAAAAAGAAGAGTTGTAAATCAGTAAGTTTCCATCAAAATAGTTTCAAAAAGAATAGCAAACTAAACCTAAAATTTTAGAAAAAGGAAATAAAATATAGAGAAAACAATAAAATAGAGAATAAACATGTAATAGAGAATATAAATAAAGCTAATGATGATTATTCTTAAAGATAAATAGAATTGATAAATCTCTAACAAGAAAAATTAAGGAAGTTAAAAATATCAAAAGGATATGATACATAATTCTAAATTTAGAAATTTGGTAGTTAAAGATTTTATTCTTTTCCTTTCTCTCCCCAAAGCCTCCCGGTACATAGTTGTATATTCTTCGTTGTGGGTCCTTCTAGTTGTGGCATGTGGGACACTGCCTCAGCGTGGTTTGATGAGCGGTGCCATGTCTGCGCCCAGGATTCGAACCAACGAAACACTGGGCCACCTGCAGCAGAGTACGGGAACTTAACCACTAGGCCATGGGGCCAGCCCCTAGAAATTTGATAATTAAAAATTTTCAAATCTGGATCAGCCTGATGGCATAGTGGTTAAGTTCACACCCTCTGCCTCGGTGGCCCAGGGTTTGCAGGTTCAGATCCCAGGCACAGACCTAGTACCACTGGTCAAGCCACGCCGTGGTGGCATCCCACATGAAATAGAGGAAGATTGGCACAGATGTTAGCTCAGCGACAATCTTCCTCAAGCAAAAAGAGGAAGATTGGTAACAAACGTTAGCTCAGGGCCAGTCTACCTCACCAAAAAAAAAAAAATTCAAATCATTTGAATAAGATAATATACCTAAAAGACATGAGACATAAAGGATACCTTTAAGTCTATTAATGAATTTGGATTTGTAATTATAAACTTCCTAAAAAGAAGAAACCTTCCAGCACCATATGGATTCACCAAAAACTTCTTCCAAATATTTAAAGAAACATCTATCTTAGAAAAAATCTTTCAGAGGAGTGGAAGAGGGAATATTTTTCCAATTCTGTTTATTATGCTCACATGAACTCGATACTGAAAATTGACAATAAAATTAAAGAAACATTACAAACCACTCTTTTTTGTACAGAGACTAAATTCCTATGCAGAACATTTAAAAATCAAATTCAGCAACGTATAAAAATAATAAAATATCTAGGCAAAACAAGGTTTATTTTTGAAATGCAAGAGTGGTTTAACATTCAAAATTCTATTAATAAAATTCATCCCACTAACAAATAAACAAAATAAAATTATCTCCATAGAGATAGAAAGTGTATAAAATTGAAAATATAGATGTAGAAAATGTATAAATCATAAAATTCCACATTAAAATATTATTTTAAAATCTCAGAGAAAACTAGAAAAATAATAGAACTTTCTTAACCTAACAGAGTATCTACATAAAAATCCTACAGCAAAATTTCATGGTTAAAATAACAAAAGCTTTGATCCAAGATAGGAAACTACAACATGATAACCACTATCAAACCTTCTATTATGTTGGAGGACTAGATGGAGCAATAAAAGAAAAAAAAGAAAGTAAAAGCGTAATGACTAGGAAAAATATGTGTTATTATTTACCAATGACAAAATTTGTACATAGAAAATCCCCCCAAATTTACAAATAAATAGATTTTGTATGACAATTTTGCAATTGTCATATTAACATAAGGCCAATACAGAAAATTAATTGTAGATATCTGTACCAGATACAAACAATTAGAAAATAAAAAATTTTAAAGATATTAGTTCTAACAGGATCTCAAATTATCCAATACCTATAAATGAATCTATAAAAATCATGGACAACATTCACTGCAGAGAAGGACAAATTGTTATTGAGAGTAATTAAAGAAAATCGAAATAAATGGAAGTATAAAATCTTGCTCATGAGTTGAAATGCTAAATATTTGGAAGATGTTGATTCTCTACAAATTGTTCATAGATTCAATGCAACCCGAAACAGAATCCTCCCCAGGTTTCATTGGGAGTAGTGGTAGTTGGTTACTGATGATAGAAATTCTAAAACATATAGGGAAATGTAAAGGGCCAAAAATAAAGATGACAATCCCGAGGAAGATTCAAAAAGTTATAGGACTTGCATTGCTAGGTAACAAGCCTTACTATCAAGCTATTGTAATTAAGACAGTAAAGTCTGGGTATAACAATAGACAAGTAAATCAATGGAACAAAACAGAGAGCTCAGTAACACACTAAATACATGTGGTTATTTGATGTGTGGCAGGTGGCACTCAGTGCAGTGGGGAAAGTGTTACCTTTGTAATGAAGGGTGCGGGGGCAATTGCATGTCCACATGGAAAACAATGAAGCTTGCTCCTCTACCTCAACACGTAAAAGTCAGTCTAGATAAATTGTAGATCTAAATGTAAAAGGAAAAGTAACAAAGCTTCTAGAAGTTAACCTATGACCTTGAGGCAACTACTATACTGTACCTAGTGGTGGAGGCAGGGCAGACCTCAGAACTGCAGGAGGCCAGTAGCAGGCAAGGACAGGGGTGTGGCTTCCAAATGAGGCCAGCCAAGAGCACAGGGAATGTCACAGCCAGGAGCGCTCTCTACAGAAGAGCTTCTAACATATAAAAGGATTGAGAAACCAAAATATATTTGAGAGCTGGCACCATAATTCCCTTAAAGATGACTTAGATCGCTGTGGAAAAATAAGAAGTGCTTGATGTAGAAGATGAGTGTCTTCATGATTCCCAGGACGGTCTTAACTACCAGGAGCATGCGATGAAGAGCTTGGGGTCCCTGTGGGCAATCCAGCAAAGAGAGGGTGAGAAGCAGAGATGAGAGGAAATGTTTGTGGGTGTTGGTGCTGCTGCAGACCAAAGTCCAGGTCCGCCCCCCACCTCCAAACCTTAAATGAAAGCCACGAGGTTACAAAGTCTTTTGGGTACTTGGAATTTCTCTTTAGAACCTGAAAATGGGGTCAAGTTTCCTGTCGGGGTTATACAGGGCAGAATTGAGACAGGGCGTTTACAGACAGTTCTCCATCTGGCAGAGTAGCCTTCAAGCTGTGAGCCACACTGGGGACCAGCAGGACAGGAAACATTCTTGGGCAGATTGAAGTTATGAGGTGGCCTTTTAGGACTTAAATCCCACTGTGAATATTGTACCTTCAATGACCACTTTTCCTCTCTGCCCATCCTTCCCCTACTCCCATGCGGGCCCAAATGGGTTAAACGGGCACCCTTTGACTCACACTTGCTGTTCCCAGAACTTGACATACGTGGAGACTGAGGTGAAAATTCTGCCTTCCATCTACTGGCTTTGGCTTCTCTGTCTCTGCTCCAGGCTAGTCGCCTCAAGCTGTCTTTTCCATTTCTGCCCATAATTGTCCCCTCCAGACCTTCCTAATCTTTTTCTGGGACAAAAGGTAGAAGGGGAGAATGAATGAGGGCAACTTTTATTTCCAGAGGAAAGTTGATCACATTACTTCACAATATGCATCTCCTTGATTGTTCAATTATTTTTCTAGCTCAATCATGGGTATTTGAGCACCCCGGCCCCCAACTAAAGGACGTTTTAGAACATTGTCCTTATCTCAGCATTAAATGTCTCTCCATTCTCCTTCACTCTCTCTCTTTACCCACTGACTCACAGGCTTTCTGCACCTCTGAGGAAGATACGCACTTCACAGAACTTCCACTACAGAACCCAACATATTGAAATGACGTTTTATAAGATATTGAAACAACAGAAAAAGAATACATGAGGATTGTTTCTCCTGAGGGTTCAATTATTTAGAAGGCCTACAGCAAACTTTGATTGATAAATCTAACCTTTCCTTCCTTGGCAATAGTTGATCACACTGTGATGAAAACAAGTAAGAGAATGGAAAAATAATATTTGGATTTCAACCAAATAATGAAAATGCAGAGACTGTCTTTGACTTTTGCAAGGTGAGGAAAGTTTTCGCATTTTGATTGTGTGATGGCAGGAATCCCTTTTAAAACGGGGCCAGTCTTCAGGATGCATTTAAAAATCAGCCTTTTCAAATACAGCCATAACCTCCACAAGATTTCTTGATTTCTCTGGGGTCAGATAAACCAGCACATTTCAGAGTGGTACCCTGTAAATGAAAGTGATAAACATAATTTGGAAGCACAGCGGTGGCTAAAAATATGGAGCTGGCGGCCGTTCGCTGAAATGTTTTCTGCTATTAAATTCATTGCATAAAATTTTAGATGTCCAAATTCAGGCAGGTAGGTCTTGCCAACCATCAGGAGCTTCAAGCCTGTTAACAGCTAAGTGTGCACTGTTAAATCCTTCTTTGTCAGTTCCAGAAGCTATAGTTTCTTTGATGCCTCCGGTACTATTTGTTTTGTATCTTTCTGTGTTTCTTTAAAAACATAGTTGTGTGACCTTGGGGAAGTTACATTATGTCCTTGGGCCTTGGTTGCCTTCTCGGTGAATATCTAGGTTTCTCTGTAGTACCACCCCGTAGAATTTTCTGTGATAACGGAAATGTTCTCTATCTATATCGTCCGATGCAATATTTGTTCACCACATGTGGCTGATAAACACTTTTGAAATATGGTTAATGCAACTGAGGAACTGAATTTTTAATTTTACTTTTAAATTTGTTGAAATATAAATATCTCCATGTAGGTACTGTCTACCTAATTTGACAGTACAGATCTGGCAATTTAATTTAATGACATTCTCCACTCTAAAACTCCGCCATTCGTTAACTCAACCTAAATATTTTTGCCTTTTGACAAAGGGAAAATAATTTATGCTTCTCTTGAAATTATTTTTTCAAGAACTTTGTCAGTGTGGGAACACAGTATTTTTAAATTTTTCTTTGCTTTATGAAACTTTAATAATACTGGAATCTCCTGTCCTTGGCACCACCTTTGTGAGGGAAATATTGTGGATGAGAAGGAGCCAGTTCAACAAATCATGAAGAGAAACCTCCTTCTGGATTTAATTTCATTACTACAATGCTCAGACTGTCAAAAAGCTAAGTTGCTTAAAGTAAAATCCATACCTTTTTGATACTATGTTATTTTCTACATGTAGCTGGAAAAATGTTAAAAGTATTTTTTAAAAGACTGC
The DNA here is from genome assembly GCF_041296235.1 of Equus asinus. Taxonomy (NCBI): domain Eukaryota; kingdom Metazoa; phylum Chordata; class Mammalia; order Perissodactyla; family Equidae; genus Equus; species Equus asinus. The sequence goes on from NC_091812.1 coordinate 24,363,622, forward strand.
ACATCTATTTTTGAAGCTGATTTGGCTATATAAGTCTTGCCAGCACTTTCTCCATCTCACTAATGTTTCACTTAGTAAACACAGTTGCCGTAATTGCTGCATATGTGTCTATGTTCCCTTCTAGGTTATATGTTCTTTGAAGTTAGGAACTATATTTATCTCACAGCCTCTAGGCATAGCACAATATCCAGTGCTAATTCAGATCATATTTTAAGATATAAGACAAAATTTAGCATTTATTATTATGGTCATAAACATCGAGCAAACTGACGAGAAAACAAAAGCAAATTTTTTAATTATTATTATTATAGGCCAAGAAGAAAAAAGAGAGAAACACCTAGTGCAAAACCATTTCTCTAATCACTACTTTTGTATTTAGAACACACATACGTTAAACTTATTTTAAAATATCTTATCAGAGACTTTGAGATTGTACCTGAAAAATTATATCGGAAGTGAAAATAATCACGTGGTCTGACCAGCTTGGATCCTGCATTCAAAGTAATTTTAAAAGGAAATAGACTTAGAAATTCACCTGTGATATTATCTGGTGGACCAGCTGAAATGCAATAGAAATCACAGCTTTATTGGAGACAGGACATGGTCAGCACACTGGTTTGTTACCCTCAGTACAATCATACCTGCAGAAAAATATATAGACTAGTATGCATTCACCAATATGTAGGAATACTTCATTTATCTGATGTTATTAGGCAATGAGGTATTGTACGTTAGGAGAATTTTTTTAAAAAACAACAAATTTAAGAAGGAATATTTTAACAAACACTTTTAGTAATTTTTTTCTAAAATTAAGAAATGTATCCATTAGCATATTTAACATTTCCTTGATAACTCGGGGTCATAGTTCAATCAACGTTCATATTAATGCAGATGGAAACAAGACAGACGTGCTTATTAAAACTGAAGAGGACATAATGCTGGCAGGGATAACTGATAGAAGAGCAAAGAAAAAAAACAAAACCCAAACAAATCATGATCAAAAACAATCAGTAAATGTAAAGTTGTGAGTTTCTGTATTTAGTTTCAAAACGAGACCCCACAAATACAAGTGAGGGATCCCAGCATCATTGGCTGTCTTTCTCCCTTTTTTCCTGCTTCCTGTCCCTTTTCCTCTACCCCAGATTGTTCCAGAACAAGTTTACAGCTGCTTGCAAGACAAACTCTGCTCCTTGCTCACTCTCACACAAATTTCACAACATGTCCATGAGCTAAATAGTTGAGGTAAAATATAATTCACCACACTGAGATCTCTTGTTAAAGTAAAATCAGAAACAAACTGCTAAACATGCAGAGAGTAACTGTGGTGTCAGGCACTAATTTCCTACTGAATTGCTCTCCATTTCTGAGAGGTATTCTTATTTAACAAGATCTTTTTTTTTTTTTTTTTTTTTGGTGAAGACGATTGTCCCTGAGCTAACATCTGTTGTCAATCTTCCTCTATTTTGTATGTGGGTCATCACCACAACATGGCTTGAAGAGTGGTGTGGGTCTACACCCAGGATCCAAACTGAGAACCTGAACCACTGAAGTAGAGAGCACCAGACTCAGCCAATTACGCCACCAGGCTGGCCCCAAGATCACTTCTTACTGGTACCCTATTCCACACTGTTCCACTCCTCCCATCCTCATCCTCTAACATACATTCCCACTCTTTGTGATACTATTTATTCATTTATTAAATAGTCATAGGACTGTTGGAGTTAAACATAGAGTAAAATAAAAATATTGGAATCACTTGGAGGGTTTAAGCAGCCCCACCACTAACTACACAGCATGGATTTAAAGAAGCTGCGCTGGCCTTGCTCTTGTCCAAGGCTCCTTCTCAGGAAGTATCTGAGGTAAACCTCAATTCAGAATTAGCCAGATTGGCCTGCCTTCTCAGGCTGGCTAGAATTCATTGCTCATGCCCCTGAGGTCAGTGGCACTTTCTGGAGACAGGGCAGCCTTCTCTGCCCGCCGCAGAAGCTCAGGGGCCCACTGGGCCCACTGTCTGAGATCTCACGCTGGAGGCCACATGCCATCCTTCTCAGAACATCAGTGGGATGTGTTTCAGTTTCTGAACTGCTCAGAGTGAGTCCTGGTAGACTCCCTCTCAACTTGAAACCTGGTCTCCAACCCTTTTCTCTGACCTGAACGGTCACCTGCCGACTTAGGCCTCAGGAGCTGTAGCTGGAAAATTATACATTTATCCTTAATTCTAAAATCTTCGTTCTAAAGCTCCAAAATACAGTGGCTTCTTGGAAGTATTGCTTTTTCCTGTTTTAATTTTGGAGAGAATTAAAACCACAGTTACTCTATAATATAGTAAGTTACATTAGATAAGTGAAGTGTACTTTTATAGTCAGATTTACAGAGATGGAAGATGACTTAGTATGTTTTAAAATCCATTCTCATAAGAGTAATAGGAGGAAGGGAAAGAGAGTTCATAAAATACTAAATAATTCTGACAAATGAAATTAGTCAGGCTGTAGCTGATTAGTCTAGATTTGAATACGTCCCACATACCCATTCCATGTTCTCCTTTATTCTTCTAAGAAATGATCCCAGTGAACTGAGCCCCATGTTCAGGAGCTCCACGTTTAATGGTTTAGTCTCCATAAACAGTTACTGTTGCTGGAAGAAGAAACATTGCCTGACAGTCCTAATTGATGTTCAGCTAGCAAGTGCGTTTGAAATAAATTTATTACTTCGCCTGATCTCAGTTTAATACATTCCAAAGGGGGAAAAACACACTCGAATTTATGGAGTCTCAGTCCTGCACGCTAAAGTGTGTGATAAATTACAATATTATTTGGCCATGAAATTAACAGGCCATAGAAATCACACCATTAGCAAGGTATACAGTGGTAAACAGCAGGTGATGATCGCAATATAAAACAAAATAGACTCTGTGTGTTGGCGTAGCTGCCAAAAGAGTAATAATTAAATGCATTCCTATGCATCTTTGGCAGGTAAGCTCTTTGAGGGCAATTGCTATGAATTCTACTTGCCTGTCAGGATATTATGGCCCAGTTTCTATGGGCTTTATTCAAAGACTCTGAGAAGGGGCTACTGTGGGTAAATTCAGACCTTTCCAGAATATAGAAGTTGTTCAACATGCATTCTGGACAGCAAAATTTCCACAGATCTTTCACAGCACTTCTAGTCTCCCTACAATTAATTGCCACCTCAACAAATACAGAGTGAAGTAGGGTGGATTAAAAGAAGTTATAAAGCAAAGAAGGAAGCAAGGAAGGAAGGAGGAAAAAGGTGGGTATGAAGTACTTCAACATTTATATGAAGAGTGGACTCAAACCTAACCTGAGGTTACCTTAAACTGTTTATATAACATATGCCACAGACACTTAAGAGAAAAAAGTAAGCTAAACTCAGAAGGAGTCTTTGATTTTTAACATTACTGCATATACCAATCCATCTTAAAATAATCCACATATTTTTATCTAACACGAGAGCACTGTTTTGCAAGACTATCTGGGTTCCATCAGAGAGCATGTAATAGTCAGAAAATGCAACTTTAGCAGAAGAATTAGCCCTCAGGTGCATAACTGCTTTGAATTTTCCAGAAATTTTTCCAAAAGATGAAAACCAGAAGACTACTGGGACAGTTGCCCTTACAAGTATTATACTATCGAGGTTTTCGTAGGAAGAATATCCTCCTGGATTATCAACACAACGATGCCAAGCAGGTCAATCCATGCTGAGATAATTATACAGCAAGAACCACTTCACCGCCACTGTACTGACAACTACCTTCCTTGCGTCAACCCTGTGCTTCTTAGAAAACTTTAAAACATTGAGCCAAGAATAGACAATGGCAATGCAAGAGGCTCAGGTGTACCAATAGATGCCTTCAACAAAATCAGTCACCCAGGCTAAGGTCCTGGCTGAAAACATCCCAGATGGATGGACCTCAAAAACCGTATGCTGAGCAAGTGAAGTCAGACACAAAAGGGCATCTGCTGTACTATTCAATCTATACAAAATTCTAGAATAGGGAAAAATAATCTCTAATGATAGAAAACAGATCAGTGGTTGCCTGCTGTGAGAGATTTTTGCAAAAGACCCAGAAGAAAATTTCTAGGATTTCAGAATTGTCTGCTATCTTTATGGGGGTAGTAGTTAGACAAATGTATGCATTGATTAAAACTCACTCTCAACACCATCAAGTCAAGTTTAAGGAAGGAAAACCAGCTTTTCCATCATCGTACATTCTTTCCAAAGCTATTATAAATAGAATAAATTATGGCTTTAGCTTGCAAAAATCTAGCTTTTTGAGGTTTATAAATCTTAACAGTTAAACTGTTGTCTCCATTGGAATTTGAACAAACTATTTTGAAAATGAAGCGCTGAGATTTGACATTTTGTTTTATGTGGTTCTCTCTTCCCCTACGGGAGAAATGATAGGTGTCAAAGTGAGTAGGGATGAGAAACACACCCAGGAATTAAAAACATTATCTTCCTACAATTGCATGGTTGTAACTTCTATGAGGCCCCTTTAAATAATAAGCTATTGTCAGAATCAATAGAATATAATCTCCATGAAGACCAAGATATTTGTCTCTTTTTGTTAATTTTCTCACTGATGAATCTCCAGTGCATGGAACAGTGTCTGGCAAGAGAAAGTGATCAATAAATGTTTGTTGAATGACTAAATTGATAAGTTCTGGTGTACAGTATGCATTTCAAACTGTCATTCAGCTGTGCTTTCTATACCAGAGCGTGGAAGCGATCTTCAAGGTATTCATAGTTAAGGATTTTCATAATCAATATATCCTTTCTCTGAAGTGGTCCTACAACTCCAAATGGATTGTTTTCCTTGACTTCATGGTTATTTCCAAGAGAAAGACTTAATTTCCAGCAGATTGCAATAGAAACACATCACGGGTGGTATTCTTGATGATCTTTTAACACTATAACAGTTGATTGTTTCCTCATGCCTCTTCACCTTAGCTTAAACCTGGCTTTTCACTAATGGCCTCATATTCCCTTCTCACTTGGTTGTGAGCCTCTATTCCAACTGCCACTTCACTCTGGAACCAAAGGAGGAATCATCATCTTCCTGATCTTTATTGATACCTCCTGGTCATTATCATTTTGTGATTGCCCTGAAGAGTAGCCAAACAATTGTTGTATCAGAATCATCTAACAGTTTGTAGCTCTAAGACTTAATTAAGGTACAGCGCCTGTCAAAAATATACCGGTTTAAAATTATGGCGATACAACAGCAGAGATTCTGAAGTCATTTATGACCATGAGTGTGGGAAGCACCGTCCTTCTAGAAGCTGCAATGTTATCCAATACTCTTTCCCTGTCAGGTAATGAGGAAGCACGGCAATGGATGGTTCCCTTTTGTGGAAGAAGAATACTTGGCTTCAAGAAAGCTTGAAGTTCACGCATTTTTCTTAAATTAGATTCCTCATTAATTACCTTTTCCACAAAGAGGTAATTATCATCAGAACTGATGTAAGCAGTTAAGGAGATGCCGCTTGCTGTTCTTCCTGCTTGTTGACTTTTCCCTCTTTCTTTATTCCATTTGGCTATCTGGAATATTAGAAATATGCATGTCTTTCTATTTTTACAAAATTGTCTGTGTGTATGTGTGTGTGTCTCCACATCATGAAAACATGACTGAAATAAAATATCATGAATAGAGTCTTAGCACACAGAGTCTATCTGCAGTCCTGGAAGATGGGAAAGCACTAATATTCACGGAGAACTTAACATTATGAAATTTGCCCCCAATTGTTTTGATCTTTATTTTATTGAGGAAGTTTTCAAATTTTCCATCATGACAAACTGTTAGTTTTATAATTACATGGTAAATATGTTGAGTAAAGCATACAATTTTCTGTTATCCATTGTAGTTTTTGAACTATACCTCTCCTTGTCCTCAGCAAATGTGGCGTCATGTGTTAGTACACAAGCAAAGACTTTCAACATAACAGTGCTTTACAGTGACAAGAATTATGCTGGGCTATCTCTATGCTAAGACGATGGAGTGTGAAACCACAATATATAACTCCAAGTGTTCCAAAGTTACAAAACACTTGTCTACCAAAACTCAAAAAGAGCATACAAACTTGCATAGAAAATAAACCTAGGGGGCAAGGCCAGTGGCTAAGTGGTTAAGTTTGTGCACTCTACTTCGGTGGCCCAGGGTTTCACAGGTCCGGATCCTGGGCTTCGACATGGCTCCTCAAGCCATGGTGAGGTGGCATCCCACATAGCACAACTAGAAGGACCTACAACTAGAATATACAACTATGTACTGGGGGGCTTTAGGGAGAAGAAGAAAAGAAAAAAGATTGGCAACAGATCTTAGCTCAGGTGTTAATCTTAAAAAAAAAGAAAAGAAGCCTATAAAAGTTCATAAATGAACCACAATATTATCTGCTACAAATAATATACTGATTGTAATGTCCTGAGCCTCTCCCGTCCTTAGGTAGCCGGAAATTATAACAAAATAATCCTTTTCACCTTTGGAAGCCCCACCATTTCTCATACCAACCACCCCATTGCTTCCTCAGAGAGAACAGGAAATTAACCTGAATATCACGCAAAAGACAGCATTACTGATGTAAAATCTTTGTTTAAAGACAATAACTTCAATAGCAGAGGGAACTCTGCCATTGCAGGTTTCAGATAACCTCCATATTTCTCAGATTTCATGCTAACTCATGAATGCCATATTGTGTCTGAAGCTATTTCTTTCCAATAGTCCATTTTAAATCAAAGAAATATAGACTGAGGAAAATCTTGGCTCTAAAATCCTAAGCCACTCTAATTATACTTGGGTAATCATGGGAACATCTCTGGAACCGCCAGAGGACCGGCCAAACTACCATTGTACTAACCAGCTTATAAATGATACAGAGTCTAATTTTATTTTTTTGCTAAGTGATTCCTATGAGGCCTTTGGGATGTCAGTATAAAGTCCTGCGATGTAGAATATTCATCCATAAAATGGAGAACAATGCCAATCTACGTCATAAATATTTTCCCAATCTGATGCTGAAAATCCACTGTAGGGCATAAGGCCAGCAAATAGGATATGAATCACACATATCCATTTATTTGTTGATCCACAATCAACAAATATTCATTTTTAAGTCTACTATATGTCAATGATGTACTGGGCTCTAAGATGTTAAAAGATGCTAAATGCTAAATCAGACATACTCAGTTCTGGCCCTCTTGAAACTTAATACCCAGGAAAGTGCTTTCCTTGTAGATGATCAGGACTTGTAAGTTCCAATCAATGCTATTATCATCAGCAAGTGACCAATGTGATACATTTCTTTTGTACAGGATACAGCTGGACAAAAGAAAAGAATAAAAAAGTAACCAACACATTTTTAACAGGCCTCACACTCTTTGTCACCTTGCTTTCAATATTTTTGCTTTCCTTCAAGGGACATAATCCAATGGTCAATTTCTCCCAGCAAGTGAGGTTTGGGGAAAATTTACCTTGTGAACAATTTCTTGTGGCCTCACTCTTTCACCACACTCTTTTCCATGCTCTTGAACTAAGGAGACCTTGATTAAAGTCACTTGCTCTAATCCTATTATTTTAAAATACGGCTGCTCCCACTTTGAGGGTTTCTGCTGGACCATACGATGGCAAAGCCGCTCTGAAGCAGAAGCAGGTAAATTTCAAAATGACAGCTCTAAAAATATCCACTCTCCTTTTGTTCTCCTTCCATCCCTTTGCTCTCAACACCTCTGCCCTGACGCATTGCTTTACCCTTCCATAATTACTGCTCCAAAGGTTTTCCAAGAGCAAAGAGTATTTATGATTTCATCTGCTCCTGAGTCCTTAGTGGAAAAGGATTGTTCCTGATTCTTACTAATTCCACATTCACATTGTTAGCACAAAAATCATATTATTTCTTTTATATTTCCCTCAGCTTCATATTTCTTCTGTTTCCTTTTTCTGAGCCAACACTAAAAGAATATTTTCAAAGAAAAAATGTTCTTTCCCTATTGCCCTTCTGAGTTTCGCGTTCGTCCTTCCAACCTCATTTCCAACCCTTGTTAAGGGATGCATCACAAAAATATAAGAAAGTTCTTTGTGCTTTTCCTGTACCAGCCAATTATTCTAATTTGTTCTGTCTCTAAAGAATGGAATGAGAAATCAACACAAAGGCCGATTATGCAGTCGGTTCCAAGGGAAAGATCTGAGAATCGTCTATTTACTAATGAAGCTCAGTGTGTGTTAAGGGTTGACAGAAGCAATCATCAGGAATTTTCATCCTTTAAATTAGTGTTTTTCACCAGATGCACATCTTTCATTTTGGATAATATATTCTTTAAGTTCAGGATACAGCTGGACAAAAGAAAGGAAAAAAATAACCAACACATTTTTAAGTAATAACACAGTAATGTAACTATCATCTTTCTTGAAGAATTCAGCCTACTTTATGGACACAATTTAGTACAAACTCATAAGAAAGCTAACAAAGCCCAAAACCACTTCACAACAGGCTGGAGAGGTGAAGGTCAAAAATGATTATTGCCAGGCCCAGGAGGCTGCGGCACCTGCCAGAAACAGCACAGGACAAGAAAATCCGGAAGACCGTGCTCTAATTCAGTGATTCCTGTAAGCATTAGTGTGATCTGAGTGAACTCAGCCTGTCCCACTTTTTCCAGTTATAAAAACCTATAGCATCCTCTCGGTAGAATGAAATATCGGATCTGAAAAGTTGCAGATCTCTTTAAGAAAGAAACAAAACAAAAATCACGCTTTCTAACCAAAATGGAATAGTTCCATCAGCCAATGGAGACAATAAAAATCTGCTTTGTACCAAATTACGTAAAGCAATTTCTTTTTTGAAATCTATCTTTTGTGATGTCATTATTGGGATGAGGAATTTAAGGGAATCATAACTAGAATAAGTAATGGTTTCAGGAATCAAGGTCATTAAGTTCATGTTCCAACTTTGACCTTGACCTCGGCTTACAGAGAACCTAGTGAGATGTCCCAATACTTTATATCCACCATGCATGTGAGAAACAATATGTGGAGACAAACCCTCACATACATATCCCCTATGTGGTGGTTTTAATACAGTCTCCCAAATTCTTTGCCATTCATCCTATCCAGAGGTGGGCATTTCCCCTTGAATTGGGGCAGGTTTTCCAGAGCTTTAAACACTAGAGTAGGGATCAGGAAACTACGGCTGGTGCACCAAATCTAGGCCTCTTCCTGCTTTTGTAAATAAAGCTTTATTGGAACACAGCTATGTTCATTAATATATATATTGTCTTTGGCTGTTTTCACATCATAGCAGCAGAGCTAAGCAGTTGCTACAGAGACTATATGGCACACAAAGGCTAAAATAATGATTGTCTGGCACTTTATAGAAAAAGTTCTCCAACACTTGCAACAGAATATAACAGAAGTGATGCTATGTAATGTCTAAGACTAGGTCATAAAAAGTCATGCAGCTTTTGCCTGGTTCTCTTGGAATGCTTGAGTCCTGCACACTCATTCTTGGGATACTCTATTTTGAACCCTAACTACCATGTTATGAAAAGTCCAAGCCACATGGGCAGCCATCTGTAGGCACTCCAGTCAATAGCCCTAGTTGGGCCCAGTCTTCAAGTCATCCCATTTCAGGTGCCAGACATGTGAATGAAAATTTTCTAGATGATTCCAGCCCCAGCCATTTTAATCTCCATAAGCTGAGGCTTCAGACATCAATCATGGAGTAGAGACAAGCCATCTCCTGTGTACTATTTGAATTGCTAACCCACAGAATCGGTGCACATGATAAAATTTGTGTTTATGTACCACTAAGTTTGGAGTTCTTTGTTACGTGGCAATAGATAACTATAGCATTGTGTCTTTACACAAGAGATCTACATTTGACAGAGTACAGACTTAGACATGAATGTTGACTAAAATGTAAATGTATACAAATATTTTATACCTATAGAAACTAATCTATATTATCCATAAAAGGAGGGGCCCTTGATAAGAACTAACATTTTTTCCAGTATTTATTATAATAAATTCTTGCATTGTATGGAGCTTCTCTTTTAACTCTCACATCAACTCCTTGAGAGAAGTAATATTATTATCTCTATTTTATAGATAAGAAAACTGAGGTGAAAACAGATAACTTGCCCAAGAGTACTCATCAAGTATATTTTAGAGTTAGAATTTGAACCCAGCGAGTCAAGCTTTAGATCCTTTTCTCTTAGTCACCAAGCTATATACTGAGGAAGGAGAAGAAAGCTGAAGCCATTCCCTAATGTTCAAGAAGTTAGACAGAAGCTTAGCAGGCGTGGTTGAAAGAAGACAGGACTGGGAGTCCTAAGTCCAGAACTCTGGCTATATGATGAATTCTCCTCTCATCTAGATATAGGTTTGTTAAAAAAAAAAAGAAAGAAAGAAAGAAAAGCAGTGCATATTTTGGTTATTAACTTCTTATTTAAAAAAATGATTAACGAAAAAGGTAAAGAATTTTACCTAGGAGTTATTTTCCAATGACCCAAATTATCGATTCAAAACAAAATCTTCATTAAGTCTCCATTCCATAAGAAGTCTTTCCCATTCTTAATTTTTAAATGCTTTTTCTGTCCACTCTTGGCCAAAGCTTGAAGCTTAATTCAACATTTTGGAAATAATATGATGAAATAGTCGTAACACAGCAAGTCTCCATATTCCACTGCCCACTGAAATAGAGGCAGTAAATTAATTTTCCAGATAATTTAGGCAATAAAAAATATTTTTTCATACATGCAAAGATAGAAGTTACTTGTGTAATAAAGTAAATGCCTAAACACAATCTTTCTGGTCAAATACATTGATTCAGATATGGACACTAACCTGAATTCTACTCCTATGCTAACGCCCAGTGGCAGGTCGCATATGGCTTCTAAAGGGTATTTCAGTGCCTTGGGCCAAATTCATCCTATAAAATGTGGTATTATTAGTAGTATCAGAAGACAGAGTGTGACTGGCTGGACATAAATGAAGACCCGAGGATAGATAATATCATGGACAAATTATGTTGAGTAAGGTATTATTTCAGTCTAGGGAATAGGTCATCAAGGACAGAACCAGAAAGAGATTTACAATCAAGTATATGAAGCCAGAGCTGGTGAGAAATGAGTGGTGAATGGTTAGAATAGGCAGGTTCTAAGAACTTCAGCCAGGGAGGAGGATGGGTTGGACAGACCTGGTAAGAAATATTTCTGCATCCTCAGCCAATCCTTCCCAAGTTGGCCACCTGTAAGGGTAGGCATTTAAGAAATCTTTGACCTAACGAGGACATGAGATTAATAATCTCACCCAATGGGCATGAATTATTCTCCTTAGTGCTGTCAGAAATAAGAAGTCATCCTAGAGCAAGGATCAGCAAACTTTTTCTGTAAAGGGTCAGATAGTAAATATTTTGGGTTTTGTGGGCCATACATCTCCATTGCAATGACCTCATTCTGCTATTGTGGTAAAGAAACAGCCATATACAATACATTAATGAATGGGTATGGCTGTGTTCAAGTAAAACTTTATTTACAAAATTAGGCATCAGGTAGGATTTGATCATTAGGCCACAGTTTGCTGACCCCAGTTCTGGATTAGTGCCTGTGAAAGACCACAGCTGAATGAGTCATGAGACCTAAGTTCCAGTTCTCACTGTACCACTTTCTACCTGGGTGAACTTGGCTCATCCTTTTATCTAAATGGGTCACTATATTAGTCAAGGTTCTCAAGAGAAACAGAACCAACAACATGTGTATATGTATATATATAGAGAGAGAGATTTATTTTAAGGAATTGGTTCATGTAATTGTGGAATGCTTGGTAAATCCAAAATCTTCAGGTTAGACAGTCTGGAGACCATGGGACGAGTTTCAGTTCAAGTTCAAAGTTAGTCCACTGGTAGAATTCCTTCTTGCTAGGGGGAGGTTAGTCTTTGTTCTATTAAGGCTTCAGCTGATTAGATGAAGCCCACCCTTATTATGGAGGATAAATCTTTCCTCCAAGTTCACCAATTTAAATGTTAATCTTATCCAAAAACACCATCACTGAAACATCCAGAATAATATTTGACCAAATACCTGGGCATGGTGGACCCTCCAAGTTGACACGTAAAATTAACCATCTCAGCCACAGTTTCCTCAACTTTTAGTAGGGAATTTGACTTATTTGACCTATTTTGATCCTTTTCAGAGATAATATTCTAGCCATAATTTTGTACATGGTGGGCAGCAGAGGAGAAGAGCCCATTTGCCTACTCAGATGACACCTAGACAGATAAAATTCTGTCTTCTGTCTCCAACTCATTAGGAAGAATGTCGAAAATACAACAGCACTTATATCTGCTTTTGCTAACATATGATAGGTCTAGAACTGACCTACGCTCTCGAGTCTCATGCAACGTTGTTTCATCAATGGGAGACTTGACTTGCTAAGATTAGAAACAGAAGAGTGTGGTGGGTGAAAAGCTGTCCAAGGATCTGAGTCCACATAGCCGGGAGCAGGAGAAAAGAATGGGTCTCTGAAGTATCTGCTCTGAGCCAACACTAATTCCACAGCATAAGAATGTAATTCAGGGAACCAAAATGCTCTTTTTGTTTGTTTGTTTGTTTCAAATTGGCACAAATCAAGCATATTGGCAAATGAAGAGCATTAGTCATCACAAACTCCTTTTTAGAGATGACTTTCTCAAATTATTTGACTCAGTGTAGACCATGATTTGGCTCCAGCAACTACAAGCCAGAGCTTCTCATTCCCAGGTCCCTCCCAAAATATCCATAAGTAGGAATTTGACATCGGTAGGTTTTGACGTCTCCCCAGGTGATTATAATATGTAACCAGGGTTGAGAACCATCAACATATCCAATTCTAGACATATAATAGAGATCTAGAGAGAATTTAAATTGAACTTGGTTTAAGCAGTAAAATAAGCTCTGCCTTTACAGGCTGGAGCTAGAGAAGGGCTATGGATTTAACAGGATGAGAAGATAAAGAACACCAGGGAGGAAATCAAATGCTTTCCACCTGTGTTTAGCTAATTGCCACTCACTCAGATAATTCAAACAATCTCAGAGCACCTGAACCCTGAAATTCCTTAGTTCTGTTTAAAAAATAAAAGTAACTTCAAGTGAACAAACCCTGAGAATTATGTAAATAATAAAGAAAGATATCCTATTTTCTGTATTAGTTACTTTCATATATACCATTTTGCTTTCCTAATATAAACTAGATATCTTTCCATTTTACATATGAGGAAAACAAAGCTGAAGAAGCTCAGTAATATTCTCAAGGCCACTTATTAAGGGTGTGGTAGGCAGAATAATGGCCCCTAAAGATGCCATCACTCTAATCCCTAGAACCTGTGAATATTTTACCTTACGCGGCTAAGAGGACTTTGTAGATATGACTAAAGTTATAGACCTTGAGAAAGAGAGGTTTTCCTGGATTATCTTAGGAACAGGTCTAATCACACAAGTCCTTAAAAGCAGAGAACCATTCCTAGCTGTAGAAAGAAAGGGAGGGAGATGTCATAATAGAAGCAAGGTCAGAGGGATGCAAGGTTGCTGGCCTTGAAGATGGAGAAAGGCGACCCTGAGCCAAGGACTACAGGTGGCCTCTAGAAGCTGGTAAAGTCCAGGAAACAGATTCACCCCTAGAGCTCGCAGAAAGCAATGCAACCCTGCCAACACCTTTACTTCAGCCAAGTGAGACTCGTGTTAGACCTGTAAGATAGTAAATTTATGTTGTCACTAAATTTGTGGTAATTTGTATAAAAGCATTAGTAAACAAATACAGCAGTCCTATGAGAGTCAGGCTATGTATTTAGATTCAAGTGTTACTAAAATAGAGTCTAGTTTTAAGATTGACAGAAGGGGCAGCTTCAGTGGGGTCCTACTATGCACCTGGGGCAAAAGCAGCCTAATACAAAGTAGTGACTGCAGTAGGCTCTGCCCCACACCCGGGGTAGCGGGGAACTTGATCTACTGTAGCAGCAGCATAGCCTGAGTGGGGACCCGTCCTCCTGCCCCATACCCATCAACACTAGTAGGTCTGATCTTCTGGCATCTGCTGTGCCAACAGGCCCAACATGTCCCAGCCCTCTACTCAGTAGAGATCCAGGCTTGGTGTTTCCTGAAACCCATACCCACAGCACTGAGAAACCCAGAGACCACCTACTGGGATTGAAGTTCTGCAAAGAGAAAGAAAACAACAAAACAACAACAGAAGAAGATTGAGAAGTTCAGAATGAAAAGGGGAACAATGGAATGGGTAAAAATAGGGGTAAATATAATAGACTATCGTTCACCTCATGAGTTTCTTAAATCCTATTTGATGGTTACAGAAAAAATTATGACACTATGTGACATGTTCTTAACATATATAAAGGAAATACTAAAGAAATTCATACTTAAAAAAGGGGGGAGGTTTAAGAGAGCTAAATGGAAGCAAAACTTTGAAACTCCTCTTGAAGTAATAAAACACTGATTTTAGTAGGCTGTGATAAGTTACACACATATACTGCAATATCAAGAGCAACCACCAAGAAAACTATCCAGAACAATATACTCAAAGGATTATAAATAAATTAAAATGGAATTATATAAAAATGTTTAAGCAACCCACAGGATGGCAAGAAAAGAGAGGAATGAGAAACAAAGGTAACAAACAGAAAAACAAATAGCAGGCCTAATCTTTAACCTAGCAATAATTACATTAAATGTAAATGATCGAAATAATCAATTAAAAGGCAGAGACTAGTAGAGTAGATTAAAAAAATAGCAAGCATGATTCAACTATATACTATCTATAAGAAACTTACTTCAAAGATCATGATGCAGGTAGTTGAAAGTAAAAGGATGAAAAAGAGATATCATGTGAACCTTAATCAAAAAAATCAGGAGTGGCTATATTAACATCAGATAAAGTAGAATTCAGAGCAAAGGAAATTATTAGTAGCAAAGAGGGACACTATATAAGGATAACAGGATCAATCCACCAAGTGATGCTAAATGTGTATGTACCAAACAATATAACTTCAACAAAATACATGCAGCAAACACCAAAAGAGCTGAGAGGAGAAACTGAAAAATCCACAATCATTATTTGAGACTTCAGTACAGCAATTGATAGAACAACTAAATAGAAAATCAGCAAGGATATAGAAGAACTGAAAAACACCATCAATTAATAGGTTCTAATTGACATTTATAGAGTACACGCTACTTGACAAGAGCAAAATACACATTCAAGCATCCATGGAGCATTCACCTACAGACCATAGGTGAGTCATATAGACTGAGTCATAAAACCTACATTAGCAGATTTAAAAGAATTAACATCATACAGAGTATGTTTTCTGACCATAATGGAATCAGACTAGAAATTAATAACAGAAAGACAACAGGAAAATCTTCAAATACATGGAAACTAAATGACACTTCCAAATAACTCATGGGACAAAAAGGAAGTCTCAAGAAAATTTTTAAAAAGTCATACTATAAAAGAAAATGAGGGCCAGCCACAGTGGCCTAGGTTGACACACTCCACTTTAATGGCCCAGGTTCAGTTCCTGGGCACAGACCTACGCCACTCATCAGTGGTCATGCTGTGGCGGCAGCTCACATACAAAACAGAGGAAGATTGACAACAGATGTTAGCTCAGGGAAAATCTTCCTCAGCAAAAATAAAAAAGAAAAGAAAATGAAAATACAACAGATCAAAATTTGTGGGATAAAGCTAAAGCAATGCTAAAAAAGAAGTTTATAGCACTAAATTAGAAAAGAGAAAATATCTCAAAGAAGCAATAATTTAACTGTCTATATTAAGATACTAGAAAAGGAAGAGCAAAATAAACTCAAAGCAAGCAGAAGGAAGGAAATAATAAAGATATAACAGAAATGCATGAAACTGAAAACATGAAAACAATGGGGAAAAATCAATGAAACTAAAGAATGGTTCTTTGAAATAAACAACCTAATCAATAAATATTCAGCAAGACTAACAAAGATAAAAAGAGCACACAAATCACAAATGTCAGAAAGGTAATCAGGGATGTCATGACATACCCCGGAGGATAATAAGGGACAAGTTATTACGAACAAATCTACACTACAAATTCAAAAATGTAGAAGAAATGAACCAGTGTTCCTAAACTACAAACTACCAAAACTCAGCCAGGATGAAATAGATAATCTGAATTTCCCTATAACCATTAGAAACACTGAATTTTTCATTTAAAGACTCCCCAAAGAAAGCTTAGATGTTTTCACTTTTACCCAAGATTTAAAGAATTATCACCAATTTTACATGATTTTTATAAGAAATAGAAGTAGAGAGAACACTTCTTAACTCATTTTATGAAGCCAGTATTACCTTAATACCAAAACCAGAAAAAGATAATATGGAAGAAAACTACAGACCAATATTTCTCATGAATTTAGCTGTAAAAATCCTCAGTCAAATATTAGTAAATTAAATACAGACATATATCAAAAGAATAATATACCATGTCCAAGTGGGATTTATTCCAGTTATACAAAGTTGGTTAAATATTTGAAAATCAAACAATATAGTCTACCATATCAATTGGCTACAGGGAAAAGATCATGTGGTCATATCCATTAATGCAGAAAAAGTATTTGACAAATTCCAATCTCATTCATGATCAAAAGAAAACTAAAAACTCTAAGCAAACTATGAAAAGAGAGGAAACTCACTGAAAGTCAGAAAGATGTTCTACAAACAGCCTAACAATATAATTAATTGTGAAAGATTGAATGCTTTCTTTCTAAGATCAGGAACAAGGTCATGATGTCTACTGTCACTACTTTCATTCAACATATTACTGGAGGTTCTATGCAGCAAAATAAAAGAAAAATAAATACATAAATTTAAAAGTTAAAAATTTTTAAATTTTATTTAAAAGATAAAAGGAATGTAAATTTGAATAAGAAGAAATAAAACTATCCGCAGATGACTTGATTATCTAAATGGAGAAAATGCCAAGGAATCTACAAAAACCTTGTAGAAATAATGTTAGTCAATGTTTTAGAGTATGAGATCAATACAAATATCAATTGTATTTCTATAAATTAATAACAAACATGGGGAAGCCTAAATAAAAATTGCAATGCTGTTTACAATTCATCTGAATAAAATTAAATATTTATATGTAAGTCTAATAAGACATTTACAGGATCTGTATGCTGAAATTTACAAAATGCTGATTAAGGAAATAAACAAATCCCAAATGAATATAAAGACATACCTTGTTCATGGATTAGAAGATGTAACATAGTAAAAATGTCAATTCTCCCCAAGTTAATAGGCTTAACACAATTGATATAATATCCTCAAGGTTTTTGTAGACAAACAATCTTATGCTAAGATTTATATGGCAAGGAGAGGCCAAAGAATAGCTAAAACAGTTTTTTAAGAGAAAAACAAAATGGGAAGAATTAATCTACCAGATTTCAAGATTTTGCAGTATTGGTGGAGGGATAGATATATAAATCAATGGAACAGAATAGAGAACCCAGAAATAGACCCACACAAATATACTCAACTTATTTTTGACAACAGTGCAAAAGCAATTCAATGAAAGAAGAGTAGACTTTTCAACGATGGTACTAGAACAATTGGACATCCATAGACAAAAAAAAAATGAACCTTGACCTAAACTTTCACACCTTATATAAAAATTAAATCAAGGATCATAATCTTAAATGTAACAGTGGGAGATTTTCAGGAAAAAAAATCAGACAAAATCTTTGGCATCTAGAACTAGGTGAGTAATTCTTAGACTTGAGACCAAAAACATGATCCATAAAAGCAAAAATTGATAAATTGGATCTCATCAAAATGAATTAAAAAATGCTTCTTAAAAGATCCTTTTAAGTGGATGAAAAGACAAATTACACTCTGTGTAAACATATTTGAAAATCCTATGTGAGACACATGACTTGTATCTACAATATATAAAGAACTCTCAAAACCCAACTTAAAAAAATCCAGTTAGAAAATGGGCAGAAGACATGAACAAACATTTCACAGAAGAGAAGATACGCATGGCAAATAAACACATGAGATGTTCAACATCGTTAGCCAGTAGGAAAATGCAAATTAATACCATAATGAGATATCAGAGAATAGCAAATTAAAAAAATAGCGACAACATCAAATGCTGGTAAATACAGATGGAAAAGTTGGGTTACATTGCTAGTTGAAATATAAAAGGTTTAGCCACTCTGGAAAACAGTTTGATGGTCTCTTTAAAATCTAAAAATATATTCACCTGACAGCCCAGCAATTACACTCTTGAATATTTATCCCAGAGAAATGAAAATTTAAGTTCACCCAGAAATTTACGCATAAATATTCATAGCAGATTTATTTGTAACAGTCAAAAACTGGAAACTACCCAAATGACCTTCAACGGGTGATTGTTTAAACAAATTGTGATATCCTCTTACCTTCTTATCAATAAAAAGGAACAAACTATTGACAGCTGCAAAAATTGAGATGAACTTCAAGGAAATGATGCTGAGTGAAAAACAAAAAAAAGCCAATCTCAAAAGATTACATAATTCATGATTATGTTTATATATCATTCTTAAAATAACAAAATTGTAGAGCAGGAGACCAGATAGGAATTGCCAGTGGTTAGAGATGGAGGGAGAAGGTGGGGGTGCCTATAAACAGTTAGCAGGGGAGAACTTTGTGGTGATGGTACAGTTCCTATCCTGATTGTGGTATGCTTACACGAATTTACACATATAATAAAATTGGGTAAAATTACATACGTGCACACAAAATATGAATGCATGTATAACTGGTGAAATTTGAGTAAAGTCTATGGACTATACCAATGTCAGTTTCCTGGTATTAATACAGTACTATATTCATGCAAGATGTCGACTTTGGGAGAAGCTGGATGAAATGTACATGGAGTTATCTGCATATTTCTCTGTAATTTCTTGTAACTCTATAATATTTCAAAATAAGTTTTTTTAAAGTGGGTCTAACCTAAGACAGTAGTAACGGGTATAGAAAGGGTTAGTGAGGTCCATGTCAGGGAGACTAAATAAACTGCTGAACAAAAGCCAAGGCTTGATGACAGGAGGTTTTAGTGGCCCAAGCAAAACTAACACAGTAATCTTGGTTGTAAGCCCTAAAGATTTTTAAACACAATTCCTAAACAGAAGTGTCCAGATTTTAGCAATGGCAGCAGATTAGAGGTATGGCTTCCCAAAATGACAACTTTAAAAGAGACCATGCTAAGTCAATGTATATGTTAGTTTTAAAAAGACCAGTCACAATATTTAAATAGTACATACCTTAACCAAATTATTCTAGGGCCGCCTGGTGGTGGAGCAGTTAAGTGCACACGTTCCACTTCAGCAGCCCAGGGTTCGCGGGTTCAGATCCTGGGTGCGGACATGGCACCACTTGGCAAGCATTCTGTGGTAGCCGTCCACATATAAAGTAGAGGAAGATGGGCATGGATGTTAGCTCAGGGCTAGCCTTCCTCAGCAAAAAGAGCAGGATTGGCAGCAGTTAGCTCAGAGCTAATCTTCCTCAAAAAAGAAAAAAAATTATTCTAGGTATCCAGCTATACCAGATGGACCAGCAGGGTTTACTGTGCCTTCAGTCTTATAATAAGACAGTAAAAAGACCCCCCATAAACCTCGACTACAATCAGATCTCCTCATAGTAAGACTAATTTAAAAGAAGTAGCAGGAGTTCAAAAACTTAAGCAGTGGCTCCTAAATTTGGCCGCACATTAAAATCATCTGAAGAGCTTTTGAAAAATCCTCATGTCCAGGGTGCATCCCAGATCAATAGAATTAGAATCTCTTGGTTTTTTTTGGAAGATTAGCCTTGAGCTAACTGCTGCCAGTCGTCTTCTTTTTGCTGAGGAAGACTGGCCCTGAGCTAACATCCATGGCCATCTTCCTCTACTTTTTTTATATGTGGGATGCCTGCCACAGCATGGCTTGCCAAGCGGTGCCATGTCCACACCCAGGATCCAACCTGTGAAGCGGAACGTGCGCACTTAACCGCTGCGCCACCGGGTGGCCCCTAGAATCTCTGATTCTCTGAAAATGAGTTCAAATCTCAGTCATTTTAAAGCTCCTCAGATGGTTTCAATGTCCAAAATCGAGAACCAAGAGACCAAGCAGAAGAGGATGTTCTACAAAGACTCTTAAGCCTTTCACCCAATCAGATTTCCCACCCCCAAAAATGGGTAAAGAAGGCTAGATTTTGTCCATATTTGTTTAATTTTAATTAGCAATTGTGATTTGCCCAAAACCTGGACCGTGTTTCCCATAAATTTCAAGTTATTATCCAAGCTTTTCAAACTCAGGGCTTAGGAGTTTCCCACGAGCAGAGATTTCAAATTCTCACACAGGGGAAATCCCTGGCAAACCAGGACAGCCGGCCACTGTGCATTGAAATGTACAGCATTCTAAATGACGCTGCCACCGATTTCACACGCCGGGCATTCTCCATTACGACCACGAACCTGCCTTAGTTAGTCCAAATCTTTTCTGGGTGACACTCTTCTTCACCCAGTGGTGAACTATCCTAAGAACAACTTGGCCCTCCACCAGAGCGGATGTCCTCAAACTTCAAAGTGCATGAAAATCACCTGCAGGGTCTGTTAAAACAGAGATTGCTGGGTCCCACCAGAGTTGCTGATTCCGTAGGTCTAGGCAGGGCTCAATAACTTGACTATCTCACACGTTATCAGGTGATGCTGATAAAGCTGGTCAGCTGACTAGACTTTGAGAAACTTTGTTCTACAGGCTTGAAATGTTAAGACAGTTAATGGAGGAACGCCTTCCCAGGTCCAGCTTCTAGCATCATCAGCTATATTTTGTGAGGAGTAAGTTTTGTCCTTTATTGCACTGCCTGTTCTTATGTATCAGAGACTATTTGAAACAGAATGAAGAGAAGAAAAAAGAAATATATACATTTCCTTTTGCCGTACAAACTGCCCCTACTTCATATTTGTGAAAGAAGTTTGTTTTCCTAGTGGACTGGTTCTCAAACCTTGCTGCTCATTTGAGTTAGCTAAAGAGCTTTAAAAAACGCCCGCGTCTGGGCTCCACCTCCAGAGATTTTGATTTAATAGGTCTGGGGAGGAGACCGGGCATGGAAATTTTTCAGAGTTCCCCAGGCGATTCTAATGTGCAGCAAATTTGTGAACTGCCTCCTGGCTTCAATCCAGCTAATGATCAGATATAAATCTAAGACACATGGGCTGTTGCTTGGGCTCTGTTGCTAAGTGTATTCCATTTTCTTCTCCTAGATGATTTGTACTATTGGAAATGACTGACAGTTGTGTTAATTCTCTGAAATGGATCGAATTTTCCAATTAGCTTGAACAAGCAAGGGAGAAGGGGTGAATACAATAATGTGTATCATTTACTTTTTGCCCTATGTGTTTAGCTAGAAGTTTTTGCAATTGAGGTCCGCTCTCCTCTTCATGCTAATGGTAATGCTTGTCCTAATGCAGCTCTAAATTTTACAAGGCCATAAGTAGACGGCAACACAAAGTACTTTCCCCCTCCCCCACCGGGCCCCTCTCAAGCTCCACTCCCCTTCTGCAATGCACACATGTGCATCAGTGCACTTGAGAGCAGAATAAGCATATTGACCTCCAAATCTTCTCCTTTTCAGCTTCTCTCGTATCAGGAGATGTCAGCACTTCGTGCAAGGACAAATGCTTGCCTTTTGGTGAGTAATGTAGACAATGCCTTCAAGAGACAAACAGCCCTGAGGGAGAGGAAAACAATCTTTCAAAAAGGTTGATGCTCAGAGGAGGCATTTTAAGTCATCTCAGCTTAGAGGTCAAATATCCAAAATAAAAATGGTAAAAGAAAGAAAGAAAGGAGGGAAGGAGGGGAGGAAGGAAGAAAGGCGGAAGGGAGGGAAGGAAGGAAAGAAAGAAGGAAGGAGTGAAGGAAGGAGGAAGGAAATAAAGATTTCCTTTCTCTTTGAAGTAAAGCAAATTTCTTTAAAAAAAAAAGGAAAAAAATCTTAAAGCTTAAATGCCCTTTCCTAGTGCAAAGTATGCTTTCCCTTCTTTAAACTATTCCTCTTATTTCCTATATTATTCATGACGTTTAATTTTTGAAATAACACATGGCTGAAAACAAAAGCTAACCTCTTGCCCAGTGTGAATTAAATCGTCTTTTCCTGAGACCCACCTTCCATGTACAATGTTGGATTTGCCGGCGTAATTATTTTCTCTGTTTAAAATAAGTTGCAGCGTTTTGCCTTTTCAATATAGTTAATACAACTATAACAGACATGATAGGATGCCGCTTTGGTGATTTTCTTCATCAATGCAGTTTTGAAACTTGACAGTATATTTTTTAAATTCTAATGGGCTGAATAACTCGTTGGCAAGGTTAGAGAAGTAAAATAAATCCATGACGTTCATGTGTGGTTTGCCCCTAGGGTGGATTGTTGTAATGAGGGGGATATTTGGGCCTTTCCCCAAGTCATTAAAACAGCCTCCAGCGAGCAGCCCCTGGTCCTCTTCAAGGGGAGGGGAAAGGATCTTTAATCATAATAATCCTCCGGGAGAAAGAATCTCGGAAATAAGACATCTGCTTCCGTGATCGTTGTTTTGCAGGATAACAGTGCTTGCTTTAGCAGCTTCTATTGCCATATGTGTACAATAAGTAAATGAACATAAACTTGAATGAACACATAAAACAGGGATAAACCCACCCAGCTTAACAAATCCACTCTCTCACCTGCTGTGCCCTGAAACATGGAAAAAGAAATCAGTGGATCATAAGGATTAGTAAAATAACAGTCTCTGTTAACAGCATTGACAGGAGGTCTAAGGATAATTTGATGTGGGGACTAACAGCCTAGCTGCTTAATTCTTAATACTGGCCTCTTTCACCACTCTTCTCCTAATCAGGGAATAAAAATTGCCTATACATTTGCCTTAGAAGAACCCAAAAGTTAGTAATCCAAATGAATTTGTTTTCTTTTTTTTTTGTTTTGGTTTTTATCCAGTTTGAAATGAATTACATGACTGGTTTTTCTTCATCATTCATATAGTCAATGTGGAAAACATTATAGTCGTAAATTTTGATGCAGTAAGATGAGAAAATTTAACATTGGTGTTCCCAAATCACTAATAATTAACCAATATTGTGTATAGTGCTAAAATCTTGGGGACTCTTTGATATTTAAAAAGCTCTGAAAACATTAATTTATCCTCATCACATTTCTCATACCTCATAACTAGGTATTATTAAAAGTCCTCAATATTTGTCAATGAAAATGTTTGTTAATTCTTACTGCTGCAAGAAAATCAAACTGTTGATGAAAGAAGTCTTATTTGGGCTTAGTAAAACAAGGATGAGAGTAGAAGATTTTTGTATGCTAACTTATGGTGATAATCAAATATGAAAAATAAATAGAAGTTTCATGTGTTGGCGGTCATTCTAACACATAATTAATATGTGCAGTTTCTCTGGCCATCAGCTTCTCATGTGTTTCCACTCTAACATGTTGGCTAAAGCACAGACAATGACTCCAAACAGACCTAGGTTCAAGTTCATGGCTATCTGTTACTAACTGTGTGACCTTGGGAAAGTTACTTAACCTTTCCTTCTTTGCCGTCATTTCCTTCTTTATAAAATAATGCTCATAATAATCATCACATATTTGCTATGAGTTAAATAAAGCAGAAATTTAAATCACTTAGGATATGGTCTGCCACATATGAACAACAAAAATGTTACCCAACACATTATTATATCTTTCCTAGTAGACTTTTCTTTGTAATTTTTTGTTTCTTTTAATATCATTCTTCTTGAGTGTCACCTAAGTCCCTCCATTCAGCCAGTTCCTCTTACTTTCCTATTTAAAAACTACCTTCTGCATATTTCTAATGACTTGCCGCTCCTTCTATAACCCTTCTCCCATACCTCTTTTCAACCCCAGATAAACAAGACAGATTTAGGTGGAAGCTAATGAAGCTTTAGTTTCAGGGCTCCACACCTCTATGGGTGCATTGTTAGGTCCTAAGAGGAGCCCTAGAAATTAGTTCATGTAATCATATGTTTCTGCAAAATTTTCAGAAGTGAGATATCTAACTTCAATCAGATAAGGCCACTGTCTCTTTCTTTTCCAATTTTTCCTCCATTGAATTCTCCTTGTTTTCTCATTCTATTCCATTATATTAGAATATCCATAGGATTTGGGGGGATCTGGCTAAGGGGAAATTTGAGTTGAGGCTATTTTGTGATTTTCAGACACTACCATGTATAATTGACTATATACTGTCCCATTACAGGAATGACTTCCAGAAATACTCCTACTGCCTACTCTACTGCCTTAACTAGCAGTAAGACATAGAGGCACAAGGACAAAGGCAATTTTACAACATGGCCATGTCTTACAGTTCACAGCTCTGAGAGCATGTTAGTTTGAAGAAGAAAAATGGAATTGAAAAGTATGAAGCCAGAAGATGTTCTGTGTAAAATTATTTCCATTATTGGACACATGATACATAAGTAAAAGTTTCAGTTCTCATCAATGCTTAGTCAAAACAGACATTTTCTCTTGTCAAAATTGATAATGGAGTATGTGTGTGTATACGTATATATAATGGGAATTATATCTAAGATTATTTATCAGAATTCCTGTAATGCGCAAACCCAGAGAAGTACTAAGATCAGTAATGCATTTGTAATAGTATTTATGAGGAAGTAATCTATAGAGGTTTTCTCAAATTTAACAATTAATAAAAATTAACGTGACATTATCAATAATAAATTGTGAAAATGAAATAAACTTTTCTAAACTATTAATAATTAAAAGCAAATTCTAATCAACTATGTTAAAAGAAATCTATGTATATAAAATATATAGTTTGTTTCTTGGTGTATACATAAAATACAGACAAAGTTTGAAAAAAGAAGAACAGAATAAGGCAGAAGATACATTTAAGGTAAAATGGCCAAAAGTTTTCCAAAATTGATGAAAGGCTCCAGTGCACAGATTCAAGAAGTTGTGAAAGGGGCTGGCCTGGTGGCATGCTGGCATGTGCTCCACTTCGGTGGCCCGGGGTTCGCGGGTTCGGATTCCAGGCGCAGGTCTACACACCACTCATCAAGCGGCAGCGTCCCACATAAAAAACAGAGGAAGATTGGCACAGGTGTTAGCTCAGGGACAATCTTCCTCACCAAAGAAAAAAAATTTGTGAAAACCCTGAGTAGAATGAATATAAAGGAAATTATATATAGGCACATCATAGTAACAATCCTAAAAATCAAAGACAAAACCTTAAGGAAACTAGGATGGGGGGAAGAAAAGGAAAATATAGTGTCTTCAAATTAATAACAAAATAAACCTGAAAGTTGAGCTGTCGACAGAGACAAGGGAGGCCATAAGAAAATGCAATATATATTAAAGTGATGAGAAAAAACATCCAAACTGGAATTTCTTTACCAAACAAAAAAAAATCCTTCAAAAATTAAGATAGAATGAAGACAATCTCAATCTCAGAGAATTCAGACAATTTCAGAAAATGATGAATTAAGAGAATTTAGCATGAGCAATCCTTTATTGAAAGAAATACTCAAGGGAGTTATTGTGAAAGAAAAAAAGATGACCTCAGACAGAAACATGAAATGCAGAAAGAATGGGCAAATATGTGAGTAAATATAAATGGATTTTTCTATATAAAAGAAATAAAAGAATGCCTTATAGGTTTGAAAATATATGTAGGTCAAAAGATAAAACAAAATAAAAGGACAGGAGTAGGAAAAAGGATGTTAAAGTGTTCCAAAGTTCAAGATTTATTATAGAAATGGTAAAAAAAAAAAAAAACTGTAATAGCTCTAGTTTGCGTGTCATGATTCCAATAATAGCCATGTAAAGAAATGTATAATAACAGATTGCAATTAAAAATTTAAAAGAGGGAAAGTGGAACTAAAAACATATTTTATTAATTCAAATTATAAAAAATTAAAAGGACCTGAACACTTTGGAGGACAAAAAATAAATCACAACATATTAACTATTGATCCAAATATTTCAAAGACAATAATAAAAACAATAAATAAACTAAATGCACCATATATGGTATCATGCATTGCTTAGTGACAGGGATGTGTTCTGACAGATTCCTCATTAGACAATTCGTCATTACATGAAATCATGAGTGTACTTACACAGACCTAGGTGGTGTAGCCTACTACATATCTAGGCTAACTGATCTTGTAGGACAACCATCACATATGTGGTCCATCACTGACTAAATCTTTTTTATGCAGTGTGTGACTGTACAGGACTGAGGCTATAATACTAAATTTAAAAAATACAAAAAGCCTTTTTTGCTGCTTAGAAGTGACTCACTTTTATTATAAGGACACACAATGATTATAAATAAATATGAATAAAAGCGTTGTAAATGATATACTATGAAAGAAAGAAAAGGTGTTCAATACTGTGTGCAGCTATTTTAATGTCAAAGTAAACTTTAAGAAAAACGTATTTACTGAAAAGTATCATAATGATAAAGGTGAAAATATAACAGGAAGATATCAAAACCCTAAATATGTAGGCACTCAGTAACTTTGATTTAACATACATAAAGCAAACATTTACAAAACTAAAATAAAAAAAGGCATATCAACAATCTTAATAGAATTTAATACACTTCTCTCAATAGCTGACAGAACAAAGAGAGAAAATATCAGTTAGTTTTGAACAAACAAAATTTAAGAATTGATCTAACTACATTATGTAAAACAGTGCAGACAACTAGTATAGAATACACATTGTTTGCAAGTACACGTAGACCGTTACCAAATTTAATCTATGTAGTTTTAGAAATCAACTCTCAATAAATATTAAATGGTTAAAATCAATCAGAGCATATTATCTAACTGCAGTAAACTTAAGATAAAAATCAATAACTCAAATACAGCTAGGAAATCCTCAAATTCTTGGAAATTAGTGATAAACTTCTAAAAAGAAAAAGCTCTTGAGTCAAAGAAAAAGCAACAACAAAAAGCTTGTAAACCAAATGATAATAAAGATAGAACATAGAACTTATCAAACTTTGTGTACATCAGTATGAGCAACAAAAGATAATGGACTGAAAATCACTGATCTAATTCTCCAGCTAAAGAAACTAGAAAAAGAATGGCAAATCAAATCCAAAGAAAGTAGAAGAAAGGACAATTAGAAAACCTGTCTGATTTTTAATATATGAAACAACAGTTTTCAGACTCTAAACAGCAGGCAGCATAAAACCGTATCCCATAGAAAAGGGAAACAAACTCGAAAAAGCCCTGTGATTGCACCAGCTTACTGCCTGAGGTCAGTTTCCAGACTGCTGTTAGGGAGGAGAAATCCAAACAAATCCTAGAAGAATTGCTGAGTTGAATAGACAGAGATCTTATCTCAGGGAAGCCAAAGAAGCTAGAATTTAGAGGTTGACTACTGAAAAACGGGAGCTGTGGTAACAAAGAGGTCTGAAGAGGTTAGTGAGGATGTCTTGAGTATTTGGATAAATATTTACCTGCACATGCATGAGATAAAACTACTGAAGGTCAGGGGAAGAACCATTAGACAAGAGTTAGAGGAATAATTCCCAAACATCACATAAGAGTGAGAATAGTTTGTGTGTATCCCAGCCAGAGTAGAAAAACCTTGTAACATATGGGTATAAGCATCCACAAAAGAATATAAGAAATAATTTAGCCATATACTAAAGGGTTCTCTGTGATCTACTCTAAAAAGTTTGAAAGCATGCCTGGGAAAGATTGAGTCATTTGCAAGTAACTTAACTACAAGTCAGTATACTATCCAACACCCTCTAAAGTAACACAACAAAGGACAACAACTTAAAATTCACATTGTCTGACCAGCAATAAAAAATTTCTTGGCTTGCAAAGGAACAAACAGGAAAAAAACTGACAGGAGAATTAGTCAATAGAAACTGATCTAGAAATAACACAGATAGTCAAAGTAGCTACTATAAATATGCTCCATATATTCAACAAGGTAGAAAAAAGTGAGCAGGATGAAGAGAGAAATGGAGAAAATTAAAGACAATTCAAATGAAACTTTCAGAGATTAAACATATAATACCTGAAATGGAAAAATAAACAAACAAATATTGGAAGGGATTATCAGCAGACTAAACACAGAAAAAAAGACCAATGAACTTGAAGATATAGCAATAGAAATTATCCAAAATAAAGCACACAGAGAAAAAAGATTAGCTTTCAGGTAATGCAAATGTCCTATATTACTGTAAGAGAGGATTAGAATGACAAGAATGAATAAATATGGAATACTTAAAATATTTGCTTAAAACACAAGGGAACCACAGAGTAACAAAGACAATTGAGACCAATTAAATAGGAAAAAGGCAGACAAAAATACAAATGCATCAAGAATGACATTAAATGTAAATGTAATAAATGCTCAAGTTAAAAGGAAAAGATTGTCAGACTGCATAAAAAAGCCAGAGCCAACTACATGCTGTCAATATAAATCTCACTTTCAATACAAAGACACAAATAGTTTGAATGTAAAATCATGGAAAAGATATACCATGCAATGTATATGATGCATGTCATATATGGTGCAAAATATATATGTGATGCAAACATATACAATGCAATATATGATGTAAATATTTATAGAACCAAAAGGATAACTTAATAAACACACAATCATAGTTTCAGACTTTAACACAACATTCTCAGTAATTACACAAACAACAAAATTCAGCAAGTAAACAGAAGCACTGAATGATACTATCAATCACTTAACTTACTTGGCATTTATAGAACACTACATCCAATAACTATGTTCTTTCAACTGCAACTGCCAATAAACTACTCACCAACATAAATCTTATGCTGACCAGTAAGAGACAGGAACATAAAAGTCAAGTTTATTCCTAGGAAGAATATTAGATTCACGTATTTGATAAATATTTGTTGAAATCACACTACATTCCAGGCACTATCCTAGGCACTAGAATCTTATGAATGATGATGATGAGAAATGCAATTTAAAAATAAGTGAATAAATAAAGAAGTCAGGTAAGGCAGAAAATAGTTTTAGTTGAGTCTTCAAGAAAGGGCTTCATGTGAATGTGCATTTGAGCTGAGTCCTGAATGAAGAGGAAGAAGCTGCCTATGAATATCTTGCGAAAGAGTATTCTAGGCAGAAGGGACTACTGTGGTGTTTCTCAGACTATCTTCACAGTTTGCTGCAGCCTGGACACCTCCCAAGTCTAAAGAGGGAGCAAAGGTTTCCTTTACATTAAGCGCCTCTGAGAGGCAGAAAGACATGTCCCTCCATGGAAATCATCCTGACCTCTACCACTGACTGCCTCTGTGTAAGCAAGTTGCTCAATATTTTTCCATTATGGAAATAAAAGAAAGCTATTCAACTTCCTTTTCCCTTTCCTGTGTGACCAATAAAAGGTAAGTTGGAGATTAGCCTGAAAAAGAAAAGAGAAAAGTTGCCTTCCTAGCATACTAGTCAAATAAAGATACCATGTGTAAGCTGACTTGATCCTAAACAAATGGGCTAATAGTAAACTATTCACTTCAGTCAAAATCCACGGCCATTTTAGTTGTGGGAAGTCATAATCTCAAAATACTTGAAAATATTTAACATTAGTTCTTTTCTAGACAACATACTGGCTTCCAAGTGGAGTACAAAGATAAATCATACGTGCCCTCTGCTCTTAAAGTTGTTCCAAATCTAATGGAGGAGGCAGACATAACAAACAAATGATTATAATATAAAGTTGCAATGAGAGCATAGAGGGAAAAATATACTAAGTAACCCACCAGGAGAAAGGAAGCCAACATATAAACACTACTTGACATGCATCAAAGGGTAAGAAAAAGTTAATCAGTTTGAGAGGACAGAGAAAAAACTTTATGTGATCTGTTAAGGAGTTAGAATTATTTTCTTTGGGAAAATCTATCGGAGATTTTATACATTTATATACAGTAAGACAATTCTAGTGGCAGCTTTTGATATTATATGGAATAAAAGAAAGGACTGAAGACAGCAAGTTTGATAAGATAGTCCAGGATGCTTAAGGATAAAGTTTTAGTTAAGGCAGTGACAGTAGCAGCAGCAGTGAGGGTAAAGAGAAATCGTCATGGTCAAGACATATTTTGTCAGTGAACATCTAAGATCTAATGTCTGGTTGTGCATAGGAGATGGATAGAAGGAGAGGGAGAAGTCAAAGTTAACTCTAGAGGTTCTAGTGGAGTTGGGGTTGCCATTACCCAATGAAGGAGACTCAAAGGGAAGGTCATGGTCAGGGGAAAAGATAATTGGTGAGAAAACAGCAAACTTCTAGTCTCTCCATCTCCTTAGGCCTGTGTTGTTTTTCTAATCAAGTATTTAGCAACATTTCCTTCAAGGGGAAAGGCACTAATCTGATTGGTCAAATTAAATAACATAGCTCAAGCCACATTTACAATGGGTAGTTCCTCCACAGTTTAAAAGGTCATGCTCACAATCTTGCTCCTCAAACACCCCTGAATGCATCAGTCATTCCTCCAAGGTTTCTGTTCTATATAGCAGACCAGAGATGATGTTAGCCCAGAACTGAGAGGTTGGCATGGGATGGTGGCACCGCACTAAGAACTTTGGCATAAGTTACACCCCAACCCAGCTGTGTGGAGAGCTCTGCATGGAATCCTGGGAGTAAATTCAGTCATAACAATGTGATTTTGTTTTTGACTTTGTTTTTACTCCTTACTTAAACATTCCCTGGCCACTCTAACAAACTTTCAGGCATTCTTGGGGACACTCATGAACTTTAATTCCATTTCATGTCATCCAGATGCCCAACAAAATTACTAACAATAAGGAGGAAAGCTTGGAATGTGGTGAGTTTCAGGTGCCAGAAATATCTAGGTAATAGAATCTAGTAAATAGTAGATAATTTGGATCTCAAATATGCCAGCAGTAAGCTCAATTCAATGTAATTCTCCTACTAGAAACACATGTAAATTTCGGGTAAATTTTGAAAAAATTAAAAGCACATAGCTGAGATTGAAAAGAAAAAAGGGACATCTCCAGTTTTCAGAGACTGAGAGAGAAATTAAAGGCAGAGAGATAAGAGTAGGCTAATGTCTACAGGTTCTGTTCCTTAGTATAGGCCCATGCAGGTAACGGCTGGAGTAGAAATCTAACATCACCTCGAGGTCAGAAATCTAGACTGAGGATGGAAGAACATTGAGATGCTGGTACAGAAATACTGCGTGAAGTCTGTGAGGAGTTGCTCAGTCCATTAAAGGGGCTGGAGGAAGTGGCGAGAAAGATTGACATCTGTCTAAGGCCTTCAGGCAGAGAAAACATCAACACCTTTGAAAAATAGGCTTGTCGTTGTCAAAGTTGTGATGTCCAGGTTATCATTTACCTGTATGCCCTATTTGAATCAGAATTGGCATAGTGAATAAATTTTTTTAAAAACCTGGTACAGGGTGTATATTGGAATAAATCCTAAAACCCCATCAGAAACAAAATTAAAACCACTCCAAAAGGAAATTTTAACAAACCAGAACAGACAGTATAGTATCCTAACCAGAAACAGACAATAGTTCTGAGAAAGTTTCTTTTGTTATTTAAATGTTATTCAATGCATTCCCATAGCCATGACGTTTTAAAGAATTCTTAAAACATACACAAATAATTTATTTACATCTTACATATCTCACCATCCAGAGCAAAATTCACTTCGAACTGCACTTGTGGAAATTGGAAAGCACCATGAGGAAAAGAAAAGGTGTTTACTATTAAAAACTTGGAGGTAAGAATGATAGTCTAATTTTTAATTATCCTGTGTATTTTATTTAAATCTTTTGGAACCCAGTAATGGAAAAACCTGTGTGGAAATGAAGATTGAAATATTTAGAAATTTATAAATCTCTTATCTACAAAACCTTTATAAATCTCTTTTATTAACAAAATCTCCAAGAGATATGAAAGTTTCTAGTGACAGGGTTGAATTGGCTTGCGAGAACTTCAATTGTTTAACATTCTTGTTCAGCTTTTCCACCTTTCCGGAGCATCTTGAATTTCATGGAAAGACCCAACAAAGAGAGAGATTTTGCAGAAAATCCTGGTGTTCTTTTTGACCTGTTCTTTGTGTTTATGTTTTCTTGTTGTTTTTTCACATAGTGGTACATTATGCTGTCTATTGCATATTCTCTCATTCATGCATTCATTCAAACAATATTTACTGAGTTAGATCCTTTAGTTAACCCTCAATAAATAATGTTTAGATGAATGAATGTACTTATTATCATAGTAAGTACTAAGAAAAACCACAAAACTTATAATTCCAGCCTCACAGAAGCTTATAATTGTGTTGAAGATATAAAATACACTGATGAAATAGCTAATTATATTGGACAGTCTCTAATTTCAAAAATGGGTTTTTATAGATAGTGAGAGCTTAAGGAGGACAAAGAAGGGACGGTTCACTGTGGGCTGAATATATTAACAAATGTTGTCCATTGAGAAGGGACTGAGATTGACTTTAAAGAAAGAAGAGGACTTAGATATATGAATAGGGAAAAAAAGCCCATGGTAGCATGTGCATAGCTAGTGTGGCCAATATTTGTGTTCTTTATTAGTGACATTATTCAAGGATAACCCATATGTAACTTTGCTTCCATGCATCCATTCTCGTATTCCAAACAAAACGGTATATCCTACTTCAGTAGCACTAATGAATAATACAGTCTTTAATGAAGAGTCTGTGAAGGAAATAGAGAGGGAAAAGATTGCATCCTACCTCACACAGCAAAACTTATTTAATCAAAAACTTGTTTAATTTTCTCCCCTCCATAAAGTTCCTCTCCTGCTCTCTGCACATCTCTCTTCTCCCACCTCTGGTCACACTGCACCAGCCATCTTTCCAGATCTTTCTAGATCTCTCCATCCTAGTTTCACTGTGCCACAATTTAAACATGTCACATGTTCTCCAAGGTGGATCCTCACCACTAATTCCACAAAAACAAACAAAGGACAATTCTCAGGATCTACCTTCAGTAGAAGGAAGAAACCACAAGGAGTGATTGTGGATAATATGGGGTGAAGAGCAGTGACCTAAAATACCATTTTTCCTGTGAGATAATAGAACATGAATACAGGTGACTTTGGGAAACTAGAAAATCCGGAAAGAATTCATTGATAATTGTTTGTTACTTGCAAAAAAAAAAAAAAAGTAATCCGAAGGCTAAAAACTCTGACAGATTAACTTTTTCAAAAGTTGCTTTCACATATCTTGGTACAGATAGCTTCACCACGGAGCCTTCGATAGCCACATCTTTTCTTCTTTACTTCTTTCTGTGTATGCGGATACATCACTGACACCAATTCTTTCAAATAAGAAACTTCCCTTAAATTCTTTTGCCAGGCAAGTTTAAGCTATGATAAGCCAAATAGGTTTTTGGATAAGATGGCTGGTTGAAAGCACAGGAAAAGAGCTGGGTTTCTCCTTTTCAGCAGGCATATAATGGGTAATGTGGGAAGTATTTTACAAAGTTCCTGTCCATGTAAGGCCAAGGTTAAGACTGAGGCTTTAGAGGCCAGAAGAGCAAGGTCACTACAACAATCCACATGTTTTCAAGGGCTGCCCTTTGTATCCAAGGGATTGGGTTTTCCCACTATTTTTTCAGTAACCCAACTTGTGTCTTTATTAAATGACCCAAGAGC
The DNA here is from genome assembly GCF_041296235.1 of Equus asinus. NCBI lineage: Eukaryota > Metazoa > Chordata > Mammalia > Perissodactyla > Equidae > Equus > Equus asinus. The sequence continues at coordinate 24,397,388 of NC_091812.1, forward strand.
ATATAGCGTGGCAGGGAAGGCTTAGATTTCTTTAGCCCAGAGTCGGGTATTCTCAATTTATTGTCCACTCAATTTAAAAAGAGAATTTTACAAGATGAAACAATACAACTGAGCGTATTTTTATTTCAACCCTCTACCTGAATTTTTATTTCCTTTCCAGTTCTCCACTGAAGTGCCTACATTAACATATTTTGAAGAAAATTTCACTAAGTTGAAAAATTCATTCACTATATTTCTTTACTAGAATTGAGAAGAGCCAAATCGTTTGGCCAAATTCATTTCTGAATTGCCAAAGCAGTGTATTCTGAACTAAACCATCCTTGGCCTTTCTTTGCTCTAATAGAAGAAATGTTCTGACTCAGCTGGAGGCAGAACAAGGATACTTACCCATTCAGGGAAGGAAAAGTCACTCAGCCTCTGCAGCCATCCCAGGTCCCTTATCTAAATACAATGCAAGCTACCATCTGTTCTGAGACTGAAAAATATCCAGACTGTAGAAATAGGCTTTAAACTCTCAGAGGTGTGGAAACACTCTGAAATAAGAGTTGGAATCCAAATATCCCCTGCTCCACTCAAATGCTTTCACTTCTTGCTTTTTTGTTCTCCATGTTATTCCATGTACATTTTTTCTCCTCCTTTGGCCTGTAATTTTATCTTTATCTATGCCTTGCTTTTCCAGTAACCTGCTTTTCTTCCCTTCTTTCTTATTTCAATTTACTGACGCACATTACCCTGCATAATTTTTCTTACCTTTTTTCTTTCTTATTCTCAGAGATACATGAAAAAATAATAGATTACAATATATTATCATTTCTCTCAGACTAATAGTCTGTATCTATTTTTTTAACCTTTGGATGCATTTTGGGAGAATCAGGATAGGCACGTGTAAAAATTACAATTCCTTGCTGAGAAGTGGTAAAAATACACTACTAGCTACTACATGTAGTTCCTGAAAAGGGGGATACTGGGTATATAATATAATATATATCTCCAACACTCTATTTATTACTTATCCATATACACTATTCTAAAAATGTCTCCTTCTAATAAAATCTAATTATCTTACTTAGAACTGCAAATGTCCTCTATCCTATACCCAACAGGAGACCTGAGTTCTCTGGTCTCTGAGATTGGGATGATCTTTGTATGATACCTTTTCTTCCTTTAATTCGGCTCAAACCTATTAAGGCAGAATTCCTCACAATCTTACACATTAAATTTTTTTTGACCACCTTCAATGTAACCATTCAGAACCACTGGTACAGTGCCATCAGCAAAATGGTGGAGTAAGCAGCTCTAAGAACTCATTTATTCCCAGAAACATTGAAAAGCAAGCAGAAATGGTCAAAACAAATGTGGTCAGAACTCTGAAGAAGTCAAAGGTTGATAGCAACCGATCAAACACTGAACCAAGGAAAAGGCAATTCAAAAACTGCAGGAAAGTCTTGTGGTATTTTTACTTGCCCTTGCCTCATCCACTCTCTAGTATAGTGATGGTTTTCAAGTGGTGAAGTCTTAACACAATGATAATCTTGAAGCAAAAACAGCCCATGTTCCTAGCATGGAATCCTTAATCCTGGTTCTGGAAAGAGCAGAAAAGACCCTACTCTCAAATTATTGTGTGTATCTGTTGTAAACTATCTAGGGGCTACCTGAAGGAGTGATACAAGATGCTCATCTCTGTTTCACCTAACTTGAAACATAGTCTGGAAAATCAGCAGTCATTGTGCAAAATCACTGCAAGGTGAACTAACAAAGCACAAAGCAAAGATGTCCGGGGCAAAAGATTATGGACTGAAATACAATAGACCACCTAAGGTGCAGGAACAAAAGCTGGGGGAGAGTCTTTGGGAAATTAGGACATTCAAAAGTATCCATGTATACAGAGAAATTAAGCAAGCCACAAGCATACTCAAGACAAGATGCCTGGTCAGAAAACACTGAAGAAGACTCTAAGCTTTTACCTTGGGCTGATCCCTGAACTCAGTGTAAGCCAGCTAAATATTGAAGGAGTGTCCCAGCAAAGAGTGAATCTACAAAAACTGGGAGGGATGTGTGGTTTGGTGTGTGCATGTGTATTTGTGTATATTTTTATTTTTGTTTGTTTGTTTCAGGTCCTGGAGTTTGAGGAAATCTCTGTCAAAACATTAGCTAAACATAAGCTGAAGGAACAGAGGCTTCAGTGACTACACATGATAAGGAATACAGTCCTTGTAAAAACAGTGTGTAAAAGTCTCTAAACAAACAGACTACTACAGTCTTCAACAATCAAAAGCACCTCAAACCCTGGGGAAGTGGGAGAATTTGATTTCCACAGTTACCACATTATAATATTCAAATGCCCCATTTTTTTTCCCAAAGATTGGCACCTGGGCTAACATCTGTTGCCAATCTTTTTTTTTCTGCTTTTATCTCCCCAAACCCCCCCTGTACACAGTTGTATATCTTAGTTGTACATCCTTCTAGTTGTGGGATGTGGGATGGCGCCTCAACGTGGCCTGATGAGCAGTGCCATGTCTGCGCCCAGGATCCGAATCCTGGGCCACCGCAGCAGAGAGTGCAAACTTAACCACTCAGCCATGGAGCCAGCCCCTAAATGCACAATTTTTAACCAGAAAAACCCACAAAGCTATAGGAAAGTACGCTCTTTTAAAGAAACAAAATTAATTCACAGAAACCATCCCTAAGGAAGCCCAGACATCAGACTTACTACGTCTAGTAAACAAACACACACCATAAAACAACCATCTTAAATATATTCAAAGAGCTAAAGGAAAACAAAGACAAAGAACTAAAGGAAATCAGGAAAATGATGCTTCAACAAAATGAGAATATCAATAAGAAGATAGAAGTTATAAAAAAGAATAAAACAGAAATCCTGGTGTTGAAAAGTAAAATAATTGAAATGGAAAATTTACTAGAAGAGTTCAACAACAGATATAAGCAGGAGGCAGAACAAAAAAAATCAGTGAACATGAAGATAAGGCAATCAAAATTACCACGTTTTAGGAAGAGGAATCAAAAAGAATGAAGAAAAGTGAATAGAGCCTAAGCAACCTGTGGGACATCATTAAGCAGGCCAACATACACATTATGTTGGTCCCAGAAGGAGGAGAGAGAAAGAAAAGAATAGAAAGAAAGTTTGAAGAAACAGTTGTCCAAATTTGGTGAAAGAAACAAATCTACAAATCTAAGAAGCTCAGTGAATTCCAAGTAAGATAAACTCAAAGAACCTCACAAGATGCAGTATAGTTAAACTCTCAAAAGCCAAAGACAAAGAGAGAATCTTGAAAGTAGCGAGAAAAAGGTAACTTGTCACATACAAGGGATCCTCAATAAGATTAAGAACTGGTTCCTTATCAGAAACCATGGAGGCCAGAGTCCAGATGTATTTAAAGTGCTGAAAGGAAAAAAAAAATGTTAAGTAAGAATTCTACATTGACCAAAGTATTCTTCAAAACTTAGGGGAAAATTAACACATTCCCGTATAAACAAAAGCTGAGGAAGTTCATTATAAGCCCATATCACTCCCATACAGGAGATGCCAAATTGAGTCCTTCAGATTGAAATGAAAAGACACTAAATGGTAACTAAAAGCTATATGAAGAAATAGAGGTCTCTAATAAAGGCAAATACATTGGCAAATATTAAGGCCAGTATTGTTGTATTATTCGTTTGTAACTCCACTTTTTATTTCATAGATGATTTGAAAGACAAATGCATAAAATAATTATAAATCACTGTTATTGGGCACACAATGTATAAAGAAGTAATTTGTGACAACTATAATGTAAAGAGGAGGAATGGAACTGTACAGAAGCAGAATTTCTCTACGCTATGGGAGTTAAGTTGGTTTCAATTCAAATAATATTATTTTAACTTTAAGATGGTAAATATAATCTTCTAATAACCACAAAGAAAATATCAACAGACTACACGCAAAATGAAATGAAAAGGGAATCAAAACATACGAAAAAATCTACCAAAGACAAAAGAAGGAAGTAATGGAAGAAATGAGGGGCAAAAAAAATTATAAGACATACAGAAAAACAGTGAACTGGCAGAATTAAGTTCTTCCTTATCAGTAATTTTCTAAAACACAAATGGATTTGCTCTCCAATAAAAAGACAGACATTGGCAGAAAGGATTAAAAAAATTATGATCCAACTATAGGTTGTCTACAAAAAGCTCACTTGAGATCAAAAGACACAAATAGATTGAAAGTGAAGGCAGGGAGTAAGACATCGCATGCAAATAGTAACCAAAAAAGATCTGGAGTGTCTACACTAATATTACACAAAATGAACTTTAAATCAAAAACTGTTGCAAGAGACCAAGGAGGGCATTATATATTGATAACAAGTTCAATTCATTAAGAAGATGTAACAACTATAAACATATATGTACCAAACAGCCCCCAAATATATGAAGCAAACATTGACAGAATTGAAGGGAGAAATAAATGGTTCTACAATAATAGTTGGAGACTTAAATATCCTAATTTCAATAATGGATAACAAATCTAGGCAGAAGATCAATGGGGGGTTTGAATAACACGATAAGCCAACTAAACCTAGCAGACATGCATAGATCACTCTATTCAACAACAGCAGAATACACATTCTCCTCAAGTACACCTGGAACGTTCTCCAGGATAGACCATATGTTAGGCCACCATACAAATATCAATACCTTTTTAAAAAATTGAAATCATGCCAAGTGTCTTCTCTAAGCATGATAGAATGATGGTAGAAATCCATAACAGAACCATTGGTAGCCATTTTCCATCATGCCTACCACACACGATATAGAGCAATGAAGGGAAAGATAAATAATTTACCACTGAGAAAAGTGGGAAAGGGGACAAACCACACCAAAGTCATTGATACAGATTGTGTGCTTTTACTCAGGACAAGGATAGGGAGGAAAATGATAGATCTGGTTAATTTATGAGGATCATTTACTCATTAGTGTGTGAGTTTCTTGGTCAACTGCCAGGCAACCTGTGATTCTGCCTGGTGGGGAGACTTCCTTTACTAAGTGTTGAGTAGAGCCAGCCTTGAAAGGGACACTTAAAAGGATTACACTGTGATGGGCTTGGCAGTACCCTTCCTCTTGTGCCAGTATTTTGGCTAGGTTATTCATGAAGTGAATACAATCACAGGCCCCAGGTCATCAGAATTTAGTTTGGTTTGCTTTGTTCACACAAAACAGCACTTTATTTAGCTTTTGAAATAAAAGTACACAATATATAGAAAATGATGGGTTTCTCAATAGCTATGTGACTTTATTTTCTCTACTACCCCCACCCCTCATCAAAGAAAGAAAAATATGTTTTTTCTCCTTTTTGTTCACAACAAATACTTCATTGTTCTGAAGTTGAAGGATTAAATAGAAGATAATCAAATGGCCTATTATCATAAGATTAAAAGGGAAAAACCGGATATTCATTTTTTAATTCACTTTTTTAACTTACTTCATTCTTCATTATCGATGCAAAGTAACTTTGTTTTCTTGTTCAGATGTTGAAAGGCAGATATCAACACCTCCTCAGTTTTTACACGTCACAGATCAGTTTTAGACGTCAGGGTCAGAGACATCAAACTATCTCCAACAACTTTGAGACATAATTTGAATACCTGATTAATAATATGTTCAATGTTGAAGTGCATGTCGGGCTCATTATACCTGTTCTGAAAGGTTTCAGACTGCAAAGATTTAAAAACCTTTATCTTTCAATAGTCTTTCTGTGCTGTCCCTTGGTGTCAGACTGTTAATGTGCAGTCTGGCACCTGCAAAGAATGTGGCTTTTGTAGTCAATTATGTTTACCACGTTGTTTTATCCATGGAGAATCTTAAAGTGAAAATAGTGGTACAACTTGAGTAACCACACTTCCTCCTGTTCCCATTTCTCTAGTCTTTTCTTCATGCTCTGTTTTCCCTGGCCCTGTTTATATGAAATATTTTTGTAATTATATTGGATTGTATGTATTCCAGTAAGCTACCACAACGCTTTATGAAACACGGTAGGATATAAATGCGTATAAGTAAAATATATATGTAATTTGCTTAAGTGCAGTAGTTTATGTTTTCTGTACTGAAGCCATGGCTCCTTTTGCCTATAGGGATTTGAATAAGAATGTCAAAAAGACAAAATCCCCAATTCTGAAAATTTCATATGAGTCAGGTATATAATTTATAAACTGATACTGTAAAGTCTTAGAAGTGAGGAACTAGGTCTTTTAAATTTAATTTTTTATTATAAACCACAGAGTAGCATGCATAAAGACACGCCTAATGACGATTTGTATTCTAATTTGGAATTCTCATGAATACCTGCTTTTTCCCTTCTAATCTTATGATAATAGACTGTTTGATTATCTTCTATTTAATGCTTCAACTTCAGAACAGAGAAGCGTTTGTTGTGAACAAAAGGAGGAAAAAAGGTATTTTTCTTTCTTTATGAGGGGTTAGGGTAGTAGAGAAAATAAAAAGTCATGTAGTTATTGAGAAACCCATCATTTTCTATATACTGTGTACTTTTATTTCAATAACCAATTTAAAATTCCTAAAAGGATGCTGTGATATTATTAGGCCTATTTTATAGACTGAAGTAAGTGACTGTCAGGAAGGTAGGAAACTTGACCATGGTAATCCAGCTAATAAGCAGTAGAAGTGAGAATTAAACCCACATATGTCTATCTCGAAAGCTTTTGCTTTTCTCTTCCCATCACCCACTTTTGATAGGCAGTGCTTTCCTGCTAATGAATGTGACTGAAATTCCCAAAGAGCCGATCAACATTGCTTTTTAATCGGACGCAAAAATTACTATTGATTCTCTAAAGACATATTCCTTTTCCATTCAGTGACTGTAGTTGTTGAAATAATATTTCCAGACACTGGTGATCATATGGATGGAGACCAAGAACCAGGGATGCCTCTAGCATGCAGTAAAGGTCAGTTGGGCTCATTGGTGATATTTACCGTCATTGCCTAGACTAAATTAACCTTATTAATAAGGTCCTAATACTTTACAATATTGCTCTTTCCTGATTATTTCTTCTTCCTCCCTCTATCACTCTCTCCTGCCTATCTCCATATTATTATTATTTTTGACAATTTTTGGTGAATTAAACTCAATGATTAGTATTCAATTGTACTAGTCACAAAAGCAGTAACTCCTAGATCACAGTAAAGGAAGAAAATAAAGAAAAGATAAAAATTATAAGTATATGAATATTTATATGTATATATATACACACACACACACATATATACATACTGTATACGGCATTTTTCCAAAACCTTTTCAATATCTGCACATTTACTGTGTATTAGAAGTAGGGCTAAGAATGAGCATAACACTCTATTTACAAGATACAGATAATAGACCCAAATATGGAAATCACTAGCAATGAGAATGGGGAAGATAGACTATAACAAGGAATTTAGATATTATTTTTGTTTTCCAGCTATGATCCCAAGTATTGAATATTCAACTTAAGACAAGGAGGCCCTAAAACGATGCATTAGTTTGCTAGGGTGGCTATGACAAAGTATGGCAGAGTGGATTAAACAACGAAATTTACTTACTCACAGATCTAGAGGCTGGAAGTCTGAGAGAAGGTGTCAGCAGGGTTGACTTCTTCTGAGGCCTCTTTCTTTGGCTTATAGATGATTGTATTCTCCTAGTGTCTTCACATGGTCTTCCCTCTGTGTGTGTCTGTGTCCTAATATTCTCTTTTTATAAGGACACCAATCATACCGGATTAAGGCACACCCGTACGACCTCATTTTACCTTACCTCTTTAAATGCCCTATCTCCAAATACAGTCGTATTACGAAGTACTGGGGGTTAGGCAAGGACGGGGTGGGGGGGGTCACAATTTAGTTGATAACAGAAGATAAGAGTAATTTAAACAAAATAAGTAACTACCTTTTTCAGTGGTTTGGTTAAATATATGAATTTATTCAAGAACTACAATAACAACAAGGATTTACGTAACACTGTACATCATACAAAGGATATTAAATTAATCATCATAACATTCTGTGAGGTGGGCATTAAACGAGACTCAGCAAGATTAACCAACCAACCCTAAATCATATAGTTAATACTTTCCAAATCCCAGAATTCAAACTAGGTGTTTTCCCGATTCCAAACTCATTCTACATCTTGCCACAATACCTGCTTTCCAAGGGACCCACTCATCAACTATTCTTTTTTTTTTTTTAAAAGATTTTATTTTTTCCTTTTTCTCCCCAAAGCCCCCCGGTACATAGTTGTGTATTCTTCGTTGTGGGTTCCTCTAGTTGTGGCATGTGGGACGCTGCCTCAGCGTGGTCTGACGAGCAGTGCCATGTCCACGCCCAGGATTCGAACCGACGAAACACTGGGCCGCCTGCAGCGGAGCGCGCGAACTTAACCACTCGGCCACGGGGCCAGCCCCTCATCAACTATTCTATGTCACATATTCATTTCACTTTTTGAAATGAATTTTGAGTCCTCATTTTGCTTAGTTTCAGAAGTTACATGGGGATAAAATGGAGTTGGACATTGTAGTGAAATCCACACATGGGGAAGGAAATGGAGTCCAGAAACTTCAGTGATGTTTCTATGTAGAAGGAAAATAACAGAACAAGAAACACGTCATTCTTTTGACTGGGTGATCTTTCCTAAAACGCTACAAGAATCAATTTTAAGAAGCCCATTGTCTTCCATACTTTCACCAATGGGCTCTGCAGGGTCCTCTAAGGATATCTAAGAGGCTTCTTAGTTTCACATTCTAGTCCATTTAAGTCCATAAGTTCCGATTGTTCTTTGTGAGGAAATCAAGCAAAAATCACAGCTGGTAATTTGGGACTGTTTCTTCAGGGCCCACGCAGAACTCAAAAGATACAGTAACAATCATTGTTCATTGCATCTTTGAAAATGACTAATTAGGTATCAAAGAACTATATGAATTGGGAGAAATTATGATCAGAAAGAAATGTAGGTCACAAATATTTAATTAATGCTCAACTATATATGAGTTTAACTTTGGTAAAGCTAATTTCCCTTCTTCTGGACACATTCTAATTCATCTCCACAAAGATACCAGAAAAATCATCTGTAAACACAAGATTTATTGTGTTGCTTTAATTAAAAACCTACAGTGACTTCCACATTCATGCCACGAAATTTTGCTATGAGAGACAAGTAGCGATTATATTCTGTCTTGGATTAGACACCTGATCAGACTTTTCTTAGCTCATCCTATGAGCAGCTCTTCAATGGCAGATACCCCAGAATCTTGCCTGGTATCCTCTACAGAATCAAGCCAAGGGACCCATACATAGTTACAGCTGGAAAAATGTTTGTTCTGAGTTGATATTTTTAGCCTTTACCAAACTGTTATCATCAATACTTATCTCTACAACGTCCAAGTGGAAGATCTGGTTGATTTCCATTTTCATTTTGTAATCTCAACTAGAAATATACAGGAAAGAATTGCAAAGTAGCCACAGTCTGCTAGTGACTGAAGCAGCAAGCACAGATAAAAATAATCTATGGAGATATTGTTTCTTTAAAAAAATATGAACATAGGAGAAAGTCCTAGAGTTTGAAACAATTTTACAAAATAAAAACGTAGAAACCTAGATACATATGAGTAGTGGATTGGTTTAATAAATTCTTCTATTCATGCAACAGAAAATTGTACAGACATTAAGAAGAAAGAGATACTTTTTTTCTGAGTGAACTCATCAGTGCTTCAAAAACAATGTCAAATAATAGTTTTTATTTAACACTATTTCAGGCACCTTCATTTTGTCCTGCATTTATTGCCAATGTTGCTAAACTTTTACCATTTACCTATGTCTCTTTTAGATATATCATTTCTTTGTATTGTGTAATCATTCATCTGTTCTTATTTTACTATTTTTTAATTAAAAATGAATATTGAATTTTACAAAATATCTTTAGGGATGTTGCAAATATTTCTACAGTTTTGTTCTTCTTTTTTTTTTTTTTGGTGGGGAAGATTGTTGCTGAGCTAACATCTGTGCCAATCTTCTTCTATTTTATGTGAGATGCCACCACAACATGGCTTGACCAGCAGTGCTAGGTCTGCGCCTGGGATCCAAACCTGCAAACCCCAGACTACGGAATCAAAGTGTGTGAACTTAACCACTATGCCACCGGACTGGCCACAGTTTTGTTCTTTTTGATTTTCAAGATTTTGTACCTTGGTTTTTACCCAGAGCAGAGGCAAAGAGAATTTGCTTTTAGTCTCCCTTTACCAGTAGATATTTTTTCTGGTCCACCCTTTCATTAAAGATGAAGCCACATGTAGGTTCTCAGTTCTAATTTCACATCCAGTAGGGATCAAGTCTTACCTACTGCCTTGCATGTGCTCATGGCCATTGAAAGCAAGTCTCCAGGTTGGATGTGACAGTAAACTGCGGCCCGGGGTCCAAATCCAGCCAGCTGCCTATTTTTTATGGCTTATGAGCCATGAATAGTTTTCACATTTTTAAGTCGTGACATTTTCAATGGTTATATAAGTACCTGAATAATATCCTCAATTTTGCCTCTTGGTCCACAAAGTCTAAGCTACTTACTATTTGGTTCCATGAAAAAAGTTTGCCACTCCTGTTCTAGGCTGTCAAGATCTATAATCCACTCGCAGTGTAGCTACAATGCTTACATCAGTGTACCACTCTTCATTCACGGATCCTGGGAATTTCTATTACACATTTCCAAAATAGCCGTGCACTTAAAAATAGGATTTTTACAGTTAACCTAGCAGATCTAAGTGTTTTCATTTGGGGGAGTTTTTCAATTAATCTTGGCCACCGTCTTCCTCATAGCCTCATTAATAACAGCAAAAAATTAGGGGCCAGCCCCGTGGCTGAGTGGTTAAGTTCCTGCGCTCTTCTTCGGCATCCCAGGGTTTCGCCAGTTCAGATCCTGGGGCGGACATGGCACCACTCGTCAGGCCACGCTGAGGTGGCATCCCACGTAGCACAACCAGAAGGACATACAACTATGTACTGGGGGGCTTTGGGCAGAAGCAGAAGAAGAAAAAAAGAAAGATTGGCAACAGATGTTAGTTTAGGTGCCAATCTAAAAAAAATTTTTATAAATAAAAAAATTAAAACAACTCCTATTTAATAAACATGAATTGTTCATAAAAATTATAGAAGCACATACAGTAGAAAACTATAGACAGTAATTGAAACAGTGAGGCATAAATATTTTTATTCTTGTAGAATGATGTTCATTTTGGTCCCTTTTGTTTATACACACACATTATTTGTATGACATATTTATACAAATATATGAAATACATATATGAAAAGATAATTTATATTTATATACATACATAGAAATATACATATATATCATGTATTTATATACATTGAAATTGAAAACTGAAAGTGTATATATATGAACATAAATGTGTGTATATGTACACATCTAGAAAAAGAGGTTGAGAGATATGTAGATATGATTTAGACAGGGTTCAAGGTTTTAAAAGTAATTGTCTCTCAGTAGTGAGATTATGGCCCATTTGATTTAAAATGCTACCTATTTTTATATCTTAACTGTTATGATGAATAAATTCATATGTAAATAAAATTTTAAATATCTATGCATAGTTATATGTGCAATGTATAATTAAAATATATAATTATATGTTTATACATCAATATATGTATATTTCTATTCTATAATATAATTATATTGAACTAATTCAATATAATACATAAATATTAAATTAAAAATGATATTTTATATATTGTCTTATATAATTATAATTTATATAGTGTATAATGTTAACATTATATTTATATTATAAATAAATTGATATATTTATGTAAATATATTAATATGATACATTTTATAGATGTTATATTTTATAACATAATGCATATTAATATATAATATTTATATATATGACATAATATAGAAATAAATTTATATAAATTGAAATGTTCACATGAGTGTCCATATGGCTGAGTGGGAAGTTAAGCAAATGGGTGTCATGGCTGTGCCAAGGAGCAATATTTGGATTTTATTTTATTTATCTTTACTTTTCCCTCGACTGTGTTGAATGAATATCATCTAGAGATTCGGGCTACTCTTTGCTGGGGACCAGCGCCCCGGGAGAGCTGAGGGAAAATGAATAGTAGAGCTGTCTTTTTCGTCACCAGCTCACCTTATTTTCCCAAACACCAAGTCCTTCCCTAATTCTCTGGGGTTTTTTATTACAGTAAAATAGACACAACAAAATTCACCATTTTAACTATTTTACAATTCATTGTACAGTTCAGTGGAATTTAGTACATTCGCAATGTCATGCAGCCATCACCACCATCTAGTTCCAGAACATTTTCATCAGCCCGGAAGGAAAGCCCATGCTCACTAAGCAGTCATTCCCTATTCCCCTCCCCTAAACCCCTGGCCGCTAAGATACTTTCTATTTCTATGGATTTGTCTATTCTGGACATTTCATATAAATGAAATCATACAACACAGGGCCTTTGTGTCTGACTTCAAGCACAGTGTAACAAGGTTCATCCATGTTGTAGCCTGTCTCAGTGATTCATTCATTTTATGGCTGAATTCCCTGATCCTGCTTTCTTCATACTGTTTGCATACAAAATGAAAAATGTGCTGCGAGCGAAGCTCTGTTCTAATTGCACATCTATTGGGCCCATTTGTGTGTGGAAGATGAAAATGGAAATATCGTTGTGAAACCATCACTGGGAAACCTCACCCAACTTGGTAATGAAAAGTTTGAGAAATGTTGCAAAAAGTTACTTGCTTTATTTTAAAAGCCTTTTAAACGAGAATTCAGGATATTTTTTCTTGTCAAATGGTTTAAATGAGTCCGAAGGAAATTACTGCCCTCTAAAACAAATTTGAAAAGGATTTTAACTATTCTTAATGGATGAGAGCATATGTTACTCATATCCAATATAGACCTCCTGCGAAAATACTGTTTATGATTCTAGCTACTATTATCAAATTATATTTCTTGAGAGTCAGGCAGCTTAGTTCCTGCATATTTCTTTTAAAAATTCTCCTATCAAGTTCATTAATACGATATAAACAAGAGATGTTGATGTTTAAGTGTACTTCAAATATCAGGTCTAAGGAAACCCAGTAAGGAAAAAAATCCCGTATCTCTTGCTAAAACAGTATCAGGTCTGGGGCGGTTCGCTGGCTGAAAGGCATTTCCGATGTTAGGGAGACAGAGATTGTATAAGAGGGATGAGAACCAAAAAATTTTAAGTACTTAGATGTGTTCTCAACAGTGCTAGGCCATCTCCAACTCTATGTCATTCAAGCCTCACTAGTCTACGTAAGTGAAAAGCGAGGTTCAAAGTGTTTTAGTAACTTACCAAAAGGTGCAAAACCAGTCAATTCGAGCAAGAGTTCAGTCTCAGATCTGTCACACTGAAGTCTTAGCTATTATTTGGGATTAATAGAAATAGCACTACATTAAAAGTTCAGAAATATTTTTTATTTCATACACTAACTCTCTTTGACGAGAGATTAATCATTTCATCTATATGGGCCCTAGTTTTCACAACTATGAAAGTTGGAAGCTTGACTAGACAATCTCTATATGGTCTTCCACTTCTAAAATGTTCTATTAAATTGGCCTCCTACAACAATTGCCCTTGCAATATATGTATGCTGCCACCAAGTGGCAGTAAAGAGTACTAGTGCTTTTTTTTTTTAAGTGGGGAGTGCATTTGACATCAGACTTATCTATCAAAAGTACAACCCATTAAGATAATTATAAAATAATAATATAATCAGGCATTATTTACGTTAAGTTAGAGGCTTTACACAGTGGTTGTGCATCACATCAGAATCACCTGTGGAAGTTTTTAAACCTAGAGGAAATCCAGATCCCATTGAATGAGAATCTTCAGAGATGGAACTTGGGCATCTGGATTCTATTTATTTTTTGCTTCCACAGGTGATTCTGATGTATAGCCAGTCTTAAGATAAACAGAAAGAAAGCATAAAAGCCCCCTTTACACAAACTGTTGACATTTTATACCTGACCTTTAGTCTGCTATGTATACATATATGTATACATAATATATGGACTTATTTGTTTGTTTGTTTATTACCCTTACTTAAGCTCATCAAATATAACATTCTAAACAACTTTTAAGTCTTTTTTTTCTCTCCAATTTTAGGTTCCCTCTTTTCAGGTTATCCTCTGAGCACCCTAAGGTGGCAGAGACTTCCAAGAACTATTTATGTCTCATTTACCACCATTTGAAACCCAGCTTTTCTCTCTTCTCCCTTGATAGAGAAGTGAAAAAATTCATATGCCCACACACACCCCTTGAATTTTCCACATAATAGCTTTCAGGGTTTTTTCTTTTCCCTGCTTTTTACTCCCCAAATCCCCCCAGTACACAGTTGTGTATTTTTTTAGTTGTGGGTCCTTCTAGTTGTGGCATGTGGGACGCCACCTCAGCATGGCCTAATGAGCGGTGCCATGTCCGCGCCCAGGATCTGAACCCTGGGCCGTCAAAGCAGAGCGCGCGGACTTAACCACTCAGCCACAGGGCCGGCCCCGCTTTTAGGTTTAATAACGTGCTACAGGGAATGCGCAAAAATATCTGCTCTAACTTAAAGCAATAGCAGAAGATGAGTGCTAAAACAAAATTAAACAGAGAATACAGTTTGTGCTTATTTTCAACTCAGATATGTAAAAGGTGTATATCCACCAGGATATCATGAGGATTTACACCAACCCTGGTCTCTGACATACTAGAGGGTAAAAATACTAGTTCTGTAAAATCTCAGCTGGGCCACACTGGTTTAAGTTACCATTGGAAGATGCTTAATAAACATTATAAAATGAATATCATTTCAATTGCTACATAATCAGGAGAACTCCCAGGCAGACACACACAGACATGCATCTGAAATGGGGCCTTTATACTCCATGTAAACACAGTCACTCACACTCTTGACTCATCCCTCTAGAGAATATTTCAGCATAAAATAGATTTTCTTGTTTCAATAGTAATCACTCTTCCGCTTTTCCCATTTTGTTCTGGTTCTGAGAATTTGTTACAAAGTCAATTATCAAAAGAGGCAAATTGGAGGGGCCGGCCTGGTTGCATAGTGGTTAAGTTCACATGCTCCACTTGGGCGGCCTGGGGTTCACAGGTTCGGATCCCAGGTGCAGACCTAGCACTGCTTGTCAAGCCATGCCATGGTGGCAGCATCCCACAGAAAATAGAGGAAGATTGGCATAGATGTTAGCTCGGGGCCAATCTTCCTCACCAAGAAATAAATAAAAAAGCAAATTTGAAAAGGTTATACAACGAAAACATACATTGACAATAGTCAATGGGAAAAGAAAATAATCTCAGTTTGTGTTGATGAAAACCCTACAATCCAGGAGAAAAACCAAGTGCCACCTTGCAGAAACAGCCAGCTAAAAAAAGCAGCACAACAGCAGGCACCCCTGGCACCTCCCTCCATTGCTGCTGGAGCGTGGTGATTACTAGCTGTGTGCAGAGCAATTGGGAAGGAGGCGGTCAGGTCACAGACCATTGGTCTTAAGGTCCAGGAAGGAGGCATGAAGTAGAATCAGTGTTCTCTTGACTTCTCTTCTCCAATTGCTTCTTCCTATCCTCCCGTTTCCTTTGGGTTTCTTGTCTTTTTTTCTTTTGGATTTGCTGAAATTTTGGTCTGTTTTTGACATTACATGTTTCTTCTCGCAACCAGTTTATCAACTGTCTATTTATTTTAATTATGAAGTTCTCTGTTGAGTAAGATATCTTGATTTTTATATAACGAAGCTGGGATATTGTTTCCTTCATAAATTGGTGGGTTTTTCAGGTTCTGTTGAAGGACTCTTTCTCCACTCATAGGGCACAGAAACCCCTCCTGGGTTTTCTTCTTTCGACTTTATAGCTTGGCCTTTCACATGGATTCTCTATTCCACGTGAGTTCCCTTTTGTTTTTTGTTTTTTGTTTTTTGTTTTTTTTTAAAGATTGGCACCTGAGCTAACATCTGTTGCCAAATTTCTTCTCCGTCCCCTCCCCCTCCCCCTCCTTCTTCATCTTTTCCTTTTTCTCCCCAAAGCCCCCCGGTACATAGTTGTGTATTCTAGTTGCAGGTCCTTCTAGTTGTGGCATGTGGGACATCGCCTCAGCATGGCCTGATGAGTGGTGCTGTGTCCATACCCAGGATCCGAACTGGCGAAACCCTGGGCCGCCAAAGCAGAGCGTGTGAACTTAACCACTACTACGGGGCTGGTCCCATGAGTTAATTTTTGTCCAACGTAATGTGAGGTAAGAATCCAGGTTTATTCTTCTCCACAAAATTCATCATTTTTCCCAACATCGTCTACTATACAACTCACGCTTTTCCCATTTTTTTCTGTAGTGTTCATGAATATGTTGGTCAATTTTGCATTCCTACTGTGTAATATATCAATAGTCTCTAGCCTCTTGTGGCTTTTGAGCATTGAGATGAGCTCTAAGTACAAAATACATAGTGGATTTCAAAGACTTTAGTTGAGAAAATTGTAAACTATCTCATTGATTGTATTGATTATGTTGAAACGATAACATTTGGTTACATTGGGTTAAACAAAACATATTATTAAAATTTACATCATGTTTCTTTTTTTAAAAAGTATGCAAAAAATTAAAACCACTATATTCCTACTGGACTGCACTGTTATATGCTATTTTGAAACACTAGTTCCTGCATCAGTGTGCTAGACTGGTTTAATTACTAAAATACTGCCTTATTATCATGTTGGGCAATTTCACCCCCTTTAATTTTTTTTTAAAGTGAGTTGTAAACTCCTTTTTGAAAGCTACTTATAGTTCTAATTTCTCAAATTCCTCAAAATTTGAGCTAGCATTTTTTTGTTGTGTGTGAACTGAATTTACAGGATAGTTGGGTATAAGTGACATCATTAGGTATTAGGTTACACTGTCCATGAACAAGGTCTATCTTTCCTTTTAAAACTGTTTTTCTTTCACAGTTTTAAAATTTTCTCCATTTAGGTATTGTATTCTTTTTTAGATTTTACATGTTATATATATATATATAATTTCCCATTTGCTCTTGCTTGTTGTATTGACATGTTTTAGTTTATGTTCTAGCCCATAACCTACCTGAACTCTACTTAGTTCTAGTAGTTCATTCATTCTGTTGTATTATCTGAATGTGTCTTCTGTAAATCGTGATAACTTTATTTTTTTCCTTCCAACCTTTATACTTTCTATCTTGTCATTCACTATCAGCAAGAACCTCTAATACTAACTAAATTATATTGTGACGCTGGATATTCTATCTTGTTCACAATTTTAATGGAAATTCAACACAACGTTCTCCATAAACTTTCTTTCTTTCTTTTTTTATTGAGGTAACATTGGCTTATAACATTATATAAATTTCAGGAGTACATCGTTGTATTTTGATTTCTATGTAGATTACATCATGTTCACCAGCTAAAGGCTAATTACCATCCATCACCACACACATGTGCCAATCATCTCTTTTGCCCCCTTACCTCCCCGCTTCCCCTCTGGTCACCAGCAATCTAATCTTTGTCTCTATGTGATTGTTGTTGTTTTTGTCTTCTATTTATGAGTGAGATCATACGGTATTTGACTTTCTGCCTCTGACTTATTTTGTTTAGGGTAATAACCTCAAGGTCCATCCATATTGTTGCAAATGACAAGATTTCACCTGCTTTTATGGCTGAGTAGTATTCCGTTTTACATATATATCACATCTTTTTTATCCATTCTTCCCTTGATGGGCAGCTAGGGTGCTTCCAAGTCTTAGCTATTATGAATAATGCCGCAAGGAACATAGGGGTGCATAGATCTTTACACATTTTTATTTTCATGTAGTTTGGATAAATAGCCAGCAGTGGAATAGCTAGATCATATAGTAGTTCTATTCTTAATTTTTTGAGGAATCTCCACACTGTTTTCCGTAGTAGCTGCACCAGTTTGCATTCCCACCAGCAGTGTATGAGTTCCGTTCTCTCCACACCCTCTCCAACACTTGCTATTGTCTGTCTTGTTAATTATAGCCATTCTGAGGGGAGGTGATTTCTCATTGTAAGCTTTGATTTGCATTTCCCTAATTACTGATGTTGAACACCTTTTCACGTGCCTGTTGGCCATCTGTATATCTTCTTTGGAAAATGTCTTTTCAGATCTTTTGCCCCGTTTTTAATTGGGTTGTTAGTTTTTTGCTGGTGAGATGTATGAGTTCTTCTGTTAACCCCTTATCGGATATGTGGTTTGCAAACATCTTGTCCCAATTATGAGGTTGCCTTTTTGTTTTATTGCTGGTTTCCTTTGCTGTGCACAAGCTTTTTAGTTCAATGTAATCCTATTTGTTTATTTTTTCTATTGTTTCCTTTGCCCATTCAGAAATGGTACTTGAAGATATGCTGCTAAGACAGATGTCAAACAGCATACTGCCGATGTTTTCTTCTAGAATTTTTCTGGTTTCGGGCCTTATATTCAAGTCTTTAATCCATATTGAGTTAATTTTTGTGTGTGGTGTAAGGGAATGGTCTCCTTTCATTGTTTTGCACATGACTGTCCAGTTTTCCCAGCACCATTGATTGAAGGGACTCTCCTTCCTACACTGTATGTTCTTGGCTCCCTTGTCGAATATTAGCTATCCACAGATATATGGGTTTATTACTGGGCTCTCAATTCTGTTCCATTGATCTGTGTGTCTGTTTTTGTGCCAGTACCATGCTGTTTTGGTTACTATGGTTTTGTAGTATATTTTGGAATCAGGGAGTGTGACGCCTCCAGCTTTGCTCTTTCTTCTCAGGATTCCTTTGGCTTTTTGGGGTCGTTTGTTGTTCCATATAAATTTTAGGATTCTTTGTTCTATTTCTGTGAAAAATGTTGTTGGAACTTTGATAGGGATTGCATTGAATCTGTAGACTGCTTTAGGAAGTATGGACATTTTAACTATGTTAATTCTTCTAATCCAAGAGCACAGAATATCTTTCCATTTCTTTGTGTCCTCTTCAATTTGTTTCAACAATGTTTTATAGTTTTCAGCATACAGATCTTTCACCTCTTTGGTTAAGTTTATTCCCTTATTCCCAGGTATTTTATTCTTTTTGTTCCAATTGTAAGTCAGGCTGTATTCTTGATTTCTCTTTCTGGTACTTTGTTGCCAGTATATAGAAACGCAACTGATTTTTGTATGTTGATTTTGTATCCTGCAACTTTACTGCATTCATTTATTTTTAAAAGCTTTTTGGTGGATTCTTTGGGATTTTCTATATATAAAACCATCTGCAAATAGTGACAGTTTCACTCCTTCCTTTCCAATTTGGATTCCTTTTATTTCTTTTTCTTGCCTGATTGCTCCGGCTAAGGCTTCCAGTACTGTATTAAATAAGAGCGGCAAAAGTGTGCATCCTTGTCTAGTTCCTGTCCTTAGCGGGATAGATTTCAGTTTTTCTCCTTTGAGTATGATATTAGCTGTGGGTTTGTCATATATGGCCTTTATTATGTTAAGATATTGTCTTTCTATACCTTTTGCATTGTCTATACATTGTCAAATGCTTTCTCTGCATCTGTTGGGATGATCATGTGATTATTATTCTTCATCTTGTTAATGTGTTTTATCATGTTGATTGAGTTGCAGATGTTGAACCATCCCTGCATCCCTGGAATAAATCCCACTTGATCGTGGTGTATGAACTTTTTAATGTATTGTTGTATTCAATTTGTTAATATTTTGTTGAGGACTTTTGCACTGATGTTCCTCAGTGATATTGGCCTGTAATGTTCTTTGTTTGTGTTGTTCTTGTCTGGTTTTGGCAGCAGGGTAATGTTGGCCTCATAGAATGAGTTAGGAAGCTTCTCCTCCTCTTCAATCTCTTGGAAGAGTTTCAGTAGGATAGGTATTGAGTATTCTTTGAATGTTTGGTAGAATTCATAAGGGAAGCTGTCTGATCCTGGGCTTTTATTTTTGGGGAAGTTTTTGATTAGTTTCAATCTCCTTACTGGTGATTAGTCTATTCAGTTTCTCTATTTCTTCTTGATTCATTTTTGGAAGATTGTATGATTCTAAAAATTTATCCATTTCTAGATTATCTAATTTGTCAACGTATAGCTTTTCATAGTATTCTCTTATAATCTTTTGTATTTCTCAGGTGTCCATTATAATTTGTACTCTTTCATTTCTGATTTTATTTATTTGAGCCTTCTCTCTTTTTTTCTTGGTGAGTGTAGCTAAAGGTTTTTCAATTTGTTCATCTTTTCAAAGAACCAGCTCTTCATTTCATTGACTTTGTCTACTGTTATTTTAGTCTCTATTTCTTTTATTTCTGCTCTATTTCCTTCCTTCTACTGATTTTGGGCTCTTTTTATTCTTCTTTTTCCATTTCCTTTAGGTACACTTTAGGTTAGATAGTTTATTTGGAATTTTTCTTGTTTGTTAAGGTAGACCTATATTGCTATAAACTTCCCTCTTAGAAGCACTTTTGCTGCATCCCATAAATTTTGGCATATTGTATTTCCATTTTCATTTGTCTCTAGGTATTTTTTTTTTTGAGGAAGATTAGCCCTGTGCTAACATCTGCTGCCAATCCTCCTCTTTTTGCTGAGGAAGACTGTCCCTAAGCTGACATCTGTGCCCATCTTCCTCTACCTTATATGTGGGACGCCTGCCACAGCATGGCTGACAGGCAGTGCCATGTCCACACACAGGATCCGAACTGGTGAACCCGAGGCCACCGAAGCAGAGTATGTGAACTTAACTGCTGTGCCACCAGGCCGGCCCCAGGTCTCCAGGTATTTTTTGATTCCTCTTTTGATTTCTTCATTGACCCAATCATTGTTCAGTAGTATTTTGATTAATCTCCACATATTTGCGGCTTTTCCAATTTTCTTCCTGTAGTTGATTTCTAGTTTCATATCATTGTGGTCAGAAAAGATGCTTGGTCTTATTTCAATCTTCTTAAATGTATTGAGACTTGTTTTGTGGCCTAATATGTGTTCTATCCTGGAGAACATTCCATGTGCATTCAAAAACAATGTGTATTCTGTGGGTTTTGGATGGAGTGTTCTGTATATATCTACTAAGTCAATCTTGTCTAAGGTGTCATTTAAGGCCAATCTTTTCTTATTGATCTTCTGTTTGTATGGTGTATCCATTGGTGTAAGTGGTGTGTTAAAGTCTCCTACTGTTATTGTGTTACTATTTCTCCTTTTATGCCTGTTAATAATTTCTTTATACATTTAGGTTCTCCCATGTTGGATGCATAGATATTTACAAGTGTTGTATCTTCTTGTTGGAGTGTTCCCTTTATCATTATGTGGTGTCCTTCTTTGTCTCTTGTTACAGCTTTTGTTTTAAAGTCTATTTTGTCTGATATAAGTATTGCTATCCTAGCTTTCTTTTCTTTGCCATTTGTATGGAGTATCTTTGTTCCATCCTGTCACTTTCAGTTTGTGAGTGTCTTTAGGTCTGAAGTGTTTCTATTGTATGCAGCATATGTATGGGTCTTGTTTTTTTTTATCCAATCAGCCTCCCAATGTCTTTTGATTGGAGTATTTCATTCATCAACATTTTAAGTAGCTGTTAATAATTATGTACCTGCTTCCATTTTCTTACCTTTTTTCTGGGTGTTTTAGTAGTTCTTCTCTGTTCCTTCCTTCTTCTCTTGCTCTCTTCTTTTGTGGTCGATGGCTTTCTTTAATATTATGTTTGGGTCTCTTTCTCTTAATGTTCTGTGTATTTATTATAGGTTTCTGGTTTATGATTACCGTGAGGTTCATATATATTACCCTACATATAGTGCAATCTATATTAAGTTGCTAGTCTCTTAAGTTTGATCTCTTGCTAAAAGTGCTTTGTTTGGTGGAGAATATCTCAACGGTGATTTCATGTTTAAATGATAATTTAGCAGGATATAAAATTCTAGGTTCATGGGGCCTGTCCCATGGCCAAGTGGTTAAGTTCGAATGCTCCTCTTCATCAGCCCAGGGTTCCCCAGTTTGGATTCTGAGCACGAACTTACACACCGTTCATCAAGCCATGCTGTGGTGGCACCCCACGTAGAAGAACTGGAATGACTTACAACTAGGATATACAACTATGTACTGGGGCTGTGGGGAGAAAAAAATGGAGGCAGATTCGCAACAGATGTTAGCTCAGGGCCAATCTTCCTCACCAGAAAAAAAAAAAGTAGTAGTTTTTAAAAGTTCTAGGTTCACACTTATTTTCCTTCAAAATTTGGAATTAGTACTCTGTTATCTTCTGGCCTTCATTTGGGATCAAGAAACCTGATATCAGGGGGCTGGCCCTGTTGCCGAGTGGTTAAGTTTGTACGCTCCACTTTGGCAGCCCAGGGTTCAGATCCTAGGTGTGGACATGGCACTGCTCATTAGGCCATGTTGAGGTGGCATCCCACATGCCAAAACTAGAGGGACCAACAACTAAAACATACAACTATGTATTGGGGGAATTTGGGAAGAAAGAAAAAAAGCAGGGGGAAAAAAACCCCAGAAGATTGGCAACAGTAGTTAGTTCAGGTGCCAATCTTTGTGGGGAAAAAAAAAACCAAACCTGATATCCATATGACATCTATTGATTTAGAGTTCATCTATTCATTCTCTCTTTCTGGGACTTTTTGAATGTTTCTCTTTGTTTGTGATGTTCTTAATTTTCCTTATAAATTTTCTAAATGTGTGGGTGTTTTTTCTTTTTCCTATCCTATTTGGCACTCTTTATGGTTTTAATACACGAGGCTTTCATGATATTCACAAAAGTCTTTTCTTTAAAAATGCTTGTTCCTGCTTTAGATTTTGAATATTCTCCCATATCTCTATTCAAGCATTTAGTATGCTGATTTTAAAATCCAGCACTCTTTATTTTTAATTATATCTGAATTTATTATTTTAGTGTACTGTCTTTTTTATAGGGGATGTGCTCCTCAGGTGTCTCTATATATTTCCTGGAGTTCATGTCCTCCTGTGGTCACAAGCAGGACCTCCATATATGACTATGTCAATTGAACATTGCATAAACGTGCCTGTTTGAGGGGACCAGGGAACCTGATGTACACCTGTGCTCCATCACTAGGTTGATACCCTGGCACAGGACTGCTTCCTCTTAGAAATCAAGGTGAAATTTTCTTCACCCAAGATGCCATTTACTTGTCAAGCCAAGCCATATGGTGCTGCATTTTCCTAATTCTTGGGTCGAGAACAAGTGCCTGTTTCTAATTTTTCTGCCCAGATGTTGTACCTTTAAGAAAAAGAATTCTTTTACAATATGCCCACCTTATGGGGAATGCTTTTTCCTAATTTGTTCATCCAGAAAGCTGATTTTATCTAATTTACACAAATGAAACTTATGAGTAGGGTCACCATGTATCCTGGTTGGCCTGGGACATTCCCAGCTTATATCCATTGAGCCAAAGTAGTTATTAATTGCTCCCCTTTCACTCTCAAAAGTGTCCTGATGTGGATGATTAATTACGTGATTATCCTCCTTGTAGGTTCCCAGTAAGTAGCCTTGGGTGTGACTTACCTACATTGTTAATGTATACTCTGGTGAGGGCGCGAAGCCCAGCCTCTATTTCATGACTTTCAATGACTTTAAGCAATGAGATTTTCCTTGGAGTTGATGAGCCCCAGAGCAGTGATCTTGGCTTGAATTTACATATTTGCTGCCCAATACCAACTAGGTTTACAACTCTACTTTTCAGCAAAATTCGTTGTCTGAATTTCCCACACATTGCTCTTCTTCAAGGGCTTTATGCCTCCAATCGTATAATATCCAGAATTAGGAGAAAAGTAGAAGGCGACTCGGAAGGCTCAGGCAGCTCATTTACCCTTCAGCAGGACTTTGCTGCATGCCGGAAGTTACCTGCCGACCAAGCCATGCTGGGTAGGTGCTGCTACTTTGTTTTTATAAAGCAGAACCACTCCAAAGTCCTCCCTTAACCAATCTCCAGACGGGGGCTCCCAGTCCTGCACCTGCTTGGATCTTTTTTCCATCCCATGCCAGGTGACAACCACCTCCAGTTCCCCAAAAGTTTCCGTAGGGGCTTACACTCATTTTTTTAGATCTGTATGCATTCCTCTACTTTTTCTGACATTGCCACAGTCAGATTGATGGAGACAACCAGCAGCTTATGTCAGTGCTCTCTCTTCTCAAAAAACGAAAACTCTTTACCTTTTATTTTCCTAGTCCTATTGACTTCAAATGGCAAGGCCACACATAATAATTGCAGGCCTGGGAGCAAGAGAAAATATGGACACCCACACATATATCCAAATATTTAGAACTAAACGTCTACGCAAATCTATTAAGTATGCTGTATCCTCTTAGCATGACAAATACACCTTAACAAGAACTTGGACGGGTTAGCTAAAATTTAGATACAATGGGAGCGAGTTCCCATCAAGTGCCTCCCACCCAAAATAGGTTACATAATTTGTAGGGCACAGTGCAAAATAAAACTGCAAGGCCCCTTATTAACAAAGTAGGAAAAAAGTCTCATTAAAGATATTGAAATATGAACTTTTTCTCTGTCTTCTGCAGTCTTTCATTTGTTTTCTCTCAACTTGTCATGGATGTTTTGTATTTGCTATTTGTGTAAAGGAAAATTAGAATTTTAAATTACTGACATGAATTTATATCCTTTTATTATGTAATGCCAATTTTAAGTGCAAATGTCTCTATATTGCAAAATCTTTATATTGCACTTTTTTGTATAGTGCAACACCAGTTTTAAATGCAAACATAAGAGCATTAAGGTTGTATGCAGAATCACCTAAATTGTGTGATTCATATTTTGTAGCTCATACATACATATATATAATTTTTATTGCCACAACAGTGGAAATATTGCACAAAATTAATTCAACTTTTTTTCAGTCCACTTTTTCATATGTGTACATCCACCAGAAGTTTCTACCTTCAGCTGACTGAAGTGTAAGAAAGGGCTAAAAGGGAAAAGAACTATTGATTGCCCTATCTTTCTCTTTCCTTCTACATCATCACTTCCAGTGTAAGTGGTTGGCTAATAGGGAGAAGTAAAACAAATAAGAAAGATTATGATAGGGCTCCTTGGCCATTCATGTTTCTTAGAACACCGGTGTTTTCTTTCTGCGATCAAAGCAAGTTCTGGTTCAAATGAAAGCACGGCCTCTCAGGGCTGTCAGTGCCCCTACTTAGTCATAGATCTAATGTGCTTACCTATAGTTGCTTTGAGTCTCCCATCCATTGTGGATCCATTGGAATTCTGTGCTCCTGGGGAACTATGGAGGCTGGTACGCAAATAGGGTAGCAAGGAATAGTGGTGAGCATGCATATCACTTGTATCTCTTCTGTTTACATGCATGTTCCATTGTCCTAGTAGACTTCACTCTTGAAACACAAATTCAAAAATGAAATTATTAAGAATATCAAGACATCCATGGTACAGTGTTAAACTAAGTGCAGGTCCCTATGACTGCACAGATTGCATGTCCAGGAAGCTGGCTCTTAGCCCACCTCACTTTTCCTCCTAGCCCTGGTTCCATCTTGTATACACATACAAACTATACCCCATCATCTGCAAACAGCTGTGGGTTGGCCATCTACCCTTGAGAGGACAAATCCAGCGAAGACACTTGTGCAGGCAATGAAAGCAGGCTTGAGGCTTTGGCACAGGAAATTTCAGAATCCCAAGCTACCTGGATCATGGTCTAGGAACAAGGGGTCTGGTCCATGTGGGTATATCCCCAAATCCCATGATCTCTTCACTCCAAGACGCAGACCAGCGTGGGACCTCTAAGACCACAGGTTCCATGGCAGGGACTACACTTGTCAATCAGCCAATATTACCTTTGTTCTTCTCATCCTCATCATAACTCACCTGATTTTAAATTTATCATTTCTCATGTTTCATCTCATTCTAAATGTTAGCTTTATTAGCAGCATTTCCCTTTCATCACATGGCTCTCTTCTCATCTTTCATACATGTCCTTTCTTAAATCAATCTTGTTAGAGAGATACTTGAGCAGCCACAAAAGTCTCTACAGACACCTCCTCAGTTTCTCCCACACTTACAATATTAATGGCGGTATTGTCAGAGTTTCATTTTCTGACGTTACTGTGAATTGACACAGCTAAGTGAAAGATCTAGAATCAGAAAATTGTAGAACTTTATAGTCTTATGGGATCTGTGGCTCAAGTAATTATTAAGAAGCTTTTCCTAAGCAGAATAGGTAATTGAAGGCATAACAAATGGTGGGTTTCAGGCCTTCCAGCTCCAGGTCTACTGCTCCATATCATGCTGTTTTAACACAGAATTAGCCAGTAATGTCTTGATCCTTTGACCTATGGCTTATGAGACCTGCCCATACCCCTGAGGAAACACAGCACTGGATTTGAGATCTAAGAGACAAGTCAGACCTAGTATTAGTATTTTGATAGGTATATGAAAATATGTAGTATGCATGCTTATGGCAGTCATTGCTAATCAAACAAAGTCCTCTTTCTCTTGGAGCTTCATACTTCTTCTTCCCATTAATAAACAATGAAAATTCTCACAAAAGATGAAACCTGTAGCTATCCTAGCTATACAACTTAGGAACTGAAAATATTATACAGCCCAGAATACATATTCAGTATTCAAACTGAAAACAATGGCAACACATTTAGCTTAAGTCTAACATTTTTTAAATAGCCATTTCAAAATGGGCTTTGGCCAATACAAGACCTTGTATCAGTGAACAGTTGCTATAATAATGCTGTGTAACAAAAAACCTCAAAAAACTCTCAGGGGCTTACGCATCAATCATTGATTCTCACAGATTGACAGGACAGGTGGTACTATGGTACTTCATCCTGCACATCTGCACGTCCATGCCTGTAACACATGTATTTGATGTATCTTGTACCAGCAAGCAAACCAGGATTGGTTCTCATGGTGATGTCAAAGGTCAAGAATGCAAGTAGACACATGGGACCTCTTAAGACCTAAACTCAGAACTGGCACCCTGTCACTTCTTCCCATATGCCATGAGCCAAAGAAAGTCCTCAGACCAAGCCAAAATTCAAGGTTTGGGGAAGCAAAATACACCCACAGTGAGACCATAGTAAGAGAGTGGATGCAGAGAGGATGGAAGAATTGGTAACACTCATTCAAACTACCACTGACCAGATGCCAACCAGAAGAAACAAGGGAAAATAATTTTGGAGTCATGTCTGAAGATATTAATCCTAATAAAATATACTTATTTTGTTCATATTAGCATTTTAAAAAATCTCTACTACTTGTCAATAAGTTTCTCTGTATGTGTGTGAATATTTCTCTTCCTGGAGAATCTACAGAATCTGTCACTTTATAAGAGATGTGGGTTTTCAACTGCAGTTGATTCACTGTTGGCTTTCCTGCAAAAGGAGCACCACCCAGAGGCTCCTCAACAGATGTCCCTTTGCCATTTAATATTATGGCCATGCTGTTTTAGTAAGACTCTCATCACCCGTTTTGGAAATCAATGTTGAAAGCGTGGCTACACTGGAGATGTAAAATTTCAGGTCTTTCCTTTGGAAATTCTGTTAGTTTTAACTCTTAAGCTAAAAGTTAAAAAAACAAACAAACAAATAAAACCACTAACAGCATTATTAAAGGGAAGTGGGGACAAGAGATGAGTTTGATTCCAAGTAAATAATAATTATGCTAATTTCTATCATCTTTGAAACAGGCCATTTCTTCTCTCTTTTTATCATTCTTTAATGCAATGATAAACAGTACATAGCTTGCCCTAACCAAATTTGAAAAAGTATGCTACAACAGGAAGGTATAGGGTATGTTTTTGAGGAAGGAGATTGGGGTGGGGAGGAGAAAAGGGAAGCAGCTACTTTGGAAATGCTCTTAAACAAAACAAAATTTGCAACATGGTCATGAACTTTCTTTGCTTCATTTTTAAAATAAGCATTGTATTACTTCATACTTTCACTTTTGTTTAAAGTACTATGTATATGGACATTTTAACAATATTAAGTCTTTCAGACTACGAACATGGAACCATACTACTCAAAGTGATCTACAGGTTCAAGGCTATCCCCATCAAAATCCCAGTGGCATTCTGTACAGAGAAAGGGGAAAAAAATCCTAAAATGCAAAAGACCCTGACTGGCCAAAGCAATCTTGAGAAAGAAAAACAAAGCTGGAGGCATTGCACTTCCTGATCTCAAAATATATTAGAAAGCTATAGTAATTAAAACAGTATGGTACTGGCATAAAGACAGACATATAAACTAATGGAACAGAACAGAGAGTCCAGAAATGAACTCACGCATATATAGTCAACTGATCTTCAACAAGGATGCCAAGAATACACAATAGGAAAAGGATAGTCTCTTCAACAAATGGTGTTGAAGAGTGCATATCCATATACAAAAAAAATGAAATGAGACCTTTATTTTATACCACACATAAAAATCCACTCAAAATTGATGAAAGGTTTAAATGTAAGACCTGAAACTGTAAAACTCCTAGAAGAAAACATAAGGGAAATGTGCTTGACATCTGTCTTGGTAATGATTTCTTGGATATGACACCAAAAGCACAAGCAATAAAAGCAAAAATGACAAGTGGAACTATATCAGACTAAAAGGCTTCTGCATAGCAAAAGAAACAATCAACATAATGCAAGGAAACCTGTGGGATAGCAGGAAATATTTGCAAACCATATCCTGATAAAGGATTAATATCCTAAATATATAAGGAATTCCTACAACTTAGCAGGTAACAAATAAGCTGATTACAAAATGGGTAAAGGACTTGAATAGATATTTTTTCAAAGAAGACATATAAATGGCCAACAGTTATATGAAAAGGTGTTCAACATCACTAATCATCAGGGAAATGCAAATCAAAACTATGAGATATCACCTCACTCCTGTTAAGATGGCTATTATCTAAAAAACAAAAGATAACAAGTATTGGTGAGGATGTAGAAAAATTGGAACCCTTATACACTGTTGGTAGAAACTTAAGATGGTGCAACAGCTGTGGAAAACAGTATCGAGGTTCCTCAAAAAAATTAAAAATAGGACTACTGTATGATTCGGTAATCCTACTTCTGGGCATATAGCCACAAGAATTGAAATCGGGATCTCAAATAGATATCTCCACTCCCATGTTCATTGCAGCATTATTCACAATAGCTAAGATATGGAAAGAAACTAAATGTTCATTGACAGATGAATGGAAAAAGAAAATGTGGCATATACATACAACGGAATATTATTCATCCCTGAAAAAAAAGGAAATCCTGACATATGTGACATGGATGAACCTGGAAGACATTATGCTAAGTGAAATAAGCCAGTCACAGAAGGGTAAATACTGCATGATTCTGCCTATATGAGGGATCTAAAATGGTCAAACTCAGAAACAGAGAGAAGAGTAGTGTTTGCCAGGGGCTGGAGGGAGGGAGAAGTGGGAAGTTGTTCGGCTATGCAAGATAAGTTCTCAAGATCTGCTGTACAGCATAGAGCCTATAGTTAACAATTTAGTATTGTACACTAAAAATGTTGTAAAAGGGTAGATCTCATGTTAAACGTTGTTACCACAAAAACAAACACAAACAGACAAAGCGCAAGGGGGCAGGAGGAAACTTTTGGAGGTGGTGGATATGTATATTACTTTGATGATGGTGATGGTGCATGCGTATCTCCATATTCATCAAATTCCATTCATTTAATAAATCCAGCTTTTAAAATATCCATTGCATATCAATAAAGCTGTCTAAAGAATACTATGTTAGGGGCCAGCCCTGTGGCCAAGTGGTTAAGTTCATGCACGCTGCTGTGGTGGCCCAGGGTTTCGCTGGTTCGGATCCTGGGCACTGACATGGCACCGCTCATCAGGCCACTCTGAGGCAGCATCCCCTGTGCCACAACTAGAAGGACCCATAACCAAAATATACAACTAGGTACTGGGGGGATTTGGGGAGAAAAAGAGGAAATACAAAAAATAAAAAGAAGATTGGCAACAGTTGTTAGCTCAGGTGCCAATCTTTAAAAAACAAAAAAAAGAATACTACGTTACTTGCTTTAATTAGACAAATGTAAGATGCTGGATAAGTTTGAAGTTTGGTTATCATTTGTTTTTTGGTACCTACTTTAAAATATTGCTTATATTAAATTGAATGAAATCAATAAAAGGAAAAACTCCCTTTTATGCAATAGGGTTTCCAGTACGGGCCGAGGCCAATTATCCCTCTGACATCTGCAAGTGGCATTTTAAATGATCAGAAAAATTAGCTGCTCGTGATGGTTTTTCAAAGCCAGCTTGGCTGCACACCATGTCATGATCTCTCTAGAAAAGCATATCAGAAGGAATCAGATTAATTTTTAAAAGCTCTTTACCCTTGGGTTTACTGTAAGAATTCATCACTTTAACACTTCATGTTTATTAAGTAACTCCATGTTTTATGTATGACGTTTATAAAATTTGGTTATGTGAGGGGTTTATATTTGACTCATTCCATGGCTGCTTGAGACAATCAGGTTGGGAAGATGTTAACAAATTAATAAATAGAGGCCTAATCTTAACAGCAAGAGAGATTTAATTCTATGCTATATATAATTTTGTCCAAATATAAAAAAAAAAATTAATGAAAGCAAGGCATTCGATTCTACAAATTGAAATCCGAAAGAATTTTTATATAAACATGAGATAAATCTTCATAGAGTGGACATTACAGCTCATTATCACATCTTAAAAAAATCCTTTCTTGATTCTTCAAGTTTAACATAAAAACCCCACTCTTTGTGAAAACATGACTATTAATATTTCTATTACTGCTGCTCTTGGTGTCTATTTTATACCACATTAATATACATTTCTATCCCACATAACCCTTAAGCAACACTTCAAGAGTTGTAAGACCAGTATTACTATATCCATTTTATAGAAAAGGAAACTGAGGCTTGGAACTGAGACCTCTCCAGGGACTGAGATATTGGCGGCAGCCACTATTGTGACTTATTACAGACATGCTGACACAGACACCGGAAGATGCCATTGGAGTTCTTTCCCTGGCCTGTTGGCCCACTGTCTGCTTCAGCCACCAGAACACCAATTTAATCCTTCTCATTCAGGGAAGGCAGCCTACCCTAGGGACTGGCCCCACCCAACAGCAAGCCCTCAGGCAACTTGTGGGCCTGCAAAGCCTGGGTGCCTGGATCCTCTGCAGCCAGGGGAGTGGGTCCACCAATGCAGGGCAGGTTGGGCACAAAGATCTGGTGGAGACTGTGGGGCATTGATGGGATATGTGGGGCCTCTGCAGTGGGGTCACTAAGTCTGCTTCAGGGGATCAGAGCATGCACACAGGGCAGGACTATGTTGACAGTGTGTGTGGCCTGGTGGGCAGTGGGGCTTGTCAGCTGCACAGGACTTGTCTTCTGAAACAGCCACATAGGGGGTAGCCCCACCTTCCAAAGCCTGAAACAATTGGGTGTTCCCATGCCCGGGGCCACCTACACTCAGCTGCAATCCTGAGAGAGCTGACAAAAGCCTTGCAGGCCAGAAGGCTACAACAATTTTAAGCCCCTAAGCCTAGCAACCATCCATGCTGGAGGCCTACTCACTTAATAGAAAAATTGCAACAGGAATGTGCCATGTGAACTTGCAGGCAACCATGCTGGGGCACCCCACATCCGATCAAGTGACTGAATGGCCCATAGCAGGCACACACAGCTGAGCATTACAACCAGCAGGCCAGAGGAACAGCCTAAACTCCCTGGGAACATGCTGCAAGAGCAACCCTGCCACAACAGAAGGACGCACGTAGCCCACATAGAGGACACTCCTGGAACATTTGGAACTGGTGACAAGAAGAAAACAGATGGCTGGGCCTCTTAAGGCATCTCTAACATAAGGCCAACTCTCCAAGATCAGGAGACATAGCTGACACACCTAATACATAGATATAAGCACAGAGAAAGAGGCAAATGAGTAGGCAACGGAATACATTCCAAGTAAGGGAATAGGATAAAACCCCAGAAAAGGAACTAAATGAAAGAGAAATAAACAATCTGTCTGACAAAGAGTTCAAACAAAAAGTCATAAGGATGCTCACTGATCTTGGGAGAAGAATGGATGAACTCAGTGAGAATGTTGACAAAGAATTGGAAAATGTAAAAAAGACCCAATCAGAAGTGAAGAATACAATACTGGAAATGAAAATTTCACTAGAGGAACTCAATAGCAGAGTGGATGATACAGAAGAACAGATCAGTGAGAAGGACAAAAAACTAGAGGAAATCACCTAAGCTGAACAGGAAAAAAAAGAATTAAAAAGAATGTGTACAGTCTAAAGGACCTCTGGGACAAAATCAAGTGCACTGACATTTGTATGATAGGTGTCTCAAAAGGAGAAGAGAGGGGCAAAGGGGCAGAGAACCTATTTGAAGAAATAATAGCTGAAAACTTTCTTAACCTAAGGAAGGAAACAGACATCCAGGTACAGGAAGCACAGAGAACACCACACAAGATAAATGCAAAGAAGCCCACACCAAGACACATTGTAATTAAAATGTCATGAATTAAAGACAGAGAGAGAATCCTAAAAGCTGCAAGAGAAAGGCAACAAGTTACATACAAAGGAAACCCCATAAGGCTATCAGCAGACTTCTCAGCAGAAAATTTACAGGTTAGAAGGGAGTGGCATGAAATATTTAAAGTGTTGAAAAAAAAAGCCTGCAGCCAAGAATACTCTACCTAGCAAGGTTATCATTCAGAATGGAAGGAGATATAGAGTTTCCCAGACAAGCAAAAACTAAGGAGCTTATCACAAAGAAACTGGTTTTACAAGAAATGCTAAAAGGACTTATTTAAATGGGAAAGAAAAGATCATAAAGAAGAATAAGAAGATTATCAAAAAAAGGCAATACAATCACTGGCAATGGCAAAAATATAGTAAAGGTAGCAGATCAATTGTCTATAAAGATAATATGAAGGTCAAAAGACAAAAGTACTAAAATTATCTATTTCCGTGATAAGAGGGTAATGGATACACAGAAAAAAAGACGTTAGATATGATATCAAAAATAGAAACTGTGGGAGGAGGGGAGTAAAAGAGTAGAGTTTTTAGAAAGAAGTCACACTGAAGAGACTATCAACTTAATATAGATTGCAATATACATAGGTTATTATATATGAACCTCAGGATAATCACAAGTCAGAACCTATAAGAAATACACAAAAAAAATAAGAGAAAGGAACCCAACCATAATACAAGAAAGCCATCAAACTACAAGAGAAGAGAGCAACAGAAGAAGAAAGGAACAGAGAACTACTAAAACACCCAGAAAAAAGTAACAAAATGGCAGCAAGTACATAATTATCAATAACTAGTTTAAATGTCAATGGACTAAATGCTCCAATCAAAAGGCATACGGTGGTTGATTGGATAAAAAACAATACCTATACATATGCTGCATACAAGAGACACACTTCAGACCTAAAGTCATTCACAAGCTGAAAGTTAAGGGATGGAAAAAGATACTCCATGCAAATGGCAATGGAAAGAAAGCTGGGGCAGCAATACTTATATCAGACAAAACAGACTTTAAAACACAAACTACAACAAGAGACAAAAAAGGGCACCACATAATGATAAAGGGAACAATCCAACAAGAGGATATAACACTTATAAATATCTATGCACCCAACATAGGAACATCTAAATATATAAAGGAATTGTTAACAGACATAAAAGCAGAAATAGACAGTAGCACAATAATAGTAGGAGACTTTAACACACCACTTATACCAATGGATAGATCATCCAAACAGAAGATCAATAAGGAAACATTGGCCTTAAATGACACAACAGACCAGGTGGACTTAGTAGATATATACAGAACACTCCATCCAAAAACTGCAGCATACACATTCTTTTCAAATGCACAAGGAAGATTCTCCAAGACTGATCACATATTAGGCCACAAAACAAGTCTCACTTAATTTAAGATTGAAATAACACCAAGCGTCTTTTCTGACCACAACAGTATGAAACTAGAAACGAATACAGGAAGAAAATCAGAAAAGCCACAACTATGTGGAGATTAAAGAAAATGCTACTGAACAACTACTGGGTCAATGAAGAAATCAAAGGAGAAATAAAAAAATATGTGGAGACAAACGAAAATGAAAAATACAACATGCCAAAATGTTTGGGATACAGCAAAAGTGTTTCTAAGAGAGAAGTTTATAGCAATAGAGGCCTACTTCAACAAACAAGAAAACTTCAAATAAACCATCTAATGGTGCACCTAAAGGAAATGGAAAAAGAAGAAAAAACAAAGCCCAAAATCAGTAGAAAGAAGGAAATAGTAAAAGTCAGAGCAGAAATAAATGAAATAGAGACTAAAAAACATTTAAAATTTTAAAAACATTTTAAAAAATCAATGAATCCAAGAGCTGATTCTTTAAAAAGATAAACAAAATTGTCAAACCTTTAGCTAGACTCACCTAGAAAAAAGAGAGAAGTCTCAAGTAAATAAAATCAGAAATGAAAGAGGAGAAACTACAATGGATACCTCAGAAATACAAAAGATTATAAGAGACTACTACAGAAAGCTATATGCCAACAAATTGGATAATCTATAAGAAATGGATAAATTTTGAGAATCATACAACCTTCCAAAACTGGACCAAGAAGAAAGAGAATTTGAATAGGCCAATCACCAGTAAGGAGATTTAAACAGTAATCAAAAATCTCCCCCAAATAGAAGTCCAGGACCAGACGGTTTCCCTGGTGAATTCTACCAAACATTCAAATAAGACTGAAGGTCTATCCTTCTTAAATTCTTAAAAAAAAATGAAGAGGGGAAGCCTGCTAACTCATTCTACCATGCTAACACTACCCTGATACCAAAACCAGATAAGGACAACAGAAAAAAGAAAATTGCAGGCCCATATCACTGATGAACATCGATGCAAAAAACCTTCAAAAAAACACTAGCAAATCGAATACAACAATACATTAAAAAGATCATACACCATGAACATGCGTGATTCATTCCAGGGATGCAGGGATGGTTCGATATCCACAAATCAATCAACATGATGGTTCGATATCCACAAATCAATCAACATGATACACCACATTAACAAAATGAAGAATAAAAATCACACGATCATCTCAATAGATGCAGAGAAAGAATTTAACAAGATACAGAATCCATTCATGATAAAAACTCTGGATAAAATCGGTATAGAAGGAAAGTACCTTAACTTAATAGAGGCCATAAATCACAAACCCACAGCTAACATCATTCTGAATGGAGAAAAACTGAAAGCTATCCCTCCAAGAAAAGGAACCAGACAAGGATGCCCACTGTCACCACTCTTATTTAACATAGTATTGGAAGTCCTAGCCGGAGCAATCAGGCACGAAAAAGAAATAAAAGGGATCCCTATTGGAAAGGAAGAAGTGAAACTGTCACTCTTTGCACATGACATGATTTTATATATAGAAAACCCTAAAGAATCCACCAAAAAACTTTTAGAAATAATAAATGAATATGTAAAGTTGCAGGACACAAAATCAACATACAAAAATTGGTTGCATTTCTATATACTAACAATGAAGTAGCAGAAAGAAAAATTAAGAATACAATCCCATTTATAATTGCAACAAAAAGAATAAAATACCTGGGAATAAACTTAACCAAAGAGGTGAAAGATCTGTATGCTGAAAACTATAAACCATTGTTGAAAGAAATTGAATAAGACACAAAGAAATGGAAAGATATTCCGTGCTCTTGGATTGGAAGAATTAACATAGCTAAAATGTCCATACTTCCCAAAGCAATCTACAGATTCAATACAATCCCTATCAAAGTTCCAACAACATTTTTCACAGAAATATGACAAAGAATCCTAAAATTTATATGGAACAACAAAAGATCCCAAATAACCAAAGGAACCCTGAGAAAAAAGAACAAAGCTGGAGGTATCACACTCTCTGATACCAAAATATACCACAAAGCTCCAGTAACCAACACAGCACGGTACTGGCACAAAAACAGATAAGCAGATCAATGGAACAGATTCAAGCGCCAAGTAATAAACCCATACATCTATGGACAGCTAATTTTCAACAAGGGAGCCAAGAACGTATAATGGAGAAAGGAAAGTCGCTTCAGTTAATGATGTTGGGAAAACTGGATAGACATATGCAAAAGAATGAAAGTAGACCATTGTCTTACACCATTCAGAAAAATTAACTCAAAATGGATTAAAGACTTGAATGCAAGACCTTAAACCATGAAACTTCTCGAAGAAAACATAGTCAGTACACTCTTTGACATTGATATTAGCAGCATATTTTTTAAGTACCATGTCTGACAGGGCAAGAGAAAAAATAGAAAAAATAAACAAATGGGGCTACATCAAATTAAAAAGCTTATGCACAGCAAAGAAAACCATCAACAAAACAAAAAGACAACCTAACAACTGGGAGAAGATATTTATAAAACATAGATCTGAAAGGGGTTAATATCCAAAATATATAAAGAACTCATACATCTCAACAACAAAAAAAACTAACAACCCAATTAAAAACTGGGCAAAAGACCTCAATAGACATTTTTCTAAAGAAGATATACAGATGACCAACAGGCACATGAAAGGATGTTCAGCATCATTAACTATCAGGGAAATGCAAATCAAAACTACAATGAGGTATCACCTCACTCCCATCAGAATGGCTGTAATTAACAAGACGGGAAACAATAAGTGTTGGAGAGGATGTGGAGAGAAGGGAACTCTTATACACTGTTGGTGGGAGTGCAAACTGGTGCAGCCACAGTGGAAAACTGTGTGGAGACTCCTCAAAAAATCAAGAATAGAACTACCATACTATCCATCTATTCCACTGCTGGGTATTTATCCAAAGAACTTGAAAATACAAATGCATAAAGATACATGCACCCCTATGTTCATTACAGCATTATGCACAAGAGCCAAGACTTGGAAGCAACCTAGTGCCCAGCAAGGGACAAATGGATAAAGAAGATGTGGTATGTATACACAATGGAATATTACTCAACCATAAGAAACTATGAAATCCGGCCATTTGTGACAACATACATGTATCTTGAGGGTATAATGCTAAGAAAATAAGTCAGAGGGAGAAAGTCAAATACCATATGATCTCACTCCTAAGTAGAAGACAAAAACAATGACAAACAATCACATAGAGGCAGAGATTGGCTTGGTGTTACCAGAGGGGAAGGGAGTGGGAAGGAAGGGGAAAAGTGGCAATTAGGCACATGTGTGTGGTGATGGATTGTAACTAGTCCTTGGGTGGTGAAAATAATGCAATCAACACACGAATCAAAATATCATGTACACCTGAAATTTATATAATGTTACAATGTTACCAAAATAAAAAAAAAATCCTCACTTTATTCTCATTTATAAAGACTAACAGCCATGTTACCCCTGATAATTTACCTGCAAGGTGGAGTCTATTAGAACATGACACACTGTAACAGATCTTTCATTTTTTCCATGACTAGTATCTAACGGGTATATTTTCTATTCATTAGGAAGTACGCTTCTCATTAATTTTTATATAAAGCAAATTAATTATGAATTTATCACAGAAAATGTTGATGTTTAGTTATTTGACACACTACTGATGAGATTAAAAATTTGAGGAGAGGGGCCAGCCGGTGGCACAGTGGTTAAGTTTGCACATGCCACTTTGGTGGCCTGGGATTTGCTGGTTTGGATCCCAGGTGCAGACCTATGCACCGCTTGTCCAACCATAGTGTGGCAGGCATCCCACATATAAAGTGTAGGAAGATGGGCACGGATGTGAACTCAGGGCCAGTCTTCCTCAGCAAAAGGAGGAGGATTGGCAACAGATGTTAGCTCAGGGCTAATCTTCCTCAAAAAAAAAAATTTTGAGCAGAAAGATAATCTCCTTGCATTACAGAGAGCAAGTCTTGCATTGACCAAATTTTTTCCTAAGTAAGGGTCTCCATTTCTTTGATAGAAAGTAGAAGGCAATGCAACCTCCAGTCTTGAAACCCTCTGTGGTGCATGAGATAATAGGAATTTAGAAATTCCCTCCCTTGTTGCTGCCTAATTTTAGTTTGCCAAATGATATGGCATTTGTTACTCTTCAAGAAATTATTTTTCAAGAATAAGATTGCCTTATTTATTTTGTTTTACATAATTAAACAAAAACAGGAAGGAAAGAAAACTCATGACCACAGGAGAGTGAAATGCAATCACTAAGAACAATATGAAGTTGGAGATGGATTATATCCTTGCAGAAGACATAAGGAAAAAAATGCATGTATATTCTATATATGCCAGTACAGAGTATGAGTAATTACGCATGTTTTATTTGTTAAACATATATACATACGCAGTTGGAAATGTGATGATTTCTTTGTTGTTCAGCGGCACAGGGATCGAAGGAGGACAATCATCCATCTATCCATCCATTCATTCAGTAATATTTGAATGAGTACATACCCTGTGCTGAGCACTGACAGATACGACATGGAGAAGATATGACTTCCTGTTAATAACATCAACAAACCCACTTCCTTTTTCAGCTAGGTAATTTTAAACAGTGCAAACAGCTGATTGATTGAAAAGTTATGTTGTTTATTTTCTTAACAGAAAAGAAGTGTGAGATTCTGCCTTTCCCAGAGGCTCCCCGAAGGCTCAGGAGTTGAAATTTGTTGTTTAGGGTGTAAAATAAAAACAACAGTATTTGCA
This sequence comes from Equus asinus, assembly GCF_041296235.1. NCBI lineage: Eukaryota > Metazoa > Chordata > Mammalia > Perissodactyla > Equidae > Equus > Equus asinus. The sequence continues at coordinate 24,436,196 of NC_091812.1, forward strand.
TTCTTTTTTCACTGGGGGATTAAAACAGTGGCCTGCTTTGCCTGTCAACCACTTATAACATTGAGCATGACTACCTTGGAATTAGGAGCTCTAAGAGCAGGAAGACAGAGTCAGTACATTAAAGCAAATTTCTAATTCTGCATAACTAGCGTGCATTTACTTCATTAACTAGCAGTTACATTTCCCACGCCTTCAATTAACACTGGTTTCATTTTAAATGCTATCAGTTAAGACAAGATGCGATAAGAAAACATCATTGCCAGGCAGGAATTCCTCAAACACAGCTGATTTATCTCTTCGGCAATTCATTAAAATGCAAAATATATTGAAATTGATTTTCAGCACTTTCAGGCAGGAATGCTTCTAATAATGTTAATTTGCAAATTTCCTCTTCTTTTTTTTTTTTAAGTCTCTGTGCTGCCGTCGCCATGTTTCGCCGGAGGCTATTTGTATTGTGCAGACAGAAAATGAACAGCGAACATTTATTTCTCATATCTTTCTGAGAAACCTGAGGCGCATGAAGATATTTGTGCTGGAACAGGCGTAGTCAATCCTCTTCACTCCCTTCAGTTGCTATATATCACCAGCCAACTCCCAGCTAGTCATGCTGTAGCAATTAACCTGCCACTGCTCTCTGCTGTCAGGCTCAGTAATAATAAACTCCTCCCCCCACCACTCCCAGGAGACAGAGCTGTAGATTCGGGATCGGCAATGTCCAGAGAGGCTGAATTATTCAGAATCAGCACGATTAAGAAGATGACATGGTCCTAGTTAAAAAAGACGTTTAAACCTATTAAGGTGTAGGCAACTGATCTTGCCCTCTTTGGTGCACAGCTCCTAAAATAGGAATTCTTGAAAGGCTATTTACAATACTTCGCCAATTTCCAAGTTTATGAATAGAAGTATAAATACCAGGAGGAAAGCATCAGAGTCAGAATTTACAGCTCACGTAAACCTAGGAACTGGCTAAAAATAATCTTTTCACCCCAAAGAGACAAAGGGAGCAGGTTCATTTTGAGTAATTGGTCATGTTTCAACTGTTATTCTTAAAAGCAAAGAAAAAAATCCCTGTGTTTGCTTTTTTTGGGTCCGTTTCAAGTGGACCAAATTGTGATGAATTATAAATTAAAAATCCGGATACACAATCTGTCAGATAACAAGTTGTTAGACTCTGGAAATAGCCTATCCCTAACAATAAACCTTGTTTTTATGAGGATGGCAGTATTATAAATGTCATAATGGATTGCAAATGAACCAGCTGTTTATATTCTACTCCGTACATGAATGAGAGAAGAGAAGCCAGGAAATACAAGAAGATGAAGGAAAATTTACTAGTACCAAGTCACGGAAAAAAGCCCAAGGAACTCAATTTTTACGCATTCCCATCCAATTTACCCTTGCTGGTGACTTTTGGGGGGAAGTGTAGCTTTTGAAACCAATTGCATTATTCCACTTTAAGATGCCTTCTAGTATATTCAACAGACCCATCACAGTTATATGTTCCTTTTTCAGTCTCAAGCTGCCCTCACCATACGAGACTGGTGACTGTCAGAGGACTTTCAGAGAAGGATTTGAATGTAATTTCAAAGGCCAGACAGAGCAGCTTTCAAAACACCGCAAGCTTAAGAAAGCAGGGTTAGGAGCCCAGGAGGGGCAAGATTCTGGCTTTCTGTTTCTCACTTCACTCATTTCACTTCAAGCTAAAGCACCTTTGATCCCAACTAGGTGAAATCGAGGCAGCATGGCAATACTAAGTGAATGACCCCACCTACCCAAAGCTCTGCAAAGTGGCAATTATCTGTAACTGCATTATCGCCAGCATCATGCCCATTAGCCCGTGGAGACCAGAGATTCCCTTTGAGAACAGAAACGCTTAGCTCCTCTATGTATGATTAAATCTAGGTCCATCCATGAGATTTCAACAAATACCAGGCCACTCATGGATGCTTGATAGCAGATTACCATTTTCTGTACAACATGTATGAATTCATGTGTTTATTATGCAAAGATCTTATTTTGAGTTTCATGTCCTTTTTTCTCAGAGAGAACTAAAATCCAGCAAAGGATGCAGAGGAGGAGTACAGCACGACTTTACAAATTAGGAGTGTTGCTTTATGGGGCATTAGAATGATTCTATCTAAAAATCCAATCCAGAAGATAGCATTACCACTTGTTATGTTCGCATTTTCAGATAAGGCACCTCATCCTTGGCTGCAGGTCTCTTATCTCTGTAATATTCATGGAGTGCTAGCTTTCAATTAAACCATCCACAATTTTATGTAACTGAAAATATATATTTTACTGCTGCAGGAACCAGTAGTCAAGAAAAATTCTATATTTTAAATTTATTTTTAAAGCCTGGATAGTTTTATTGCCAATGATGTCATGAACAGTGCTGTCCTACAAAGATGACTAACTTTTGTCTTTCAAGAGACATGCAGATCATACCAAGGGTCCCAGAAGTTCACGAGACTCTTGACTTTTGCAGATATAATATTCAGATAGTTGACTTTGTCAGAAACCCTTGGAAGTCTGTGATATGTAATCATTTGTCATTTTCCTAAAGCATAAATTTATTCGCATGCATGGTGGATCTAGAATGCAGAGGTGAGTCATGAAGTCACTGATGACCAAACTGACCACCTGTCTTCTTCAAATATAGCACACCTCAACTGCCCAGACATTTTCTCAGTCTCTTTTTCTGGTACTCTCTTTATTCCCAAACTATAAATGTTGAGGTCCAAGGCTGTTAACGTCCCACTCTTTTCACTCTCCCAGATCATCTCATTCCATCCCAGGACTTAAAGTCCTGTGTGGATGTTGATAACTGCCAAATAAGTCATCCACCCAGGTCTCGTTCCTGAAATTCAGAAACATATACGCAATTGCTTTCTAGCACACCAGCACTTAAATTCAACATATCCAAAATGGAATCTGTAATAATGCCAGTAATGGACTTAATATTTACACTCATAATCTTTACAAAAACCCCATCAGGTAGGAGACTATCATATTCCCAATTTTAAAGATGAGGAAACTGCGGCTGGTAGAGATCAACGGTCTAGGCCATAAGGTTATAAGGAACTGTGATTTCGACCTAGGTCCGTCTGAGCAGAGTCTATGTTTTTAATCACTGTCCCCATGCTGCCCACCTGGGTTTCCTCGTTCCCCTATGTAACTCATCCTAGTGACCCTTTCCTGTCGCAGCTGTACAATTACTTCTTCAGGGACGCCTTTTCCGATCCTACAGAGGAATTTGCATTTTCAGGACTAGAGTTCTACAAATATAAAATACCTTTTTTTTTTAGAGAGCCCGCAATTACGTATTTGATTTTCAATCTTCTCAATAGCCTGGGAAATACACAGGGCAGATGCAGTTGAGAAACAACGAGAGAAAAATGGGTGAGAGACAGAATAGTCTAGAAAGAGTGAACAGCAAGTGTGAAGGCCCAGGCAGGGAAAGCAATAAAATAAAAGTGGCATTCTCAAGTAACAGGATGAATTTCTTTGCAGTTAGAACACAAAGAATGAAAGCAAGGAGGGGCAAGAGGCTAGACCTGAAGAGTAGACCTAAAAGGTGCTAGGTTACAGTGGGTTTTACAGATCCTGTTAAAGATTTAGAAATGTATTCTAAGGACAGAACAAGAATGTTTCAGACAATGGGAAATGAAAACCCAAAGCTTATTTACCTACTTAATTTTCGGTCACTGATGAGCAAAGCTGACCTCGGAGACTGAAGGTCCAAAACTTTTGTCCAATGCTTGGCGGGTACCAATAAAGAATGGCAGAAGAAAAATGACAAACTGTGATCTTTTTCCTTATGCGTGAAAGAGCCAAGTACACCAGGGTACCTTGTCTAAGTAAGATATTTAGAGAATAGAGTTAGACATTTAGAGAATGCACATATATATAAAACACACATGTGTGTATACATATACGTATATATTTAATTAACAGACTTTATCTTTCTGGGCAGTTTTAGGTTCACAACAAAATGTGCGGAAAGTGCAGCTTTCATATATCCCACCCACACAGCCTCCACCACTATCAACATCAGGCGCCAGGGTGGTACGTTGTTACAACTGATGGATCTACGCCGACACATCATTATCACCCAAAGTACATAGATTACATTATAGTATCATACGAAGTAGTTTCACTGCCCTAACAATCCTCTGTGGCCCACCTATTCATCCCTCCCTTTCCCCTATCCCCTGGCAACCACTGATCTTTTTACTTTCTCCTTAGTTTTGCCTTTTCCAGAATGTCGTATAGTTGGAATCAAACATAGCCTTTTCAAATTGGCTCCTTTCACTTAGTAATATTCATTTAAGTTTCCTCCATGTCCTTTTGTGGCTTGATGGCTAATTTTCTTTTTAGTGCTGAACAATATTCCGTTGTCTGGCTGCACCACAGTTTATTTATCCATTCACCTACTGAAGGACATCTTGGTTGCTTCCAAGTTTTTCAATCATAAACAAAGCTGCTATAAACATACATGTGCAGGTTTTTTTATGGACATAAGTTTTCAAGTCATTTGGGTAAACATCATGAAGCATAATTACTGGATAATATGGTAAGGGTGTAAGGAAGTGTTATGAGAGACAAGGCCAAGATTGTTCACACTAGCATACTCCCAGTTACTATGTACACGTGCAAAAGCTGGGCAGTGAAGAAAGCTGACGGGAGAAAAATGGATTTATTTGAAATATGGTGTTGGAGGAGAGCTCTATGGATACCCTGGACCACCAGAAAGATGAACAAGTGGGTCCCAGAGCAAATTAAGCCTGAACTATTGCTAGACGCAAAAATGATCAAACTGAGGTTGTCTTACTTTGGGCACATCATGAGAAGGCAGGATTCTTTGGAAAAGACAATAATGCTGGGAAGAGTAGAAGGCAGCAGGAAAAGAGGAAGACTTTTAAATATGAGATGGATTGACTCCATAAAGGAAGCCATAGGCATGAGTCTACAGGAGCTGAGTAGGGCTGTTGAGGACAGGGCATTTTGGATATCACTCATTCATGGGGTCTCCAGGAATTGGAGCCAATTCGATGGCATGTAAAACATGTGGTAAGAATATGTTTAGTTTTGTAAGAAACTGCCAAACAATCTCCCAGAATGGCTGTACCATTCTGCATTCCCACCAGCAATGAATGGGAGTTCCTGTTGTTCCACATCCTCATCAGCATTTAGTATTGTCAGTGTTCTGGATTTTGGCCATTCTGATAGTGTAGCAGTATCTCATTGTTATTTTAGTTTAAGATTCCGTAGTGAAATATGATCTTTTCATCTGCTGATTCACCATCTGTATATCTTCTTTGAGGAGGCATCTAAGTCTTTTGCTCATTTTTTAATAGGTTTGTTCTTCTTATTGTTGAGTTTTGAGTTCTTTGTATGTTTTAGATCACAGTAGTTTATCAGATATGCCTTTTGCAAATATTTTCTCCCAGTCTGTGGCTTGTTTCCTTATTCTCTTTATCTTATATTTTATAGTTATTAAAGTAAGTTCTTGAATTCCCTCTGTGTACTTAGCCACATGGAGCATTCAGATATGTAGAGCATTAAGAATCCAATGAATAACAATTCAAACAACAATTTTATTTAAGAGTTGACTTGTGCAAGGCACTGCATATTGTAGGTATGCATGTGTCCCATTTCATTTCTGTCCTCAAGAAATTTATAGCCATAATGATGATGGGGAAGACAGGCCCACAAACCCAATTCCAGTCTTTTCATTAACACAGAACAACAACAATTTTTAAAAAGCCATCTCCACTGTCTTTGTTTCTGTCTTTCTGGTCCCAAAATCATGCTCATTACTCTTCCCTTAAAGTTTTCATCACCCTAAAGATGCCCTTCCTGAATTCAGGGACCTTGGCATTCCTATGGAGTTTTCAGTGAAGTAGTCTCCCGTCTTTCCGACATTTTATCCTTTCTGTCCTGAGCTCATCCTTTTATTTACTCCAGAGAGAGCTTCCAACACCAGTGCCGGGAAGCATGAACTCCAATCCTGTAACCATGCAGCCCCAGTTCCAGAAGGGTTAAAGGAGAGATTACTACTACAGGCTACAGTTATCTGGGAAGATGTCACAGAAAAGAAATTCAAGCTGAACCTTAAGAGATAAACAGGATTCAGCAAAAAGAGGGGGGAAAAATGTCAGAGAAATGAAAAGTTACCAGGAAGAGGAAAAAGTCTCAGGGACCATATAGCAAACCCACCAAACTAGATCCAGTAGGAGAGGCAAATAGGGGAAGGGTGTGGACAAGTCTGCAAAGCTAGCCTAGATCTAATAATAACTCTTTTCCTCTAGATGTCTCAGAGTGCCTTGCACCCCTGCTGTACTGCCGTGTCGTAATCAATAGGTAACCTTTACCGAGTACTCTCTAGTACCAGGCACTTTTCTAGGTGCTTTAAATTACAGAGTTGCAAAACCTGGTCTCTGGCAGAGAGTCCCATTCTAGATGTCTACCTCGTAACCACTGCACTCTATACCGATTCCCTCAACAGAGCTTCATAACAACCCATTCTCCTTTTCTAAAAATAATAGTAACTGTTATGAGTATGCTGAATTCCACTCTTTTTCCTTCTTCTGTGATCTTATTACAAAGTCATTTATTAAAAGAGGCAAATATGAAAGGGTCAAACAATTAAAAAACTACAGTTACAGCAGTGTATTTGTTGCTCCTGTAACAAATTTCCACAAACTTAGCAGGATAATATAACTCAAATTTACCGTCTTACTGTACTGGAGGTCTGAAGTCCAACACGAGGCTTACTGAGGTGTCAACAGGGCTGCCTTCCTCTCTAGAGGCTCCAGGGGAGAATTCATTCCCTTGCCTTTTTCCAGCTACTAGAGGTAGTCCTCATTCCTTGGCTTGTGGCCCCCTTTTCCACCTTTAAAGACAGTAACCGCAAGTTGAGTCCTTCCCACATGGTATCACACTAAACTTGTACCTTTCATCACATCTTTCTTTGCTCTCCTCTTCGATCCCCCTCTTCCACTTTTAATGCTGCTTCTGATTACATTGGACCCACCCAGATAATCCAGGTGAACCTCCCTATTTTTAATAAACTATTAGCCTCGTTAATTCCTTCTTGTCATGTAACCTAAGATATTCACAGGCTCTGAGGGTTAGGATGTGTGCATCTTTGGGGGGCCATTATTCTGCCTACCACCGTGCTCCATAAATAGCATTTATTTATCAGTATTTTAAGTGAAGAACTTAAAGAAACACGAAACCATTAGTTATGAAATGATTAATATTGAGTTAATAAAATCTTCCTAATATTTTACAACTGTCTTGCTCCCACTTAATTCCACAGCAACAGTCTTTTTAGCAGCTCAAATGTATGAAGTCTGTTCAAAGTATTTAACTTCCCTTTCATAGAAACAAAAACCCCTGTCTTTTCACAGTCATATGGGGCCTGGAATTTATACAATCTTTAATTAAATTACATAATGACAGCGATAATTATACCTGGGATAAATGCATGGGGAGAAACACAACTGAGTGTTGGTAAACACATAACTCAGCTGGAGAAGCAGAAGCGTTGGGGCTCGATAGAGGGACGCCTACTGGTAACAGGCACACAGCACCCAGCAAACATCCATCCGTGCATTTTGCAGGAGGAGTGGAAATGTTTATTAACCTGGTAAGCCAGTTGACGGGAAGTTTTTAAAGAAAGCTTCTGCTCCCCTACAAACAATAGAATACAGACTCTGCAGGCAGACCTGAGTTCTAATCCCTTCTCACTCCTGCCTTACAAGTTGGGTGACTTTGAGCAAATCAATTAACGTCTAAGAAGTTAGTTCTGTTCTCTTCACTGTCAAAGGAGGATTAAGATACTACCTACTTGAAAGCATAGTGGTAAAGACTAATGTAGGTCTTACAGATAAAGATCTTCATTGGGTAACTATTCTGTCAATCACGTATATTTGCATACTGTTTCCATTATTTCTTTGAATAAGTTCCTAGACAAGAATTGCGGAATGGATATGTTTACAAATTCCTCAATTTTTATATACAACTATTACCAGAATAATCTCCAGAAATATATACCAATTTCACTCCTAACTACAATGTAGGACGATACCTATTTCCTTAGCAAACTTCCCAAGACACCTTATTTAAATATTGCCGATTGAGTTGCCTAAATAAATAAAAAGTACCAGAAATTGTTCTTTTTATTTGAATTTTTGTGATGATTGTGTTTTGGAATGTTTTTATATGAAATAATATTGACTATTTTATTTTGTCTTTTTGTGAATTGCTTGATAATATCCTTACCCCATTTTAACTGGTGTGTTTATAGTTTTTCCATTGATTTGTAAGAATTTCAAATATTGAGACTTTTGTCTTTTACATCCTTAATTATTCTAATTCATGTTTTTCTCTCTATTTTATTTATGTGTCCTAAGGATCTCCTTGAAAGACAATTCCCAAATTTCTTCTGTCCTCTGGGGGGAAAAAAGTCAATCTTGAAACACCATCTGCCTGAGATTTCCTGTGGCTAGTAAATTTCCTAATAATAGTAGCACATGCGTTTCAGTATTCATCAAAGAGTTCATTTGAATCTCTAATAATTACTTGACTTTTTAAGAAACCACAACTATTTTCAGAAAATCTTTTTCTTCTTTACGTTCTTCTCACACCTTAGGTGCCAAACCAGCTTGCATTTGTGATCCCTGACTTGTTTTCACCAATCAATGTCTATTCTTTTTTAATTGCGTATTTCACTAGGCTTGCCTTTATTTAGCAACTGTTACCTTAAAGCTTATTATTATAGCACCTCTGTCTGTTGAGTAATGTCAACATCCTTCCCGTCATCTCAGCACTTCTAATCCCCCTCCTCACAGCCCCCTCTCTGAATGAAAAGCAAGGCAGTTTTTGTTGGAGGCTTTGAATGAATAATTCATTTGGAAAAATGGTCCGTGTTGTGCATGTTCAGAAGACAGAGCACTTCTCCCATCAGTCACAATGGCTGGGGTAGGACTAAGTGCTGTTCAGAGTGTGCTGCTGAGGGCGGCTGCTGAGATTGCCGACTGTGCTAATCCTGACCATCCTTCTTTGTCTTTTGTGACAGGAAGATTAAGATTCAGGGTCTGATTTAGTTGTTGCAGTTAGGCTGTATTTCGCTTGGTTATTTCAAGCCTTCTTTTAAATTACCAACAGGGTCTCATCACCATCCCCTCGAGCTCTAAGAAATCTTGACCTAAGTATCATTCTCCTGGGGTGGTGCAGCATGGAGGAGCGACCTTTCACTTCAGAGACCTTGGGTTTGAGTTCTACATCAGCCATTTATGAAGTTGGTAGTTCAGGTAAGATACGTAACCGTGAGGAGCCTTATTCCCTTATCTGAAGATGGAAGTGATTATTGCTACGACGCAGATTGTTTATGTGTGTGGCTGTGTGGATTCCACAGGGAACTATTTTATGGAAGCACCCCAGCACTATGCCTGGAGATGGCAGGTTTCTAGTTAATGATCATGTCCTTTTAATTAATTCCTTCTTCACCGCTGTCTCCATTATCTCTTTTCCATCCTCTACTCTGTTAAACACACGCAAAATATTGAATGAGTTTACCATGTTCCTGCCTAACAACTTTGACTATTTCCTGATTTTCAAGAGTTCACGAGATAAAGTCCACTCGCCCCAGCATGATCCCAATCAGCTGCCCCCTCCCCACGCACCCAATGAGTTCATTGGACTGTCTCCATGGAAATGCTATTCGCTCTTTCCAAGTTATTTCATGTTACTTCAGTCTCCAGGCCCAGCGGATCCTTTTCCCTGCCTGAGTTGTCCATTCTCTTAAGTGCAGTTGCAAAAATTGTAGTCCTCTTTTAAGACACAGCAACATGTAATACACTCCCTCTGAATTTTTCCCAGACTTCCATCAGCATCTTGGGCCCCGTCTCCACGCTCCCAAAGACCATGTGCACGCATTCACTCTCATTCTTCTCTCATCATAGGATAATACGTGGCCATGTCTCCGTCTCCCAATTAGACGGTGAGCTCCAATAAGCATGAATATAGTACCTTAATGTCTCTTTGTTTGCCTTATAGAAATTGCCTCAAGGAATTTTTGGTGAATAAATGAATGAATGCTTGAATGAATGAAGTATTGACTATTTCAAGGAACAACGTCATATACATTAAAAAATACTAAAATTATTATGTCTCGATGACTTGGTGACAAGAACATCAGAAAATGCCTGTTTTGTATCTTTAATCAAACATCTGTGGAACCAGTTTTTAAAACACGTTGCTAAATAATAAGTGCATTGATCTTACTGTTTACACGCACATCTCCCCTCACCCGCCCCTGCCTCCCTGACTGCTTTCCCCATTTCATTCCCTGTCTTCCTTCCGCCTTTTGAAGACAGTAGAATTAAGAGGGATTATTAGGATATCCCTGCAGAGGCTGGTAACCTCCGCAGTGACATCTGGAATCCAGCCTGTTTTACTCACTGGGTCTATAAAGCATCCTTACAAATATTAGCTGGTAAGGCACCTTGCTCTGCTCACCCTCTCCTTCCTGGCTTGGCAGTGGCTCTGTTCTGCATCTTGTCTTGGAATTTACCTTCCTTTTCTCCCCTAGGGGGCATGTCTTGTCTTAACTCGTGCAGGCTAAAACTGCTATGCAGTGAGCCACATATCATAAAAGCCTTAAGGGATTTTTCTCCTGCAGTTTCCACGTGATGTCCATTGATTTCTCAGGAAGTGCCCCAGCGCTTTTTCTGTCTCCCTCAGGAGAAAATCTAGCGTCCTAGCGCAGAATGTATGGGCTGATCAGCCCTTCCACACCAACACTGAATGTATTTATGGATAGGTTCCATACACTAGAGAGCCTATGCCTGCACCAGAAGAACTCAGAACTAATGCTGCCAGCATCTGCTTGGAGGAAAAACAACCTAGGGACCCACAAGAGAACAACACTATATTCTTTTAACTTATTCCTTAAAACAAAAAATTAGATTAAGACTAAAGGGTAAATGCTACTTGAGATGTGCTACTGGTCATACTTTCCACTTATGGACACTATGAATATAAACTAAGTGTGTGTGTGTGTGTGTGTTTGATATCTGTCACTACAGAGCTGATGACCGAGAGACCCAATATTCTAATGAAGGGGATGAATATGGATGGTTTGATTTTTCTTTTGAGTTGTGCCAATGATGATAGCAACAATGATTATAACCGCCATTAACAGAGTACACATCATGTTACACTTTGCACGCAGTATCTTATTTAATCAGCAAAACAACCTGTAAAATAAGGAATTATTATCTCTATTTGACAGAATAGAACTGAATGCTAGAGCTGAATGCTAAAGCTCTTGGGCAGCTTGCCGAATGTCACAGTTAGGAAGAGGAAAGGAGAGGTTCAAAGTCTGATTCCTATCTCCAGTATTTATCACTGCACAATACTGCCTCCTGCCAGTTCAAGAATATTCTACTTCTACAGCTTACTATTCCCAAATTGTTTAAAATATAACGCTATTATAATGTAACTAATCAATGAGAACAATGCCTCCTGGATTTGATAGCTCAGGAAAATCACCTTTTTTTGGTCAAAATTGATTTCATTAAAAAGACAGAACCCTGGAACCCACCGGAGACCTACTGGGTAAGGCTGTCCTTAAGTAGGACTCTAGAAATCTCTGTTCATATACCTCCCCAGTTAATTCTGATGCAGCCTGCCTGGCACAGCTTTGTGAGCACATGGTTGGGAACCATGCCTTAGGCTCTAAGCGTTTGGCCAAGGACTGCATCTGTCACAAAAGGCCTGGCACGCAGTAGCCACTCAACGAATTGTTGTTGAACTGAATTGTTGAACCATCCATCTCTGTCGTGATATTCCCACATTAGAATAATGATGAGAACGATTTTTCCTCTATTGTTTCGGAAGGGAAATCCACTGGAATCCATGATGCAGCTCAACCTTTAGTGTTCAGGGAAAACAGTCAGGCAGCTGCAGTGGAGACTCTCTCAGCAGAGTTTTGCATTAAGCAGAAAGGCTACACTCAAGGTAGACATTTCCTTCCTAGGACAATATGGGCATCTATCATTAAGGTTTATGGGTATTTATACATGTCATTACTATTACTGGTTTCTCCTGGGTCCTGGGGAGAATCAAGCTGAATGCCTATAAAATACAACAAGCTCCTAAGAGAAAGATGCTCTCTAAAGATATAGCATTACTATAAATTTCAGCCATTTCCTCCAGCCTGAAAATGCTGTCCTGGGGAGAACGATCACTTAGCAGTCATTGGCTCGTTTCCTAAGCCAGTAGGAAACAGACCTCACTCCAGGGCATGGTGAAAGTGGGGGCATGGGGTCACTGGGGTAAAGGACAGGAAACAGCTATCAAAAGTGACAATCATCTATTTTTCCAATCTATATCAGTTATAAATATAGCCTTATCAATAGCTGGTGTAATCATAACAAAAATGTGGGCTTACAAAACTCCGTTACCTGTTCATAAATAGAATACCATCTTCTTAAAGGAATTTGTTTCATTTTCTGGTTTTCTTACTGCTGCAAGGACCCGACCCAATTTGCCACGTGGCAACATCTGGGAGACTGATTCTCCTCTTTACTCTTCAAGAAGTATCAGCCATCTCAATCTCCATCAGATTCTCACCATAGCTAGCTATTTGAACAAGGACAGGTCCCTTGGAGTTCATCTTTTAAACTGAAAGACAAAATTCCTTTACTCCTCTCGTACAAGTGAGACTAAATGTCTCTGACCTGCTCAGAATCTTGGAGAAGTGCCATCTTTTGGCCTGTGGGTAAATATAGCGCTTCACCAGTTTCTGGGTATTCTACACCCAGTTGGGATGTATGCCTAAGTAAAAACAACATTTTAGGAGAAATAGATATTTTTGTAGACAGGTGAAGAGAGTGTAAATTATACAGCCATTTTGAAAAGTAATGGTGCGATGTGATTAAAAGACTTGGAAATATTAATAATAAATATATTATATGCCTTTATATTATACTTATATACATATTTATATAATATAATAAATATAAAATATTTTACATACACTACCAAAATACAAATCTGTATTATGTGTTACATATATGTAAATCCTTTATGTATTTATAGTATTCTGCTGGTGACCTTGTCTTCTTCTGTGAGTTCTATGCTGACAGCCCCCAGACGTCTCTTCTACCTCCTCATTCCAATGGAGACCTGCCTTTCCAACATTGTTTTAATGACTAACAGACATCTCAAAACTGAACTCTTCATGTTCCCTGCCAAACCTGTTCTTCCCACAGTCTTCCCCATCTCAAAGAGGAACTCCATTCAACCATTTGCTTGAGTCAAAAATCTCAGCACAGGGGCCAGCCTGGTGGAGTAGTAGTTAAGTTAGTGTGCTCCATTTATGCGGCCCAGGGTTCGTGGGTTTGGCTCCTGGATGCAGACCTATACACCGCTTACTAAGCCTTGCTGTAGAGGCATCCCACCTACAAAATAGAAGAAGATTGTCACAGATGTTAGCTCAGGGCCACTTTTCCTCAAGCAAAAAGAGGAAGATTGGCAACAGGTGTTAGCTCAGGGCCAATCTTCCTCACCAAAAAAAAAAAAAAAACCCTCAGCATTATTGTTGACTCGGGTCTTTTTCTCACAGCAACTACCATATTCCATTGTCTCTACTTTCAAAATAGATCAAGAATCCAGATGCACTTGATCACTTCCATCACCCCTACTCCTCAAAACCACCAACACCTTGGAGGTCAGAAGAGAAGTCTGACTAGAGTTACATATTAAGGAGTCACCAGCAAATTGATATATCTAAAAGCCTTATGAATGGATGGGATCACCTAGAGAAAGAGTGAGGAGAGAGAAAAGAATATAACCCAAGAAAAGGCCATAAGGAACTTTAACATTTAGAGCTTAGATGTAGAAGGCAGAGACCGAGAAGAGTTGGAAGGACAACCCAGGCTCGTGCTTTGTTAGAAGGGAAATCATGTTAGATCAGCAATGGAGGAAAAGCTGGGTATGTTCTGGGTGGGGAGCAGCTGCATAGTCCTCCTAAAGGTTGTTCCAGAAACTTCCTGTCATACAAATAGTGCTCTGGCCTAGGGTCACTGTGAGAGAGGACTTGAGCCTCAACCACAGAAAGCAGTTCAGCCCCATCTATTTCCCCAGATTCACTAGACCCAGGTCACGTGTTTTGTGGAACAAAAGGAAAAGAAAGTGTCAGGCCCTGCCCAGGTGGGTTCCAGTCTCAGAATGCTGTAGGGAAACCCCAATCTTTAGTGGCACAGACTCCTCAGTCCGTTGCAGGGCAACAGCCCTCATTGGCTATCACATGACCCAAGTTCCTGTTGGCCACCAGGTCACCACCCAAGAGGCTATCCTGAAAGGAAAGACAATGGAATTCCTGAGAGGAAAATCACCACCGTGCATGATGTCACAGGTGAGGCTGGACCATACTTGGAGACACCATCTCGCCCAGCCGCAGTCCTGCAACACCTTGGATTCTCCAGGTACGTGTACCAGGAAGGAGAGTCTGTGATGTTAAGTTAGAAACTCTAGAAGAAACTCCCCCTGAGGGCACTGAAGGATGAAGAGAGGAAGAAGAGAACAGAGGGAGACGTGAGGCTGTCAGCAGCTGAGCGCTGGCAGTTCTGGGAGCAGAAGGAAAGCAGACAGTGGACCACCAGCCCCGAAAGCAGGGCAGACAGGGAGCCATAGAACGCAAGTCTCCTCCTATCCCCATCCATGTCAGAGATTCCCAGAGGGAATTAGGGAAAGGAGCCCTGAGGAAAAGTGGATTTCCTCTACTCAAAAGGGTAAAAGACTCTGAGGCCCATTTAGACTTGAAATATTCTTATAAATGTAAGGCCTGGGATATTTTTATCACATTTATTTTCTAAATTGTCTTTAATAAGCAAGAACCACTTTGACTATATTTTAAAACAACAAAAAAAGAAATTAAAAGGAAATGACCATAGTTTTCCCACTTATATTTTTTTCCTCTATAGTTCTAAAAGATTTACTTGCATTCCTATTACAAATCTCACGTAGGATAGCTGGCAAATATCCCATTTCATTGACTGAAAAATGGAGTACTGGAGAGATTAATGGACCTTCTAAAGGTCAAAATTCCGAACACTAAATCCTGGGGGTAATTTTTCTCTAAGCATAAATTTCTGATCTCAACATGTTCAAGCAATTGCCAAATTATAATTTCCGCTTTTGTCCCAGATTCTAAATTGGTGAGCGCTGTACCAGCTGATTTCAGGCTAATTGTTCAGGTGTTAAAAATGGCATGTGGCTTTATTTCCGTTAAAATGCAGTTGACTGGCTGTTTTCCTTTCTTCTACCTAAGGCCTCTCTACACCTCCTTTCCAGTTGGTTCTTTCTTGAGGACATACGTCAGACGGAATCTCTCTTTCCCCAAATTTCTCGAGTGGGAACCTTCTTTTTTGTCAACAAGTACTTTAGGGGTATTAAGGTATTTAAATAGTTTACACATATATGTGGAAGATTACTGATGTGTTATTGAATGCCTCACTCAAGAGTAAAGATTATACTGCTCTGTACCAGAAGTTTGCAAATTTCTGTACATCGTGCTGTGCAAAATCTGACAACTTTAATTCTAAAATCTCGTCATGTTTTACTTGTATTAAAAGTTATCTATCTTATCTTTAGTTGAATATTTTCTTTTGGAGAGATTGTACATTTTAAAATACTGTTTAAAGCGTAGAGCATATATTACATTTAAAAAAAGATGTAGCTTTTGTAATATCACAGTAATTCCTTCACTTCTTAAAAAGTGTAATAAATGCTTAGTTGTGATATGTTCAAAAAAACATATTTATAACATGGATGACACACTTTGTAACAAACAGAATTTTATAACAAAATCATAGATGCTAGTGCCATTGGGGGATCATTTACATAAATAACATCTATCCGTTTTGCTTAAATTTTATGTTTGACATGAAATTTATATTAGTAAATATGGTTAAAATACCAATGCTTTTGTTTTTAATTGACTTATCTATTTTCCTTTCAAGTCCAAGGTAAGGGGTAGGGACAGGCAGGGAGAAAAAAAAGAAAGAAAACAAATCACAAACATCAAATACTAAATAAACTCTCAGTTGTTAGTTTTATAATGATAATACCAGAGAACAAAATATATTTTTATGAAAGTTTCATTCTCTTGTCCTTTCTTTTCTAAAGGTAAGCCCACCAAGTGCCAGTAATTACTCTCGTAGGAAGAATCAGAAAAACAAAATTGTGCTATTAAGAGCTGAGAAGCAAGACATGTCTTTTAGAAACAATTTAAATGAATATGGTTTCCTACTGAGTTACGGTGTTGCCAGGTAAATGACTCTTTTGACCACTTCTCAAGCATAAGCCTGAAATGAGTAAACATTATTGCTCAAGCTCCTGGCTTAGGAAAAACATACAAGTAATCTCATATCTACTCTCCTTCCATGTTGAGCACAAGCACAAATGGTCCTCGCTTCATCAGTGTTGGGGAGAGGCCAGGGAAGGAAGGGTGGACAGCCGGCATGGAAGGGCACGTGGATAATAACTTGATAGAAAAAGAAGGGAATCAATTCAGGAAGGACAGCTCTGTCACTTCATAGTGAGACAGGCCAATGAGGCTGGGATGGCAGGTCTGCCAAAAAAGGAAGAATCAAAAGCTAATAAGCTTTTCGAGTTGAAAGAAGACATGGCAGTTTAACTCAATAATCTCTCATTTCAAAGGAAAGGAATTTCAAGTCTGGAGAAGTGATGTGGCTTGCTGAAGATTAGACAACTAGTAAGTGAGAAAGCCAGGCTTTGCACCAAGAGATTCTGCTTTCCGTTACGTGTTCTAGAAGTATTCTCCCACTGCCTCTGGTAGAGGTGGAGCCAGAGGGTAATGGAATCTACCTGGGGTCCAGTTTGTTTTCCTTTACTATGGGAATTAATGCAGACATTTGGGAAAGATGGCAGAGACTGTGATGACCAGTAGGGACTAAAACTTTGGCTTAAGCAGAAATAAGTTTGAAGATATTAAATACCCAAAACCAGATCAAGATGATGTGGGCGGGGAGGGTGGGGAAGACGGGAGTTAGACACTCATACAGAAACAAAGCAGAGGCTTGCATATCAGGAAGTGATGGTTGTTTGTCAGGAAAGTCTAAAAGAAGGTCTAGGGACAATAGCTTTGCATGTCAGGCGCATCTATGTAAAGGCTAAAGGTTGTCGGGGGAGAGGGTGGGTTTCACTAACAAGGTTCACTGATCTCTGTCATGTGGACATGTGGGGACTTCCCAAGCACATTTACCTGGGAAGTTTCCCACTTCCACTGGGTCTTAAAAGTACCCTGTGTTCTGAACAGGGCTTTCCACCGCAGTCCAGTATTTTCGCTTCACTATCAGAAGGCAACAATCGACACGTTCAAACCATCAAAGAGAAACTAAGCAGGTCTAATTTACATAACTGTAGAGACCTGTGAGGTCTTCTCCTTTCTCCTGTCCTCAAGCAGCCCATTTCTACAGATAATTTTTATTATGTTTTACATTTCTTAAGCCAGCATCTCTTTTTAACATTTTTGGCTAATTAATAACGAGTTTCTGTCGTGTAGTTGATTCCATTTAATCAATGAGGTCACCAGAAACACTGAATCCAACATTGTTCATTAAAATTGTCACCATTCTAAACCGCCGATAGTTTCTAACAACGTCAGATGGGCAGCAACTAGAACAATGATCACTAATGGCAACATAACCCCCTGTGTCCTGGCCATACTTTAACCCTCAAGTTCAAATTTCAATTACGTTGGGTAAAGCTCACAGATTCAGTGGGAAGCATGGGGCTTAACTTTTTCACAAAAATGGTACCCAGCTCAAAACAGCCGATGGGGCTTTCCAACCCCTGTGTTTTCCCAGCGTCTAGAACAGAGAATCCTGTTTGAGTGATGTGCTGAAATTGTTGCTGCCAATGCCTCTGATTCATTGTGTTCTTCCTGAACTGTAACTCATTACCAGTTTTGTTTTTCCAAGTTAGGGGAAAAGAAAACTAGGTAATTAATTTTGTTTGTGACATTGAAAAAGGCTTTTACATAATCTTGCATGCTGTATAGTGCCAGTTTAAGCCAATTCCATTATCCCTCATCCAAATTATAAAATACAGAAACTCTGAAAATCAAGTTTTTTTAACAGCAGCATATTTATTTAATGGCAAAACCCGACTTTAACTGATATGACCCCATTTGGACTCTATTTATCTCACATCTAAATGTGGATATCTATGCTGTTCATTGTAAAACATTTTTTTTTTTTTTAAAGATTGGCCCTCAGTTAACATCTGTTGCCAATCTTGCTCTTTTTTTCTCTTGTCCCCCAAGCACCCCAGTACATAGCTGTATATTCTAGTTGTAGGTCCTTCTAGTTGAGCTGTGTGGGACACCGCCTCAGCATAGCCTGATGAACGGTGCTAAGTCCGCACCCAGGATCCAAACCGGGGAAACCCTGGGCGGCCGCAGGGGAGCACGCAATCTTAACCACTCGGCCACGGGGCTGGGCTCATTGTAAAACTTTCAATGTGTTTGATTAGGGGGAGCTGCTTTGGGACACACTAAGGATCATTACCTAATATATGTGTGTGGCCTGCAGTATCATGGTAAAACCTGAAACATTCTGAATTCCCAAACTTAACTGACCAAATCAGTTTTAGGTAAGGGATTATGAACCTGAAAAAGTAAAAATCAGGTATTGTCTAAGACTGTGGAAAGTGATTCTGAAAATTGCCTCTGTTTAAATAAGCAGTTCTTATTGGGTGGTCCACATATTGAGACTCTTTGTCCCCCAGCAGGTTTTGTCTGGGTTTATTTTTCACGTTATTTTGATTTTATTTTACTTTACTTTATCTTGCTATTTTATTTTGCTTTCCAATTTGTGTGCTCATGAAAACCTAGCAGACTGAGAACACTCGAGACTTTCACACAGCTTCTCCCTGGTGGTCACTGGCCACGCGGCCTTTCTGATGCTGCTGGGACGGTGCCTCGGGGCTGTTGACCTGGTTATTCTTGTGACGAGAGACATATTTATTCAAAGAACACTCAATACTTGGCCTCTTTGCTGAGACTTCCAACAAAGGACCTAATCGTGAAAAGAAATGCTGTTTATTTGACCCACGCTCATTGCCCCCCGAACACCTTGTTTCTCATTCAGTTCCATTGCAGTCACACAACTATGCAGGAATCTTACCCCCTTTTAAAAGTAACCACTTTGAGAAGGAAAAAAAAAAATAGTTTCATATCTTCCCAGGTATGTTCTGACAATAAAGCCTTTTTTTTGTTTTCAATGTATTGCTTCACTTTTCACAGTTTGGATTGGAACTAGAATTCTATTTAAAATCCACGTATTAGTTTTTAGTTGCCTTTCACAAGGACAGTGGTTTTATTTCGTGAAAATTGGTACTGAATTATATATGTTAGCTTTCTGGACAAAGAATGTTAAGTAGATATGATCCGTTATTGATTCTGATATTGAATTCCAAAAGGGAGAGAGAATATGAACAGAACCATAACATCAAAAGGCCCTGTTTTGGCAAGAAAGCATTTTTAAAATATTCATTATGTACATGATTTTCTGTCCATGAAGCTCATCTTGGGTGTGTAGCTTACAGTTGGAATGAGGGAGAGAAAGAGAGGGAGTTCTGTGGCCTGGGACTATTCAACTCAAATTTATTCAATAAGACAAAAGGAGCTGTGAGTATGAAATCCAAACGCACTGGTTTTTTTGCCCTCATTGAAAATGGGGGGAAAAACACAGAATTTGGACTCAGTATATTTTCAGGCTATAGACTGGAAACCAGCTGAAGTTAATTTAGAAGTCGACGCTGAGAGGAAAACAAGTGGGAGCTATGCAACCTACATATATTCATCTGGGGGCATTTAAAATGCCTCTCACTGAAAGAAGACTCTTTGGAAGGCCACTAGCAGTGAATATTTAATGAATAGTCATGAGCTTTCAATAAATGGCTGGTTCTTATGAATTCGGTGGAAACCTCAGTGGGGAGGAAAGCAGAGACCATGAAGCCACAGGGATGTTTCAACTCCTACGAATTAGCACTGCTTCAGAAAAACCACCACCAACCTTTAAACAGCTTAAGCAAAATGTCAAGTAAACCAAGTACCTACCATATGCTAAGCCTGTGTTATGAAAATGTTAAATTGCTACATATTAGTGCAGTGAGGAAAAGAAAACACATCGCAATTAATGGCAGCGGGGCAAATTATTAAACACCTGTATAAACCAGACCTAAACAACAATTTGGCAACACAGGAGACGATCCTGTACATCTGCCTTTTATAGTCACAAAATTTTCAGGAGTGTTTCTATTAATCCTTTAGCCATAATTGTGCTCTTTTAACCCAATGTGAGGAGTTGGTATGAATCACATAAAAATGAGCTCGCTAGTGAGACTGGAGAACATATTGCCTGTCTGAAGATACTTGTGAAACGCTCTAAGTCTGGATATGAAAGTGATGCGCATCCTAGATGCTCATCTATCTGTTCATTTTTCATGTAATTTCCTTTTTACATATTTAAGCTAAGTGTTTTTCCCCTACTTTTCTCACAGGAACATTAATGTAAAAGGCCTGTAGAAGTCAGACTATCCATGCTGGCATGGTATGCTTTACTCAATCTTCACTAGATTTCACTGTTATAATTAAAATAGGAAATGTACATGTAAAATAGTGAAACAAGTAAAAAATAATTATCCTTCCCATCCCACATTGTCCCACTGGGAACTACTGTTATTGGTTCTTAGGTATATTTTCTGGAATTTTCTATGCAGATTATTGAGCACTGTGTGACCCTCTTCTACAGCTTTCTTTTTTTCTCTTAATAATATATCTTAGAAAGAGTTTTATGTCAGTTTATCAGGACTTAGGGAAGTGCCTCATTTAAAAAAATTACTGTAAAGTAATTCCTTATATGAATACACTATAATTTATTCAATCAGTTTCCTATTAATGGATATTCATGAATGTGTCTAAACTCTTATTACTAATAACAATGAACACGTATCTTTCATAAACATGTTGGGCATATCCATAGGACAGATTCCTAGAAATGGAATTGGCAGGTCAAATAGCATTTGAATTTAAAATTTTGAAAGATATTTCTAAATTGTGCTTCAAAGAGATTATACCAACATACATTCTTATTAACCTTGTTTGAAATTGTTCATTTTTACCGATGATGTGTGTTACCATTTTTTTAACAAAATGAAAGTGAAAATAGTATTTCACAGTTGTTTTAAATTTTTCATGTTAAATTATGAGTGAAATTGAGCATCTATTTATATTTTGCTACGCTATTCGTAGTTTTCTCTCAAATTATTTATTCATGTCTTTTTTCTTTTTTTCTATGGATTTAGTTTTTGTTTCCTTATTGATTTATAATAGCTCTTTAAATGATAGGAAATTCAAAGCTAAACATAATCATATGTGTTGCAAATATTTTTTTCTTTTTTTTTTGAAATCAGGGTGTATTGGCCCTAAGAAATGTTTAGATAGTGAAGTTTATCAATTTGCTCCATGAATCAATATTTACTTGTTTTTTAATCAAAAGATAGAGTAATTTTTGCAGAGAAATGACTATGTTCCTTTAAGTAATTACAAACATAGAACAAAGCGTCAGTTGTCTTTCTTTTAAGAATAAATACATTTTAGAGAGGTTTTTTCTTTAAAAAGTATTGGATCTTAATTATTTTATGTAAGCAAATCTTAGTTCGTAATTTTGAGAGTATTATATAAACTTCTAGAATGAGAAGTTTGTTTCTTCTGGTTTCCTTCTAGATTGAAAAGTAGCAATCGCCTCAAGAATTGTTGGGGTCCGTGGTACATGAGGGAGATTAAGTAACACAGAGGGTCTTCTATCTAAGAGCCCCGTGGATTGCAGCTTGGAGAGCTGGAAGGAATCACGAGAACCTGCAATATGCTAGGTCACAGGGTAGCCTCTCTCCCAACTCATTTTAAGGCTGGACTTGCTATTTGCATCTTACAGCTCCTCACTCACCTCTGACAACTTGAAGGAACTGGATACACCTGGAGGTTCATGGTTTTGCCTCTGATATAAACCGCTTAGGTAAACCCCAGCCTGTGCTGGAATTTCTCTTTTTTAAAGTATCTAAACAGGAAAGACAAAATTGTAAAACAGTAATATGAGGAGATTCTAACACCAGAAGAAAACAGAACTAGAACCAATAAAATGGCAAAGCCACTTATAGCTGACAAAATCGGTAGTGGGAGGCATGGAAACCTTTAATTGCTATTTGGGGGAAATGTATACGGATTCACGATTAGAATAACAGATATCCTACTACCACTTAGCAAAGTTGGTGTGCATTCCTGTTCCCTGAGTTGCCTTTTCTCCATAAATGTTTGCTGTTTAAAATGAAAACCTCCACAAATATTAAAAAGTAAACTTTTATTGTCTGATGTCTTTCTCTAAACTTATACCATCTCTATATTCAGTATCACTCTGCTTCGTACCCGACAGTTCTCTGTTTATGTTATAGGTGCGATTTCCTCTCCAATGATGTCACAAGAACCTTCAAGAAGGGACCACATTATGTAGGTGATCTTCCCCTTGTGCCTAGTCAACTTCTGGATAAACACGTCTCAGCCCCACTGATTCACTGTACTTTAAGTAAATACAGGTTCACATGACTGGGGCTAGAGAGCCATCCTTTCAACAAAAGCTTTTAAAGTTTTACCAGAGTGACAGGATAAAAACACGGCATAGTTCACAAAATTAATCACCCTCATCTTTAGGTCCAAAAAATCTGTGACCAGCATTTCTGAGGCCTGGAAAGATAAACTGCAAGCCAGTGTTAGTGGCATTTCCAAGCAGCATGTGGGATAAACCTGTGTACAAATTGCCATCAGTAGGCACAACAGGGAAGCAGAAGCGGAAAGATTCATTTTCCTCTATTTGACTAGTTCAAATGAGTTTCTCTGCACAGAGCAATATATGTGGTTCTCCTGGAGAAATGAAAATAATTGAATGCCACTGTCTTCATCACCGTTCAAAGGAGATATTAGTACTGTACTTCTTTCCGTGTGTGTGTGTACATGTGTGTATGTATACATGTGTGTGGGTGTGTGCACCTCAACCCAGAAAAATAACTCCATTTATATTCTCCAGGCTCTGGGCTACAAGCTAGCTATTCTTGGAGATTTTTTTCCTGAAAGCGTGTAGAAACCTCTTGGGCTGAGGCTAAATTTTGCCTCCATCTTGAGGGCTTTCCTGGCATGCTGCCTTAATCTGCAGTCTAGATGGAGGTTCTGGATGTCAGGACTTCTGTGTCCATGAGGATTTAACCCTCTAGAGACCGGACTGGTGGTCTGTGCTCCTGAGTCCTCCTTACTTCTCATATTCCATTCTGTTCCTCAGATCAGGTGACATCCTGGTCCAGGGACTGTGCCTAGAATGCACCATCAGCTCTGAAAGGGAGGAGATTAAGAGCAGGGGCTCCACAGTCCCTGGCTGGGCTCAGGCCTCTGACCAGCAGGGAGACCTGGACAAAGCACTTCATCTCTGAACCTCAGATTCTGAATCTACAAAATGGGGGTAAGCTGAGGTAAGTGAGGATTAAATGACATCATCCATTTAATATGTTTAGAATAATGTCTGGCACATAGTAAGTCCCCCAGAACTGCAGATACTGTCCTTTATTTCAGTCATTCAGTGGGCAGACTTGCCTCAGGGCAAAAGTGGCCTGGCCTGGTTCTAGTGACTCCCACCAAGGAGCAGGTCCATCAACTAGGTAGGAGCAGGTGGCACGTGGAACCAATCTCTGGTTGACAAAGCGTAAGACTGCAGCATCACACTTGTAAATAACCACAACAGGGTCATAAGGTGAGTAGTTTTACCAAGAATTTTTAACCAACAATTAGAGAAGTTGGTAGAGTAAGAGGCTTTCATAAGAAACTCTCATTAAGGTAGACCGGAAAAGAGAACAGAAGTACTGGTAGCTAGTTGGGAATAGAGGGCAAATGCATTTTTAGAAAGTAGAATAAAGACTGAGAATATCTAAAGAGAGTCGCCACAGTGTCATCAGAAAACTACTGGAGGAACCCAGGATGGGTAAGTCCCACAAGGCAAGCAGTGCCTAACCCTCTAGAACAGGGGTCTGCAAACTTATTCTGAGAACAGCCAGATAAGAAGTATTTTGAGCTTTGTGAGCCATGCAGTCTACGTTCCATCTACTTAACTGCCGTTGTATTGTGAAAGCAGCCACAGATGCAATGTACAAGCAAAGGGCATGGATATGTTCCAATGAAAATTTATTTACAAAAACAGGCAGCCACTGAATTTGACTGGCCTGCAATCACTTGCTGACACTTCCTCTAGAACAACAAGAACCAGAGTAATAATAATATTATTAATAATTAAATTTTACTATGTGCCAAGCACCGTGCTAAACTCTTTCTATTTTTAACTTATCTCATTTTCTCATAACCTATGAAGAATACACCATTATTATCCTATCTTTTCAGATGGGAAACAGGCTCAAAGAGTTTACCTTGCCCATGGTCACACAGATAATGGGTGTCAGCCAGAATTTTTGCCCAGGCAATTTGGCTCCAAATATTGAATCCTCTTAATTGCGCACCATTTTGCCTCTTGGGTGGGATGAGGAGACAAGCTATTCTAATTACTATTCATCCGTCTTGTCCTAAAGGGCCACCATCCTAACAGTGGCAAGGTTTCGCTGATCCTGACTTACCTTTTATGATAAGTGTCCACTTGGCTCCTGTTTTCTTTGGCCGCTATGTGTGTGCTCAAAAACACTTCATTCCATAAGTGGTCCCCACTTCCCTGCTAGATCTGGCTCTGGCCAAGCAAGCTGGTTTTGTACCACACTCTCCACTTCTCTCTGCATTCCAGCTCACCCATCTTCCTTCTTTTCCTGGAAGATTCTATTCTGCTTATTGCCTTCAGCATTTGCATATGATGTTTCCTCTGCCCAGATTATTCTTCCCCTCCTCTTTCTTGGTTGACTCATCTCTGATTAAATCTTAGTTTAATCTTCATATCTTCACGGAAGCCTCCTCTGACCCTGTGTTCTTAGAGCAGCATGTGACTTTCTTTCATAGGATGCTGCATAGTTTATAATTTTATAATCATGTATGTGATCATTTGACAAATATTTTTTTCCCTACACTAAACTCTAGACTAAAACAGAGTTTCTCAACTTCAGCACTATGGGCATTTCAGGCTTGAAAATTCTGTGCTTGTGTGTTTGTGTGTGTGTGTGTGTGTGTGTGAGGGTAGGTGTGCAGTCCTGTGCATTGTGTGATATTTAGCAGCATACCTGTCCTCTACACACAAGATAACAGTAACACCCCTCCCCTCAGTCATGACAATTAAAAAACTGTCACCAAACATTGCCAAATGGCCTCTGAGGGAGCAAAATCTCCCCCTGTTGAGAACCACTGCCCTAAAATGAAAGCTCCATGAGAGGAGGAACTCTGCTGGTTATCTTCCACTTGATACTCGCCCGTATCCCCTGTGCATCCTTCTTCACTCTACTCTCCGCCCCGAGAGGCTGACCCATATCAGCAGCCACCTTTGTCTTCTCACTTCCAGTTGGGTATGGGCAGTGGGAGGCATTCTCAGGTGACTGAAGAACAGGAAGGAAGTGAGAGGGAGATTTTATCCTGTTTATACTAGGTCATCATGGTTTGGCTACACATTCGAACCCAATGCCACCATTCCTATCAGATAGCCCTCTCACCGCAACCACCCCTTCCCTTTAAGGTGACAATGGTTTCTCACTGTTACTAGCCTTGGAGTCCAGCAGTGTCCCTTGCTGATTTCCTTAAACCCTGCTCAAACCTATGTAAATAATTCACTTAGTAAGCTCTTCTGAAATTTTGCCAAGACCGGTTGCTACCAAGACTATGGGTAAATTTCTCACCATTGGAGATGCAGCATCAGCTGCAACAAGCTCCTAGTAAAAATGTGTCATATGAATAAATGAAGTGGCATCTGTTTTTCCTCCTTTCTCCAACCTTCTGCCTTTATCTGCCTCAGTGCTTCACTAGACCCAAACTCAAGAGTCCTCCTCTGGTTTGACACATGGGTTCCAACTCAACTGAGGGCTTCTAAGACACATTCAGAAATAGCACACCTAACCTCATCCCTACTTCTAATTCCTGCTGTGTCTACTTCTGTAACAAGTCACTTCTACTCGTTTTTTTGTTTGAGATCTTTCCTGCTAGTAGACAAAATCCTTGTTGAGTTTTGCTACTCATCTAGCCTAATACCAACCATGTTGAACAAAATGCCTTCAGATTAAGTTTTGTCTTGGACTAATACTATCTAATATCACATCTATAAATTGATAATAAAAAGACCTGCTTTCAGACATGAGTGTATTATTTTTTTTCAGAAATTATGAAGACAAAGCCCTTCATAGCTTCTGCTCCATTTCAGAGGACTACTGGTTCAACAGATACTGTGACAATGTTATTTGATCTGTAATATTTCCAACCCAAGCAATGCTTCACACATATTCCACAAACCCAGCTGTCCATCTCTGGAATAAATAACCTTTGTTTTTGAGAAAAAGCAAATAAAGACAAGAAGCTAAGTAATTAAGAATTGATTATAAGTGTTTAGATCTCTCCAAGACAAACTCTCAATTCACAAGCCTTTTTTGTACCCTCTAGACTCATGAATTCTGATCAGTACCTTTGAGTTTCCTTCTCGTGGAGAATCAACAAAAAGTAAGCCGTGATAATATTTTACTAAAGAAGCTATACAGTTTTTCTCTGTTCAAATGAGAGGTCATTTTATTTATTCCCTTTAGTTTTAATAGCTGAAAAATAACTAAGTATGCCAATACATTTCAAAGAAGCCTGACATTTGCTACATATTCACAGGGCTTACAATTACAAATGCTTCTATTTCTGTAGCCGTTTTAGGAAATGTAGAAAAATGAGAGTAATAAAGTCAAACATGCCTAGCTCTCCCACAGATAAGAGTGAGAAAGCTGCCAGTTCCTGGAAAGTGAAGTCTACACAACATTCTGCTTGGTTTTTTGTTGAAAGAACTTGCTTGTGGCCATCTTTATTGCCCTGTTTCCTGGTCTCTCTCATACATAAAACAAGAGGTCATTCCAGGGTAATATATGTAAGTAAATGTTATTGATATAAAGTCAAGTATACAAAATTAGAAATTATGTAAAAATGTAAATAATGACAAACAAATTTCAATGTGGAAAAATGAAAACATTTATAACATTAGTATGAAGGTTTTGTGGAGAATATATTTCATTTAGAGATTTAATATTTTAACAATAAATTACAGGGAAAAGCATAAGAGTCTTCTACCTTGTAGATTTTAAATTCATCAAGGATATGATCAGTTGTTTGATTTTGTGGCCCTAGAACCTGGCTTATGGAAGGCTTTCAAAAAACATTTTGTGATTGATGAAATGGAGAGGAGAATCATTTGAACCAACAGAAACAAAGTGAACAGAGACAATAACTTCATCTCCTTTGGATTATGGGGGCTTTTGTGTGTTCTATACGATAACTCCATAACCGAAAATTTTGAAACAAAGACAGTAAATTCCTCAAAAAATGTTTTTCACTGGCTTCAATAAGTGAAAGGGATGAATTAAGTGAGATATGCTTTGAAGTCCCCTGGATATTATCGTGATTAAACAAAGGAGCCACCCTAAGTAGATTAACTAATTTAGACGAAATGTGGACTAAAGGTTCACATCCTCTCATCCTGCAGTACAGATAAGTGTCTGAGGAAGAGGAAAGGCCCTCTCTGGGACATGTCTTGAAGTGAATCCAAGATTTCTCCCTTCTTTCTGTGGCAGGAAAATAAGCTGTTTCAGACTTGAGGAAAGAGTAGAATGCATGATTTTCTTTATTTCCAGATATATTATTAAAGAAATTTTCAAACATGTAGCAAAGTTAAAAATTTTTACAATGATTATCCACATACCTACCACCTAGATTCTGTCATTAACTTTTTACTATACTTACTTTAATACGTATTGATCAATTCAGTCATGACTCTATCAGTCCATTAATCCATCTTATACTTATTGCGTCTCAAAGTTCAGCATGTATATCTTTAACAAGAGTTTAGTTAATCTTTCAATAGTTTTCCTCCTTTTGAGATAAAATGTATACATTGTGAAATACAAAGATCTTAAGTGTGTATCCACTGAGCTTTGACAAATATATACATCAGAGTATTTGAAACCCCTATCGAGATACAAAACATTCTATCACTCCAGAAAGTTTTCTCACTCTCTTTCTAAGTCAATATTCACCCCTTTCTAACCTGAGACAAACACTGTTCTGACTTTCTGTCATCATAGATTAGCACCTTTTCTAGAAATTCTTATTAATGGAACCATAAAATAGGCACTTGGCTGTGTATGATCTCTTACACTAAGCGTAATGTTTTTGAAATTCACCATGTAGTTACAAGTAATGAGATTTATTTCCCTTTTTATTCTTGCATAGTATATTCCTTTATATGAATATACCACAGATTATCCATTCTTCTATTGACAAATATCTCAGCCATTTCCAGTTTGGGGCTACTATGAATAATATTGCTATGAACATTCATGTATAATTTATTTTGTGGACATATGTTTTCATTTGTCTTGGGTAAACATGGAATTGCTTGGATGAAATTTTATAGGAAACTGGTATATATTTTTCCAAATTGATTCTCCCATTCTAGATTCCCACTAATAATTTATGCAAGTTCCATTTGTTTCATATGTTCACCGACATTTGGTGTTTCCAACCTTTTTAATTTAAAATTAGACATCTACACTCATAAAAAGGTTAATTTAGACCCTTACTTCACACCAGACACAATTAACTCAAAATAGATCACAGACTTAAATCCTAGAGCTAAACCTATAAAACGTTTAGAAGAAAAGGTGAAAATTTTGTGGCCTCGAGTTAGGCAAAAATTCCTTAGATACATCACCAAAAGCATGATTTATAAACAGAAAATTAGGGGGCCAGCCCCGTGACTGAGTGGTTAAGTTCGTGTGCTCCGCTTCAGCAGCCCAGGCTTTTGCTGGTTCGGATCCTGGGTGCGGACATGGCACCGCTCCTCAGGCCATGCTGAGGCGGCATCCCACATGCCACAACTAGAAGGACCCACAACTAAAAATACGCAACTATGTACTGGTGGGCTTTTGGGAGAAAAAAATAGGAAAAAAAAAGGAAGATTGTCAACAGTTGTCAGCTCAGGTGCCAATCTTTAAAAAGAAGAAAAATTAATAAATTAGACTTCATCAAAGTCAAAAGCTTTTATGTTTCAACAGATATCCTTAAGAAAATGCATGGATAAACCACAGATTTGGAGAAAATATTTGCAAATCATATATCTGATAAAGGACTTGTATCCAGATTACATAAAAAAGAACACTGACAACTTAATAATAAGAAGACAAGTGGCCCAATTTAAAAATGGGCAATGGATTTGAATAGCAATTGCTCCAGAAAAGATATATAATTAGTAAATAAACACATGAAAACTGAGGGTTTGGAATAAAAATTACTACAAATTGGCATGAGAAATATTTTGAGGTGATGAAAATATTCTAAAATTGGATTTTGATGATAGCTGCACACACAACTTTGTAAATTTACTAAAAATCATTGAGCTTTACATTTAAAATGAGTGAATTTTATGGTATGTAAATTATACCTCAATGAAAATGTTTTGAAAAATGTTTCCACAAAGCAAACTGCAGGCCCAGATGGCTGCCCCGTGAATCCTACCAAAGAAGAAAATAGCCAAAGTTACAAAAACTCTTGTGAAAGATAGAACAAAGGAAATACTTCTGAAATAATTTTTGTGGACCAGCAGAACTTTGATACCAAACCTAAAAATGTCATAACAAGAAGGGAAAATTACAGGCCAATTCCTTTATGAACATGGATACAAAATTCCTGAACCAAAAATCAACAAATTGACTCCAACATTATATAAAAATAATAATATATCACAATCTAGATAGGTTTAGATTAATAACTGAAAATCATTTTATGTTTCTGAGGATGCAAAAAAATTAATAAAATTAAGAATTCTTTCATAATAAAAGAAGAAAGACCTCTCAGAAAATTAGTGATAAAGAAAGTTTTTTAATCAATTAAAAGGTATCTATAAATACTTTATAGCAAAAATAGACAATGATGAAATATTGAAAGATAATCAGCTGAGATTAGGAGTGAGATAAAGATGCCTGGTATTACCATTTCTGTTTAATATTGCTTTAGAGATCGTAGATAATGATATTAAGCAAGACAATAAATAAAAGGTATAATTAAAGGTTTAAATGAAGGAATATTGGAAAGTTGTCATTATTTACAATGATTGTGTGTGTAACAATCCCAAAACTGTATAGTTAAAGAATTAGAATTACTCCATGAATTTAGCAAGGACACTGGATAAAAATCAGTATACAAAACAAGCATCAATTATATTTCTGTACACTAGTAACTAACAATTAGAAGGCGAATTGTAAAAAAGATGCCATTTATAATAGCAGAGTTCAAGGCACCATGTGTGACAGTCAGAATAAATAGCAGAGAGGAGAACCAGATTTAGCAGGACTTCAGATATCAGAATTATCAAATGAAGATTATAAAATAATTGTATTGCTACACTTTAAAATATTAAAAGTCTTAAAATGTAAGCAAAGAAAAACCTGTAAAAAAAGAAGAAATATGAAAAGAAGCAAACATGTATTCTAGAAATTTTGAAAATGGATTCAAAAAATTTAAAAGATAATTAAAGAGCAGACTAAATAGTTGAAGAGAGATTTAGTATATTAAAATATGCATGCATTTTTTTTTCTAAAATGTAACATAAAGAAATAAAGTATGGGGCCGGCCTGGTGGTGCAGTGGTTGAGTGCATACATTCTGCTTTGGTGGCCCGGAGTTTGCAGGTTCAGGTCCCTGGTGCAGACATGGCACTGCTTGGCAAGCCATGATGTGGTAGGCATCCCACACATAAAGTAGAGGAAGATGGACATGGATGTTAGCTCAGGGCCAGTCTTCCTCAGCAAAAAGAGGAGGATTGGCAGCAGATGTTAGCTCAGGGCTAATCTTCCTCAAAATAAAATCAATCAATCAATAAATAAAATAAATAAATAAAAAGAAATAAAGTAATGGAAAATATTAAAAAGAAATTAAAAGACAGAGATAGGATGAGGGCTTGTAGAATGGGGAATGTAACTTTTGAAAAGCTAATACCTGAGGATTTTTCAGAATACTTAAAAGACACCAATATTCATATTAGACATACATAAATGTAAAAATATTTTTGAGTGAAAAAAATCAGTCACAAATATGTACACATAGTTTGATCTCATATGTATAAACTTCAAGAGCATACAAAACTGAATGATGTAGTGTTTAGGGATTCAGATATCATAAAGCTATTGAGAAAAGCAGGAGAATAGAAGATCCCATTCAGAATGGCGGTTGCCTTTGAGTGGTGAGGAGATGGGAACCATCCACGGGGTTTTTAAGGCACGGATAATGTTCTACCTGTGAAGCCAGATTGTAGGTACATGGGTATTTGCATTGTTGCTTATCTTTACGCTCTTCCCAAAGATAAAAGCAGTTTCAGGCAGTTCACAGAAAAAGAAATAGAAACTGCTTTTTAGATATGAATGCAAAACCACTATTATTCAATGTACTAGACAGAAATTAAAACAATAAGCAAGCATTCTCACCTTGGGTTTAGATAATAATTTTAAAATGTAATAATAGAGAGTTGACCAAAGTGTAGGGGAGCAGACATGCGTACATTGTTGGCTGACGTGTAAGTTGGCACAAACACTTCATAGAGCATATGGCAGTGTTGTTTATAACACCAAAAACTTGCAACTCATAAATGTCCCTCAGTGGCTACTGCTTAAGTAAACTGTGGTGAATCCATACAATCGAACACTGTGTAGTCACTAAAAACGACAAAGTTGGTCTATTGTGCTGGTAGAGGATGACTCCCAAGAAATACTACTCAGTGAAAATAACAAGATGCAGAACGGTGTGACTTTTCACTATGCTGCTCTTCATGTAAATGAGAAATTCATGTGTTGTATGTATGGAGAGGCATGAAGCATTGCTAGCAAGATAGCCACGTAAACAAAAGGCAAACCTGGTAAAAAGCTTTAACTCTGGAGAGTAAGTCTGGGAAGCGATGGTTCTAAGCTGTCAAGTGTGCTTTCTTTTCACTATCATCCCTTTTTTATCTTCTGTATCTTTTATCACACATAAAAATTACCTTTCAATTGAAAAAGAGACATTTTATGTACAAAGATTCACATATGTACAGGCATGCAATGAGGCCATAATATGGGGAGCAGTCATGTTTGTCTAAGTCAATGTACTAATGCCCTCTATATTTGTAGTTTATTTATAGCTAAAGCAATAATTCAAAATCTCTTAATAAAAGCAAGTTTTGTTTTATCAATATTTTACTCTACTCAAGTGTTACCATCAGGAAGAAAAACCTATTGCATGAACTTTCTAGGGCTTCCTGGATTTATCTTGCTCAGAAATAATGAAAAAAAAATGCTGTTTCAAACACTAAAAAACCAAGTTTGCTGAATCTGTCCTGTGAAATGTATAAATATAAAAGCAAATAATAGAAATAATTTTAAGATACCTATTTTAGGATCACCTCTCTAAAACTGAGTATGTTATTTAATTTCACTTTTTATCAGTTGCTCATTTGGGGTCAAACTTTCTACAGTTCTCTAATGGAAGTTGCCACTCTATTTTCAGAGGTACAGATGGTGGAAAAGTGTTTCACACATAAACCATTTTGTTTGAGTGGAACTGAATTAGTTTTTCCAACCCACAGTTTCTGAATATGATGTCACATATGAAATACACCCTTCTACACCCTGGTGGTGCGGCTTTGGGAAAATCATGGCCTCTCTCAGAAATGCAGTCTTCTTCTCTGCAAAATGAGAATCCCCAATGCCTTTGTGGTAGTGTTGTGAGATTAAATCCCACAACACATTCCTTTGAAAGTACCTGCAGGCTGCCTGGCACACCTTTGGGGCCCTAGCTCTGTCTGCATTCAGTGACACTGGGCAGCATCTAATAATACTAATACCTGGCCCCTTGGAGGCCAATTAAATCAACATCTCTGGCCCTGGGCCCTAGCATCTGCATTTTTCAAAGCTCCCTGGATGGTTCTCATGTGCAGCTAGAATTGAGAACCATGGACTAACTCTGGACCAGTGCCTATCATATCTTCCAGCTGTTGAGAACACTAACATTTTTATTGACAAAACATCAATGAAGCTGTGAGGACCCGCAAGCAAACTGAGCAGTAATTCGTTAGTGGTGGCATAGGTGCTCCCCATACACGTTTGATTCAAGAAACAGGAACTGCCTAGGCTAACCTGCTCAGATGCCACCAGCCACCTCATCAGCATCTAGCTGTGTGGCAGGGAGAAGTGACGTTGTAAGAGAAACTCTGCTGCTCTTTTGATGTAGCAGAAAAAACATAACCAAGGATCATGCCACATGTACTTGTTGTTCCAGATCAGAATCCAGGCTCTCCCGCCATATTTCTTTCTATGTCAATGATGACTACTCTTTAAAATTACTACTCATCCTCTCTCTCAGCCTCACTTGGAATTCCCGGTGTCTCTTTACTTGCGCTCTAGATTTTGCACAACAGTTTACTACTTTTTTTCAATTGACTGTATATTTGCATTAAAATGTGACCTCCATGAGAGAAGCTCTAATTGTCCAGTTAGTTCTTACACTGCTGCTTTTTCTTCCTAAATTTCTCCAAAACAGGAGACCTATCCCCAAGGCAAGAACTTTTTCTTTAATAAAAAGAGATGATGTCATGTATCAAAGTACAGCACCACGGGAAAAACACAAACTAAAGAGAAGTGAAGTGTTTTCCATCAATAATTTAAAAAAGAAGAAAAAAGTCTTCTCCTTAAGAACAACATTTTCCACGCATGAGGCATTCTTTCCCATATTGGCTTAGTTTGATTAAAAAGGCTTGTTTCCAATCCTACTGGATCCTCCAAAATATTTTCGCTGATCATTCCTTGGAGATCACTATTACTCTAACTGGTCTCTCATTCTCTGGGATGGCTCTGGTTCCTTTCTTTAATAATTGGATTCTGCTGGCTGTTTGCTAGCCCTCAGCATTTCCTCCAAAACTGAGTGAACTTGTAACAATATAAGATAAAGCTTTTCCTCCTTTTATCTTTACTTTCTTTAGAGTCTTACCAAAAATCTTGTTTAGTCCTGGGGGCTACAATAAATTATCCTTTTCCCATTGTTTACAGGAGAAATCACGTATGTGTGTTGTGTAACTTTAAACAGTTCAACATGTCATTCATTTCGTAAACGGGGAGTCTGACCTTGCTCCAGAAACCCTGTATTCATTCTAGTGTTTTCATGGGTGTTTCCCCTATTGAACTGTGTGCACGACTTTGGCCAAATCATTTCACCTGCATGGACCTCGGTTCCATGTCTCACTTACAGAATGCTAGCCAAGGTCATGTCAAACGTTTTTCCTCTATAGCTCTTGATTATTTTATAAAAACAAATTTGTGACATGTAAGTCATTTAGTAAGCTTGCTGAACTCAGTGGAGTACCATGAGCATTAGCTTTAATTTCGCCCACCAGTGCTTTGAGAAGCTCTGTAAGATAGAAATTTCCCTCCTCCAGACGTCACGTTGAACAGGCCCAAGAGTTTGGAAAGGTTCATTTTCTGTATTAAAACATTGACTTCAATCTAAACCTAAATCTTAATATCACAATAGAGAGCCTCTCCCCTGTTCCCCACATTCAAGTCTGACCTAAGGTTTGGAGAGCAGCGAGGAAGGAGAAACGAAAGCTCCTTTTTGCAGGCTGATGCTCTGCCAGCACACACCAGCCCTGACAGGCCTCCTTTCTGGGTCGGCAGCACACGTGCCCCACCAATTGTGAAATCTTTTGAATATGGCCCCTGGTTTCTTCACTCACCTTTGTCTCCCACCTACTCTGCTGCTTCCAGCCAGAGGTGTTAGTACTTGCGTGGCTAGCAACTGTCTTCTGTCTGTCACTGTAAGTGTCCAAGTGTAGGCTCTGCTGTGCTGCTTGTGAATTGGCTCTAAGAGATGCCCATGCAATACCCTTCTTAGTGAAGATCCTTTTAAGATGCCTGAAGCCTGGCTGTCTCACAGCGTCCTATGGGAAAACACAGATACTGGCTACCCAAACTGGGAAAACACAGCTTCCCCGACTGCTCATCTGTCCCCTCCGTTTTTGCAGTCACCTCCAATCAGCCTCGGACCTTCAGACTTTTCCATGTGAGAGGCAAATACCGGGCTGTATGCCCCTCTCCAAGCTTCGAGGGACGTAGTTCTAACCCTCCCAAGAATAATTGTCTTCCACTCCCGGAGCAGCTCTGGAGGACACCTAAAAGTCTGAGCACTCTTCAAGCCAGAGTGAGTAGCCTCTCTCCCTCTTTCAGCCACCATAATGTTCAGTGGTCGGGTCCCACTCACTTGGCATCAAGGGAGGAAGTCCCCACCCCCCTCCCTAAGGGAGAGAAGAGAGAGCTGTCAATTTCCTTCAAAGGAAATTTCCTTTACCAAATCTGCTTTTGAATGCCTGACCTTCCCTTACCAGGACTGTTGGAGTGATGGTAGCTGAACTGGGTTCCACCTCCAGCAAATCCCGCGAGGTTACATTAAACTTTTCCTTCAGTGTATCGGAAAACTTTTCCACCCTTTATACCCTTCACAGCTTTAGAACTTTTGCTGAAATTCCAAGATAACAGAAAAGTGCCATTCTCGTCCTATTACATTTCACAATCTTTTCTCTTGCGTGTAATTTTTCTTAATGCTTAAAGGATACTTAGGGCCTTAGAAGCACTAATTTTATCATTGAGCAATCTCGGGAAAATATGTATTCTGAGTCTCAGTATCTTATATGTAAAATGAGCTAATAAGATTTTACCTGACATGATAATTGTGAGATCAAATGAGATAATCTGTGGGAATTCTAGGTAAACTTTTTAGTGTTATTTAAAGATTAGTTAGTATGTTAAGTATAACCTGAGTAAAGTAGAAAGTCAAGGCAGTTATTAAAGTGATCCAGGCTTGGAAAATGTCTACCAGCAGGTAATATAGATAAGGATACACATCTGAATATGGTCTGGAGCATATAAACAGTATGACATACCCCAAACTTCAACCTAAACTCTTGGATGGATCCTAAAATGTTTTAAAATTGATACATAGCACATTCTCAAAAAGAAGAAACAGAAGGAAGGGAGGAGGAGGAAGTAGGGGAGAAGAACAATTGTTAAAGAAGAGAAAAAAATAGCAACACTATAACATGCTTGTTATGACCACACCAAACCCCTTCTCTGGGCCGGCCCAGTGGCACAGCGGTTAAGTTCCCACGTTCCGCTTTTTGGAGGCCCACGGTTTGCTAGCCCGGATCCCGGGTGTGGACATGGCACCGCTTGGCAAAAGCCATGCTGTGGTAGGCGTCCCACATATAAAGTAGAGGAAGATGGGCATGAATGTTAGCTCAGGGCCAGTCTGTCTCAGCAAAAAGAGGAGGATTGGCAGTAGTTAGCTCAGAGCTAATCTGCCTCAAAAAAAATCACAGAAAAACACCCTTCTCCTGGCATCTGATATGAGCACCAGTTTTTATTTGTCAAATTATCTACTCAGATCTTGCCATCTAGCTTCCCTCCTGCCCTAGCACATCTAAAACGTTTCTTTCCGAAATGCTAGAACTGCCATATATATAACTTATAGTTTTCCAGCAATTTCATGCTTTTTTTTTGGTCTCTCCAATTACAGTTAAAAATTTGAGATGAAGGTTGGTCTATTTCTTCTGTGACCTTTGCAATGCATAATAGATGGTCAAGTCCACAGGTGACAATAAATGTATTTTCATCTTCCTTCATTCAAATCAAAGTGTGACACAAACCTAGGTTGAAAAACTTCAAAGTAAACTGATTTCTGCAGCAGATTTGAGGAATCCTATATGAGATGCTAAGATGCTCAAAAAAATACAGATTGGATAAATATCTAATACAAATAAGCACAGACAACTGAGTTGACATGTGAGCCTATAAGATTGTCGGTGCTTCCAGTAAGAGTGAAAATACCATGTGATATTTTTGTACTTCTGGTTTTGTATCAGCACTTCAGAGGAAATAAAGCATATTATTTATGCACACACACACAACTCTCTACCAAATGCACATAGCTGTGTCACTATGTATATAAAGAAATTTTTTTTTCAAAACCAGAAAAACTTACTTTGCTTTCAGGTTGAGCCTCAATTTGGATCAATCACTCATTCTTGCATACGTTGAAGAAGGGATTTATATTATTTCTGTTTGGTAAAGTGAATACCTAAATGTGCAGAGTGATAAACCAGTAGAAAAAGAAGTTAAACCAAAATAAGCACATAAGAAATTACTGTGAGTCAAGGGTTATGCTATCAGCTTGCATCTTTTACCTTTTAAAATAGCAACAACCCTGCAAAATAACCACAATAGACCTTAAGGAAAGAATTCAAAGAAGGTAAATAATTTGCAGGAGATCACACAGATCTGCTTGATTGCTGAGTCTGGTTTTTGATCACTATTCCATTTTGCATTCCCAAACTCCCTTAACAAGGGCAAATGAGTGTTGGCCTTTAATATTCTGTTTCTGAGTGAGAGGAAACAAAAGGGTGAGATTGTGAATAAAGCTGAGAAATGATGAATTCCTAATTGAGCCTAATCTACCCCTTGGTTACATGTAATCTGCCCTCACACCCATTGTTTAGGTCACTTGCTTTTATTTTCGTGGACCATCCACAGAGCCTATCAAATTGCCTGCTCAAAAATCTAGCAAATGCCCAGATGAGAAGCCCATCATAATGAGAGTGCAGGGTGTGATGGGGTGGGGGTGCAAGGAGAGAAGGATGAAAACCCAGAGTGTTAAAGAATCAAGAACAAAGGAGACTTGGGAAGCAATGAATCAACTGCTTCATGGTTTTTAGGCAGTGGTAAGACCTGGATACCCTGGACAACAAACTTTCCTAGTACTCTTCCTACGAAGATGCTCACCCACTGGCCTTGGGTGTCCTGGTTGTCCCACCGCACTCCTCGTCTCCATCCTTTCTCAATGTCCACATGACTTCCCCCTCCCTTCTCTCCCACTCACCCTGTATGACTGTCCTTTTCCTTGTCTTCCTATCTGTCACCTCCTCAGTGCTAACTTTCCTTCACTTTCTACTTTCTCTACATTCCAGATCATCTTTTACCGGCCCCCAAATGGAATTCAATATTAATAACAACAGCTGCTCCTACCACTATCATTTATCAGAAATCGACTATGCCCCAAAGATTTTACAAGCATTGTCTTTAATTCTCACAAGTCTGAATTAGACATATGACTATTCATATTTGCAAATGAGGAAACTGGGAGTTGGCAAAGTGAAGTAACACATCCCACCAAAGTCATCCAACTAAAACGTTCAGAGATACGAGGTTTTTCTTTACTGTTTAGCAATTTTTTGAGATGTAATTCACACACTATACAATTAACTCAAAGTGTCCAATTTTGTGGCTTTTAGTATATTCACAGAGTTGTGCAACCATCACCACAATCAATTTTAGAACATTTTCACCACCTCAAAAAGAAACCTCAGGGGCCAGCCCTGTGGCCGAGTGGTTAAGCTGCGATGCTCTGCTTCAGTGGCCTGGGGTTTGCCAGTTCGGATCCTGGGTGTGGACCTACACACCACTCATCAAGCCATGCCGTGGCAGCATCCCACATAGCAGAACTGGAATGATTTACAACTAGGATATAAAACTATGTACTGGGACTTCGGGAAGAAAGAAAAGAAGAGGAAGATTGGCAACAGATGTTAGATCAGGGCCAATCTTCCTGACTTAAAAAAAAAAGCATACCTAAAAATAAAAATGAAACCCCACACCTCTTAGCTGCCACAGCACAATCTTCCATCCAGCTCTAGGCAATCACTAATTTGCTCTCTGTCTTCCTGTATTTGACTGTTCTGGACATTTCATAAAATAGAATCATATGTGGTCTTTGTGACTACTTTTCTCAATCAGCGCAACGTCTTTAAGGTTCATCCATGTTGTAGCACGTATCATTACCTCATTTCTTTCTACGGCTGAATAATATTTCATTGTACAGATATGCCCCATTATGTTTACCCATTCATCGGTTGATGGACGTTTGGGTTGTTTCCTCCTTTTGGCTACAGTGAAGAATGCTGCTATGAATACTCATGTACGAGTTTTCGTGTGGACATATGTTTTCATTTCTGTTGGGTCTATGCCCAGGAGTGAAATTGCTGGGTCACATGGTAACTCTGTGTTTAACCTTTTGAAAACTGCCAGACTGGTTTCCAAGGTGGCTACATTCTTTCATTCCCACCAGCAATGTCTAAGGGTTCCAGTTTCTCCACATCCTCCCCTCCACTTATTATCTAACTTTTGGATTATAGCCAAGCTAGTGAGGATGAAGTAGTGTCTCATGTTGGTTGCTATGTGCATTGTCCTGATGGCTAATCCTAGGCCGTTCTTGAAGTACATCTTAAAATATTTGCTACAGTTATTGAATTCAACGTTAAAATCCTTGCTCTTAAAGCAGGTTAAAATCAGCGAGAAAAACGAGTGGATGCATCCCCATTAAGGTGATATGAATATGTGTGCATGTGTGTGTGTACATGTGTGTTTGTTCATCTTGCATGCGTGTGCACGCATACGGGTAAACGTGTATGTCTCAGAACTATTGAAAGCCTGGGCTCTCGAGTTAAACTGCTTGAGGTCAAAACCAGGGATTTCCACATAAGGCCTGAATGACCTGGGACGAGTCGATTAACTGCTCTGAGTTCATTTTCTCTATGTACAAGTAGGGATGATAAAAATAGCCTACATAACTTGCTTAGCAGGAGTGACTTCTAAATAGTTTGTTTATAAACATTAGCTCAATATTTCCGTATTCACTGACTTTTTTACAATTAGGAAGCATTTCATGTACTGTGCAATTAAAAAAATCAATGAGTTGTACATTTCATATTTGCACATACTTGTTTCTGTTTAAACATTTCCAGCCAATATTTTGGTTTAGCCTTTAGAAGCTTCCCTGTCATGAATCAGTGTCCCTCCATACCTAATATCATACCCTACCCTTCAGAATAATACTAAAAGTTCCCCATACAAAAAGAAAGCAAGAAACATATTTCTTTATTGCAAAACAGCATCATCAGTTCTCACAGCAAAATCCACCCCGTTTTGATACAGCCCCAAGGGAGGTCCCAACACAACCAAACGAGGAAGCGGGAGCCACTCAGGGCCTGTGACAGTGTGCGCCCTTGAAGGGTAGCTAACTCTCCTTCTTTCCTCCAAGGGCTCCTCCATTAGTCCTTGCACTCCCCACTCGTCCAACCTGGGGATCAGTAGAAATAAGCCACACAAATTGGCAGATAATGCACCTTATTTCCATGTAGAAGCAGGTGCATTTTCCTCAGGATAAGTGGGGCAATGACACTGATCCGCTGTGACAGGCCAGCTGATCTAAAATTACTCAGCACACATTGCCACTGGCTGGGGAAGCTTCTCCCAAGAGCTTATTCCAAAACTTTTCAATCCCCCGGGTGCTAATTAAAATTTACTGGATAACATTTGCAAAGCTCGGTGGCCCTAGTTACAGCAATTATCGGTTACTAAATGCTAGTGCCAGAGATGTCACCTGATGATTGGCTTTCTTATTCAAGAGGATTGTTGCCCCTCTCCCTCCCCTGATTCTTTCCCTCCACTTCTGCAAGAAACCAAATGAGCTAAATGTCTCAATTGGCTTTAGAGGGGAAAAAAAATCACCATCACACACTTATAATAATTCTTCTCTCATTGGACCACTGGTCAATGAGGGATCTGGGTTTTATGCACTAGCTCTTGATCCTGCTATGGAAGTAAGGAGCTAAATCAGAGGTTCAACTTTGAGCAACCGCCAAAGAAAAGGGTTCTGCTCGCTCATCCACCTGCCTTGGTGACCGCAACAGCAGGTAGACAGAAGACTCTGGCCGTGACCTGCTAATCTTACCACGTTATTACAAACAATTGCTGCTCAAATGGTAGGTGGTATTTCTAAACAAAGGAGATCCAACCAATTTATGGAATTGGCCACCGAACCAGCCATAGGTGAAGGACTCAATCACCTTGTGTCATGTTCTGACCCTGGCTTCTATAGACCACAGGAGGAAGCAATTATTGCAGTGACATACAGATGCATTTGCTGTGTTTAATTGAGTTTGTAATGCACTTGATGGCCTTCATTAAGCAGATAATCTATGGCAAGAAATAAAACGATCCAGATTCTCTTTAAATAAATGACCTTAAAATTAATAGTCAAACTTTTTTAAGTTCTAATTCAGCAAAGACATCAGATCCAAGGGCATTATACTGTACCCCTTTATCTGGGACTATTATGCTTTGCTCATACATCAGTGGCAAAGTTTTGCCAAGAGACAAAATTCTCAGTTGTCCATTGGTCTATTTGAACATTTTTCAGAGTTCTCTTACAGGAGAACTAATATTTGTGGACTATCTACTATTTGCTAGATGTTAATGTTCGGCACTTTAAATAAAGAGATGTATCTTTCTTTGTCTAGGCCTAACTATAATGTTGGTTCTTCCTTTTCCCTTTTAAATAAGTCTGTTTTCAGAAGCAGAGGAAAAGATGAAGGCCAAATTTTTTATAATCAGGGATATGTGCAGCAGCACCAGGAATCAGGGAAAGAAAGGCCAAACTTCATGACAGAAAACCCACGTTTATTTTAAAACTCTTCCCCATTCAATCTCTGTGGCCATCTGCAAGGTAGCTAACACTCTGAGCCTCTGTGCACCTCACTGGGTCAAGATTAGAGAATGCATGTAGAGGAGCTCAGAAAGGGGTGAGACGCTC
Organism: Equus asinus; assembly: GCF_041296235.1. Taxonomy (NCBI): domain Eukaryota; kingdom Metazoa; phylum Chordata; class Mammalia; order Perissodactyla; family Equidae; genus Equus; species Equus asinus. The sequence continues at coordinate 24,478,220 of NC_091812.1, forward strand.
TACAAGTATAAAGTAGGAGCGCTTTCACTCCTCAGGAGATCGACAGAAGTGAAATTAAGACCCTCATGAACACTGGTAACGCCGACTGAGATCAAATTGAAGGGTCACTGGGTTAAAAAGGTACGTTGTGTACAGCCTATGGCACATGGTGGTCATCAACAGTTTAACTTTTTCTGCTCCTGATTCCATAGGTTTTCTTCAAAACCAAGCAGGTTAAACCCAGTTTGTAACCACAATTAATATTCTAGGCCATTCCGCTTCTTTCACTTTACTTCCCACTTTATTTACATATACTGTGCAATATCATATAACAACAAACTTTGCAACCTTTTGAAATTTTATAGGAAATATATTGAGGTTTAAGGAGGAGAATGTAAGTTTATTACATAGTATATGTAAGCATTCTCCTCCTTAAGCCCCCAAGATATTTCTTATAAAATTTTGAAAGGATGCAATACGTCTAGTAAATATTAAAAAAAGCTTGGGGTCAAACTTACTTGATTTTCCAGAGTATGTCCACTCTACTAAACCAAATAAAAAAAAATGTACAAGGCAGCAATTTCATCTGTATTTTCAATAGCTATTTCCCTGGGCTAACTTGTTGATGAAGCATTTTGCATGGGTGTTACTATCCTCACCCACAAAACACCTACTAAGTGTCAAATACTTGTTGGGAACTTCTTGGTTCTGATCTACAAGTCATTTCAAAAACATGGAGACCTGAAGGATGGGAGGGAGGAACTCAGCCAGCGGAAGAGCGTGGGGAAGAACAGTTCAGACAAAGGAAGCAGTGCGTGCCCTGGAGTAGGAGAAATGGAGGCTGGAATACAGAGTGAAATGTGGGTGAGGTAGGTGGGGGTTAGATCACGAGGACCTTATAAAGTCATCCTATTGGTCAAGGTCCTAGGAGGAAACAAAACTCACTCAGATGGTTTAATTAAAGGGATACTTACAGATGTGTAGGCAGTATTTAGGGAATAAACAAGGGTCAGGCACACAGCAAGCAGCAATAGCAGGAAGCTGTCCCCACCCCAAGGAGACAGGGGAGGGAACGGAGCTATTGAAGGCTTGCGGGAGCTGGAGTTGTGGAGGCAAGGGTACCACCAGTACTGGCAGAGGAGGAAGGCAGAAGCAGGGAGGCAGCAACAAAGAAATACCCCCAACCCTCTCTTCTCATGCCCTGCCAATGCCTCCCATCCAGTGTCTTTCTTGGGCCATAGACCAGAGCAGAGAAGGACAGAGAAACTGGAGAGGAGGAGATGGCGAACAGAGAATAGCCAGCATACTGGATTTTTTATTTCATCCTAAGGAAAATGGGAAGCCTTTGAAAGATTTTGATATAGGGAGTAAAGTGGTAAAATTGGACAGTTTAGGTCTCTTCTCTCATAGACTTTGTGAAAAGACCACAGCATTTAAACGTACATTTTCTTCCCTCTTGATAGTCACTGGGTAAAAAAGAAAGAGAGAAAGAAAGAAAAAAGTGTGAGATGTTTCAGTTTTGTTGCAAGTTTAAAAATGAATGGAAAAAGAATATCAAGACTAAAGGCAAATTTGGATACTCCAATAACAACCACAAGCAACCCTGAAAGTCTGTGGGTGATTCGTAGGGCTTAGTTAGACAATGGCAATGAACTCAGTCAATGCTCAAGTTGAAGAAGAGAGACTTAGTTTATGTTCTCTTTTTGAGGAGTTAGTATTGTAAGTTTTCATCAAAGGATTTGCTAGAGCTCAGATGTTTCCTGTTTTTGTAAACTTGCAATGAGAGTTACAAAAGCTATTCTTTTCTGTGGGTTTTATTTTTCTCTGTTGGGTGGTATTTCTAACATTTGTTAAAAGAAAGAAAAGAGAAGGATCCTTTAATGCCATTTAGGTTTCTCAGAGATAGGTTCATTTTTTGCTATAGTTAACTTTTGTGCCCTATTTCTCTAAAATTGGGATCTTGAAGTATTTTGAGGGAAATTCTAGACCATCTAGTAAAAAACAAAGAAGAAGAATATATATGGTGAATATTCTCTAAATGAAGGGACTGTGAAGAATCCAGAAAGTTTTCTGAAATGCGATTCTGATACCTTGCTACATGTCATTTATCATCTAGGGAGATTTCAACACTAAATTCCCAAGCCCCTCTGAAAGCCAACTAAACAAAATCTCTAAGACCCAAGGTTCTGCGCTTGTTAAAATGCCCTCTTTGTGATTCTAGCATGCAGCCATCTTTGGCAATAATTAAAAATATAATTTAAATCCAAAATCATGTTTATTTAAAAATTCTAGATAATTAAAATGCTAGTGATGTTAGCCTAATGAATTTCCATGTCCTTCCACTTGTAATAATCTATTACATTTGACATTCAGCTTCAAATTTAAATACATAGAGGTGGATTCAAATTTCTAAAATTCCTAAAGTTGAATTGACCTCAATGGATTGCTTCTACATTGTACGATGCCAGTGTGCACTTTTGGTAATAGACTTTTTAAAATAGCATATAATGCCTGATTTTAAATGTGTTGAACTTTTCTGTGTTTTTAAATTATGAATATATTTTAAGTGGCTTCTGAAGTTCTCTGAGTATGGAGTCTAGGGGTGGATACATTGAGGGAGTTCTAGAAGTAAAATGATTATTATTTACCTACCATAGAAAATTTTTGGTCTAATGCTTTAGTTCAAATGTAATTACAATCTCTTTCACTGAAGGCTGCAATGAAATGTCAATCATTGTCAGTAAATAGTATTCTGCAATCAACCAAAATCCTGCATTTCAACATGGTTATCATTTTCAAACTTCTGTTTTGTCATCGAATACTCATCTGTGTCCTGTATTTTTGGAAGAGGTGTTGTGTTAAGACTTGTTTGGCTCATTATGAAGCATTCCTTTGATTTGTATTCTAGCTTATCCTTTACTATACCATTGGCTTTCTCTTTTTTTGGCTAACCAAGGACCAAAGATTTACTACACGACTTGGAAGACAAATCAGTCTCTGGAAATCTCATGCTTACCTTCCTGTACCCTTCCTCTCACTGTAATAGCAATCTGAAAAGTAGACATGAACCATCACCATGTGTTTCTGTGTAAACTACTTCTGAGGTTTTTGCTCTATGATTTATGCCCGTGAAATATGATTTTCTCTGCAAAGTTATTAAAGTAGAGAGGACAGAGCACAAGCAACCACTTTCACCCTTGCCCCAAATCCTTTGAAATGAAATGAAAACTGTTTAAAATATTTTATAATGTTATCAGGAAACAAAAAAGATGCCTTGGGTGAACACAAAATTTTGATCAATACCTGAAGAATAGAAAGCCAATAGAAATGAAAGAGGAACTGAAGACTACACAAAATTGTCATGAACATATACAAATACAGAGTAAATAAATGGTGTGAAGATCAGAGAGATTTGAGAGGATTCTCAGGACCAAAGGATACAGGCAATGATAACGGGGCTTTAGGTAATCATCAACCTGAGTTACCACTTTGCACAAATACCCAGAGGGGAGAAAGTAACGGGGTTTGTTCCCAAAACTGTCAATGAATAGAGCACTAAATCCAGAGTAGCTGGAGACACTGAGGAAGGTGGAGGGAGTACCTCCAAAACTGAAAAACAGGATGCCAGCACACCATGTTCTGCAGAATTTGTATCTCTCCAAACACTAGCTTCTATAGTCAAAACATGCACACGCCAACAGGCAAACAGGAAATGTTCCTGAAAAATATGAGCAGGTAAACTAAGAATTGGCAAATACCTAAAGGAAACTAAAACTATGAAAGAAAGAACCCCAATTCAATAATAAGAAAACTAACATATGGAAAAATATTTAATGGAACAAGCAGACTAGGTCCATAAGGAGATTATACGGCCTTGCTTATCATTTCTATAAAACTAGAAGAATATTTTATGAAAAAATAATCTGAAGAACATGGAAATAAAAATAAATTCAAAATGTAAGATGAATAGCAAAGTGAACTCGACTGAGGAGTAAATTAGTGAGCCAGACAATCATGCCAAAGGACTTCACAAAACATGGTGTGAAAGGAAAAAATGGAAGGTATGAAGAAATAAGAGTTACAGAGAAAAGATCTATTAAACCCAAAATCCATTTAATAGGAGCATCAGGAAAAGGAAACCCAGAGAATAGAGAAATATATGTAATCAATGAAATAATAAAAAATTTTTACAGAGCCAACAAAAAGACACAAAGTCATCCACCTAGAGAATGAGTACAAATTCACAGCTAAATATATCAAATTGTGATTCCACAAGCCAACACTAAAAAGTAACACTTCTAAAATATTCCAAAGAGAGAGGACAGCTTCCCTACAAAAGAAAAAGAATCATATTAGCATCAGACTTCTCCTTGACAATAAAATACTTAACCAAGGAGATGAATGGCGTGTACACTGAAAGCTGTAAGACATTGATGAAAGAAATTGAAGAAGCACAAACAAATGGAAAGATATCCCATATTCATGAATAGGAAGAATTAATGTTGTTAAAATGTCCCTGCTACACAAAGCGATCTGCAGATCTATTGCAATCCTTATCAAAATTCCAACGGTATTTTTTACAAAAATAGAAAAATCAATACTAAAATTTGTGTGGAACCACAAAAGACCCCAACTAGCCAAAGTGCTTGTGAGAAAGAAGAATGGAGCTGGAGGCATCACACTTCCTGATCTCAAACTATGTTACAAAGCCATAGTAATTGAAACAATAAGATACTGGTACAAAAATAGGCACTTAGATCATTGGAACAGAATAATGATCCCAGAAAAAACCCATGCAGATCCAGTCAACTAATCATTGACAAAGGCTCCAATAACTCAAATAAGGAAAGGATAGTCTCTTCAGCAAATGTTGGGAAAACTGGATATCCACGTGCAAAACGTGGAACTGGGCTCCTCTCTTAAATCGCTCACAAAAATTAATTTGAAATGGATTAAAGGCTCGAACATAAGACCTAAAACCATAAAACTCCTACAAGAAAACGTATGGGAGAAGTTCCTTGACGTGGGTCTTAGCAATGACTTTTTTGATATAACACCAAAAGTACAGGCAACAAAAGTGAAAAGAAACAAGTGGGACTACATCAAACTAAAAAGCTTCTGCACAGCAGCAGAAACAATCAACAAAATGGAAGACAACCCACAGAATGGGAGAAAATATTTGCAAGCCATATATCTGATAAGGGGTTGCTGTGTAAAGTATATAAGGATCTTATACAACTCAACAGCAAAAACCCCACAAATGATTTGATTAAAAAGGTAGACTTGAGGTGCTGGCTTGTGGCACAGTGGTTAAGTTTGTGCACCTCACTTTGGCTGCCTGGGGTTCGTGGGTTTGGATCACAGGCACAGACAAGTCATGCTGTGGTGACATCTTATATACAAAATAGAAGATTGGCACACATGTTAGCTCAGGGGCCATCTTCCTCAAACAAAAAGACGAAGATTGGCAACAAATGTTAGCTCAGGGCTGATCTTCCTGACCAAAAAAAAAAGGGAGAGTCGAAAATGTTTCTAAATAAAAGCCATCAGAAATCAATATTTAAATAATTAACTAATTATGAGAGGAAACTAAAAATACACTTAACATATAGTAAGTTACCATTCAGGATATTTTGAGAGTTCCTGGAAATAAGTAGTACAAAAGTAGATATCTTATTGGAAATTTGAACAAAAGATATGAGCCAGCAATTTTCCTAAAATTAGACAAAAGAGACTAGTAGCAATCAGGGAAATAAAAATTTAAATAGCAACAAAAATACCATCCTTCACATTAAATTGGAAAATTAGAGAGGATGATGATATTTAATATTGGTGAGATTTTAGTAAATGCACATTCTGGCTTTTTTTATGGTGTTGCATTGGCCAGGTCTCTTTGGAGAAAAACTTGGTAATATTCAATAAAACTTATGATATGAATGGCTTATTAACTCAGAGGTTCTGCTTACAGGTCTCTATCCTACAGCAATAATGTCACATTTTCACAAAGATGTATTTTAATAATTGTTCATTGTATCATTATTTAAAATAGAAAATTTAGAACAAGAAACTAAAAGGCCAGCAATTAAATAGTTATATAAACATATAGCAATACCGTTCACATATTTCAATGATTAAAAATGTTGTACGTAAATATATACTGACATGTAAAGATCTCCATGACCTAAGTGTAAAAAGCAAGTTACACAATAATTCAGATATTGTGACAATTATATAAAATAAAATACATATACACATACACATCCATACTTGAATTCAAAGAAAAGATTGGAAATATTAACACCAAAATTGAAACTGCCATGGTCCTTGAAGAGGAGTGAAAAACAGGACAGGCTTTTGTATAATTTACTTTGTTGTTACGTGTCCATGTCTCCTTTATGTCTCTCTAGTCTTCTGTATCATGTCTGTTTCATAATGAGAATACATTCATATAATATAGAGGCAATTTATATCCTCAGAAGCGTGCAGAGGCTAATTTTAAGTCTGCGTAATATTAATTAAAATATCAGACTCTCATGGTCATAACTTTAATTAGAAGTTAGTACTTCATTTAATTCTAAATGTATACAACATTGCATAGTATAGAAAGACATCAAAAGTAATAATGAAATCTGTAAAGGAATGGATTTAAATTTAATGCAAAGTTAGTAAAATACATAAAATAAAAATTGTGTGTCGTAATCAATCTACATAAAAGTAGGTGTCATTGTGGATAAAACCAGGAAGAAAACAAAATGAAGAGTTTTGATACCAGGCAAATAAGAATATTGCTTACTGTTTTCCCCAAATTGTCTTTACTCTGGTTTCCTGTTCTTACAATTAAATATTCCATGGAAACAAAACACGCAAGATATTTTGTGAGAGAAAAATAATTATGGTCTTCCGTTTTTATGCCATTCTTACTTCTGAAAGGTGGGTACAAGATTCAGGAAATTAAGTTACACGAGTAACTTCACACATGGTTATTAGAGAAGAATAAGAATTAGGTCACAGGTTTAATTAGCTCATAGGCTAGAAAAATTTAATGTTTCTCCCACCTTCCAGTCATGGCAAGCAAGTTTTCTCTTGGTATCCTGTTTCATACTACTTCATAACCTAATAGATGTTTTTTGTTCAGTCAGGTCCAGAAGCTACTACAAATGTTCCTAATTTTTCTTGTCTTTTCTAGTCTCAACAGAACATGCATTCTCACTAGGGAACTCTGTATTTGCAGTTCATCCTTCATGTTGCTCCTTTTTCTCCTCCCACATATCGTCTGAAATGTTTGTGCCTTTCCTGGTAAGTCTCCTGGGTATTGTCACATTTTGTTGATTTTCAGTCCAGCATTTTACTTTTTGTTAGCATCGAGTGGCAACTTCCAAGCTCCTTACATGGGCAACTGTTGATTGCTTTTTAATTTGCATAAATATAGAAGTATGACATGTATCTTTGATCTAACCATAAAGAACATAGTAGCCCACAGAGTGAAAAGAAGTATCTTTGTTGATAGGTAGAATCAGGCTTTAGAAATGTTCATACCAATTTCAAGAGGAAATTTCCTTGTTTGTAATGAAGATAACTTTCTAAGCCAGTGTTGTCACAATCTTCAGTGACATGAGTGTTCTGAATTATAGATATGCAGATGGTAGGAATCCAAATTGAAGGAGTATTTGTGCTTTGTCTATAGACGGAAGATAGGACCACCGTTATATTGTGTATGTACCATGGTTTAATAAATGCAGTGTAATGTACTAACATATAAATTCATTTTAAGCTACACCCTCAGATCTGTTAACACTTGGAGAATTCTATCTGAATTCTCATCCCAATGGTAAGCTAGCATTTGAAGGTCTCTACTCAAAAATGCATACTTCGTGACTGCTATGTAAGAGTTTCAAGTATCAATAAAGAGATCTAATGCTAGTAGTTTCTTTTATTAGCGTAAGAGTTCAGTTTTCACTGGCAAAATGAGTGTTCAAGATATATGATTGGTCAGAAGGACTAGTCAGCCAGCCCCTGAGATTGTTGCCTAACCAAGTTATAGGAATGTTGAAGGCCCTTGCCCTATTTGCATCTTTCTAGAGATAATTGTGACTGACCCAGCTAGACATTGGCTGAGAGTGAGTCTCAGAATAGTGGTTTCTACCTCAGAGTGAATCTTTCATAGTAGGTGCTTGTGGAAGTGCCTGAGGACAGAGAAAGGAGGTTTCCCCAGACTTACTAGAATAGATAGTGCCTACTTGTTGTAGGATTATTGTCGTTGGGTCTAAGATTTGTTTTCAACATAAAATACCATCTGGTGAAGAGACCTTATAGCTTCCATCTACTTCTAATCTTTTCTGATGTTTACCAAAATACTTGAAAAATGCTGAAAAGCCAAATTGGCTTAGGTCAATTCCTACCACCCTCTATCTGGAAAAGAATGCAAAGATAGTCCAGAATCTCTGTTCTGAGAACTTTAGGATTTCATCACTATTTCACTTTGTTTTATTTTTAATTTGATGTGATGTTAAGACTAGTCTCACTTGGAAGTGAAGGAAGTAACTACTGACTCAGTGGTTCAGTGGCAAGAAGATGGTTCCCATCCCATACAAGTATTTCCTGAATCAGCAGGATTGATTCTTAAAATTTCACCATTAGAACACCAGGGCACGAGCTAATATATTTTATTCTGTTTCATAATTGTCTTTGTTATTGCTATTTTTAAGTAGGGAATCTTATTACCAAGAAATGGATTCCTCAGGTAATTTATCGTGATGGTTTGTTAAGGAGTTCTTCATTATTTGTAGAATATACTCTTTGCTTGTGAGAGAGTTGTGGTCCACAGATGTGTGTGTATGAGTATATGCATATGTTTTGGGTCTCTCTGCATTTGAAAAGTATTTGAAATAGTTATTAATACTAAAATTTGAGAAATTTCACATAAAAATTCAGATTTTCATGCCTACCCTAGAATCACTAATCATCATGGTCTCGTATCTTTTATTTACTTAAACTCTCCATCCTGCAATTGAGCCTTCTGGTTCCTTAAAATAGGTTGCAGCTACAGTCCTTGTTTTAATTTTTCCCCAAAGAGGACAAACCATAGAGAGTTCAACTATGTGGCCAGGCAATGTGGAAACGAACAGGGTACAAACGTGTTCTATAGCAGAGGTTAACACGTAATTTCAATTTCCATCCTGCCTATTTCTGTTCTAGTGTCATCCTCAGAATGAATGCTCCTAAACAAGTTTCTTCCAGCCTGGAAATGAAAGGTTTCCTATCTGTGTTACTTTTTCTTTCTTTCTTTCTTTCTTTCTTTCTTTCTCTCTTTCTCTCTTTCTCTCTTTCTTTCTTTCTCTCTTTCTCTCTTTCTCTCTTTCTCTCTTTCTCTCTTTCTCTCTTTCTCTCTTTCTCTCTTTCTCTCTTTCTCTCTTTCTCTCTTTCTCTCTTTCTCTCTTTCTCTCTCTCTCTCTCTCTCTCTCTCTCTCTCTCTCTCTCTCTCTCTCTTTCTTTCTTTCTTTCTTTCTTTCTTTCTTTTCTCTCTCTCCCTCCCTCCCTCCCTCCCTCCCTCCCTCCCTCCCTCCCTCTCTTTTCTTTCTTTCTCTCTTTCTCTCTCTCTCACTCACTCTCCGTTCCTTCCTTCTTTCCTTTTTTCTTTCTTAATTCAAATGAAATCAGCAGAGTCTGATGAACTCTGTCAACAGAAAATAGCTCTGGTGCCCTTTGCCCCTTTCTATTGTAGAATACAAAGTCCAAACAAAACAGTTGATCTGTATCAGGAGAGCAACGTTCAGATACGTAAAATAAGCCCTTCTTCACTCCCAGGAACTCACACCTTATTAAATCTAGTACCCAGCATCTGGTAGGAATGAAATGAAAAAGCAAGCCTAGATGATATAGCTAGAAAGCGGGGGTAGATGACAATTAGTGTTAGGAAAAAGGAGGAGAACACTGGTTGATGCTCTTAGGAGCTCCTCATCACTGAGGAGATGCTCCCCGTATGTGGCCTTACCATGAAACGGAAAGCAGGATGCTGTGTGCTTTGCTGGTCCTTCTTTGTCTTTCTAAGTCAAGTTGGAGTGTCACAGGGCTTAGTCCTAGGACCTCGTCTCTTCTTTACACCCATTTCCTTGATCATCTCATCTAATCCCATGACCTTAAATGTTATCTCTGTGCTGTGTATCTGCAAATTTAAAACTCCAGCCCAGATCTTTCCAGTGAACTCAAGACTTGTACGTCCAGCTCCTTACTCAACATCTCCTACTGGATAGCTAACTTACATCTCAAATTTATCCAGTCAAAAATGACTCATGATCATCACTCCTAAACCTGCTCCTGTGTTTTTCCCCATGTCAGTTGATGTCATCTCCGTCCTTCACTCCTCTCTTTCTCTTACAGCCCACAACCATCTATCAGGAAAACATGTGTGCTTTGCCTTCAAAATGTATCCCCAGCCCAATCACTTCTCACCGCTTCTGGTAGGACCACCATCATGTCTCCCTTGCATTATTGCAATGGCTTCCTAATTTGTCTCCCTGTTTCCTCTTTTGACATCCTCCACCTGCTCTCTACTCACAACACAGCACCCAGAGTGATCATGTTGTTCTCTGCTCGAAACCTTTTAGTTTGCACAAAAGCAAATTTTTACAACAATCTATGAGGCCCTACACAATTGCGCCCTCTACCTTCTCACTGGCCAGCACCTCTCTCTGACCTCATGATCTTATTCCCAACCAACTCCCTGACTTTCACTCTGCTCCAAGCCACAGGGCTGCCTCATTGTTCCTTGGACACACTAGTCATGCTCCCGATACAGGGCCTTTGCACCTGTCGTCTCCTGCATCTGGAAGGCTCTTCCCTTAGATATCTACATTCTGGCTCCTTTGCCTCCTTCCTGTCATTGCTCAGATGTTGCCTTCTCAATGAGGTCTTCCTTGACCAACTTATGTAAATTGTAATGCCCACCCCCTATACTCTCTATTCTCTATCCTTGATTTATTTTTATCCAAAATATTTATTGATTTCCAGCTTGCCATATAATCCATTTTTAATATTTTTTATTGTCTGTTTCCCTTCAAAAAGAAGGTAGGTTCTATGAAGGCAGGTATTTTTGGCTGACGTGTAGTTGATCCTCAATAAGTATTTGTAGAATGAAGAAAGAATCAGAGGACCTCTAATCTCAATTTGACTAAAAACTAGCTGTGTGACCTCAGACAAGTCATTTGATCACTCTGGGCTTCAGTGTGTTCACCTGTAAAAAATGAGAAGATTAGATTGGAACAACTTGGAAGTGGGGACTAGCAGTAATGAGGGAGTAGAAGCAAAAAGATCAGTCCCATCGAAGCCACTGTGGCCTTGAATTCACTTTGAGCTTAAGAGGGAACCAAGTGGATTAAAAGCATTGGTGACAGGTACAGGAGCAGGGACTTGACACTCTGTGTGGCATTATAGGCAACAGGGCCAGTGCCGACAGTGGCAACAATGCCCTTTGTATTTGACCTAGGAGACTGGCTGAGGAGCTGACAGCGTCCCCTGGTCCCCTGACAGACATCACCACAGTGAGCAGAAGTGGGGGAGGAGAACCCCAGAGATGGAGGCCAAAAGGACAGCATTCAAAAATACTGAAAGCATCCCCCGAGGTCTCCTAGAAACAGTTGGCCAGGTGGGGAGGTTGAAAAAGAGGGTATCTTTCCTGCAGTTTTAGAGAGGGCTGAGCCAGAGAAATACGATTTGGGTAAGAGCACGATCTTATTTACACTCCTCGGCTGGTGTGGCCTGGGGAGACATTGGCTAAGACTCATGGCTTCTTTCATTATACCCCATTGCTCTATTAAATTCTATTCCTGCACCTTCAGAGCAAATAATTCCACATAACACTGTCTGCTTACTTTGATCCATGTGACTGGAAGGATGAATCGTCAGCTCCCCTCCCCCATCAACCCTACCATAGCCCAAGGCACAATCAATTTCAATATGCGGGGGAAATAGACCACACAGGATCTATGGCCTCCCAACAGGGACCTGACATATTAACTGTTGTAATGCCTCTAATTCAGTCTATTTACTTTGGGATAGGCCTGTCTCTCCTGCTCATCATTTTAACCCATACATCGGCCGTGTCATGACTATTTAGAGTGATGAGGGTGATCCTCAGGGCATAGTCAGGAGAAGCCTGATGAGGCAACAGCTACCGTGAGCCCGAATCGCTTCAGGGTAATGATGACTAATTCCATTCACGTCCCTCACCCCTGCCTGGAAATCTTCTCTTGCCTTTTAAATTGACGTCTGTCGGAGGGAATGAGACTCTGTTGATGTCGCTGCTTGATGCATTGGCCCGGTGGAGGCACTCCTTCTTGTCAAGAAAGGAGACAAAGTGAGAGGAGTAAAGAATAGCAGAGGAGGGGAGATGGGGGAGCCCTCTGGGAAGATGAAAAATGAGCAGGGAGAGAAGGGGAAACATCTTCAACCAAATGCTACTATTTTGATTTGAACACTTTTATAGCTTTTCTGACATAGAAGCGGACTATTGAGGAGATCTTACTGCATGGATGTCACAGCCCTAAATAGCTCAGGTTGGTGTATTTTTCAGGAAGTATCTCTATGAGAAGCAAGTAAACAGAGGCTACACACGCTGTGGCCCATGATCCCATACAGACAACCTCTGTCTTTTAAACTGCTTAAAACCCACAGCAGGATTTTGACCCCTGAAGCATTCTTAATTAGCTACAGTGAATGACATTCCTTCAAATCAGTATATCTCCAGATCATGAATGTCGAGCTGATAGTGATGTGGTTAACTGTCTTTAGATAAACGAATGGGTGCACTGGAGGTCAGGCTTGAAAATGGAAAAATAAAACAAACAAGCAAAAAAACACTAATTCCACTTTAAGATGTGTCTCAATTATTCTCTTTTATTAGGGAGGATGTTTTTCCCTTTCCCTTTTGTTTTTGTTTCAACTATGAACACTTGCAGGTTTTACAAGACAAGCAGATTCAAGCTGTAGTTTGGTAGAATCTTCTGTCGTTAGATAACATGGTAAAATGCCGTTAATTAATTTCACTAATCCAGAAATGTTTGCGTCCTCCTTTTAAAATGAGTGGTCAAACATTATGATTTTCAAATTATGTGAATGCGTCTCTGTGATTCTAAAAAATTATTTCACTAATTTTGCTATAAGGAACCCATAAAAGAGAGCCATGGTTGAGAGAGCTGGTTAATGCCCGGGCGATCCTCTACTCACCTCTCATTGTGGAATAGGTGCTGGCTCAAAACTGCTGTCCCAGCAAGACCAGAAAAGGCCTGAGGGAGGCTGGCCCTGCTCCCGGGCGTTTTGATTGGGTGATTCTCAGGAGGCCAGAGTGTTCCTGAGGATAACTCCAGCAGGCAGCTTGCTGCTGGCCAGGATGAGTCCCGAAATCGTGATCTGGAATCGTGCCCCGTTGGCCCTGGAGAAAACCCAAAGCGATAGATCTGCTTTAGAATGAGTCTGATCTTCTGCCAGCAGGGACAGCTGAGGTCAAGGGCAGGCTTTTCAAGGTCTTTTGTGTACTCAGAGGAGCTCGCTGCTCTCCTTCAGCCCGGACAGAGTGCGGCCAGAGGCAGGAAGGTGGAGATAAGCAACATTCCGCCACCGCCTGCCCTGCTGAGGCCGATGGCTTAGGATCATGTCCCTTGGCTTGTGGTTTGGGCACAGCCAGGACAACAGATAATGACAATATTTATTACCATTTACTGAACAGCTTCTCTGCCAGGGACTGGACCAGCCTGATTACAAAATAACACTCAAGGTAAAAATTATTGTACCTTTGCTTGTTGGTCTTTTCTGTCTGGACTGTTAACTTTTTGAACAGAGGGTGTTTTTTTGTTCATATTGGTCTTCTCTTCTCTGATCAGAGTGCCTGGTAGTAGCAGGAACTCAGTAAAGATTTAATAAGTGCAAGAAGGGCACGTAAGATACCCAAGTTTACGCAACTAGCAAATAGCAGTGTCAAGATTCAAACCTGTGTCATCAAAATACAAAGTGGGAAGTAAACCCCTGTGCTATACTCCTATCCTGCCTCTGCCCTTGGTGGGGTGGAGCAGGACATCCTGATTTAGGTATATAGTCCTTGAAGTAAAGACCTCCAGAAAAATGGAAAGGAGTCAGCTCACAAAGATAACAGCCATTCTGACATTGTCAGTATTTCCTCTATGCCCAGAATAGACCCAAAGAATTGTAATTCATCAAAATGTTGTCATGCCTCTTCATTCTCTAAACATAGGACATCCAAGTGAAAGGGAGAATTTGTCTGCCAGCAAAGTCACTCCATTTGGGTTTTTGGTTATCTCTTGGGCACTAATATCCAGGTAGATAATTTATTAACATATTCACTTAATTAACTTATTTCTTACTACTTCAATAAAATGATCAGAAATGGGATTGAGCCATGTCTATGAGACCATAATAATAATGGAAATGCCTTATTTCTACTCTTCGTAATTTACAAAGCACTTTGACATATATTTTATTTTTTTAGTATCAAAAAAATACTCGGACTTAGGAAGAAAGAATATTCTTATCCCTGTCATATGAGTAAGAAAACCAAAGTCCAGAGAGAGAGACTACAGGATTTGTCTGAAGTTACATGGCTGATAAAAAGAGAGGATCCAAATTCAGATTCTGACTCTAGTTTGCTGTTCTCGTTTACTTCACCAGTGGTTCTCAACCCTGGCTGGATATTAGAATGATTCAGAGATTCCTATTCAGTTGATCTAGAATCAGGCCCAGGCAACAGTATTTTTAAAGCAAATGCAAATATCTGTGCAGCCAGGACTGAGAAACAACCACACAACAGTACACGATTCTGTTAATGAATGGCACATTTGGCCAGGCATCAACTGGGACCTACTGTTCTGTCATTCTAACAGAAGCATCTCGATTGTAACCTAATATTTGCAGAATTATTGATATAAGATATTAGTTTCACAAGGGCTATTGATTTTTCCAGACACTTTTCAGGTAGTTTGCCATTCTTTAACATTTGTAAGACTGAAATTTAATGACTGAGTTTATGACCATTCTCTCCATTACTAACCACACACAGAAAAATTTCTCCAGGCTAGAAACCATGTCTAATTAACCTAAGGGTTATTTAGACTAAAGAAAAGAAGACTGAAAAGCAATTTAATGAGTCCAATTATTTCCTTCAAGCCCCAGAAAGGGCATTAGCAACATGCTTCCCTTGGACATGAAGCAGACAGACTCCCCCTCAGCCTCCTTGCAGTCTCTCCCCAACAAACTGAGGCCTGGAGGAAGAGAGAGTGATGCGACAGCCACTAGTGGTGGCAGTGATTGTTTTATATATGACTTCCAAAAAGTAAAAAGGATGTGCAGAGTTAGTCATTTAACGCAGAGAAGAGCCAAGGTTAGTCAAGATTGGTATTACCGTGTCATAGATCGTATTAGTCAAGATAACTAGGCTATGATGCAGTAGCAATAATACAAAATTCTCAATGGTTTAATATTTCTCAGGCACACTATATGACCCATGGTAGTTGGTGAAGGAGCAGAGGAAGGGGCTGTGCTCCAGTAACCCTGTCACACAAAAGGCCATCCCCCTGTGATTGACTGTCTGGAATGTGCAGCCTTCTCAGTTGCCATGCTATGGGAAGAGAGAGAGAGAGACTGGAAATTGCCCATGGGCTTTTCACTCCTTCTCTCTGTAACTGACACTCATGTATTCACATTTTCCTGACTCAAACTAGTCATGGTACCCTTTCCTCACTCTAAGCAGACAGGGAAATATAGGGCAACTATGCACAATTTGGTGGGCAATACTGTCTCTGTCACAAGCCTCTAAAATGACATATATGTGACTCTTCAATATTTTGGCCTAGATTGGCCCCCTAGCACACCCCAGAAGTAGAGCTTTTCTGCTTTTGTTAGAGGGGGGAGCAAGTTCCTCCCCAATTACTTACCCTCAAGACAGGGATCATGGAAGAGCTGTTGAGAAGCTATTGTTTATTTCAACAAAGAACAGGATAAATAATGAAATACTTATCCTACTGGGAAAAGGATAACGTGGTGGTCCTGGTGCCTTTGCCCTGTATTTCATTCCTTGTGGATTATTTCCTAGAATTTAAAAAATAGAATGGGCTTCCATTGCATGATTATGCAGTCATACCTAGATTTGGTAACCTCTTGAGTGCCCTTCCCATTCCACTAAAGAATAGGGAATAGAAGTTTCTTTAAATGAGCCAGGTTTTGCACAGTTGAAGAAAACCGATAATGAAGAATAAACTAGACAATTTTGAAGTCAGCATTACATTAGTTTCTCCAGAATGCTGGAGGCTGAGTTCTCAGGAAGCTCTCTGTTTGATGAGGTGTCCTTAAGAGAAAATAAGAGATCTTTTTCATATATCTCCATTTGGCAACACTTGTTCCCAGCCTCCAAATTTCTCTTCATAGAAGTAATCGGGCCAACAGAAATCCAGCAAGCCAATTTGATAACTTCAAGATAATTTTTGAAATATTCTACCATTACAATAAGCAAGTTTCAGGATGGCTCCTCTTTCAAAGCTGTTTATGGTAGCTTTTCCACTATGACCATTAAGCCTAAAGATCTTCATTAAGGGCAGAGGATTCCATATGGAGGAAAAATAGAGTTGAAAATAATTTAAATAACATTGATCAACTTTTAGAGTTTTGAAGGAATATTAAAACTTTTTGTTTCTTTATCAACTCACATTTAGAGGTAGATAAAATCTGTATCCATTGTAAATAAATAATTTTTTTTAAAGTTCTGTCAACGTGCTAAGGAATGTTATTGCATGTCGTGCCTTGTAGGAACGAAGCCAGTCTTTAGTCAAAATAAATTCTTAGAATATACATTGCAACAATCTCATAAAGGAAAACGTTTGACCAACTATTTTAAGTGAAGTGGTCCATATCAATGCTGAGAAAATATAAAATCCATGTAAGTTATTCCATCCAGACATTTTCTTTTGAGTCAGAAACAGGATGTTTTATACTTAAAAATTATCAAAACCACCCAGGTCTTATTGACAAGTGGTTAGAACAGCGGTTCTCACCCTTGGCTGCACATTAAAATCACTTAGGGGGCTTTTAAAAACTAGTAATGATTGAGCCTTGCCTAAACCCCTTGAGTCAGAGTCTCTGGGAGTGAGGCCCAGACACTGATAGTTTTCAGTGGTCCCCCCATGGTTCCAACGTGCAATCAGGTTGGCAAGCACTGATGGAGAACGCTTCCTTATCTCTCCAGCTGGCAACAATATTATGTTCTCCAAACTTCCTGTTTTTACACTTTCTACCCTTTATAAAAAGTACGTATTTCTTCCCCTCTCTTGAAGAGTAAGTTCCTGGAGGGGAAATGCTATGTCCACTTCGTCTTCCTGTTCCCACAGTTTCAAGCAAGGCACTGGCAGGCACCATGCTGTGTAAGTATTAGGTGATTGGGTGGCATACTGTCTAATAATCTGAATAAATCTAATTCCAGATTTTTAATTTTCATAAACTCTAAGGAGCCGCTTTCAATGGAGTTGCAAAGTAATGACCTATGAGGAAAAGAAAAGTGAAAAATTAAGGTTACTAATCTGTAGATTTTTATCCAGATAACACCTGACATCTAATTGCTGGCGATTTTCCTGACATATTCTTGGAGCTGAAGAAACAAATGATGTGATGGGTTTTTTGAAGACATTTTGTACAGCATGTTCTGCTATAACTTTACAGTTGTCCTAAAAGCAATAATATCAATGAGTGGAAAGGAGGTATTTAGGAGCTAGACAAA
Source organism: Equus asinus (assembly GCF_041296235.1). Classification (NCBI taxonomy): domain Eukaryota; kingdom Metazoa; phylum Chordata; class Mammalia; order Perissodactyla; family Equidae; genus Equus; species Equus asinus. Next base: position 24,495,969 of record NC_091812.1, read on the forward strand.
AACTTATTTTTTTCCTTCAGGAGCTGTAATAAAAAGGTGTTGAACATATAGTTGCATTTTGCTATCATAAACTAAAAACAATAAATGAATTGATCGAAATTGACCAAAATGAAACTAAAGTTTATTTCTCGGTCATCCTTCAGTTTACACATCCCAGAATCTGCTCTTTGTTGTTCCCACCATTCATCTTGTCTAGGCAACTTACTCGCAACACAGCTCACAACTGAGGACATTCATTAAAGGAGCACTGCGTCACCTGATGGCCCAGCTCCTCCACCAAGGCAGCTGTGTATTCTTGCAGCAGGTACAATTCTTTCCCTCACAACTATGACAGGATAGTTACCAATCTTGACCGCATTACCAACAATAGTCCTTTCGTAGTGTAGTTGTTGGTAATTTATCCAAGCACTGTATTCAAGCTATTTGCCATATGTTCACAACTCCTATACTATTGATAACTTGTTTTAACATTTTTAAGACAATTCACTGTCTTTTTGTTAAATGGATTTCAAAGGGAAATTCCAAATCACTGTCACAAAAAGAAGGTGGCTTGAATAGGATGTATGTAAATACTAAAATAAAACATGTTTGTTTATCCTGCATACCACCACGAGTATACAAACCATCACACAATGGTAAATACCAGAATAAGTAAAATGACATTTTTAATGATCAGTTGCATCATATCTACATCATATTGCCAAAATTTATGCCATTGCAAAGATGCCTGAATTTAGAAATACTCCTGAATTTGAATTAATACAGGGTAAATATAGATGGGTAGAGAAAAATTATCACCCCCTGGCTATTTCCAGGCTTTTGAGGAGGTGAGTAGTAACACCTAAATAAATTGTATGAAAAGGAGGACCATAGAGCTCCCAGTGCCTTTGGAGGCATTTTACTGATGACTAAGCTGGATTTATAGCATCCAGGTAGATAGATATCAGAATATGAAGCACTTAGCTTTTAGCACTTACCATTGTCGCAGCTTGTAATCACGTATTTATGTGCTTATTTTTTCTTTGTCACTGGTTTACCAACAGGTCCTAGACCACCACTCTAAGTTCTATGAGAGCAGGAACCACACTCACGATAGGACCCAGTGATAGTCACATAGTAATTGCTAAATTCACGTTTGCTACATAAATGACTGAATGTTCTCTTTCACTCTCAAAAAATCTCCACTTCCAAAGTGAAGGTCTTCTTTACTCACGTTCTACTCTGATCCGAAACATATAGCTTTAAACTCTACTCAGGGACAACATTTCTATAAACCTCTTACAGCAACCTCCAAACCCACACTTTCTCCTCTTCCCAACTCCCCATCGCCGTCTTCTTCCCCGCGCATAAAATCCTCATGGCCTAGCACTCTCTGGCAGTTGACTTCTCAGGCAAGAGTCTGTTAATGCCCGGGCACCCAGGTCTCAGACTCTCAGGCCATGCCATGAGAGGGGGCGACATCTGAAAGACACATTTCATCATCTTACATTATAATCCAGAACAGCACAGAGCATAGGATTGGCTTGACTTTCTGACGTCAAGGAATAAAAAAATGAGAGAAGACTTGGCAAATATTCTAAGTGACTTAGCAAGGAGCTTCCACTGCTGAAACAGTAAGTATCTTAAATGTTTTTTCCCCACCCCTTTTCCATTCATCCCTGTTCTGTCACCACTAGCATCACCCTAACAAAGAGTCTAGAGTAACTAGGACAAGGGAGAAGCAGAGAGAGAGAGAGAGAGAGGCATGGGGAGGGGGGATGAGGAACACCCTGCTATCCAATACCCATAAAAAATTTGTTTTTAATTCCCTGGCTATCGCAGATAGAGGCTGCTGCTAGCGTTTAAGATAAGATTAGTTGGTGTCGCGCTATCAGCACCTCCACATTTCCCCTGCAGGGATTCCTTCTGACAGGCTGAAGCTGGAGGCATGTCTCAGGATTAACACGAGCTAATGATTATACACTAAAGCTTTGGAACTGTTGGACTAATAGGATTAAGCAATAGCAGATGCAGGTCCCCGTTCAGGTTAAAAATGCACTTTTTACATTACAAAGTCGGACAGATCCCTTTGAACATGCAATGAATATGGATGTTTTCAATTATCACAGTCTTCCAGGGCTATACGATATGGTAAATTAATCCCTTTAGAACATCGGAAACAGGACAAAATAGCCTTCTTGAAGCTGAAATCCCTCGTTTTAGATTTTCTTTCATGGGGATAAGCAGCGGTGCACCTCACATAATTAATCTTATTACAAACAGAGAGAAAGGGGACATTCTAAAAAAAATGTCTAAAAATTGTTTAAATATTTCAGAAACTTGGAAAAAAGCACTTTGAAATCAACATCTCTTAATTAATTTCCAAACAGTCAAAAACACAAACATAAGGCATGACAAGCAGATGTCTGGATGTGTGTGGGGATGGGTTTGTATTTCTCTAAGCCTTAGGCTGTGAGTGCAACAAGGAGCAAGGAAAAAAAATAAGGTCACTTAAAAAAAATGAACAAAATAATAACTGCCAGTAGAAAGCAACATTTCTAAGGTATTTGAGTTGATCTGATCTTATGCTCCAGGTCCTGGGAGGGAAGGGGAAGCAAAAGGCTATAGTGAGACATTTATATTTCGCTGCTGCACGAAAGGGTCTCTGCTTCCTAGTAGCTAAACCATCCCTCAGAATAGCTCCAAAGGAATTCCCCATTACTGCAATTAAATGGGGTAGGATGTGGACATCAGTAGGGGGTGAACCTCAGGAGCTTCATGTATTTGATTGACTTAAAGGGGAGGAAGGGAAAAAACCAACTATTTCTGGGGAGGACTTCCCAGAGAAAGCTGTTCGAGCTGCCAGCAGGAATGGAAGTAGTTTTACAACAATCAGAATAAAGCAGGCTCACTATCATGAGTTTGACTCTTTGAATATTCTAAAGCCAAATATCTTTATAGTTGGGCTGAGCAATTGGTATTATTATCCCTCATTGATAAGCCCTAGAATCATATTGCCTCATATCCCTCTGCACTTCACAATGTGGACAAAGTAATTGCATGGGTAGTTTCTCCAAGAAACAAGAATCCCAGTTTTTTTGTTTTTTTTTTTTAATGAAAAAGAAAAAGGAAGAAGATAGGCTATACCAGGTTCCTTCACTGAGTCCATTCTTTGGTTTTTATTATTCCTAACACGGTTTGCTTCTAGGAAACTACGTGGATACTTCCACCCAAAATTCAAGTAAACTCTGAATGAAACTAACAGCTATGACAACAGAAGAAAAACATGATGCAACCACGGACCATTCACTCAGGTTCCACCAACACCAGTCAATCAAAAACACCCAGGTACCAAGCTTCCTCAGTTTCCCAGATGATCTAATACAACCGGATACTCCTTGAGCAGGATTTTCTATGCCTATCAAAAGTCTAATGTTCCTGCTCTGTAAATACTGCTTGGACAAATGAAAATACCTAAACTAAAGATGCTAGCAACTTCCATAAATATTCCTGTGTTTTAAACTTTTGATTGAAAAAGTTACTTCTCCACAGAATGAAAGGAAATGAATTGTTATTTTAACTGGACTATTTGGTATTCTTTTTTTTTCCTTTTGCTTCTCTGTCAGTTGTACAATAAATTTGGAAGATATAAACTGACTTTCAGATAAAAATTGCTGTCCCAGGAAAAGGCATCAAGAAAGCTGTTGTGTTAAATATGTATGACCTAGACTTTCCTGGAAGAAAACGGCAATTGATTATTTTTTCAAGTGGACTTAATCTTCCATAATCATCATGCATATTTCAATGACACACATTAAGACAATTGTTACTCGGTTTTAATATGCATGTCAATCACCTGGGACAGTTGCTAAAACGGAGTTGCTGGTGCAAAGGTCTTGGGTGGAGCCCTAGAGTCTGCATTTCCAATAAGGTCTCAGATGATACAAATGCTGATGGTCCATGAGACCACACTTAGATTTGCAACAAGTCATTAAAACACCAAAGCTACTTAACAAGTCATAGAGTGCAGACCTGAGGGAATCCAGCAAAAGCTGAGGCTTTTCCAACAACATATAAAGTTATCAACTTAAGAGTGAATTTGACAATAATCAAAACACACCATTGCTTGGCTTTTTCTTAAATATCAATCTCTCACCTATTCTACTAGACATAGTTTTAATTGGTTTACTTGTTCATCCTTCGAAACTACTTTATGATAGATTATCATATGAGTAGCTTCTAAATCATCATTTTAATTAATTATAAGTGCATTATAATTCTTCTTATCCCTCAACCATCTTAAAAACAGACAACATTAATTCTATCATTTTCAAGTGAGGACTATCACATCTAGAATCATTTTGTATATTATGTCAATCTGATCTGCAATGTACACATTAAAAACTCCCATTAACTGCTAGATAATTTTCAACAGAAAATAAACTTTAATTTTGATATTAATACTGAATCACATTCCCTCTGAAATTTTTAAATAAAATCTTTCTTTTCTCCAAAATTCAGTACATTAAACAATGCTCATTAGGTGTTATGTAGCCCTCTGTATATATCTCTGGCTCTGGGAAGGAGGAGGGTAAAGAAGGAAGCATTGATATAACAATTGCAGATCTCATCTTGGCTGCCCAGTAGTTCCTACACTAGAAGGAGAAACGGAGAAATAAACACACATTTGCAAACCAATGTTACATATACAATAGTAAAGATGAAACCAAAGTCTAGTCAGAACACAGACAAGTAAGCAAACAGTGGTGGAGTAGAGCTAGAGAAAGGTATTGAAAGGAAAAGAAAATACGAGAAAAGTTCTGAAGGATGATTAGAAGTCCAGGGAAAGGAAAATTGAAAATATATTCTGTTAATACAGAAAACACAAAAATACATTAAACAGCATTAGGAAGATCAGGGTGGCTTCAAAATGTGTTGGGCTGCACATTTCAGCCCAGCACAGAATGCCCCCTGCAACACGGATTTTGAGTAAAGAAGGGACAAAACAAAGAAATTCTCTGCTTTATTTCCTTTGCTTAGATCCCTAAGGAATGTAATGTAGACTGTAGAATTAGGGCTCTATCGTCTAGTAGTTCCTTTGGCTTCACTTTGAGTCTCTGTTTAAAGCATTCATTTTACACAATACTGAACACATATAATTTCTAAGCCACTTTGTAAGTTCTCATTATTTGACGTGAAACAGAGGCCTGCCAAAACATGGAACATTGGGAACCATCAGGCACATGCTTTCTATACTCATGTCTTATGTCCATAAATAGGGTGGGTAGAGGATGAGAAGAATCATAGTGTCTTCCTCCTGCCTTAAACTTTGGGCTGTGTGACAAATGGTGTAAGAGAGCAGAATTTGCTACCTCAAAATGTATCTCTTTTGCTTGATTATTTTTAAGAACAATAGACTTACAAAAAATTGACCTTCCCCCTAACTGCCTAAAAGAATTTAAGATAGAAGGCCTGTTTGAGGAAGGAATTAATACCATAGACAACTATAGTATAATATGAACTAAGTGTAGTAGACAGGAAGGAACCTAGCAAGGCCTATTTGATCAAAGTCCTCTCCATGTCTCATTGTCTTTGCAAGGCATGACAAACATTTGTTTACCAAACATTTGCTTTTCCATCTCCATGTGAACTGCCTTCCTCCCCTCTGAAATCCCAAACCACTACCCCTAACATCCTCCTTTGTCTTTGGCTGAACATGGCATTTAAAGTGGTGACTTCAGCCATTTTGGTAAGTTACTCAGTTTTCCTAGGTTTTTCCTGTGTATCCATGTTATTTAACTTGTTTGATTTTCTCCGGTTATTTTGTCTTGTGTCAATTTAATTCTTAGGCCAGCCAGAAGAATCTAAAAGGGAAGAGAAGTATGTTGTCCCCCCCTACAATATCAATAATAGTAAGAAAATTTAATTTTACACTCAAGGGGGTTGAAAAGTGACTTAAAAATGCATTGATCAGCCACTCACCACATTCTCAGCATGATCTTCAGCAGTTTGAGGGGGTACAAAGATAACAAAAGAAAGGTGTGCTAGCTTCAAAGGAAGTGCCGATTAGCTGCAAAGGTAAAACACAAATAAATGAGAGAGGATACGTAATAACAGATTTGACCATTATAATTTGGGAAGATTAGACATAAGAAATCAACACCACAGATGAAGTTCTTTGCATACTTTGCACTAACATCACACAAAGCTCTGTATGAAATCAGAAATAAGCTATTACTTTTCTTACAATACGCATGCATTGGGTATAACGACAATCATTGAACAGGAAAAATAAAAGAAAAGTTGTGTCACGGAAAGTATTATTAGAGTCCCCGATGTATATTCAGGCACACAAGTGGAGGAAGAGCTACACTTGAAGACTTGAAACCCTGCAATTAGAGCATGTGCTCATGTCACAACCACTTTAAATGCGTGCAGTTTTTAAAGAAAGTTTTCTTGTTAACCAATGCGTCATATCCCTTTTCTCTAATTTCCATCCCATGCTACTCTCTGACAAATAGAAATGGCAAGCAATAGGATATATTGAAGTATATGAGGAAGCCATTTTGTGTAAACCTAATTCGGCCTGACTTTGTTTTTCCAAAAGGGCCTGACATGGCCATTGAGCATGCATTGTATATCCACTTTAAACATTTACTACGGCAAGAACAAATGCCCTTAAGATAAAGGTGCAACTTCCCCCTACATTGGCATTTCCTTAAGGATAAGCATCTTTCCTTAGGCTAGGAACTGATTGCTGCACTCACCTTTGACCACCCAGCTCACCTGTGACCACCCAGCTGGAGACAACAGACCTGCCACCCTGCTGTGTCCACCAAGACAGGAGACCTACCTGCTGTGTCCATCAGTTGCTGTGCTGACAGAGCAGTCTTGTGACTATCATAAAAGGGACATTTCAATCCTATGTTAAACATCCTCTTTGGGGGTATGTAACCACTCTGTACACCCCACTTCTTTGGTGCCCCTTCTTCCTTCGGGAAGAAAGGCCCCAGGCGATGGTCCTCAGATTTCAGCGCAGAATAAATTCACCCAAATTTTCATTTATAGATTGGTATGAATTATTTTCGTCGACATGTCACACTACTCTTTGCAATCTGCTTGGGTTGTTGTCTCTGAACTATATGCCTTTTCAACGTGAATTTTGTGAAGCTGGAAATGACTGAGTCCTCAGTGAGTTAAACCCTCTGAACCCCATCTTCTCTAGTGCCTAAATCACTCCTTAAGTGTCTGGCAGACACTTATTTCCAGCCAGAGATATTCATTAAATAAGTGATTAGAAAACATGGTAGATGTGGCTGATGGTTGAAGGGCCAAGAAAGGGACATTAAACACATCTTATCTGAAGCTTTCATCGATTGTTAGTAATGTCCTAAATGATGCCCTGGTGTCTTGAACTAATTAATGGCATTAAACTTGCAAGTTGAGTGACTTTGACTCTGGGGAGAAACTAACTCGATATTATTTTTCCTCAGGGCTCCAAACCTTTACACAAAAGCCGGCCAAATGTTCCTAATTCTGGGGAACATGTTGTTTAGCCTTCCTGATGATGACTCAACACTGAGACTTGCTGCTCTGTGAGATTCCAACAGAGATGACATTTTGCAATCCACAGCAGCAACATGTCCCCTGTCTGGAGGCGAACCGAGAAATAGTTCAGTTCAAATGGGCCTCTAAACAGCTGTCAGGTCAGAATAACTTTAAGTCATTACCTATCTGAGCCACGTTGAACCAGTGACTTTTAAGTGGTGAAAATCTCTGTATCGTGTTACTAATCTCACTGGCCAGCAGAGGCTGTGTCAACAACCAACATTCCCTCTTAGTAAGCAGGCAAAAATAATACACTGCCCATGATTTGGAACTTAAAGGAGCAGTTGAGAGGTTGAAAAGTTCAGGAAGTGAGGAAGTTAAAAATATGCCTCCTCAGAGGTTTGCCTCCAGAATGATTCATGACAGCCTTTAAATCACCCTGTGCCACAAAAGAATTGACTCCAACTTCTGACCTGCTAATGTTTAGCAATGCAGACCTTCCCCGCAAAGACACGTAAGCTGCCTTCCTCTACTCATCATTAGCTCTAGACCTTGGACCCAATTTCTTGACCAATTAGCAGCTCAAGGTTCTAAAATTAAAGAAATAGGGAGCAGCTATAAGTCTCTAACTGTGATTACTTATAAACCCTTCAAATCTAGACCCAAATAGCTTCCCTATAGCTTTGCTCAATTGATTAACTCCTGCTGGTTTATCACTAAACCATTCATTTACTTTAACAATCCACTAAAGCCTTAGACAAAATGCATTTCATGTCCCTTCTTGGGCCCTTAATAATTAGCTGTGTCTACCACGTCTTTTAATCTCTCAGTTAATGAGCACCTCCAATCTTTAATAATTTAAAATGATATCAAGCCAAGTATCAATTAAAGAGAACTCTTCCAGGCAGCACAAACAATAAGTGTTAAGTCGGTGGAGAAAAGCGCATAGAGCCCTGTTGCTTTCTACTTCGAGAGCACTTGAAAACTATGGGATTATTTCAAAACATTACACTTCACTGCTATTTATTTTAGTTAGCTTACAGGCAAAATTAAATACGAAAAATGAGCATGAAGCATTTTGTACAGAGTCAAAAGAGAATCATGCAAGGCAATATCCAGCCTAACCCTTGTTTCTGAATATATTACCACTGGCCAACGCACCCCTACCGGCCAAGAACACTAGCTAGCTTTAGCTACAATTTAACTACAAGCTTTCGACCCTTCCAATTTCCTGACCCATCTTAAAACTCTTGACTGTTCCAAACACCTAACCCGTGGAACTGTTTCATACTATATCAAAGGACAAGGCTTCCACACCTATTAATGAGTGTAATCCTTTGAAAGAGATCAACACTGGACCATTGGTATTTCCCTATTCCTGGAAGATCATTGGAAGGATCTTTGCTCAAAAGGGTGGTTTTCTTTTGAATAGATCTGGAAAGAGCCAAAGTCCCTCTGATCAAACTAAACCTGAGTCCCCTGAAGGAGGCTTTAGGAGACTATTTACAAAAATAGTAGCAATTTTCCCCTCCCTACATCACAGTCTTTCTAATGTGCCTTTGCAGTGTCTCCCATATTGAGGTGGAGTCTAGTTCCATACCCCTTGACTCTGTGCTGGCCTTGTGATTTTCTCTGGTAAGTAGCATGTGGCAGAAGTGCAGTTGTGCCAGTTCTGAGTCAAGGCCTTAAGATGTCTCGCACATTTCTGCTTGCTCTTTTGGAAATCTGCCCAGCTGCCTTGTGGACAAGACTGAGCTACTCTGCTAGAGGATGGGACCCTGCATAGAGAAGTTAACTGTCACAATTCAAGGCCATCCCAGGCTGCCAACCTCAGCCATCACAGTAGCTGACCATAGATCCATTGAGAGAGCCCCAGCTCGAGAGCAGAACAACCGCCCAGTGGAGCCCAGCCCAAATAGCTGACCCACAAATCATGAGCCAAATAACTGAATATTGTCCTAAACATTTAAGTTTGGGGATGATCTGTTATCCAGCAAAAGCTACTTGATATAATGTCACAGATTTTACTGATTGGACTGTTGGGAGTTTTCTGTATAAACCAAGGCCCCAGACCACCAGCACTAACAAAACCAGATTTTCAAGGCTAGATCCAAAATTTCCAAATTACTCCCCACCTATGCGTCACTATATCACAGCCTTTAACAATTTCTCAACTACCTCCAAATGTGATTAGCATACACCTTTCTATATATCCCAAGATATTCACAATAATTATCCTGATTGCTACAAAATCTGAAATCTTAGCATTTTCCATACATGAAATTTCCTCCATTAATCGCAAGGATGTATGTTAGGAGAACATTTTTGATTAAAAAAGTCACCATCCTTATCACTCACATTAATACTCCACACATATTCATTTGGATAGCTCAGTAGGAGTCAAAAGATGTTTCTGGAGCTTTCAAACCAACAGCCTTCTCAGTATTATTCAGGTACACACAGATCATACTATCCATGTCTTCATAAGCAATTGATTCACAAGATAGTGGTAGGAGTAACTCATACGCCTCTTCCCTAATATACCTACTTCAACAAATAACTACTGCAGAATTCTGACACTTTCTGATGACATCAGGAGATAAGGCTGAACAAACCACTGACATCATCTGGATTTTGCTTGCTGCTAGAGACAACAATGTTGAGATGTCAGTCTTGATGTCTGTGTCTTAATGTGCTTAAGCTCTGATATCCTTAAGCATGGGTCAGAAAAGAAGAGCATGAAACAGGAGGTGGAGGTGAAAAAAATTCTTGTTTCTTTGTTCTACCCAGTCCAATGAGACCAGCGGAAGAAAGACTCACCTCTCTTATTTCTGTATGGGCATAGTCACAGTGCTGTCCCACAAGCCCTGGGGCTCCTCTGCCTGTATCTTTTCCCTCATCTGCATATCATGCAATCACTTCCAAAAGACTAATTCAGATCAAATACAACTTGGATTTATATTTTTTACTATACACCATTTAGAATATAAATTTCTGAACCTGTCGAGAGTCCCTAAGCACTGTTTTGTTTGGATGGCTAGTCACTATTTAGAGAATCCAAAATACTAATCTCTTTTGAGCACATATTAAATCACACAGTTCAACTTTGTTTTGATTTCTTGTCATATGTTCCAAGAAACAAATATCAATTTTCTATTTGTTTAGACAATTAGTAACTGTTAATAACTTATTTTTTCTAAAGCAGAATTAGCCTTCTTGAAATTTCCACAGGTGTTAAAAAAATAGTTATTGCTAATCTCATTCTAAAGATGAGAATGTAGAATGATGCTTGTGGCCATGTGTAAATTACACTATAATGCAAGTTTGTTCTAAAATTTGGTCTAAAAGTAATCATTGTCTATTCAATAAGCCAAATAAAGGCAAGGAAAATGCCAAATTTACTACTCTGACAACTAAGTGTAAGCCTGTATTTGAAACAGGAGAAAGATCTCGATCTCCTCAAAATTATGTGTTCACTATTTTTCCACCTTTGTAAAAATGAATGTACTTCTACACAATAAAAACTGTAATATTAGTGAAACATATTCATTGTACGCTTACTAGCACAAACCAAGCACTGTGCCGTGCCCATCAAACATATAGTCTCATTTAATTTTTATAACAACTCGGTGACATAACCATCATTATTTCTGTTTTCTGGATAAAAAAAAAAAGTAGGAATAAAAACCTAGAGCTTTCTCACTGTCGCATAGTCAAGTCTTCTGACTCCAAATGTGTCTTCTTAATAGTGAGGACACTACTCACATAAGACTAGTGCTTTTGAAACTAGATAGTACTATTATGAATGATTTGTTTTGCTTCCTAGAATGTTCTTGTATTTTTTAAAAAGAATAATTTTTAAAATCCAGCCTTCTAATACCTATGGAATAGGATGAACCAAATCATTTTCTTCTGTGCACTGAACTCTCTGGCTACGCTGGCATTGGGTAAAGCGAAGCTTTTCATAACACCCCATCACAAGCTACCCATTGGCCCAGGATGACTGGGGAATGGATGAGTAGTGGTTTTATTCTAAACGCAAGAGGGCCAGCATAGATGTCTTTGAGAGTCAGGGGACACCGTCATGTCTTGTCTCTCAGATTGCCCTAACTATTTTCCTAGAGCCCGGATTCTCACAAGATTGGCTAGGGCACAAGGATTCTTAAAATAATCAAATGATCTAACAACCCAGGATACAAATGGAGTACCCACCATTAGGAAGCATGCCTAGTCCTCAACTCATATCACCATCATGCTATTATAAGGTTGCAGGATTTTACAGGTGCTTTTATCAATATATGGAAAAGGTTTTCCAGAAAAATTCTTTTTAAGAAGGATACTCTCATCCCATAGATTACTTATTAATGATAATGGTAAACGTGTACCGTTGCAATAAAGAGCTATGGCGGTCACTACCTTAATAGTGGGACAACCTGACATCATACGTCTCTGTGGTGAAGCAGGAAGAAGTACGTGTGGGACCTGGAGAGTGTTCTTACCAAAAACATTGATGTGAATCTAAATTTGAGGAAACAGACAAACACAGCATGTGGGAACACTCCACAATGCAACTTACCTGGACTCTTTAAAAAAATTAATGCCATAGAAAACAAATAAGTAAACATGGTGGGCAGAATGGTGTTTCAGATTAAAATGAACTAAAGCCAAATAACATTGATATTATTGAATTATAATTTTTATGTATGAACATAGCATTGTGGTTAACAAATGTCTTTATTCTTAGTAGAAATATATTGAACTATGTAGCTGTGAAATGTTATGTTTCTGTCTTACTTTCATATGACTCAGGGAAAACGCATCCAAAGAGTCGGATGTACATATAGAGATAATGTATACATAAGCAAATATGGTAAAATATTAACGGTTGATGAATCTAGATAAAGGGAATGTGACTGTTGATTGTACTATTTTTTCAACTTTTCTGTAGTTTCAAAATTTTCAATATAAAAAGTTAGGGGAAAAAAAGATAGTGAATATGCAAGATGCTATGTTATGGACTTTCCTTTCTTCTAAGTACTGCCCACCATTTCTAACCCCCAAGACACACACACAATGGAAAAAAAATTGAAGGTCTTTATCTGGCAATAATACTTAAAATTTCACAAAAGCCACTCATTTCTGAAAATGAAATATTACCATATATCTGTTCACTCCTGGATCTGACTTCTCAAGGAAAAAGGAAGTTTCTGTGTTCAAAGACGTCAAGGGAAATACAGGAAAAAACCAATGGTGCACTCTTGTGAGGTAGCTCAAACTCTTCAATGTGATTGAAGTGTTTGTATCATCCTTGAAATACCCCCTGAGCTCTCCACTGTCACCCCAGAGCACACTCAGTGCACACCACTGGCTCGTCTCCTTCCACTCTCATGGGACTCATCTATTTACACTTGCTTCTTTGAGGGCAGTGGCTGTAACTTATTTCATTCATTCATTCATCCATTCACTAAAAATTATTCATTGAGTGCTTATTATTTATCAGGAACTGTCCTATGCAGTGGGTATACCGCAGCCAACAAAATAGGCAAAATTCCCTGATCTCAAGAGTTTTGTATCTTAGTAAGGGGGAAAGAGACAATAAACCAATGAATAAGTAAAAAAATTATAGGCTATCTGATAGTCATGAGTGCTATTGAAAAAATAATGGAGATGGGGATGGGGAGGCTATACATTTAAATTGAGAAGGACTCATTCAGAGAAGGACTCACTAAGAAACTGACATTTGTGAAAGACACAAAGGAGCAAATTACATGGATATCTGAGGAAGAGTATAAAGGAATGAACATGTGCACAGGCCCCGAAGTGTGAGTGTGCCTGGAGTGTTCAAGAAATAGGAGGGAGGCTGGTTTGGCTGAAATTCTATAAAAAAAGTCAGAATCAAGGATTTAAAGCAAAGGAGTGACATGATCTGGATCAGGTTCTTAAAAACACCACTCTAGTCGATGTGTCTAGAATAAATTTTGGGAATGGGAAGAAGCTGGGAATATAACCATAATCCAGACAAGATCTCTTGGTGGTAAGGATCACAGTGGGAGAAGTAAACATAGTGAAAAGTGCTCAGATTAGAAAAAACCTGAAGATTGAGCTGACAGATTTGCTTATGCAGTGAGTGTGGAATGTGAGAAAAACAGGGGTGAAGAATGACTCCATATATTTGGTCTAAGATGGGCAGACTGAGTTAATCATCTATTGGGATTGAACAGACTGTAGAAGGAGCAGATTTTTGTGAGGAAGACCAAGTCTTTCAATAGATATGTTAAATTTGAGGTGTCTATTGTATACCTGAGTAGAGATATTAAGCAAGCAGTTAAATAATCTGGGGATTAGAGACAGATTCTAAGATGGATACATAAATTTGAGATTCATCAGTATAGACATGGTACTAAAGCTGTGAGATTGGAAGAGATAAATAGAGTGAGTATTGATAGAGAAGAAGTGGGGTCCAGGGACTTCACTTGGAGGCAGCCCAATGTTAAGAGGTCAGGAAGAGAGTTTGACTGATGAGATAGTAGAAAAACCAGCAGAGAGTGTTTGTGCTGGAAGCCTATTGAAGACAGTGCTTCAGAAAGCTGCAAGTGATCAACTGTGTCAAATGCTACTGGCAGAACAAGTAAGTGAGGACTGAGAATTTGCCTTTGGATGCAGAGATATCAAAACCATTGGTGACCTTTACAAGAGCACTTTTTTCTTCTTGTTCTTCTTCTTCTCCCCAAAGCACCCCAGTACATAGTTGTATATTCTGGTTGCCGGTCCTTCTAGTTGTGCTACAAGAGCACTTTTATTGGATGATGGGGTAAAAGTTCATTTCAGTAGGATTAAGAGATAATGGGAAGAGAAGTAAAGACAGCAAGAATGGACACTTTTTGTTATGTTTTATGGTAAAATGGAGGCAATAACTAAAGCTATAGTTGAGAGAGAAGAGTAATAGGATTTTTAGGCTGTTGGCAATGGGCAAGTCAAAAGAGAAAAGTTGTTTGGTATAGAAGAAGGAAGAGAATATGTCCTTGAGTAGGCATAAGAGATGACATTTGGCATAGAAGTGGAGATGTTGGTCTTAGCTTGGGGTGAGAAAAGTTCATCTACAGTAAAGGGGGAGAGTTGGTTAACGGCTTGCTGGAAGGTGGTGGAAGCTTGCTGAAGTTCTTCAAGTTTGTTTCTGAATGTTTCTATTTTTGTTTTTGTTTTTTCAGTGAAATAGCAACTCATCAGCTGAAAGTTAGGATATATTAGAAATACTCCAAAGTTGAGGAGAGAGAAGCAGGAAATATCCTCTAAGATAATGGAAGAGTGGGAAACGGAAGGTTAGCGTAATAGGATTTCAGGGCAGAGATACAGGCTCATTTGAGGACTTCTGTTTAAAGTGAGACTGGCCAGCACAGTTGTGTGTTTCTCCACCATCATGTGTAGCTGTGCGGGAGCAAGTACAGAGTAGGCAGAGTTGATTTAAGCAGGGTATTCTTTTTCGACGGCTGCTATAACAAATGAAGTCTGACATAGTGACTTAAAATAACACAAATCTATTCTCTTACGATTTTGGAGGCCAGAAGTCTGAAGTCAGTTTCCCTGGCCTAAAGTTGAGGGATCAGCAGAGTCACTCCCCCTCTGGAGCCTCCAGTGGAGAAGCTGTTTCCTTGCTTTCTCCAGATTCTAGAGAGGCAGTCCTTGGTTCATTGTCCCTTCCTCCATCTTTTAAGCCAGCAGTGTAGCACCTTCAAATCCTTTTCTGCATCCATTGCCGTATAGTCTCCAGCCTTCTGTGCCAAATCTCCCTCCATCTCTGCCCAATAAGGACACCTGCAATTGCATTTAGAGCCCACTCAGGCATCTTTGACTTAATCATATCTGTGAAGTCCCTTTTGCCATATAAGATGACATTCGCAGATTTCGGAATTAAGACTTGGATATCTTTCGGGGCCATTATTCAGCATACTACAAGCACCATTGTGGTTTTACCAAACAGGGTAAATGAACAAGAGAGAGACAAGGGAGTGGTTACATGATAGATCATTGAATTAAATCTGATAAAGAGGGAAGTGAGAGCAAGAGGAGGTGAGGGATGGGAAAATGCATACGTCCCCCTAGATTACAGGATTTTTTACATCGATGGACTAGTGTGGTTGAGTGGAAAATAGGAGGTGATGGTTAAAGAATGAAGTGATTAGAACTGAGATTTTGGAGGGATGAGGCTGAAGTAGAGTGGAAGAGAGCATCATTGGAGAAGTCAAGGAGCTGGAATCATTTAGGTGGATTAGGAAAATCAGCAGGATTTATGACAGAGGTAGCATTGGGGAGACTGACACTGAGCCAGGAGCTAAAATTTTGGAGGAAGGGAAAATGTATTTATCTTTATATCTATAGCACATGGACTAGAGTGATAGATTCAAATTATTTTGAAGTTTAGGGGCCTGAGAATTTATTCTGGTACATCCTCCTCACATTGCAGGTCAGTTCTATTAAAATTGAAGTACTTCCACTGCTAGTTATGTTTTATATTTTAGTAACATTACATTATGGCATGGAATTTAATCTACTGTAAGCTTTAGAACTGCTCCAAAATAACTTCTATCAAAAATCTCAAAGCGACCACAGACAACATTTATAAAGGGCTATAATCTAGACATATTGCTACTTGAAGTGTGGTCCACAGATGAGCGGCATGGACATCACCTAGGAGATTGCTAGAAATGCGGAATCCAAGACCCCAGCCAGATACCCTGAATGAAAACCTCCCTGTGAACAAGATCCCTGGGCAATTGACTCACCAATGAAAGGTTGAGAAAAGTGTCAGCAGTGAAGATCCACCATATTTTTGGCCACATCTGTAGGAGGAAGAGATGAGAATTTCTGTCAGAGAGTTTTTCCCTTCCACATTGCAACCAATAAAAGTGATATGATTTAAATAATTGTGAGGAACTGAAGCATATGAGTTTAATATTTGCCTGAGGTCAGATTTCAGCAATATAGCGAGCTCAGATACCAACTGGTTAAGTAGCTTTGAAGTGGAAGACTGAACAGTCCTCCTGTCAGTGCCTGGCTCCGTGGCCTCACTGAGCTTTTTGAGCTCCACTAACAGGAGGAGCCCGCCCTGCTTCAGTACACCCCCGACAAGTACATGCACAGACGTCTAGGAAGTGACATGTTCTTTCTCACACAAGTCATTCATTTTCCAGTTTTATAATTTATTCATCTCCAGATGAACTTGGGCATCTGCTGTTTATTTCTTGTTGTTGTGTGGTGCCAGTAGATTTACAAGTCTTCAAGCATGCATTCTGAAGGAATAAAATAGATCAGATACAAAGTTGAGAAAAAACTTGGTATATTGCAAAGTTAGAATGTTTACCAAATAGGACATTAGTGATGGTACATGCAAAATATATTATGATTTTATAAGGACCTCACATGGTTTCAAGAGACACTTTTAGAAGGCAACAATTCTATAGGTAACTGAAATGAATTCCTGAAGTTCAAGCTGGTTGGAATTTTCTCTGTCACTTAAAGTGTTAAAATATTTTACTTAGGGCCAGCCCCGTGGCCAAGTGGTTGGGTTCCCGCACTCTGCTTCAGCAGCCCAGAGTTCAGATCCTGGGCAAGGACATGGCACCACTCACTGGGCCATGTTGAGGCAGTGTCCCACGTGCCACAGCTAGAGGGACCCACAACTAAAATATACAACTGTGTACTGGGGGGATTTGGGGAGAAAAAGGCAGGAGAAAAAAATATATTTTACTTATATATTGCTAAGCACAGATATTTTTCCCAAAAATGAAGACTTGACTTTCTTTCATCCACCATTCTGAATTACTAGATCATAAGCCTAATATGAAAGTTATCAATTAATTTCTATATAATCTGTGTTTTAATGTTGTCATAAAATTCGGGAGCATATGTTTCAATAATCTTGGCAGAGAGCTTTTAAATAACAAAAAGAAAAATCACTCACATAAATTTACTTCTTTAGCGTTCTCTTCATCAGAATTAATTTTATAAACTACGTGATGACTTTGCTAAGACAAGCTATTTATGATTTACACCCAGTCTATCAAAAATGATAGGAAGTGATATAATAAATAATACATGCATAGAAATACCATTAGAAGTTGGGAGAAAATATCAAAATATCAAAAACCTTGAAGAAGGATGGGAAATAGGTGTGCTAAAAATATAAATACATATTATTCAAAAGGGAGAATTAAATCTTATTTGGGGATTCTGGCAACTGAAATATAGTGGGAAACACAATGGACCAAGCAGAGGGGTTTTTTTTAATGTCCTTATACCTGATCATTATCTCCCTAAAAACTCTCAATTTGTCACATAAGTGTTTGTAATATTGTTCATTGTGTCTGATGACGTCTCTTATAATGAATAAGAAGGATGCACAGAGCTTTTCTCATAGACTGGTACTACGATGGTCCACATAGCAGATCATTCATTTCTGGGGCAATTCTGTGTCATCATGAAAATCAGACCACTCCCCTGAGGCTTTATGTTCTTCGGGGCCACACCTGTTCCTGGAAAGATTCTTTGAAAAGAAGGTGTTTTGAGATTTAGTTACTAACATGATAGTTTCAGTGGATAAATTGGAGGATGACAACAATGAGAATGGGATGTCTTTTGAGCCACATTATTTCAAATAAGGCTGACTTGACCTGTTATAGAGCCGAGATTTTTGAAACATTTTCACTCACAAATATTGCTTCTTAAAATCTATTCAAAGCTATTGAGTAGTGTTGTTCAATACTTATAAAATATTCATCAAATAACTTTGCATACTTACAAAAGAGGTAAAAATGATTTGGAAGAAACCTGTTTTACAATTTTCATAATTGCCTTAAAGTCTGTTGTTTATTTTGCTCTAAGCATTTTTAGATTTATTAAAACTAACTAGCCAACACAAATCTATAAATTGTAGAACTTGTACTTAATCCCACCACTGTGCAAAAATTAGTGAAAACACAAAATAATTTAAACAAATATTCCAAATTGCTGGGGCACAGTTTAAGTGGCTTGATGGTGCGCTTTAGTTCATATTTCATATCTGATCCATTTTTCATTTCAAAATGAGTCTCATTTGGGTCATTGCCTCCACAATCAAGGCAACAATGACGCATCAATCTTTTGTAGCCAGATAAAAAACTATTGTCCCCCGCTTTAACATTCTTTTGAGAAGTGGTATTTTTCTCACTCTCCACCTCCTCTCCAATTTTCTGCTGAGAGCTAGCTCGTGTACGGCTCCAGATGAAAAATGTTAACTAATGTTAGATTAATCATCTACACAGGGGATTCAATGCATAGCCAGACTGAATTCCATTCTCTCATTTAAAAGATAATAAAATGATAGTAAGTCATGTTAAAAATAATAAAGAAAATGTTTAATAATTTGGTATTTTATCGTTATATAAATTCACTCAGGCTGTTAGTACTTTAAGCAGTGGCAAATGTGTGAGCGCTGGGAGACATGCCTATCCCTGTAGGCCCATCCAGCACCAGCTGGTAAGTCGTGGAGACCGCAAGCCTGTCTGGTTCTTCGTCTCCTTAGGGACAAAAATTGATACCTTCCACCTCAGACAGAGATGATGAACCCTTCTGTCCCTTAGTTTTCAGGATGAGGGAGATCAGCAGGCATTCTTGGAACGATAAGTGGGCAGAAGCCACCCGGGTTCTCTACAAATCCTGAGAGCCACAGGCCCAGAGCTCCATTGCTGGCCTTTAGGCTGACCACCATTCCAGAGGGGAATGGAATTCTTCAGGCCTGTTCTCTCCCTTTCTCGCCCTCTCCCTCCCTCACTGTGAGAGGTGGAGATTTCTCAAAAAACTTCCAGGCCCCTGCAGCTCTCAGCTCAAGACTGGTTGTGGCTTAGATCAGAGCTGGGAAGGGAGGACTCCAGCCATGCGTGAATGGACCACCATCACAAGCCACCTCCCAGCCATCGCCCCTAAAACCAAACTTGCCCCGGAAAAGCATGCTTTCTGGTTCCCCAATAATTGCCGTGAATTTGAACTTATAACTTCCTGTGTTTGGGTTAACACAGCGTCAAAGAATGAGACACCTATGCCCTACTACCTTCTAAAACCAATGAAAAAATGCCCACAGTGTTAGGGTACTAGACAGAGGTTTCCAGGCATCAGACGGTCTATATTGTACCTTCCTGTGAATTCTGCTCGACCATAAGCAAATTGGAGCCGCCATCACCTTACATAACCTTCAGGCCAACGGCTGTTTATTTCTTAGATTAATCTGATTGATTACACTCAGCCCGTGTAGAAATTAGGAACTAAATATCTCATCCAAAAATCCACTCCCTCCCCACCGCCCCAGCCCCACATGCACACATGGTAAGACCAGAAAGGCAGGAAGATGCAGATTACAGTTGCCTTCAAAGCTTTGAAAAATCTGCAGAAATTCATAGCCATGGGTTCCAGATCATATTTTTAACCTGATTCTGAGAACTTTAAGTCACTCTTACTCAGATGTGATGTGGGAACAAAAACACTTCTAACTTTCTAAACTTGGAAAAGTTTTTTTTTTTTTTAAATAATCTAACTTTCTTCTAGCTTGGAAGGGCTCATTTACATAACTCCCCTCACCCCCACCTTACCTCTGACAGCGGAATTCTAAACAAAGCAATCAGGCTGGCAGATGAGTCAGGTCTGCTGATTGTGTTGTATGCACGCATGTTAAAGAATGGTACCAGCTCTCTCCTGTTATTTATTGGTGTCAAGAGGTACAATTTAAAAATCCTGCTCTTTAATTTTTTCCCTCTCCTACGGCAGGCAGATTGCTTCCCCTCCACCTCCTTGTGAGCTTACTAAATATTTGAGCATTAAGAAACCCTAATTTTTCCTCTTAAAACTAACTAGAAACATTTATTTTGATTTAACTTTTTAGACAAAGAGAACCCTTTGATTTGGGGGCTTTCAGGTTTTGGAATAAAACAATTTTGAGCAAATTAGCTGCTAAAATTACTGTTATTATGCTCATAAAAGCTGCTAAAAATAATCAGTTCATAGGGCAAAAAATTGACATACTATAGCATTTTCTTCCTGACAGAGATTTCAGAAATTTGGCCTGGAATAGAAGACGTGTATTTTTTATAAATTGTAACAGAATTAAATTACCAAGAAAATGATGATTGCATCCATAAATCTTTGATAGTACTGATATTTGCATAAGCTGGACGTGCCAAATGCTTAAAATGAAAAATGCCGGAAGACAATTTGCACCATACCTGTCTTTGTTCCTGATTCAACTCAAGAAATACAGGTAAGCGAATACAAACACCAAATTATAAGTTGCTTTCTTTTTATTCTAAACATTTTTTATTTCATTGAGCAAATGCGTCCTTCCCTGGATTGAATAGTGGCCTTCCCCAACCGCTTCTCAATCCTTTTCAGGGCAGCAGCTATATAAACACAAGAAATAGAGCTCTTCCCAAAGACAAATCTTTGCTCGTGTTTTCAAGCATGGAGGCAAACATTGGCAGCAAACACGAACAGCAATGAAAAAAAGTCATTTGGAATTTACTTAATTTTTCCCCCATTTAGAATCAGCAAGACGTTGATGGGTGCCGTCACTACAGAGCCACCCACAGCAAAGGAAGTGAGTGCATGCTGATGAGATGCGCACATCCCATGTCTGAAGCGGCTTCTGAGAGGTTGTTCTGTTCCACGCCCCCGTGCCTTGGGCTGGGGCGACCCATCTACTCTTCATTTCCAAAATATCAGCCCTCCGCCTTTTCCTTTCAAATATACAAAAAATGAGGAAATAAAACCTTGCTTTGTAATTTATTTCAACATGTTCCAATCCAGAGATTGAAGAAACTCTAATTTCTTACCCAAATTCCATTTTTGGCAATTCCAGCATTTTCCTTCTGTCTACTGAGTAAAAACATACACTCGGTGATATATAACACAAATTATTTTTTTTAAGAAATATTCAACAGTCTAGTTAAATGTGGTTTCTTTGAATTATTTAAAGTTGCCTTACATTTGTACAATACTCTATAACATAAACATTATTTCAATCTCGTTTGACTCTATAAAGAGCTCCCAAGTAAGGCAGAAGAGACACAGTCCCCAGGTGCAAATAAAGAACCTGAGGCTCTGAGAAGTTCAATGACTTGCCAGAAGAAAGTAACCATGTAAGTTCAGGGTCAAGACTAGTGTTGACTCTTGTCTGAATCCTAGTCCAGTGCTGTCCACTCCAGCAGATTGTCTTTCTTCCTGAGTCCCATCTGGTACTTACTCCCTTTGAACCTTCTCAAAACTTCTTTCACTTCAGATAGAAAACCTTGAGCAGAATGTGGTGGTTTTATATAAAGGCATTTATGTAGAAGAATATCCATAGTGCTAAATAATGGTCTTAGATTTTAGCACCCCAATGGCGAAGCGGATGCGAGTTGAAAACCACAGTGCCTGCAGATATTTTTCTAATTTACCTACATAGTATTAGTCCTTGAGTGATCAACAATCCTCAAATTGTACTTGTGTGTTTTCTTCCCTTCAAAATAAATAGTGTTGCTGTGAATCCGAATGACAGTTTCAGGAGGAGAATGAAAGAGGCGGTGCTGAAAGTGCTAGTTCAGTTCAATTTTAACCTGTGCGATCAGAAAACATATAGACAAATCTTTCTTAAGGTCTATGCTTTTACACACTCCCCTTGCAGTGTCTGCCCAAGAGAAGAGATCCTTTAATGAAATGGAGATCCAGTCTGCGCCTTCGCAGCTGCCTTTCCACTTGATGTGCAGTCAACTGTGTATTTAATACAAATATTGCTGCAGGATTTCCAGAGCAGATAAGGAGGCTGCTGATGTTAGAATGCAGTGCAGAGACTCTGCACACAGGTAGCCCAGTGAAATTCAGCTTGGTGAATAATTACCATGATGATTGTAATTAATAATTATCTTGTGCCAGTGGAGAATTGTACTAATTAGTAATCTCTTCTCTTAAAAGTCCTAATATTTTATTTCTGCTTATTGCTAACTATCAAGTGGAATGCTAATGGAAATGTGGATGACTGGTATTGTAATAATTATAACTGTAATCACATTCAGCAGCTAACCTCTAATTAAAATAAATCAGATGATGTAGCGAATTGGCTACATACAGTTGTGTTTCCAATAATGTATCTTATTGGGAAAAAATTATTTTCTCCCACAGAAAGCCTTTGAAGATCAGATTAAAAATTATGTGGATGTGTTGTATTTCCAAGGAGATGTTTTCTGTGGTAATAAGTAGGTTAATTGCATATTCATCAGGTGACGGAGTTTCAGGGTAAACACAAGATAGCATGTAATAAGTACCACTGTTTTTAATGGAATTATAATACTGTTACCTTGCAGTTATATCCAGGTCATTCTTGGATGTTCAACAAGTAATGAATATATGTACACAAACCTGAAATTTCTTGACTGAACTCTGAAAATCAGTCAGATAAAATTATCCATGTGATTTTTTAAAACATTGGGTAGTGTGATTAGGGCGTAATAATTTTTTATTTATAATTCTTAGCATTTTCCAAAATGATGTCCTCAATTAACAATTACATACACATATACGTATATGTGTGTGTGTATCCCAAATATCAAACTATCTTTAATCACTCACCATCAAACAATGGCAGGAAAGCTGACAATAAATGCACATATGCTTATTTTCACGTGGATGGAAATAGAGGCCAGAGCAATCTCTTGAAATGACAAATCTGAGTAATGACTAAACTCAGTATTTTCAGAAGCATTTTGTGCTGCTCTCTGATCTTGCATCTCCCCACTACACAGCCCATTTTCATTCGCTTGGTCAGCAAACTTTTTCCGTAAAGGGCCAGAAAGTAAACATTTTAGGCCATTCCATCTCTATTGCAACTACTCAACTCTGCTGTGTAGAGAAAGCATCCATAAACAATATGTAAATGAGTGATATAAACTGTTGACCAAGATTTCATCAAGGTGGTGTCATTTGAAGAATTTCAGCAATAGCTCTATCAAAGGCAAAGAGCTGTGAAAGATGAGGGCATAGCTGAGACCCGATGAATGTTCAAGGAGAACACTAACTGTAGAAGTAAGAATGAATGACAATGAGCCTGGAAAGGTAGTTTGGACTGCATTGTAGAGGTTCTCAGTTGCCTTGTTAAAGACTTTGGACTTTATCTGTGGTGATTGCTGTGAAAGAAAGTGGAGGATCATAGAATGTTTCCAAGCATTAAATGGCAATCTGAGTGTCAGAAGATGAGTGTGGGGAGAGTATGGAAAGTAGTTTGGAGGAGCAGGGCTTTGTGGGACTAGAGGTTAAGACCACAATTCAGAGCATCATATAGTAACCCTATAAGATATAATGAGGGCTGAACCAGCTCTCTGTCCAGGGTTATGAAGAAAGAGATGGCTTTTAGGGGTTCCTTCTAGAAGAAGCTTAGAAGATCTTAGTCTAAAGCAACTCCCCTTGATCTGATCAGTCTATCTAATGCTCTCACTTGAGTTCAGCTGTCATATCACACTAATTGTTAGATTTCAGTGAGAGAAAATGAGGAAAGAGTAAATGACAGGTACAAAACCTAACACACCTTCTTTCAAGTCTGATTGGGAGCGGGAGAGAGAGTCACAAAGTTAATATAAGCCACCCATTTTTAATATGTTTGCATTCTTTCAAAATATACCTAAGTGTGTCTTCACCCCCTTTCCCTTTCCAAAAAAAACAAATAAAAAACCTATTAGGTACTCTTGCCAGCTGAGGAGAGAGCCACCAGGTCCGGGGTCACTGGATCCTAAGGTTAGCTACAGAAAGGACCCTGGCACCTGGTTTTGTAGACACTCATCTTTAAGTTTCTTCAGGCTCTGAGTGGCTGTTGAGCTCTGAAAGTATGATAAAGATGGCTGTGAATCATTGATAAAATTTCTCACTTCGGAAAAGTAATGCAACTGGAATGGTAAACTATGGAAAACGATTTAAGAAAGTGATACGATATTCGGTTTCGACAGATTTGAATTCAAGTACTGTTTATTGATCGCATCTATTCACAGCATCAGATTATTGTTATTTCTTCTCTTTGTTCTCTGTGAGCTAAAAAGCCCAAACTGTTACATTAACATGCAAAATTGGCCAAAATGGGTATAATTCATATTCTACAAATATAGGGGGAAACTCTCTCCTGTGTAAACATATATACATGAATGTTCATAGAAGCTTTGTTTTCTAAAGAGAAAAATTAGAAACTACCTAAATTTTAATCAACAGGAGCCATCATTACATCTTACAGGGCTATTATTTTACACTCTGAATTGTGGTCTTAACTTCTAATCCCACAAAGTCCTGCTCCTTCAAGCTACTTTCCTTGTTGTCCCCATACTCATCTTCTGATATTCAGATCTTGCCATGCCATTTAATGCTTAGGAACATTCTGTGATCCTCCACTTTATCCCACACCAGTCACCACAGATAAAGTCCGAAGTCTTTAATATGGCACTTGAGGACCTCCACAATGCAGTCCAAACTACCTTTCCAGGCTCACTGTCATTACTCATAAAAACAAATAATATACAGTAATTAAAAGACATAAACCAGATGTCTATCAACCTGGATAGATCTCAAAAAAACATAGCACTAAAGAAAAAAGAAATCACAAAATGATGCATTTTATTTGACACCATTTATATGACTTTCAAAAAACAATAACTCTATTGTTATTCAGACATACATGAAAATGTATGTAAATTATTTAAAATTTATGAAAGCAATTCCTTTTGGAACAAGAGAAGGGAATAAGATTGATGAGGACTTCAACTTCACCTGTAGTATCTTGTAACTTTATTCTAATAAGATTTGAAGAAAATGTTAAAAAATTTGCAACTCTCTGTGGGATTATTTTTTGATCGTGGAGTTCTTTGAGGCAAGAAATACATTACTAACCATTTAAAAAGTAGTTATGCTTTAGGGAGTGGCCTCGTGGCGCAGCAGTTAAGTGCGCACGTTCCACTTTGGCAGCCCCGGGTTCTCGGGTTCAGACCCCGACTGTGGACATGGCACTGCTGGGCTAGCCATGCTGTGGCAGGCATCCCACATACAAAGGAGAGGGAGATGAGCACGGATGTTAGCTCAGGGCCAGTCTTCCTCAGCAAAAAGAGGAGGATTGCAGCAGATGTTAGCTCAAGGCCAATCTTTCTCAAAAAGAAAATAAATAAATAAAAAATAGTTATGTTTTAAGGCTGCACAGGTAGATATCATGCCAACTTCATGTAGTGTGTTCTCTAACTTTGTATTTATTCAATTTATGTCATTATAATTCACATATTTTACTTAAAATATTATTGATTAAAACTTTTTATGATTAAATATTGTTGTTCAACTAAAACTTTCGTGTAATACGAAACGTATAAGACCAATTTTCGAGCAGAAGTATTTACCTAGAACTTTGCAGTTTGGCTCAATAATATAATCAGTGCTTTGGAATCTATTGTCAAAAACAAGAGAACAGGTACAAAATGGAGTCGCTGATGCTAAGCCCCACACCACCAAACCAAGACTTAGTTACACTTTTGACTCCCAGAAATGAAATCTTAAATCAGCCAATCAGGAATCATCTAATCAGGACTGGTGAGGTCATCCGCCTGATAGAACCCTGCTCTCCCCTAAAGGAAACTGACCTTGCAATAACCAACCAGCTTTTTCTTCTAGTAATTCATCCCACCCCCTTCTGCCTATAAAAGTCTTTCAGTTTGTACGGCTCCTCGGAGCTCTTTTCTATCTGCTAGATTCGATGCTGCCTGATCTGAATTGATTTTTGCTCAAATAAACTCTTAAAATTTTTAATAAGCCCCAGTTTATCTTTTAACATTATGGAAATGGAGTTTTGCCAGTAAAATCAAGGCATATTGTGCTCTCAAATGAAAAACACGCCAAGAAAGCAAATGGACACATAAAGCGTCAACCAAATAAAAGCACGAAGCACTGGCATCTGTGAAGAATTTTGTATATATGTATTTTAAAAATCATGGAAATCATCATAATGGAGAAAATCACAACATTGTTTGGAAATACATATTTTACAATTAGTTTTTTGTTTGTTTTTTAATTTTGAACCTCATGTGGTTGGTTTTTTCCCCACAATCTTTTCAGCATTTAGGGCATTTTGATCCAGTCCTGCAATGCCTTTTGACTTTTCAACTCCACTTACGGAGAGACTCTTCTGGACTTTTCCAGAGCTCTTTGGAAAATGTCCTCTTAGCAGGAATCAACTAGCTCTGCCTTATATCATTTCAAACTTTCTGAAGTCCAAAGTCAGTACAGGAATGTTGAGTGAGCCATGCCCACAGGTACTGCAGTAGTGGCCTTGAATTCGTAGAGCGGAAGGGAGGTCTGCAGCCCAAAGCCAAGAGGATTGTGGGAATGATGAACACTGGCCAAATGTCCCATGCAGATGCCAATCGAAAGGTAAAGAAGCTCTTCACCAAATGATGCACCCTGGGAACAGAGAGAGACGCTTGGAAGGTTTGACTCCAGTGCGTCTGTCTGTTTCCCACTTTGCCTGATAGCTCGTGGAGGCTGCTCTTTGTTTTTCGGTTGGAGATCATGCAGAAATCGACTGCCAAACATGCCTTACACCTCCATGCCATCTAATTATAGCCTGTAACACCGCCGAGTGCTGACAGTGCGGAGCTATTGACTCTTGACACTCTCTTAAGCTCTTAATTATCTTTTCACATAAGCCCCTTTCAGACCTGTCAACTTCTTTGTATTGTTTATGAAGGAAAAAAAGCAGCATATTAAGATTTCAGGACTATGCACTCAGAGGAAAACTTGCAGTTACACTTAAGAGTGCTCTTGAATGTCTGTGCACTCATACACACACAGACAAGTGGAGAGGGCTCAGATTGTGGAGTACAGCTGCAGGATGGCAATTCCGACGCCAACTTGCAATAGGAATAAACAAACTTATCAGGCAAACTGAAATTAACCTAAACCTTAATCAATCCATTACTGAAGTCATTTTTAACCTTTCTCTTTCTTAGAGTTGAAATATATATATATGTGTGTGTGTACACAGTGTATACATATACACGTGTGTATATATACATACACAAACACATATGTGTATATGTACACACACATATGACTGAACTTGTAAATAGTGTCGGATAAAAGCTTTAAAATATTCTTTCAAAAGCTTCCTAAGTTTTTAACTCAGCATGGGATTTGGCAATTTCAAAGAGATGCCAATGCTTTATCCTATTTTAGAAATTATTTTGATATAACTTAAATGTATAAGCACTTAAAAACTACTTGCACGTGTTCTATCTTGTGGGATATTCAAATAATCCTGAGAGACCCAGAAAAGTGGACATTACTACTAACTGTGACCATTTCAGATGAAGAAATAGTAGCTCAGAGAATTGAAATGATCTGAGTAAATTCTTCTAGTAAATGGAGAAATAAGACTCTGTTTCATCTTAAAAGGATTTAGTTTCTAAAGTTAGCATGTATGGCAAAAATCATAAACAATTAGAATTATCCATGAAAATCTCATGTCATCTATTGTTATTGACTGAATGATTGTGTCCCGCAAAATTCGTATGTTGAAGTCTTAATCCCCACATGCTGGTATTTGGAGATGGGGCCTTTGGGAGATAACTAGGTTTAAATGAGGCCATGAGAGTGGAGCTGAAAGGATAGGATTAGTAGCCCTTAGTAGAAGAGGAAGAGACTCCAGAGCTTTCTCTACCTACACGCACAGGGACTGAGGAAAGGCCATGTGAGCACACAGCGAGAAGGCAGCTATCTGTAAGCTGGGAAGTGAGTCCTCAGAATCGAATCTGCCCGCACCTTCATCTTAGACTTCCGGCCTCCAGAACTGTGAGAAACAAATGTCTTTTGTTTAAGCCCTCAGTCTATGGTGTATTGTTATAGCAGCTGGAGCTAACCAAGACATCCACAAAATATAATATACAGATATACTATGACTCAGTTAGTCCAACACGGTTTGCTGCTGGTGTTGTCTAAGACGTTGCTGCTCCTGCTATTGTTTCCTCAGCCTGGAACCCACTGCTGCTTCCTTAGTAGAAAGCCTGGTGATATGGCTGGTTGGCATTTAGGTACCATGCTACATAAAAAAATACATCTGCACGATTGGATAAAGAAGATATGGTTTATATATACAATGGAATACTACTCAGCTATAAAAAAGGATAAAATCGCCCCATTCACAACAACACGGATGGACCTTGAGGGTATTATGTTAAGTGAAATAAGCCAGATAGAGAAAGACAATCTCTGTACGACTGCACCCATATGTGGAAGTTAAACATGTGGACAAAGAGAACAGATTAGTGGTTACCAGGGGAAAGTGGGATGGGGGGTGGGCACAAAGGGTGAAATGGTGCACCTATAATATAACTGACAAATAATAATGTGCAACTGAAATTTCACAAGGTTGTAAACTAAAATAATCTCAATAAAAAGTAAAAAAAAAAAAATGCACACACACAAAAAAATACATCTGCAAACACCAGAATCACTCTCCAAATGCTAAGATGCTGACATCCTGACAAGGCAACAGAAACTGAGTCCAGCGGAAGCAACAGGAGATTCACATTCCATAGTGCACCTCCCTCTGGAGCATACTGTCATCCTGCAGCGTCACTTAGAGTATCACGTTTTCCTCTCTTTCTCATTTTTTCCTTTGCTGATACATATGGTTGAAGTCAAGTAAGTTAAATGGACATCTCATGCCCCTGTAGCCTACCAGGCCTTTGATTCTAATTTCAATCCTCTCTTCATATGCTCTTTCATTCATCTCCACCTTGTTGAGCTAGGGAAGGAAACAGAATAGAGTCTGACACTAAAAGAACAACACAGCTTTCTAGGTTTTTCTCACTTGAGCAGGAGAATAGTGAAACTTACCAGTGTTAGCAATGAACATGTCAAATGCTTCAGGCGAGTGGGACACGAGAGCAAGAAGAGACCAGCGGCCGTGAAATGTGGAGGAAATACTCACTTAAAACTCAGGGTTATGATTTTTGAATTGGAGGAGACAGCTTTTCATTTGAAAACATTATCTCTAGGTTGATGATTTAAATCCCACTCGAATGAAGAGCAAGGAGCCTTAGCTCAGATGACAATTAGTAACGTGCCTAAGAATAAAGTCCAGATCTTTGATGGCCAAATTGGGGCACTTTGTAGCAAGACAGGCAGCACAGTGCAAAGAGAAGGGAGCTAGGCCGACTTAGGTGTGAGCAAAGTCAGATGTCACTCTGTGTGTTCATCAAATCATGGAGGTCTCTGAGCACCACTGTTCTTATCTGTAAATTTAGAACGATGGTACTTAGTTCACAAGCTTGCTGCAAAGATCGAATGTGGAAATGCATTTAAAGCACCTATAATACAAGGTCTGGCAAGGTCCATTCTCATCTACTTTCACCAAAATCTTGTTGGGGAAAAAGGAACGCAAGAATTCAAGACAAAGTAGCCAAACTATCAAACACATTAACTCTAATCCTACCATCACATTTAATATTGATTGAAAATGAAGATAATTCCAGTGACATTGTAATAACCACTGTCATTCACATAATGCTATAATGGGACTAAAATTATAAGAGTTATACGAATGGAATATAAAATTATAGGATTGTTTTTGTTGCTTACATGTGAAAGGCATTTTCTATGAAAAGAGTAGTGATCATATTGCAAAGTCAGTATCAGACTGAGTTATCAATCCTGTTATTTGAGACGTAGTTATAGAATCAATTTTTAGACATTTTTTTATTTCTTGTTTGCTTTAAGAAACACAACTTCTTAGCGTTAAAACCCTTGTAGGTTTTAAATCTTAAAATTTTAATTAATAATAATTAAAATAATAATTATAAGTATTGTGGAATTTTAATCTTAAGGCAGGTGGGTGACAGTCCCATTGTATAAAGGCAAAAATGGGCCCCTAGGATGGGAACGTGCGCCCATGTCCAGGCGCCTGAACACCCATGTGTGTAACTCTCACGCTAACCTTTGTGTCTCTCTGCAGGTTTCTCTTTCCTCCCCACAGAGATAACGCAGAGTGGACTTCAAAGAGGAAAGCAGAGCTGAGCAGAGCTGCAGCTCAGGCTAGAAAAATTCACTATTAGGTACAGTTTTAGATTCTGAGTCAGAAAAGAAGAGGATGCCTCCAAGCAGGAGTTAGCAGTGGGGAGGTAAAGCGGAGAGGCAGCAAAGCTCAGAGGAACAAACGGCTGGGCGGAGAGAGAGAAACCTCAGGTCTAAGCTTGCATCTACGACTCGGACATCTTCTCACTGGATGTGAAATGAGGCATTTTCTAGAGGCACTTCCCTACAGGGTCACATCATTGCCAACAGTGTGCCCCCTTCAATAAGCTCTTTCATGTAGCATTAAGTAATTTGGCTTTATTGGGAGTTTGATGATATATGAGAACATATATAATATTCAGAATAAGTGAGAAGACCAAATATATCAGTTAGGATAATGGTCACCATAGGCAAATGGAAGATATTTACTTTTCAGCTCACAAACAAGATGTGTTAAAAATATCTGTTAGTCAATGTTTCAGAATTTAGAATATTTTTTCATATAGAAAGAAGGGCATCAATAATGGTAATTTTTGAAACTTATCTCCACAGATCTATTTTACCCACAATCTAACATATTACTTTGCAATGAACACAGTATAGGGATAGTATAGAGAAATAGGATGTGAGGATATGGCTTAATTCAAATGTTTTCTAGAAAAAAGTTTAATAAAGATATTTTATTTTAAAGTCCAAGATGAGTTAAGGCAGCCCCATTTCCGCCCTTCCTTCTCCGGTCTCAGACATCACATAATAGGAGAAAAGATAGTAAACTTGAGGTTGCTTTATCAGGGCCAAAGCTCAACTAAATCAAAATTACAGAGGTCTTTGTGAGCTGACCTCAAATCAAAACAGAATTTAAATTGCCATCTTTATCTAAAAACTTGGTTTAATCTACGATCAACATATTTGCCCATGAATCAGTCTTGTTCAGAATCTGAGAACTGGCTGTATCTGTTCAGCAACAATTATCTCTTTTAATTTGTTTACTAATCTGTGTTAATTATAGAACAATGAGAAAACAAAGGCGTGCAGGAGAAGAAAATCACATTTAATCCTGCCTCTGGAGACCCTCGTACAATCAACTTTGGATTTTTTAATTCCAATTAGAGAATATGGATACAGACCATTCAAAGTGGTTTGAAAGCCAAAAATAATCTTTATTTGGTTTTGGAAATTCCCTCGGATTTGATTTTTGAATATTAGGAAATCATTCACACATCACATTACTATTATCTTCTTGCCTTGAGAAAGTAATTATTTCATAATAAAGGACTTCTTTTCTAGCTCCTTAGGGACTAAAATAAATACCAGCTCTATGTCCCTATTATTAATTCACATAAATAAGATACAATTTCAATTTGATGATGTTCTCAATTCAGACTTTGCTTCCTCATCCACACCAATAGGCAGATCCAACCCACAAGGACCCTTACCACCCGCCACAGATACACATTCACCCAGGGTGTCCTAACATCCAGTTTGTCAAACTTGCAGTGCTTGTGACATAAGAAAGGATCACTGAGGGGCCGGCCTGGTGGCGCAGCGGTTAAGTTCACACGTTCTGCTTCTCGGCGGCCTGGGGTTCACTGGTTCGGATCCCGGGTGCAGACATGGCACCGCTTGGCAGCCATGCTGTGGTAGGTGTCCCACATATAAAGTAGAGGAAGATGGGCACGGATGTTAGGCTCAGAGCCAGGCTTCCTCAGCAAAATGAGGAGTACTGGCAGTAGTTAGCTGAGGGCTAATCTTCCTCAAAAAAAAAAAAGAAAGAAAGAAAGGATCACTGAATTGTGATTGTGCTTTTATCACAAATTATATATATTTGGAGGCAGTTTTATCACACTATCCCTTCCAAAATTTTACTGTCATGATTTTTTAAATCTTCTGATGTAAAAGAATTGATGTAAAAAAATAACAAATTATCTCTATTTCTCCTTTCACATTGCTTTGGCTTCCCTTGTTATCTTTTCCTTGCCTTGTCCATTTCTTTGCCCTCATTATCTTCTCTCTGCCTTTCCTTTACTAATACAAAGCCCATTAGCAAAAAGCCCCTTCCTTCGCATGCTCAATTACATGGTCTTTTCTGACTTTTGCTCTAATTTACTGCCACCACCAAAATTTATTGCAGGTGTTTTCTAATCTTATCCTCCTTTAATCTCACAGAATAATTCGGTTTGGAAAACACTGATTTGGATTCTATTAGGGAAAGAGTATCGTGAATTGGAAAGAGTGGGCTCTGAGATCAAACTGACTTGTGTTGTAATCCCAACTCTTTTGTTAACTGATTACGTGACTCAGTCGATAGCATAAACGCACTGATCCTCAGACTCCTCATCTATAAAATGAGGACAGCAATGAACACATTATTCAACAGAACAGGAAGTAGACCCAGAACCTGAGAAAGCCATCTATCTTGAAGGAATCTCCCCTTTGACCATTCTGGTCACCAGAATTTCATTGAAGATTACTTGTCTTCTCATCTGCCTTTGGCCATCTTTCTCTTGCTGTCCCCAGCCTTCTCTGCTACCTCTGTCATCCCTTTGGCTCTTCCCCACATCTCCTGCTCTTGCCTCCTGTCTAGCTACCACTATCCCAGACTAAGCCTCTCTGGTTGAATCTAGAGCCAATGAAAGGCTAGGGCACTGGAGTCAAACACAGCAGGATCCAAACCTGGACTCTGCTGCTTACTAGCTCTCTGACTTTAGCAAGTTGCTTAACCTCTTTGAGTTGCAGTTTCCTCCACTATAAAATGAAATCAATACCACCACCCTCTCAGGATGGTTGTGAGACTTCAACATGCTAACTGTGAAGTGCCTGGTGTAGTGCCTGGAATGGAGTACACAAAATAGCTGGGGTTATGTCAGATTATCTCTTCCAATGCCCACAAGGTATTTCACCCATTTGATCTAAATCCGTTACACCCTTGCTGACTTACTGAAATAAATAAAAGGAGCAAATGTTCTTCTTGACAATGATAATCGTGTGATAGTTTATTATGTTAAGAGTCACAGAAAACTCTTTGTGCGTACTTTTGTACAAACATGAGCAGGTTGTATTAAATCACTAAGCCTATATTTTCTAAAATGTGAGGACTAGCTACACCCAAATCGTTGGGTATGAGGTTGGCATTAAAATCCAGATTCCCAGGCCTCACTCCAGACTTGTTGATTCGGAATTTCTTGCATGGGCTGGGAAGCCAGGAATCTGGAATTAAAACACAGTTTTCCATGGACTTTTAATTTTCATTAAAGTTTATGAACTGCTGCTCAGTGAAGGTCACTCACTGAGTGAGGAATGAATTTAATTTGAAAGTTTCCCAATGTACAAGATCGTTCTCTGACCACATATAAAGTTTTTTTGTTAAAAAAAAAATTATGAGGGATAAAAATACGTGGGAGCCTGTAGCTAGCAAGTTTGTAGTCAACGTTGTTATAGTTGTTTATAAAAATCTTTGTTGAAATGCAATTATGTGGTACTTGGAGGGACTTATAGTTCAATGGTTGGATGCCTTTCATTCTTGTGCCCCCCGCCAACCAAATGGGCTAGTTTCCCTCATTCATGGCCCTCCACATCATGAGTCCTTATATCCACATACCTTCAGGAACCACAGAATCATTTATTCATGAACATGACTTATTTTCTGAGGCTAGCCCTTGACCACAAAATCTCTCTTGCCTGAATCTTCGACCATCAGACTGCTGCCCACATATAAATGGTTTTATGGTTTACATTTCTCCCCAAAATCTAGGAAAGTTCCTCCAGAGAGGGCAATCAGCAGCTGCTGTGCTTTCGTCTATGCCTTTTTACCACATCCCTGGAGCGGCAATTCTCCAGAAAATATTGCTGGCCAAGGGGTCATTGAAGCATTTTTGTGTTGACCACTGGAGAGCTGAGCCCTCCCTCCCACACAGAGCCAAGCAACTCAGCCAGCCCCTGTGAGAAGACAAGGGGGAAAGACAGCATGTCTGAATGAGAGCCACAAGCTTTTTCTAATGTCCTTTGGGGATTTGTGAAAAGTTTGGCCTTTTTATTCTCATTAACTGATACTTTAGTCAAAATGATCCACGTGGCTGTGTTATAGATCAGATACTGTGTAAGTTGTTGTTCTGACCCTAAATTTTAGCAGACCCTGGCTAGCGGTTCACCCATTCCGTTTCATCTTCTCCCCTGGCAAAAAATCAACTACAATCCCCGGCTGTCCTTACAGAGAGGTGTGGCTGTGAGCCTAAGTCCTAGCTGGTGGAAAGTGAGCAGAAGGAATATGTGCCACTTCCAGGGCTGGCTCATAAAAACCTTCTCATGCCATATCTTCTGTGTTCTCTTCCTTTCCAATAGCTTCATACATAGCAGTGTTGAAAGTCATGTGTTGAAGATGATGAGGCCAAAGCATAGAAGAAACCTGGTCCTTGAATTATCACTTGGAGGATAACAGCCTGTTGGTAAGGAATACCTATTTTATATCTGTAAGAAA
The DNA here is from genome assembly GCF_041296235.1 of Equus asinus. Classification (NCBI taxonomy): domain Eukaryota; kingdom Metazoa; phylum Chordata; class Mammalia; order Perissodactyla; family Equidae; genus Equus; species Equus asinus. The sequence goes on from NC_091812.1 coordinate 24,531,052, forward strand.
TAAACTGTTGTGTTAAGGCACTGCAATTTTGGGTTTATCTGGTATTGTGGCTAGTTCTACCCAACATATAAACCTTCAGAGGCTGGAAACAAACCAATTACATTCATCGGACACTGAGTCCCCAAAAACACACTTCCAGCTCAACTGCAAAAAGAGGTTTTTTAAGGATTGTTACTGAGAAAGGAGCTCAGCTTTAAAGTAAGGATAATTCTTGGCAAGAGCTAACATCTTCACCTCATCCTCAGGTAGGGATGAGAGACAATCTTCCATTTTCCAGGTAAAAGAAAACTAAGGCCATTTGTGACAACACGGGTAGACCTTGAGGGTGTTATGCTAGGTGAAGTAAGTCAGACAGACAAAGACAAATACTGTATGATTTCACTCCTATGTAGAGATAAACAAACAAACACATGGTTCCAGAGAACACATTGGTGGTTACCAGTGGGGAAGGGGGTCGGGGGGAGGACCCAAGGGGTAAAGGAACACATATGTACAGTGACAGATGGGAGCTAGACTATTGGCGGTGAACACAATGCAGTCTGTACAGAAGCCAAAATATAACGAGGTACACCTGAAATTTGTATGATATTATAAACCAATGTCACCTCAATAAAATTTTAAAAAATGAAAACTCAGGCCAAAAGAGATGAAGTGACATTTCCAAAATAACCAAATTGACAGCCAAAATGATGAGTGAAGGAGTTGGAATTCAGACCTTGGTTTTCTGACCCTACATCTGACGCACTTTCCCCCAAACCAAGGCTGCCTTTTGCACTCTTGACGAAAGCTCTTACAGCCACTTCTCAGGGAAAGTAAGTCAGGTCAGCCTTGTCTGCCATCAGGCAGCTATAGTAGACAGTACTTCCATTTGGTTTCAGGGTCTCTTTGTAATCCGAACAGAGAATTCAGAAAGTTGGAAATTTTCTGCCTCCCCTCAAAAGTGGATGAGGCCCTGCTTCTGATTCGGATGCACATTTTCAAGTTTCCGGTGTTGTCTTCAAAATCGTCTGCTCTGGTTTGAAGCTCCAAATTCCGAACTCTGACTCTGAAATCATATTGAACTTGCTTCCAATTAATGTTCTGATTCTAAAGCTATTTCATTTCACTTACCCAAGATTCCTGAGTTGAAATTACCAGTTTTTGAATCACCTGTCTCATGTAAGGTATGAGAACAAAGGTAAGCAGCCAAGTTTGTTTTGCTGAGAACCAGTGGAATGAGCGTGGCTGCCTTTGTTCCCTGATTCTCGACTCAGAAGAACCTCTCAGTCTGTTACTAATTTTGCTCTTTCTATAAAACTTCTGCTGGCAGAGGATTAGATGTTAGTTTATTTTGTTCCACAGGCATTTTTCTTTTATGTCCTCTGGACTTCTCTCTGGGAGCTGCATTGACTTCTCAGCTGACTCTGGGGCACTCCATCCCATTGGAACACCCAGTCCACTTCTCAGTGTAAGAGCAGCCGTGGCATGCCAACACTGTCATGATAATAATTTACAGCTGAGCTTGCTGCGTTCCCAGTCCTTTTAATGTGACTGTGTATACAAGTATAAATACTCCCAGAGACAAGGGAAATATGTTCAATTATTTTATTGCATTATTTTACAATGTACATCATGTCTCCCCAGGCATTGAAAATAGCCCAAGTAAAACACAAATAAAGATAAATCCTGGGATCATCAAAACAAGGGCCAAACCCAAAATATGCCTTTGGTTTGTGTTTGAATGTCAGGTGGAAGATTGTTGTCTTTTTCATCTTAAGTCTGTTTCTTTTATGTTATATTTAAATTAATTATACATGGAAATATTTCTACAATGAGATATGGTGATGATTTCCTGAGAACAAAGCTCGGTGGAAAATCCTAGGTTTACTTGGGGAGACATTTGATGCCAAATTATGCCACTTTTTACTTAGTTATAACCCTGAAATGTAACAACAACACAACATTGCATATGGTAATTCTCACTGTCAATCTTGTTTTCTCTTGTTCAAAAAAAAGAAAGAAAGAAAATAAACAAAATCATTACAGTAACAATATGAAGGTCAAATTAAAAAATTGTTATAAAACCCAGGAAATTGGGCTTGCCAATCACAGTTTCCTTTCTTATATATTATATTGTTTAGCACTTGTTAAGCATTCTTAGCTCACGATATGTTATTTACAATATAAGAAAGACACGAATAGTTTCCACTTCTAAGTGGAACACAAGCACTTACTTCATGTTATGTCAATAGATTTCTAAAAGTACTGGATCCTGCTTTAAAATGCTGACTTGAGCCATATATGAGGAGAACTTTCCATTTATAAGATAAAGAGACAATGTGGTGTACCCTGCAAAATTCAGCCTTATTAGAAAAGATGTTCAGAAAACCAGCCTGGACACTAAATCAATGGGAAACTGTCCAAGTATTTCATTAGTATATTTCCTTAATTACCATAAACAAAAAAGGACTAATAAGAATTGTTAGAAGCTTTAAATAGAGTACAGGTGTGTAGTAATTGTTTAATAAATGCATGGAAGGATGAATTAATGAATGATTGACTGAAAATAAATGGATTCTTGCTGCTGGGTAGATCCTAGTCTGAGCTAATGTCAAATGTGGTCATAGACAGAAGGAGGTATGAGGAAATCTCCTACAAAGACCTTGCTGAGGGGGGAGGAGCCCACTGTGATGAGCAGCATCAGTATAAAGGGCTCACAAATCGAAATAAATTTCTTCCCACAAAGGATATCCATTATTCTGCCCCAGATGACTCTTTAGAATGATATCCTAGGAAAAGAAGCCTGCATGGAGCAAATTGGAAGAAGAGGTAGAAGTCTGAAAAAGGATGAGGTTTGGTGAATGTTACTATCAGAAATATCCTTGAGACTATAATGAGATACCACTCCACATCCATTAGGATGGCTTTTATTTAAAAAAAAAAAAATGTTGGCAAGGATGTGGAGAAATTGGAACACTTCTGCGTGGCTATCAGGAATATAAAATGGTGTAGCCACTATGGAAAAAGGTAAGATGATTCCTCAAAAGATTAAACACAGAATTACCATATGATCCAGCAGTTCCACTTCTGGGTATATACTCCAAAGAAGTGAAAGGACTCGAACAGATATTTGTACACCCATGTTTATAGCAGCATTATTCACAATAGCCAAAAGGTAGATACAACTCACGGGTCCATGTTGATAAATGGATAAACAAAATGTAGTATGTACATGCTATGAAATATTACTCAGCCTTAAAAAGGAAGGACATTCTGATACATGCTACAACTCGGATGAATCTTGAAGACATTACTCTAAGTAAACTAAGCCAGTCACAAAAGGCAAATGCTGTATGATTTCACTTATATGAGGTACCTCAGGTAGTCAAATTCATACAGACAGACAGTAGAATGGTGGTTTCCAGGGGCTGGAGTGTACACTACAAGCAGACTTTTGGGGCCCCCACTTCATTCCTCCGTTCTATAAACTGTTTTGGTTTCGTTTCATTTTATTCATTTATTTTTTTTTCAGTTTCATTGAGACACAATTGACGTATAACATTGTGTAAAATGATTACAATGATCAATTTTGTGTTATGTATATTTTATGATAACAAAGAGAAAGAGATATCCATGAGAGTACAAGTATAATGATGCAAACAAATACTATCCCAGAAGAAATGCAAAGACTAGGATTTGATCACATTTGTAAGTGTCTGTCCCCATTGAATCTTTCTGAGTTTTCTTCTTGGGTTAACACTTTTTCTCTTTGACTACACTTACTAACAGAAAATCTCTAAAACTCTAACGCCTTGTGTGCTGATCTTTTAAGAGGACAGAAAATAAGAGACTGTCTTCAACTCTGCAGCAAGAAAGAAAGAGGTAGAAAACGATGAAGGAATTGATAGTTGTTATTATGACCAAGAAGGAAAGGAAAACTAAGACCAGAGTCCTATGAAAAGAAAGAAAAAGCACTGGATTACGTTACGTTTTAAATGGCCTTTCAATAACAGTTCAGGGACAGTGTACAAGTGACCAAACCTTAAATAATTAAGGAAAATAGAAGCAGAAGGAATGAAAAGGGCACTGAGGGAGCACAACATAAAACTAAGTTATCGCAGTCCTGCCAGCCTTTGTGTTATCTTGATTATGGCCTTCTACACTGAATTATTCTTAGATGCATTTGTGCAGATCTCCCCTCTAGGCTTGAAATTCTTTTAGTTGTCATGTAGTAGTCACTCAACAAACACATACTGAAGACATGCAAGGTGAATAAATAAATACATGAATGTGCTAGCATCAGTTGGGATTCAACACATTCCACAAAATCTTTTAAGTGCCTGTGACGTGCAGTGGATATCCTTCTCCAGGAATGGCAGAGTATCAAGAAAGTAAAATAAATAAATAATCGACCGTGGCCAATTGTGATAAACAGGTAATCAAGTTGAGAAAAGTAAAAAAAAAACAAAACAAAACAGGGAGCACAAGAAGGCTTTTGGGGGGAGGTTAGATTTCAACGGTCATTTGAAAAATGGGAAGTCTGGTGGGTAGCTAAGAAACAATTAGAATTTGAAAATGAAGGAAAAACCAGTGTACTTCAGAATAAAGAAACAGGAAAAATACAAGTTGTAGTTAGAAAACAGCAAATATAGTTCTTAGTCCCAGAGAATCAAGGATGTATTTGTGAAATTCTTTTGGGAGTTTGGGTAAAATTGTAAAAGACAAATTACAAGGCTGAAGAACTGCATATTATTCATAAAATGGGAGTTGATCGAAGGCTTTTGAGTAGAAAATAGGCTTGGTTAGCTTTAAGTTTGGAGAGGATAAGCCTGGAAGCAATGTGTATTATGAATTTGCAAGACAGAGTTAGTGGGGTGACAAAGAACAATAAGGAGGATGTTTCCAAAGTCCGGGAAAAACATCATGAAGGACTCAAGTAGGGTGGTGGCGGTCGAGATGGGGTTGTATATAAGAGACTCCTGCCGTTGTGTCTTCTGATTGGTGTTGGAACTTTAGAAAACAAAAATATATCGAGCACGACCATCTGGTAAGATGGGAAATACAGTATACAACCGGAAGAGTTTGGAATAATTTTTCTTTTATTATTTAACGGTTCCATCCTCAAGAAATCATCTTAGTGTAGCCCTTTATGGTCTTTTGCTGATTCTCTCTTTCATCTCAGATTGTTTCTGCGCTGACATTCTCCAAGCACTCATCAGTTTATCAGCGCTGTCTTTCTAGGAGAACATAACCCGTCTGCACTGATCAGAAACAGCTGCGGTTACTTGTTTTAGTCCTGAGGACATGAACGTCATCATGAGCTGGGACAGTGCCTGGGGTGCTAAGAGGATTGGCACAGGATTGAAGAAAAATGGGAACGGTTCACCTAGAAAAGGAGAGAGGCTTGGAGAAAAAAACCTCTAAGTGGGCCAGAAGAATCCTGGATTTGGCTCCTTTATCTTTGCTAAACCTCATTTTTCTCACCTGTAAACACTTAACTGTCCTTACCTCAGAGGGCATGTCAAGCAAGATTTTTTTTAAGTGCTCCATAAAATTAAAAATGAAAAAGGCTTGTAAGTGGCTATTCTCATCGTTATGAGAGAAGTCATGAGGGTTTCTGAAAGATCTGTATGTGGAAGAGTCATGAGACGTTTTCATAGCCTCTTAGAAGGCACAGGTAAGACAGAAAGCTTTGGGCCCAACACTGGAACAATGTTAGTATGACAAGACTGCTCTGAAAATGGTGTGGTTTGTTTCAGGCAACGGTCCATGGTCTGATGTGGATATAATAAGCATGGCAGTCTTTTGGCTGTGGGACTGAAGCATCAGATGGAGAACTGGACTGTGTGTTCCCTAGACTCCACCTTCTATAATTCTAAGAAACGTTTCTCTCGCGTTATGACTGAGCAATGCTAGATGGGAAGCCACACAGGTTTCAAACAAACAAAAGAGAAATGTCAAACAGCTAATTTCTTAACCGTGAAACAAAACAAAACAAAACAAAAATTTCTCTGTGAGCAGCTAAAACAATAAGGAAGAAGTGTAGTTTGTTAGCTGTTCTTCAATCTGCAAAACTTGAATGCCAGTCCCTTCCTGAGGAATGAGAGAGCAGTGAAGAAAACGAGGTCATTTCTCCCACCTTCTTCTGGGATAATTTCCCTGTGATTTGTACGCCATATCCCACTGTTAAAAGCATAGTGATTCACAGTAGATAGGGCCTGGCTTTAGAACTGCAATGCTGCTCGGTGGATGGAAGAGGCTCTAAGGAAGTTCCTCAAATTCGTTAAGGCCAAGTGGCTCAACTGTAAAAATCAGGCGATAATGCATAACCTGCAGGCCCATGAAAAGCGTGGCAAAGTAGGGGAAATGTCCAGATTTAAGTCTTAATAGTATTTCTGTACAGCTTGCCACATCTAACAAACAATAGGCCCAGCCTTCCATAAGCACGCTGGAGTAGAGGCTGAGGAACTTTCTGTGGAAGAACCCAAGCTCAGTTCACCACCAGGTTCAGATACACAAGGACACATCTGGTGAGCTGGGGAGGCTTGCACCATCGAAATCTCTTTGCAGAGAAGCCAACACTATTTCTGGGGAATAAAAGATTCATGCTAAATGAGGCTGGAGCCAAGAATCCAAACAGCCAAACGATAGTAATAACAAAAATGTAAATAAATAAAGTCAATGAATACATCCATCACCTCATGTTATTACCGTTGATTTTGTGTGTGGTGAGAACATTTAAGATCTACTGTCTTAGCTACTTTTAAGTATATAATAGAGTATTGTTAACTATAGTCACCATGCTGTACATCCCACCCCCAGAACTTATTCACCTTATAACTGAAAGCTTGTACCCTTTGACCACAACCTCCTCATTTCCCACACCCCTCTGCTCCTGGCAACCACTCAATTTACACAATGTTATACAGCCATTATATCTCAACAAAACTGAAAATATATATAAATAAATAAATGAAATGAAACAAAGCCAAAACCTCAGTTTATAGGATGGAGGGATGAAATGGGGGCCCCCAAAATCTACTTGTAGCAGCAATTATGAGCCTCCTGGGGGAAAAGTCATCTTCAGCAGCAATGAAGCAAAAGACTATGAACTGACCCACTAACAAAGCCTTAGTCTTCTGAACGATACCTGATGTTCAGAGTGCCTCCTGACTCACAGGAGGAGTGGTGGGAGGGATTAAAGACAGAAATAATTTATTTAAAAACCTTATTCTGTATCTGGCAAAGCAACAATGCTTTGTGATATTATTAATACTGTGCAATCAGCAAAGGACAAATATTTTATTCCATTTTGCTGAAGACAATTATACAGCTCTATCATCACAAGGGCTCCGAGAATCAGCTTAGGGGCTCCTAGTAGAAGGGTGCATGAGAGCCCCTTCAACGGGGCAGGGAGTTCCCTAAGAGGTGCCTAGTGGATGGACGCTCAACAGAGAGCCTGGCGCCAAGAGGCTGGTGCCCAGCAGGAGCCCTCAGAGCGGGTAAAGGAGTGGAGTACCGGGAAGGGAACTTCAATCATCCCAGAAGAGGGCAATGTGCTGTAAGATGAAGTCTCTGTTTAATGAAAACGTTCTCTCAAACTCTTCATGCGTAGAAGTTAGTATTTAGAAACCAAGAAAGAAAAAGTCACATACAGAGATGAAAAACCACAAAATGTTCACCCATCATTTCATAAAGAATTCTGAGATTTTACTAATATACACAGAAGTGGACTGACAGAACTAGATGTCCTTTCATAATTCATGTTCCGAAGGAAGTTGGCCGGGTCATGCAGAACTGACAGAACCAGAATAACTAACACACTAAGAATCCCCAGGGTTTCTAGTTCTTACGTTTTGTGTGACCTTCAAGTTTAACTTCAAGTTTCAGATTTATATGAACTTTAAAAGAGATTCATGAGTTTCATTTTTAAGCCACTGTGATTTTCATGGGTTTCTTAAAAAGATATGAACAACAAATCACCCAGAGCTTATTTTACTCACACCCCGCTCTTTTGGTACCTCTGGAACCTGAAGAAGAAGAGAAGTTTGGGGAATCGTGTTTTAATGTATTTATATTTTTGTCTGCAGACGTGAAATGGGCTGGGAGAAAGAAGTCAAGTTCACGATTATGTGACCACGGTTTTAAAGGACGCTAGCTTTTATTTCAGTCACACAGGAGATTTATGAGTTGATAAGACTTCATTGATCAAAAGCATACTTTAATTTAGTATTTAGTGCAAGAATCTGCAAATGAGCTCCAGATGTGTTTATGTGAGCCAAACACCATGGTAACCAGACTGTGAAATAAACCTGCTTAGGCGATGTCTAGGTAAGGCCAAAACAACCAATTGATTCAAAAACTTCAATTACCAGACAAGACATTGAAAAAAAACAAGCTACCGATTCATTGCTATATTTACCTAGCCAATTTAGTCAAAAAGGTCATTTTTTTTCAGACACAGCCTTTGAATGATGAACTTTCTAATAAGATAAATAGTAGTATAATAAAATACTAAATTTCTTAGATAGCCAGAGAATTGCCTACAATGAGAACACAGTTTTGAAACAGAAAATGTAAAATGCATAGCAATTTCTTGGAATAGCACCAACAATGTCAGCAATGTCTAGAAAAGCAAAGTAAATGAAAAGACATATGAAAATTATTTAGGTAAAATCTAGAAACTATTTTGTAGCAGTCCTTGATTAAAATAGCATTCTATAGCTTGGGGCCAATAGGGGAATGAATTGTTCTAACACCAGGTATTTCGCCCAGTCCTAGTTTTGAAGACTTAACGGATAGAAAGATCTTCACCATGGCAAAAGGAAACTCCATTTAACTGGCTCTCCATTCGTTTACAAGGAGACTCTTTACTGCTTGGGTAACTTGTGGTCCACCGTGTGCTTGATACTGGTACCCAGAAGATTCCTATAGCACGTCTCCCAGTAGTCTTTGTTCCCAGAGCAAAGAGCAGTGTTTGTTTCTGTTTCAGCTAGTTTTAAAAAGATGAAATATGAGGCCAAGAAAAGAAAATTTGTCATTTCTCTGAAAACTAAGTTGAATTCTTAGTAAAAACTCAATAAAAATGAGTGACAAAGCTATGTTATCACATTAAGTGTGAGGAAGAAAATTATAAGGTTTCCTCTTTTAAATTGTTCTGAAAGTATCTTTAAATTTTCATTAATCTTTAAATAAGCAAATGTGGAAAATGTATATAATGGGTTATGAGTATGGTTTACACAATAAATGTAACATTCTAACTGATGATGCCAAATTCCGATCATTGCAATAAAAGAAGTTTGAATAGTGCCAAATAAGAACTCAAAGTGTATGGATTGGCCCAAACTCTCTCTCTATGTATATTTCACATTAAAATAAAATGTGTAAGATATGTGTGTACACTGTATGATAAGATATGTGTGTATATACACATACATATTAATGTATGAGTCAGACTGTATGATACTCACTTTAATTGGAACTTCTTAACTGCTCAAATACTGATGGCAATCATTTATAACAAGAGGAATTCCACAGGATAATCATGCACTCCTTTAAACTATCAGCCTAAAATTGATAGAAATTCAAGAAACCCTTGAGACATAAGACAATTTGTGTGACTCAAGTGATTCTTTTTCCCAATTAAAGGAAAAAATGGAAGTTGCATAGGAAAGTACAGTTGAACCCAGCTTTGTTCCAACACGTTGTGGAGTAGAACTGTGTACAAAAGTACAGGCACAACAAGTAACAAAATACAAAACTCTGAGGAAATTGACAGATGAAAAAGAAAATGTGAATGTAATGAAACCAAAGAAATTGAAGTACAGTGTAACTGAGTGGACAGGCGAGAGCTCAGAGTCAAAGAGTTTGAGTATCAAATCACCTGTATATAATGTTTGTCTTCAAATACTGTGTGTGTGTGCCTATGTACATATGTAATAAAGATGACATAGAATTCTAATTTATTATAAATGTATACTATGTAATTTATTTTATACATATATATACACACATATATTGAATGTGTGTCTGTGTGTAAAATTTCTTCTACAGTCCTTAAGGCCTCCGAGCCCACAAACATATTTTTTGTAAGATGATACAGTCCTTAAAGAGCACTGCATGCTCATTCACAGAAGCTTCTGCCTTTGGAATAGGATACCCAGAGAATTTAGAAGTCACCCAAGTCAGAGTCTCATAAGGACTTTATCCCTCTGAAACTAATGAAAGAAAACAGCGAAAGAGACATGAGCACTAAAACACAATCTTGGCTCCAAGAGGAAAAGATCTCAAATTTTGCTTATTTTATTTGAATTACTGTGTCTACCAAAAATTGATGCAATTCTGGACATAATTTTTAAATCCATGTTGGATAATTTATTTGAAAAGTTATTAAAATAAATTAGCACAATGGGTACACTATAATCTTTCATTTACTTTTTTTGGAAAGTACATCTGTGTATAAGTTTGTGTATATGCATATATAAAGGTAGGTCTAGAGATATACATTCTGAACATTAGCTATTTCAAGGGGCAGAGATTGGTCAAGTATATGATGAAATGAGGATGGAAATTATTAGTTTTTTATTAATATACTTCTGTATTATTTAACATATTAAAGTAAACATATATTACTAGTCTAACTTTAAAAGCTAATGTAATGAAATGAATAGAACACAACCCAGATAGTTCTCTACAGTGATTGACTTGGGTAAAATCTAATTCTGCATTTTGGGGTGGCAGGAAAAAAAGAACTTTTATTCATATCTAAATAATTCTTAGAGTGTTTGATTGCAGTAATGATACCCAAGACATTTCATATAAAATCTCCTACTGAGAACAACTTGAAAATCTGGACAAAAATATTAAAAAATTATTTGAATGCAATGGAGAACTAACATTTCAGTGAAGAATTATGGTGTCAAGATCCAAGAAAAGAAAAAAATTTTGAAAGTTGAACTCAGTATTTAAGATTGCTTTTCTTCTGGAAGTATCTTCCAATTTCAGAAAAGGTGACTAAAAAGCAAAGCTGTTGAGCTGAGTGACCAACCCCTCACAGGTCTCAGGAGGTACAAATTAAAATTGGGGCTTGGCAATGGGGGAGGAAGGTTTCTGGAAAACCCTCTCAGCTTTCACTTAGGATTCTGAAGGCCACACACTCTCCATGGGCAAGGGTAAACCAGAAATAAACCAATCTTGGCAAGGTCTAAACCTATCTTGGGATTATCTCAATTCTTGATTGAATGAATGTGACCTGGGATGGCTAGTACCCCTAGCCACCTTCCAGATGCAAATGTAAGTCTTCTCAGACGGAAGACACCACCAACTAGACCTCAATTTCTCTCTTGAATTTTTCATAAACAATGTCTAGCACTCAACCAAAACTAACCAGTATATGAGAAGACAAGACAGTGCGATTGAAAATCAAGAAAAATAGAGAAACTGTAGAAACAGACCTACATGGGATGCTAATCAAACAAAGATACCAGACACAAGTTTTAAAATAGTTGTGCTTAATATATTCAAGTGTATCAAAGGAAAGACTTGAAGAGAGAAAGAGAAATGAAACTATTTGACAAAAATAATTCTCTGTAAAATAGGTGACCTTCTTCTATATTATATAATCTTGTATGACTTTCAGAATCCTTTGACGTAGTCATGTCACTAACTAAAAAATCAATTAACCCAAACTTAACAACCTTTACAATACTATTATCACAAGATCTGTTTTCTCAGACATTTTTAAATTTGGAGAACCCAGAATTTCTTTAACAGTAAGTTATACCTTAATTTCATACCTTCCAAATATTGTGGTTCTTTATGATCACTTTATATTTTGAAAAAAAGTTTTACTCTCCTTGATTAGTGACTCATTTCACCCAATTGTCAATATCTCTCTTCTCATTCCCACACATTTTCCATTTAGTCCCCTTTCAATTCAAAAAGGCTTCTAACACTTTCTTAATTATAAGTATTATGAATGTAAATGAGTAGTTACAGAAGAGCTATATAATAAAAGTACTATAGAGAATATAATGTTAAACTATAAAAACTGAGAATTTAATCACAGAATAAGCAAGTGTTGAAAAGGCATAAAATTACACGAAAATAAATTAAAAATTAAAATCAAGCTTATTGTTTCTTCTATTTAGAGAATAGCAGCTGCTTCTGTGTTATCTTTATTTGAAAAAATTTAATTCTATGTTGATATCTCAGCTTTATATATGTATGCATACATACACAATCATCATATTTATAAACTATGGAACACATGAAAAAAACAACATGATGAATTGATGTAGTTTATTTTTTTTCTTCTAAAATACCCCTCTTTGGACTGAAATCAAAGATAGAGAACTTCATCCAAGAAAAACAAATTCTAAAATTATGAAGTTATGACATATTTGGAAGTACAGATTTTTAAAGAGGGTTTCTTCTTTTCAAACAACTTAAATGGATAAATTTTAGAGGCAATCATATTTGAAAGAATACCAAAATGGAAACAAATATTATCAAAGTAATCTTTGATACTAAACCATATGTTAAAAGGTTGACCAGGAGATTTTTTTTTTTTTGCTTGATGCTGTAGTTTATAGCATATCAGTACTCCCAGAGAAAACAATTTAAAAGTCCCATACAATACAAAACATCTGTTTGTAGGCATCAGAGTGCCACTGTGACAGAAAGGATTGAAAGACCCAGACTGTAGAGAGAAGGAAAGATCATTGAAGTTAACTCAAATTTTCTACCTTCTGATATATGCTAGGACATTTGCTGAGTCCTCATATGGGAGATGGGCTGGATAGGAAGGCAAAGGTATTTAATAAAAGGTGGAGAATACTTTAGGCAATCTCATAAGCTTAAGAAAGACAAAATTTGGAGGTCAATTTTACTAAGGCAGCCAGGTATTGAGGAAACAAAATCCAGGAGAGAAGTGAGGTGCAGAGAATTAAGCCTAACACTTGGAGCTCATTTTCTTCTTGAGTCATTTGCTGATTAATCTGAGAAAGGCAAAAGGCTAAGAAGTGTAAGATGAAAATGGTTGAAAGGTGTAAGAGAATTTTAGTCATCCCTTTGTGCTAGAAAGCAAAAGTTGGAGTTCATAACCTACAAAGTTGGACAGGCCTTAGGAAGCTCTAGGCTTGAGTCAAAACCACTGAAGGTGGGTGAGTGGAAGAAAATCAGAAGTAGAATGAGCTTTACAAAGATTACAAACCAGCCTGTTAGCACAGTCCGAAACTAGATTGAGTCGATCCAACCTTTGCTGTACACCAGAGGAGAGGATGAATCTTCTCTGGAGGAAGATAACATTATTCAAAGCCTCTATCATTTTTCATCACAATCTCTAACATTTAATCAAGATTACCAAGCATGGCAAGAAATAAGAATAAGAGAAAATACAGACAATTAAAACAACCCCAAAGAAGACCTAGATACTGATATATATTTCAAAATAAGTAATTCATATGTTTCAGAAAATAGAAAATAACGTGGAGAACCTCAAAAGAGAACTTTAATACATGAAAAAGAATTGAATGGATGTTAAAGAAATAAAAAAAATACTAGAATAGCAATTAGGAACTCAATACATAGTTATAAAAGCAAACTGGTAACAGTTAAAGAAAAGTTTAGTGAGCCCAAGACAGTCAGCCAAAAATATCTAAACTAAAGCATGGAAACAAAATGTACAGAAAGTATAGGATTAATTTTGTTAAAATTGCTGTAATAATAGAATATACAACTTATTCTGTTTGTTGCCTGCAATCACTCTGCTAGCAACTCTACAACCAGCTCTGCTGTCTGCTGTGCCAAAGCCAACAAGCCATCACCTAAATCACCTTGCTTATTTCTGTCATTATTTAGCCGGTGCTTGTCATTGACAGTAACGAAATACATCACCAGCTTAGAAGAGCAAGTTAAAGAAATTAAAGAGATTATTGACTAGCCAGAGACAAAATGAAAATTGGTTGGCGCAGACAGAGACTTAAGCTATGGGTTCCTAAGGTTAAATGTTTCCTAAATAAGCTTGGCTGCAGCGCAAAGTTAATCAGCATCATTTTACGCTCTGCAATCAATAGCTCCTCCTAGTTCGACTGAGTATTTAAAAAAGAAAAAAAGGCTCTGAAATTTGTCCAGGTGAAATAAAACAAGCTTCAAAATACTGAGTGGAATCTTTTCTATTGAAGTAGAATATCATCACATTAGAAAAGGCTTCTGCTTTACCTCTGACATTCTCCGTGTTGATATTTAAAATGAGTGTTAAATAAAATGTCAGTGGCATGGCAAACTTCTTCCTCAGACTACTTCTTCCATGGTGCTCACCTTCACATCAGATATCCGGAGTCTTCCTTCTTCTTCCATATCTCTACACTTTTTTGAAATGATCTGAAATTAGACATTTATACTTCAGAAAAAACATATTTATGATGCCCTATAATATATCTTATTTTTTCTCTCAGTGAAAAAACTACCAGTGGCTCTTTGTGTCAACAGAAATAAAAGGTCACCTTGGAGTAAATCATAAATAGTACCATTTGATAAAGGGACTGTACACAGAACAGGCCCTGGCCTGGAAAAGAGCAATGTTAGTTTGGATTAAGGAGCAAAAGTATTCATTGTGGAATGAAGGCCTCAGGGGATGTGAAGGAAAATTTTGTCAAAGGAAGTCAGGAGTGTTTCCAGGAGAGAAGAGAGTTATACGCAGCAAATCTCTTCTACCTAAGATTTAGAGTTAAGGAGCTAGGGGAAGACTGCCACAGCTCAACAAATGTCCAATAAAGGAATGAAGACTTCAAAATAAAGCCACTATGTAAAGTATGTGTATTGAGAAACATGACCTTCTCTCTGATCATTGCTGCAACCAGAACATTCCACCTCTACTAGGAGAAGCTGCTCACGGCAGTGACAGAGAGAAGAGTCAACTCCAGACACGGCAGACAGACGCTACTTACCTTCAGGGGCCAACTCCACCACGGTGAACAGTGCTGACTCACCAGGCCTCTGCTTCAAGATCCGGAAAGCACAGCCGCCCCTTCTACTTGCTGCATAGCTTCACTCTGCCAGCAGAGGCCCTGCCACCTGCCAGGGATGACTCAGGCTTTCCTGCCACCTACCTAGCTGTTTCTTCCCAAGGCAGCAGTAAGCCCAGCGAGTTTGCAGAACATCAAGGAGGCCAAGTATGAGGGGAGAAGATGAAAAGAAGAGAAACAAATAAGAGCCAGATCTTACACGATTTTATGCTTACTACATCGGCTTTAGTTTTTATTTTGAGTGAGATGGAAAGCCATGGGCAGTTTTGTGCATAGAAATGACATCTTCTGACTTATATTTTAATGGGACTATTCTAGCTGCTGTGCTGATGATAAATGACAAGGAAGAATAGAGGAAGGAAAAATATCAGTTTAGAAGGTAATACAGTAAGAGAGGTAAAATATGATGATAGTTTGGAGTAAAGAAGATGCCAAAACCAATATGTATATTAAGGACTATAGCTTTCTTAGTGTATAATGATATCTGCTCTCTATTATCACTCTCAATCATTTCTAGATTTCTGTTGATGCATTTTTCTTCCTGATGAACTTAGGACTCAGTCAGGCAATTTCAAACAAAAAAAATTATATTCTTTAATTAGCATTACCTTGAGTTTGATTAATTTTGGGAGAACATACATCTTTACATTCATGAGGCATCTTATTCAAGAGATATTATATCAATCTGTATCAATAAAATTTTGTAATTTAAAACAAATTTTATGCATTTTGAGTATATTTATACATGAAATATATTGATTATTGTATGTTGATTATATATCCAACTCACGTGACTTTTTAAATTGGTTTTAATATTTTTAGGATTGATTCTCTAGACACATATGGATCAGCTGAAAATGACAGTTTCAACAGATTTTTTTACAACATCAAGATGACCTTCAATTCAATGATAGATGAAGAATTTAAAGAAATTATGATAAATATGCTTAAGGACTTAAAAATGTTCTTAATGAATGAACTGATGAAGAATATCAACAGAAAATTAGAAACTGTTAAAAAGAACCAAATAAAATATAGAAGCAAAAAGTGTAACACTAAAATAAAAAACTTGCTGGATGAGCATAGTACATTGGAAATAACAGAAGAATAGGTCAGTGTACCTAAAGATAGAGCAATAAAATTGTCCAATCTCAAGAAAAAAGAAAAACTAATAAAATAAAAAATAACATAAACAAAGCTTCAGTGGTCTATGAGTTAGTAGAAAGCAATGCAATACATGTGCAAGTGAAGTCCCAGAAGAAGAAAAGAGAAAATGTGGAGAAAAAAATAAATATTGGAATAAATAATTGCCAAAATATGTTCAAAATTTGCCCTAAAGATATAAACAAAATATCCAAGAATCTCAGACATCTCAAGTTAGAATAAATACAAAGAAAATCACAACTAGGTACATCAAAGTCGAACTGATAAAAATCAAAGAGAGAAAAATCTTGAAAGTAGCCACAGGAAAAATGACACCTCACATACATAGAAAATATGAAGGACAGCTGATTTCTTACCAGAAACAATGGAAGCCAGAATACCATGAAACAACATCTTTAAAGTGCTTGAATAGAAAATAACTGTCTCAAGAGAATGAGAAGACAAGCCAGAGACTGGGTCAAGTATTTGCAAAAGACACGTCTGATAAAGGAATGTTAGCCAAAAATACACAAAGAACTCTGAAAACTCAACAATTAGAAAATAACAACCTGAATCAAAAATGGTCAGAATACCTGGAGACAGATACACACTGTCTGAAGATGATATACAGAGAGAAAATAAGCATATGAAAAGATATTCAACATCATATGTCATTAGGGAATTCAAATTAAAGCAACAGTAAGATAGCACTCTACATCTATTAGAATAGCTAAAATCCAAAACCCTGGCAACACCAAAAGCTGGCAAAGATGCGGAGCAACAGAAACTCTTATTCACTACTGTTGGCAATGCAAAATTGTATGACACTTTGCAAGACAGTTTGGCATTTTCTTACAAAACTAAACATTACTCTTATGATATAATCCAGCAATCATGCTCTTTGGATTTATCCAAGTGAGTTAAAAACTTATGTCCATAAAAAAACCCTGCAGATGGATATTAATAGAAACTTTATTCATAACTGCCAAGACTTGAGAGCAACCAAGATGTCCTTCAGTAGGTGAATGGATAAATAAACTGTGGTACATTATAGTTCATTCAGTTTATCCACTGAATATTATTTGGCACTAAAAAGAAGTGAGCTATCAAGTAATGAGAAGACATGGAGGAAAATTATATTCACTTTCCTAAGTGAAAAGAGCCAAACTGAAAAGGTTGCACGCTACAATTTTAAGGACGTGACATTCTATAAAAGGCAAAACTACGGAGAAAGAAAGAGGATCAGCGGTTGCCAGGTACTGGGGAGAGGAGGAAATGAATAGGCAGAGTGCAGAGGACTTTTCGGGAGGTGAAACTATTCTGTATGCTACAACAATGGTGGATACATGTCATTACACATTTGTCAAAACCCATAGAATATACAACACTAAGAGTGAACTAAAATGTAAACTGTGGACTCTGGGTGATGTGCCAATGAAGCTTCATCGATTCTAACAAATGTACCACTCTGGTGCAGGGTCTTGGTTGTGCGGGAGGCTGTATCTATGTGAGGGCAGGGGATATATTAGAAATCTCTGTACCTTCCACTCAATTTTGCTGCGAATCTAAAACTGCTCTAAAAAATAAAATGTCAACCCATAAGTCTTTAGCCAGTGAAAATATTAATTAAAAAATGAAAGCAAAATAAAGATATCTTGAGTAAATGAAACTTGAGAATTCATCATTAATAGAATCATCCTTCAAAAATCCTGTAAGAAATTCTTCAGGTTAAAGAAAAATTATATGAGACGGAAACTGGTGTCTATAGGAAGAAATCAAGAGCTCTGGAACTGGTAAACATATTTTTTTTTTTTGTCAGCGCCATCTGGTCGATTCTGACTCTTAGCGTCCCTGTGCATAGCAGAGCCGAACCCTGTCTGGTCTTTTTGGGCCATCCTCTTACCTCCCAGCGCTGTATCAGACAATGCTCTGCTGCTATTCATAGGGTTTTCATGGACATTTTTTTTCAGAAGTGGATAACTAGGTCCCTCTTCCTAATCTGTCATAGTCTGTCTTGGTCTGGAAGCTTCACTGAAACCTGTCCACCATGGGTGACCCTGCTGGTATTTGAAATACTGATGGCACAGCTTTCAGCATCACAGCAACAATATGAAAAATGAAAGACAGGTGGTGTGTTTCCCTGAGTGGGAAACAAACCTGAGCCGTGGTGGTGAGGGAGCTGAATCTTAACCACTAGACCACCAGTAAATGAATAGCTAGAGATAAAAGGCTTATTTTTTCCTTCCATCAATATTTTTAAACAGCATGTGACAATAACACAAAGGAAGAGAAGAGAAATGGGACAACACTGTTTCAAGCCTCTTAGATTTTAAATGAAGAGGTACAACACTAACTTTAAGCCAACTGTGGTAAGTTAAGGATGCATGTTGTAATTCCTAGAGAGAAATCACTGTAAAAAGAAAGCAAAATGAACAGAAGATCAAAAAGCAAGTGAGGCAAACACAAAATGATAGCAAATGGTGCACCAATGCCCAACCATATCAATAATTATGTTAAATATAAATTGTCTAAACAGTCAAATTAAAAAGCAAAGATTGTCAGAATGGATAAAATAAATATGACCCAATTATATACCGTCTACAAGAGACACACTTTGTATATTAAAAACACATATATAGATTGAAAGTAACAATAAATAAATAAAAGAAAAAATGAAAGAAAATAAAGAAAAAAATAAAATAGATTGGAAATAAAAAGATAGAAAAGATATATGATGAAAGGAGTAGACACAAGAAGACAGGAGTAGCAATTTTAACATCAGATAAAGTCGACTTGAAGACAAAGAGTAATATCAAAGATACAGAAGAACATTTCATGATAATAAAAGAATTAATTCATGAGGAAAACACAATAATCACGGCTGTGTAGGTGTTTAACAGAATTTCATAACGTATTAAGCAAAAGATTGACAAATTGAAGAAAAAATAGAAAAATCACAATTACAGTTGGAGATGTTAGCAGTCTGCTCTCAGTACTAATAAAACAACTAGACAAAACCATCAGAAAATACAGGAGATCCAACCAAAGCTATCCACCACCTGACCTAATCAATATTTGTAAAATAAGAGCCCCTCGTAACTGAATATTCATTTTTTTCAAGTATGTATGTGAAATATGTGTTTGACCATAGATTCTAAAAATTCCAAATGTTGAAAGCTTTCAAAGTAGGTTCTTTGACAATAACACAATTAATTTAGAATCAAGTGTAGACACCTAGAAAGGCTCTAATATGTGGAAGTTAAAAGCGTACCCAGAAGTTAAAGAAATTTTAAAAATTAAGAAATATTTCTAATTGAATGATAAACATAACATACCACAGTTCATAAATAAATAAGAGAACAAGGAATGTTCTTTCTTACAGTAGATCGTAAACTCATAGATATGGAGGGCATGATGGAGTTAGAATTACCATCTAAGGCTAAAGGAGACTAAAGAGACATGGATGACAGACAAATGAGAGGCATACTTGCGAGTTATGCTCTGGATCTGAAAAAAAAGTACAGAGGACATTATTGGACAATTGACAAAATGTCTTATATATTAGATAATAATATTGTATCACTGTTAAATTTTCAATTTAGATAAAAATGTAAAGCTTCATGATTGAAATTCATCAAATGCTTTTTCAGCTGTGGAGGCAGTCACAATTTTTTTCTTAGTTGATTTAATAGAGTAATAAATTTTTATGTTATGGTTTCTATGCTGTTGAAACATCTTTGCATTCCTGACATAAAAATGTATTATTCAATTAACACATTGATGGTTTAAACTTATTAATATTTTATTGAAGACATTTACATCAACCTTTTAAGTAAGATTGACCCCTGATTAGTTTATATGCACAATTCCAGTCCATTTAGTATATCAGAGTTATGCCAGAGTGCCAGGAGGATTTAGAAAACGTTCCGTACTTTCCCTGCTCCAGAAGAGTTCATCAACATGAAAATCATATATTCCTTAAAAATTTAGAAGACTTTTCAGTAAAATCATCTGGGCCTGGTGCCTTTTAGGAATAATTTCTGCATTTACAGTTTATAGGTGTTCTGCTTAGGGTCGAAGTAATTTTATTTAATAGTTTCCTAATACTTTATCCATTAGATCCAGATTTTCCATTTTTTACGCAAAAATATACATATCTTCTTTTAAATTTTGTCTTTTGTATATGTAATTGTGCCTCATTTCTGTTTCTTAAAATTGTTTTTTTATCACATTTGTTAATGTTTTATATATTTTATTCTTTTCAAATAGCTTTCAGTTCTACTAATCAAGTTTTTATTTATTTGAATTTCACTAGTTTCTTATTTTTGTTTAGCAATTGTTTCCTCATGCTTTAAGTTGACTTCCCCTAATTTCTTGAGTTGAACGCTTCAAACATTTTTTCCAAGCTTTCTAACTTTCTAACATGATAATTTTATGCTTTCTAATGAAAGAATTTACTTGAATAATACTTTGGATACAGTTTTTATTATAGAGCAATTTTTCTAACCCAACAGTTATTTAGAAGACTGGTTTTTAATGTTCATGTGGGTAGATTTTTTTTGCTAATTAATAGAATTAACTTTTTAAAAAATTTCATCTTCTTGGAATTTGTTGAGAGCCCCTTTGTGTTCTAACATATGGTCATTTTTTATATATATTTCACCATAATTATGTAGACCTGATTATGTTTGACTTGCTTATTTGCTTGCAATATTTTTCTTGTAACAGAAATACTCCTCTTGAATTCACCTTTTGATTTTGTTTTCTTTCCTTACATCATATTCTTTAGTAAATATTCTAGATTATATCTGTGAGTGGTAAACCATTCGGAAAACGTGTTGTCCTCACTCTTGTATGATAGTTTTACCAGCTGAAGAATCCATGTTCAGAACCATTCCCTCAGAACTTTGAGCCTATTGTCCTATGGTAGTACTGTCCAAGCGAACTTTTAGTGATCACGCAAATTTTCTCTATTTGCAAAATTCAACATGGCAGCCAACAATTATATGTTACTGAGAAATTGAAATAAGGCTAGTGTGCTTGAAGAATTAAATTTTTAATTTTATTTGATTTTAATTAATTTGAAATTTAAAACCCATAGGTGCTAGTGGCTGCTGCATTGGTCAGCACACTTCTATAGTATGTTATTATCTAGTACTGTCTTGATATGCACAATAAATATTTAATATTTTAATAGACAACTTTTTCATATGACTGTCTTTGTCTCTGGATGTTTTTGACATATTCTCTTCATCTTCGGAGGTTTGAAATTTTCCTAGATGATGTACACAGATAGAGACATATTTCCTTTTGATTTTCATTATCTTGACGAGCACTTAAGGAGATCTTTTATTTACTTCAATTCTGAGAAGTTTTTCAAATTATTTTCTCTGTTCCATCACTGATTCTCTCCTTTTTCGTTTTTATGAGAAAATGTTGTAAATTCTAGATCTATTTTCACTGCCTTTAAGCTATTTTTTCAAAGTTCTTATTACTTTAACCTTTTATGCTAAATACTGGGATCGCTCTGTGGCTCAGTATTTCTGTTCAAAAATTCACTCTTCTGCTGTGTCCATTCTGCTATTGAATGTATCAATTGGTTTTTGCTTGTGTTCACGATGCTATTGTTTAGATCCTATTTGCTCCTTTTTTATACAAAAATTGTTCTTTCTTACAGAATGAAATATCCTTTCTTATTCATTTGAGTATATTAGTTACATTTCTTTTATGTTTCCTGTATTGCCTTAATTGTGTTGATCATTAACACTTCTATTGAGTTTAGCACCTTTGTAAAACGATGTTCATTTTCCTTAAACATTAGTAGCGTGTGTGTCTGTGTGTGGGTGTCTTTGCTCATTTTGAATCTGGTATTCCATGTTCACACGTATTGACAGGGGCCTGTGTGTCTACGTGTGCATTAATATGTTTAATGAATTCTCCAGCCAGTGTTATTGGGTGATTTATTCAAATAGTCACATCTTTTTGACTTCTTCATTCAATTATTCTTTAAATTACTTAATCCACTAATGATACCTCTTTGTTTTCCACAGCTCCTTATTCTTGTATTTATGAAATATCTCTTTCACCGTTTCTAGAGATTTTGTGGAAATGAGTATGTAGATGTTCATACCTAGCCTTCTAGTTTGACCCATTTTCTGTTTATAACATTTTAATAATCCATTTATTCCAGAATGCAAGATTTACGTATATTAAGTGTCTAAAACGCATAGAAAGTTTTTTGCAGGTTACTGGAAGATAGAAAATATGTTAAGAGCTCAGAGTTTAGGGAGACAGACAAATGTGTAAACAGACTATTATAATATCAAGTGACATGTATGAAGATAATAAAAATATGGACAAAGTATATGTGGACCAACAGTGTGCCCAGGAGATTGGTGGGAAAAGTTCAGCGGCAAGGAGTATTTTATCGCTAGCACGGTTTAGTTATGATGGTTAAAGCAGAGAAACAGTTTTCTTATTTTTTTTCAATTCTCTACAAACAGTAACAACAACAAAAAAGACTTCTTGCCTGCGCATGTGGCAGATCACCCCCACTTGTCCTCCTTGTTGTGCCACTTACGGGGGCTTGGTCACATCGCTTTACAGATGAAAAGTCACTGTAACTTGGCATGTTAAGAAAGTTGGGGATGGAGAGGAGGTGATAGGCAAGAATCTTAAGAAGCTACTAGACGCGAGAACACTTAGTGATGAATTGAGTGTCGAAGAGGAGGGAGTGGGCGGGGCCACGGATGACTCAGGCTTCTGATTGGCAAGACAAGGAAAAGCAGACACAGGCTTAGGGGGTGGAGCGTGGAATGAATATGAGATGCCTGTGGAACATTCTAGGAAAAGAACTAATAGCTGAGTCAATAAACAGATTTCAAAGTTCGGCAAGGAGATCTGGGTTAGAGTATAAATCTTGCTTTATTAACATATTATAAACCAGTGATTTTGAAGCGTTTTAATGTGAGAAGAATAACCAGAACTGCTTGTTTAAAACGCAGATTCCGAGGCTGGCCCAGTGGCGCAATAGTGAAGTTCACACATTCTGCTTCCATGGCCCAGGTTCGGCCCAGGTTCGCAGGTTGGGATCCTGGGTGTGGACCTATACATGGCTTGTTAAGCCCTGCTGTGACAGGCGTCCTACATATAAAGTAGAGGAAGATAGGCACGGATGTTAGCTCAGGGCCTGTCTTCCTCAGCAAAAAGAGGAGGATTGGTGGCAGATGTTAGCTCAGGGCTAATCTTTCTCAAAAAATGCAGATTCCAAGGCCCCTACTTTGGAAACTGATGCACTCTGACTCAGGTGGAACACAGGAATCTGCCATTTAAAAAGCCTAGGTGATTCTGCTGAAACTGGTCGTCTGAACGCACATTAGTAAAAACCGCCTTAAACACATCCAATTAATAGCCAAGACTAAAAGGACTCTGTCCTATGTGACATCAGCAATGTAGTATAGTAGGTCAACTCCATGAACAGTAACCAGTTGAATCTAGCTCCTTCAAATCCTCAAAAGTCAGTTATGTGTCCTTCTACCTCATTGTTTTACACTTGTATTTATAGCTTATTTTGCTGCTGTTTTAGAAATAAGCAACTATAAATAGGTGTATCACACGGCACCTTTTTAGCAGAACAGAATCGGTAAATAAAGAGTTACATTATCCATGCTATTCACAAACTAAGTATTCGCACAATTAAATAAGGTCAAAATGCAAGTTACTGAGAGTCCAGTAAACAAGAACCATTACCTTATTTTTATAGCAAAGAGCTGGGCTCAAGAGAATATATTGGAAG
Source organism: Equus asinus (assembly GCF_041296235.1). Classification (NCBI taxonomy): domain Eukaryota; kingdom Metazoa; phylum Chordata; class Mammalia; order Perissodactyla; family Equidae; genus Equus; species Equus asinus. The sequence goes on from NC_091812.1 coordinate 24,554,995, forward strand.
GAGCGAAGGAAGCATTTGGGGAGAGTTTGGGGAGGACGTGAGGATTTTAGGGACAGTGACTTGAAAGGATGTGCAGGATGGGAAGTGAGAATGCCAGTGTTTTCGCTTTTGTATGTGATGCTATAAATTCTTTGCAAGAAGAATTTGAATTGCCTATAAATAAAATAACTTCCGCCCTCTCGTTTCCCTTTGCAAATATCTGTAATGTCTCCAGGATGAGAGATCCCAAAGAGTTGCTGTCCTACAAAAGGAAAGAGACGAATATTGCCAGGGACAAGAATTTGATACAGTTTTCATTTTCTTAGACACCTTTTAAAATTATCAATGGATCAATTTTTTTACTGTAGATTCAAAAAAACAATGTTAAGTAGCAGACTTTGTGAGCTACAGGAGTCTTCTCCATTTATCCTTTCTGTGCTACCTGGGAAATATGTTTCTTTGTCCAAAGAAATTGTGGTGCTGGAATTCGTTTTAAATCAAAAAGAAAACAACAGCGCTGGGGGAGAAGTTTGAAAATGTATTTTGAAAAGTTATTTGCATATTCTCCAAAGCAATTGCCTGTGTCTGGCAAAGGAAGGAAGAAGCATTTTTATTTATTCATGGGGGTGGGGGAGATTGAGGCTTTATATGTTGAATATCAAATTGACTTAAAATAAATGTCTAGTATTCTTTTAAGAGATCCAAAAGGGTTCTTTCTGGCTACATAAGACCAGAAGTTGTAGGAAATACTGAATACCCACTCATTGTTTGAATAATGCCTTTTTTTAAAGTAAGAGAACTATATTTGGTTATTGCTGCTTCAACTAAAATAGGATAGAGAAAAATTCAAGACAGACCAGCAAAATAATACCACTAAAGTTGGTATATAATGTTCCTGAGGAAAACTGTATGAAAGTGTAAAATTCAGATTTGAAAATAAAAGGGGTTCTATCCCTATTGCCTTTAGGGAGAGAAATGGGGCTTAATGATGATCTATTCTCAATTTATATTAAAGTAAATGGAACAAATAGAAAAGAGGGGCCAGAGTTATGCATGCGGAACATTTACTAGCAAAATGATCATTAGATATTCAAATATTTTATCAAAGGAACTTATTAAAAACATGGCAAAATCATAAACTCTGCATTGTCTATTGTTAAAGCCTCAGGGGTACTTTTTTGGAGCTAGAAAAAAGCTTGATTATCTCCCCATATTCCCTTGTTCCCTCTAGACTTAACAATTGTATGATTATTTATAGAAGTCTGTATCCATAACGGAGTCTGAGGTTTGTTCCAAAGGTCTTTCTGACCTCCATCACTCTAACACGCCACATGCCCCTCCCTCATCATCAGCACGATCTTTGGATTCGTTTTGCCTCATTCATCATGCAGTCTACAGTCAGGGTGTCCATTTTCCCTGCAGAGAATCCCTTGCGGCCAGTGCTCCTTCACTCTGTAGACACATCCTAGCCCTCACAGACGTCGGCATTGCTACTTGCAGCTGGCAATGGCATCAACATTCTTCCAGTCACTTGAAAATGAAATATTGAATTAGTTTTGATGTCTTCCTTCCTTTCCACCTACCACCTCTATATATCATCAGAGACCAGGTCAATTTTTCCTTCTTCATGTGTCTTGAGTTACTTGCCATTTTCTCTGAATGGAAGGTGAATTCCTGTTCTTCTAATATAAACATTCTTTAAATTGCTGTGTAGTGGGTTATAACTCAAATCTCATTCAAATAAACACCACTGAAACCTATTGTATAGCCACAAACAATGGGCTGCTTACTTCAAATCAAGTAGGATCGTAAAAGAAAAAGAAAAGAGTCAAAATATTCCTCAAGTAATTTCACAATAGAAAAAGATTTTCTCAAAGCCAGAAGTCCTAGATTCTGGTCTTGTTTCTGCCACAGATCAGCTTTGTGACCTTGGACCTTAGTGTGATGATCTCTACAATGACTGGTTAATAAGCCTCAAGGACCCTTTGTCTCTTAAAGTCTAGGATCCTCTGATACAGGTTCTTGAAATTAGCTCCATTAGCTGCTGAGACTTGCTTTTCTGGCTTTTCTTTCTGTAGCAACAATGTGCCATATCTTCTGGGACCATTGCCTTCCAGTGCCAACAATTTTTCTCAATTTCTACTTGAGAGTTCTTCCTTAGTTTACTTTGGTTTTCTTGTTGTGTTGTATTTCTCCTCTATTTTTTCTTTCCAGCCTATGTATACTCATACTGGGTTTGGGCCCTTATAACATCCTGCACATTTACCTATCATAATATTTATCACTGAGTGCACAAACCATGTCTTACACATATTCACATTTCTAGTGTCTGGCCTAGTGCCAGAAACACAGAGATGGTTGGCTAATTTCTTGTTGAAGGGAATTAGTCCAAGAAGGTAAACACTATAGCACCATCAAATGATGAGTCTGTTGGGCATTGTGAGTTCAAATGGATCCACGGCAATTCTACCATGACAAGAACAAAAAGCAGACTGTAAGACCCTTCTTTCCCATGAAACTTTCTATGACATTTGATTTTAGGTGATCATTCTTCTCTTCTTACTGAAGCAACATCATAACAAATACATTATTTGAAGTACCAACAGAGGAAATCACACTTGAAAATCAGGAAAAATATGCACCGCGTAACAATACTTTGGTCAATAATGGACCACATATATGGCAGTGGTCCCATAAGATTAGTACCATATAGCCTAGGTTTGTGTAGGTACACTCTATGATGTTTGCACAATGATGCAATCACCTGGCAATGCACTTATCAGAACATATCCCCATTGTTAAGTGATGCATGACCGTAGTTATATATTCTCAGACTTGTCACTTACTCCTATCTTTCTGCATGTTTTATAAGCATGATTTTTAAATAAACCTTAAACTGATGTGACTTATAGATCTTTAGAATTTTGGTTGAGATGGGTGATAAGAGAAAGTTCTACATTTTATTAGCTGATTATATTACCTTACGGTAATAAATGTAGAGTGATCCTGAAAGTTCTGTCTCTTATTTTATTCTGAGCTATTATTTTTATAATTTTGGTATAAAAAATCATAGGTTGTTAGGGCTTGTAAGAACCCTTAGGAGCCTTGTAGTACAAGATTACCTAAGCTGGGTTACTGCAGATCACTTGATTTATAAGCTTTGTTAGGTGTTTGAAGAAAAATTTTGAATGATTTGAAAAGAAAAGAAGAAAATGCAAGTTCTGTGAGCAAAAATATTTGGGAAATGCTGAGTTTTTAAAAAGTCGTTTTGTTTTTCTTAGAGTACTTCTCAAAGTCTTTAATACAGTAATATTCCTAGTGAATTTCCAAGACTATATCAAAGATATTATCCTGGTGAGGGAACCACACCACCCATCTGTTGGTTGACATACTGTGGCAGCTGTGTATTGCTGAGATGCTGAAAGCTATACATGTAAGGGGTCAGAATTGGCCACTCCAAAATGTGCCTCTTTGGCTTGATTATTTTTAAAAACAAAAGACTCTGAAAGAAACTCTGACCTCTGCCCCAACTGCCTAAAAGAATCTAAAATAGAAGGGCCTGTTCCAGGAAGGAGCTAACGCCTTAAGATTACTGTAGTGTAATGTAAAATGTGTCTCTCAGGTCACATTGTCTATAGTTGGCCCATTTACATTTCCCTCTCTATGTAAACTGCCTTCCACCCCCTTGAAGTCCCAAACAACTACCCCCAACATCCTCCTCTGCCTTTAGCTGAAGATGGTATTTAGGATGAGAACCTCCACCATTTTGACATGTTGCTCAGTTTTATGAGTGTCTCCCATGTATACATTTTATAAAGCTTTGTTTGATTTTCTCCTGTCATTCTGTCTCCTGTGAATTTAATTGGTAGCCCAGCCAGAAGGACCCAGAGGGTAGAGGATATGTTTTCCTCCCCTACAACCAGCAGGGTCACCCATGGTGGGTACATTTCAGTGGAGCTTCCAGACTAAGGCAGACTAGGAAAAAAGACCTGGTCACCCACTTCTGAAAAAATTGGCCATGAAAACCCTATGAATAGCAGCAGAGCACTGTCTGATACAGCAGAGAAGGTGAGAGGACAGCAGGACAAAACTAGGCAGGGTTCTGCTCTGCTGTACACAGGGGCACTGGGAGTTGGAATCCACTCAACAGCACTAACAACAAACCAGGGATATTATACAGCATCACCCTGAATTTGGGGCTATAGAAACTTTTCTTAACAAAATATATGTTAATATCTTCCAAAAGAGTTTTCTGAAGAAGAAGAAGATTGTAGCTTATCCATAAACACACATGGTTAGCTAGTAGTATGGAGTGTATTAGAACTCAGGACACTTAGATCCCCTGGTCTATCTGCTTCCCATGATGCCATGGAATCTAATAACAATCTGTATGCTCTCCAGTATTTTATGCTACTTTAGAGGAGAGCATAACACCCCAAAACAAGAGAGTGCTACAATAACAGAAATCACTTCCAGATACTATTATAAATATTTGGATCCATTTCTGGATCCAGTAGTTTTACCTGAAAAAGCCAAAAGAGCCACTCAATTAAAAAGTCTTGAAGATTTCTAGCAAATGACTTATACCATTGCAAAAAAAATTAAAAGAATTCTAAGTAATATTTTATATAAATACACACACATATATATGTTTATATACATGTAGATATAATACATATATAAAATTTATGAATCTGCCCATTCCTATTTTTTAAATAAATATAAATTCTTGATTTTTAAATAGATAAAATATGTCAATTAAAACTGTCAATAATAGATGCAAATAAGAATTCTGTGTATTTTCTAATCTCTCACAGATTTGTTTATTATTTTCATTGTGTTGTCCAGGATAAACCAATTAATTTACCATTTTAAAAAACATCCTTTGAAGACAAACAAAATATCAAACCAAACTTTGAGTTCAACCACGGCATGTGGTATGAGGCATCTTACTACTCTAAAATTGAATTTCCATCAAATCTCCCAAATGTGAATATTTACAAAACGGAATCACAATGGTTTATTGCCAGGAGTTAAAATAACACTACACTTTCTTTTTGCAATGGCAACATGCTTAAAGGAAAATATTAAAAGTAGGGGAAATGTGTTACACAGTTCAAGAGAAATGGAAAAGAATTTAGCCTCAAAAGTGACTCTGCTCCTCTATGACTGCAGAAATCTTATAGACAGTCAAGTCAGATACTCCCTTAGCCTGCGATTCCACTGAGACACTATTGGTAATTCCTTCACCTTTAGGTAAAAAAAAATATATATATATATATGGAACAGAGACTCACAGAATCTTAGACCCAGAAAAAAATGCAAAAAAGAACGTTTGATGTCTTGATAATCATATTCTTCCATAAGGTAGGAGTACTGAGATCTAGTGAGATATGTTTGGGCAAATATTTGATTGAACCAAAAAAAACACCCGTTCCCTGTTCTGGAATCTAGCTAGACCTTAATATATGTATTGGCCAAAGTCCCACGTCAGACGGACCCATCCGAAATAGAGAGGGGTGAGGTCGGAGATATGGGGGAGAAGAATTCTTTCCAAGAACAGCACCAGCAAATGTCATGCATTACTCATATATTCATTCATCTAACAAATAAACATCAAACTTCTTCTCAGTGCTGGGTTTGAAAGCTTATGTTCAACAAATATTTTTGAGGGAGCAGTATGTACCAGACAATATTGTAGGTGTTGGAGATTCAGTAGAGAAGCAAACAGACAAGGTCCCTGTCCTAAAAGAGTTTACATCGTACCAGGAGATAGTCCATAACCAGTCTCAGACAGTGGAAGTGCTCTGAAGAAAAGAAAAGAAAAGAATGCAAAAGGTGGTTGGAAATGAGCCATCTGAGGTGACGGCATCTGAAAGGACAACCAAATTATAAGAGGAATCCATCCATAAAGGGATTTGGAGGAAAAATATTCCAGGCAAAGGGAATGGCAGATGCAAATGATCTAGGGCAAAAACAAATTTGACATGTCCGAGGTACAGGAAAAGGGTTACCAGGCAGGAAGGAGGTTCAGGGTGAGGTGAGTGAGAGAGACCAGGCCAGATCATGCAGCGCTTTAAGCAATAAGATTTTATTCTATATGTGATAAGAAGATATTGGATGACTTGATGCGGACAAATGGCATGATCAGATTTATCTTCTTAAAGAGACTGCTTTGGCTCCTATATGGGGAATCGACTGTAGACAGCACAAGAAGAAGTAGGGAACACAATTATGAAGCTAGTGCCATAACTCATTTGAAATGGTAGTTTACTGGCTTAGACCTAGATGTTCATGGTAAAAGTGTGGAGAAGAAGATGGATTCCAGGTATATTTTCGAGACTGAATTGCCTGGACATGATGATAGAATCAATTTGGGAGAAAGAGATGAGAATAAGAAATGACTGCTAGGTATTTGGCTTAAACAACTGAGTAATTGAGGGTGGGAGGGAGCCTTAACTAATACAGGATGACCTGGAAGAGGAAGGGGGGGGTGTGTGTGTGGGGGGGGGGACAGGTTTTTAATCAGGTGATTTTTTTTTAATATGTTAACTTTAAGATGCCTATCAACATTTAAAAGATGTCAAGTGGCACTTAGACCTAGGATCCTGGAATTATGAAAGAAGTCTGGTTTGGAGATACAAATTTGAAAGTTATTACCATAGAAATAGATATTTAAAGCCAAAGACCTAAACGCATACACCCAAGGAAACGGGGAAAGCCAGAGGGCTCAACAGCAAGCCCTAGAGCACGAAAACATTGGAGCAGTGATGAAGATGAGGAGAAACCAATACAGAAGGCTAAAAAAATGCAGTTGTGCGCCCATCTGTGGTCATGAATGGAAAGTGTGACCAATTGACAGAAAGTGGGTTTTTCTTTAGCAGTGTTCACAGGGTTGGTTTCTGTCTTCACTAAGCAGTTCTCCAGGTCCTGCCTGAGTAGATGGTCCTGGATTTAAGCTTACTTCATAACCTTGGAATACAAAGGTGTCATGGATCGTAATCCATGGACCAATCTAGATTAGACTAGATAACTTGGACTCATCCTTATGTCTACTTGGAGAAAAATGCCAAAAGTGGCTGACTCCTGCAATGGGAGGAGGCGAGACAGAGGGAGGGAGGGAGATAATGGAGAGGCTGACACTCAAGGTTAGAATACCTCCCTGGACTGTCCTTTTTAATGGCAATGGGCTTCTTCCCCTCTGTGTCTTGCTCTATGGTGTCTCTTAAGCTTATTACTTCCAGACAAGTATTCCATAATAAGGACCCTTTTTGTCATAGAGACAGAGAAAATAGCCAAACATTCACATGTGATCTCTTTTTGTGTTGTTTTTTTAAGTTCTCTTGTTCTTGGATCAATTTTCTAATAACTAATTGGCATTCTTTTCAAAGTCCAGAAGCCTTGAGAAGAAGGTTAGTGAGGCCAGGCTACAGCGAAGTAGTTAATTTCTGTCTTTTGATTTCCAATGCACACATCTGCTACTTTTCAATCTATCATATTGCATGCAGTCCAACTAAGATGTGATTTAACTAACAAGTATCCAAACAAGAAAGGTAGGGTTTATTCCTTTTCTGAGCTATGACATTTGAGGAAGATTGTGCGATTAGAATCTTATGATCATACTGATGCTGGATTAATTCTCTACAACTGTTTGTTGAGGTAAAGGTTTATGAAAATAATCCATTAGCTTTGACTCCCTGCATTTTCTTTAAGGTTCTTTTGAGGGTTGTCATGAATATTAATGCTTGTTGTTACCACTTAATTCTGTGTCTATGCCGTTTCTTTCTCTGCAGCACGCTTTTTGAAATTCACAGGGCAGTCCCTTCTTACCAAGTTCACCTAGAAGAACTGTGATTCTCAGGGCAACAGAGACGTTCTGTTTAATTGAATCTTCTCATTAACAAGGAGTTTAGCCCAAAGGAAAGCAAACCAAATGGTGAAATACCCCTCTTCTTACTTAAACCAGTAATCCAGACAGTGATATTCCTGGCTGCCTCAGGAAAGCTTTTGTGTCTGAGGCTAAGAACAAAGAGGTTAGGGGGAGAAAGGCTCAATCCTCAGATAAACTAGCCTTTAGTGTTGTAGCCAAAAGGAATTATTCAGCCACAGAAGAGATTACCCCACCAGAATAGTTCAAAGATTGAGGAGTTTATTTTTCTCACCGTAAGAAGTCAGGAGGTAGGTAATTGCTGCTGTTGGTTCTGGGCTTCCGGCTTAAGAGATCTTGCTGCGTCTCTTTTGCCCTCTTGGAAGCTAGCCATCATGTGAAGAAGTCCTGTCTCCTGCTTGAGAACAGGCCACATGCAGAGAGAGTCCCTGGAGGATGAGAAACCATGTGGAGAGAAGCCATATGGAGGAGACTGAAGAGCTCCAGCCAACAGCCAGCACCAAACCCCAGACGTGTGAGTGAGGCCATCTTGGATCCTCAAGCCCAGTGGAGCTGCCGCAGTTGACACGAGGAGCAGAAATGAGCCACCCGCCAGTGAACCCTTCTGTTCCTCCTCCCTCACAGAATCTTAAGCAATGAAAAGGTTATTGTTTTAGGCTATTCACTTTGGGGGCGGTTCATTATGCAGTAATGGAAAACAGGAACAAGGTGTGAGTAAGTTCTTAGAGTGATGTATTTCTCCTAGTAGAGCTCAGTCTTTTCTAGAACTCTGTTTCTAACTCTTTACATCAATGATATGCCCATTTAGATTGGGTTTAGTGTTATTAGACTCTACCAGCTGCTAGAAATCCAATGTTTGTGTGTGTGTGTGTGTGTGTGTGTGTGTAGGTGTGTGTATATATGCTTTGAATAAAGATCAAATACCTGTTGATCTACCAGTGAATGCCAATAGCAAGGAAAAAATGATGATAAAATCCATGTGTTTATTTCTCTTTTGTCTAACTTCCTAGTCTCAGGAACAAATGATTTACTTAAGGATTACAACCTTGTTTATATTAGTAGTAATATCTGGCATGTTTCTTTGAAACTTCTCTTCCGAAGGCTCTGCTCTGTATGAGGTAGGCACTCTATAAATAACACTAATGTCAACAATCAGGGCTTCACACTCTACTTGAACTTTTTCAACATGTTTTCAAGCCACTAGGTAATGTCATTTAGCTTTTTAAGCAACTTTATCAGGTAGAAAGTACAGATTTTATTATCCCTATTTTGCACATAAAGCAAGTAAGATATTGGACATAGTATGGTGAATCTAAGTATATTTAGCTCCTTAACAACATGCCTTGCTAGAGCAAAGATGGTCAAAACCTTAACCTAGATCTACCCTTTTAGTGGGTGCCCTTTGACACCATAGTTGGTAACAGAGCATCTAAGCATGCTGATGTCTCATAGCACTCTTTGTGTTTCCAAGAGAGTCAAATTCTTTAAAGAACAACCTTTGAAAGCAAATATGATCAGTATAAGCCTTTTACCTCAACGGGAAGCACCTATAAAACAGTTGTGATCCAAGTTTCAACACTAAGCATCTAATATAATTTTAGTAGCAAACAAAATCAGTTCAGCCTCACAAAAAGCTTTCCTGTTAGGCCTGCCAAAATGCTGACCAGGTTCTATCAGCAAATTCCTCCTTTCCCTCCTTCTACTCACCCAGTTTTCTGCTATTTGGTTCTGTCCCACTACACGTCCATACACTGGCAGGGAAAACTCTGACCCCAAGATGAATACAACTCTGAAACAGATTCCCAAAAAGGAAAGAAAGAGAAAGAGGATCTCTATTAAATTTCCTTTTTTGGCCCACTGCCTGATTCTCATTAAACCCACCATGGTCACATGGTACAGAACAAAGAAAATATAAAAGTTCAGTTTTCATTTTACAACCACGGAGAAGAAACATAGCTTTACATTTTTTAACCCAGATGTAATTATGAAGATTACCACGTAAATGTAAAATTGAAGCTTGGGTTTTCATATCTTTATTAGTCATATGAAGAAAAATGATTAAGCCTGCCTTGTCTTAGGTTTGCTTTGATTTCTTTTAGGCCCTGGGAACGTGAACTAGTGTTTGTTTTCATGGCTGCCAATGTTTAAACCTTCCAAGCGATTTTGGAACTGAACACATTAAACAGCTAATGTATAACAAACAGTATGTTCTCAGTCAAAAACCCACAGCATCTACTAAAACATTTTAAGCCACAGCTTTTGTCATGAAACCATTGTAAATCTATGTTCGAAATCTTGTTTAAATTTTGTTTAAAGCTTTCTGCAGGAGGATGCCCTTTTAGAAAATTATTTCTGGAAGTGTTTATATCAGAGGCACTTATTACAGCCTGAACCGAGGCCATTGCTAGGAATTGAGTCAAACTAATCGCTTTGTTTCTACTTTGGAGGCCATATTCCTCTATGGACTAACTAGAGTGCTAAGTGGAAAATAAGTCTTCTGATTAAAGAGAATGGAAATAGGATGTGAATAGGAGAGATTCTCAAGTTTTCAATAGAAGGACATTTTTCTCTCTTTTCTGCTCTCTCTCTGGTCTTCCTCATTCTCTTCCAATTTCTGCCACTAGGTTCAGATAAAAATGCCCAAAAGGAAATCTGCCTGTGAGAAAGGACATTCATAAAACTGTTTCTTCAGAAGAAAATGGCAGAATATTGATAATTGTTGAAATTAACTGAAGGATACATGGGGGCTGCGTTATTCTAATTTCCTACTTTATGTGTCTTTGAAAAGTTCTGTAATAAAAAGTAAAAAATGTTTCCTTAGACAAAAAGCTGGAACCGATTTACCAAAGGAGTTAATACTAGTAATGATATCTGAAAACAAAATTGATGCTGTTTTCTACTTCCTACTTGAAAAAAACATACAGTAAATTTTGATGTGCCTTGATCTGGACTGTCAAAAGTCACAAGAGATTTCAATGTCAAAATGACTTGAAGATTTGGTAATCATAAGCTATTTGAAGGATAATTTTACTCCAAAAGTCTGAGCTAAAACTATTTCCTGTAGGTGATAAGGAACATTTGTGTTTATTGTTTTCTAAGATTACCTTTTTCAGTTTTGTCAGTAAATAAAATGCTAACTTATAATGTGTTCCAGTTATCTATTACTGCATAAGAAACTGCCCTGAAATTTAGTGCCTTAAAATAACTGTTTTGTTCATGCATCTATAGGTCATGAATTTAGACAGCAAGAGTGTTTCTGCTTCGTGATATCTGGGGTCTTGACTGAGATGACATAAATGGCTGGGAATGAGCTGGAAGGACTGACTAAGGTTATAGGGCTGGGGCTTCATTTCTTACTGTCAGCAGGGCTTCTCAGTGCTCCTCCCCGTGGCCTCGCCACATCCCTAACTGGGCATATTCACAGCATGGAGGTCTCAGGGGGAGTTAGATTTCTAACATGACAGCAGGCTTCCCTAGAGAGAAAGAAGATGTCAGTCTTCATAAAGGCCAGGCGCAGAACTGGGATAGTGTGATTTTTGCTGCATTCTATTGATCAAAGCAAATCAGAGGGACCAGCCCAGATTTAAAGAGAAGGGCATTGCCTCTTAATAGATAAATCAGCTTGCTCACATGGAGAGGCAAGGGGTTGTCTGTGGTCATCTTTGAAGACTATCTATAATATATTGTTTGATTTAGACGGCCTTAAAAGGGCTTCAGATTTGGGATGCATATTGGATTTTGAATCTTGAACACCTTGGAAAACACCATCATCTAGTGGCAACATATTCTCATTTTTAGAATGTATCTAAAAGGGGGAAAAAATCTTTTGGGTAGTGAAATGGTAAACATCTTTAGACTATAAAATAATGCCCTTTCTCACAAATTAAATAAAAATTACCAGTATAGCAAAGACACAGAGTTTAACTCATAGTACAATGCAGATATAGGGGAAAGTGTAATTTCATTATTCAGGTTCTGGTCCGGCTTGCTCTGCAAATGCCTACCCACTGATAAGCAGGAAAAAAAATGTGTTAACTATGCAATCTGGCTTAAAGCAACTATCCATAATCTAAACAGTCCACTAGGTAATGTTTGATTTCTCCCCCCTCCTCTGTTCATCTTCCAAAGAGCATCTGAGTTCATGGGGAGGGAGTGCCTCGTGTGTTCCTCTGGCATGGAAGGAAAGGGGTCTCTTGTGCTGGTCCTGGGATATTTGCCTGCTGGAGGGATCTCCCTTCTCTTCTTGGCCATCATGCCTCCTATTGGTCTCTGGTGTCTATGGCTGATGCACTGTGGTCCATTCCTCTGCCTTGGGAAATGCTCTGGATGGTGTTCCCCGGACAACTTGGCTTCCTCTCACTCCTGCTTGCTCCAGACTGACTGCAGAGTCCTCCATCTGGACCAGTGAATCTCGTCGGTCCCAGCCACTCCTGCAGGATCACCCCTCCTTGCACAGCAGACTCTGTGGCAGTCCCATGGTCTTTTAATGCCTTAGCCATGCTGTCTGAGCACTGAAGACTGCCAGGAAAGTCTATCCTCAGAGCCTCTCTGCCTGATTACCCTCTGTGCAAAAAAGAGAGCGCTATCCTAAGGCCTGTTTACAAGGTTGCCCCTTGGCTGGCATCTAGGAACTTGGATTTAGAGAGTGTTCCCACCATACTAACTGATAAGAATGAATCAGTGTCTCTAAACAGTTTGTGCAAACAACATGGTTTATGCTGAACACCTGCTTTCCTTCTGGGAACCTGGAATTTTGATACGTGCCAGGAAGAGGATGCCTTCATGACCACTTCCCAATAAAACCTGGGGCCCTGAGTTTCTAATGAGCTTCCTGGAAGACATCATTTTACACATGTTGTCACAATTGTTGCTGGCAGAATCAAGTGCACCCTGTGTGATCTGCTGGGAGGGGACTCTTGGAAGCTTCCATCTGGTTTCCTCCAGACTGCGGCCCAGGCATCTTTTCCCTTTGCTAATATTGTTTTGTATCCTTCCACTGTAACAAATCACAACCGTGAATATGACTATAGGCTGAGCCCTATGAGTCCTCTGAGCAAGTCATCGAAACTGGGTGTGGTCTTGGAGACCCCAGACACATCCTCTGCCATCATGATTACTTTGATACAGTGGCCCCTCCGACCGCATGGGGCAGCCTGCAAGATGGCTTTCCCCAGGGCCCGTGTGAGTTAGAAGGAAGTCTGGAAAAGGTAGAAATCAGGATCCACTTAGCTTCACTTCTCTCCTCTTTCTGTCTTCTACTTCTATCATTCCCCAACTCTGGAAAGAGGACACATTACCTGCATGACTGCTAGATCAAAAGTTCAGTCTGCCTGGTGGCGTAGTGGTTAAGTTCGCATAATCCGCTTTGGCAGCCAGGGGTTCGCAGGTTTGCATCCTGGGTGCAGACCTACACACATCAAGCCACTCTGGGACAGCATCCCACATACAAAATAGAGGAAGACTGGCACAGATGTTACCTCAGCAAAAATCTGCCTCAAGCAAAAAGAGGAAGATTGGCAACTGATGTTAGCTGAGGTCCAATCTTCCTCACTAAAAAAAAAGAAAAGAAGTTCATCATATTAGGCAGGTCAGGCAGTCATGGACTAAAGGAATATCTTCTCTGCCCTGGATTGGAAAATCTTCTTTCTGGTCAATAGCCTACCGTACAAGTTTTGGTTTCACTGCGTAGTCCCAGTCTGAGGGTTGAATATCATCCATCTCCTTTTCTTCACAGTCCCCAGGATTAAGAGCTTGCATTAGCAGAGGTAAGGACTAAGCATAATAATAAATTTTCAAAATATTATCTACATTATATTAGCTTAAATTTTGCTTCATCCAGTAAACTTTAATATGAACAAAAAAACTAAGAGTCTGTTCTTGTGCGTGTCTGTGTGTGTATACACACACACACACATATGTATGTATACACACACGCACAAACACACACGTGTCCCCGCAGGCCAATAATATCATATGAATTTCTTCACTTTTCATGTGTTTGCAATTTTACTTCCTAATTTTCATCTTTTGTTTTTCAATTTGGAAAAAGAGGTAAATTCGTGTAATTGGAAGCAAACCCACTGGCAAATTTTCCTTTGTCAAGCAGTTTTAAATAAAATACTGGATTTAAAACATCACGAAAAGGGAATGTTTAATGTTATACATGATTCAATAAAAATGTTTCTAATATAATGTCCCAAAAGTAAATTTTCTAAATGATGCTAGAAATAACAACCAGGCTGAGTCATCAGTGTCACCTGTCCAAGGCGTCTGACTGATGTGGGTAGCGTGAGCACTAAGAAAAGGGCGGAAAAGTAAACCAACTAAGGACAAGCACATTCCCTTGGTAGCTGGTGGCTGTGTTCCCCAGAGGGCATATGGCCCTGTATTAATCCCTCTGTTCCCCCCCAGCTTTATTGAGGTATAATTGACATATAACATTGTGCAAGTTTAATGTGTACAACACGTTGATTTGATACACTCATACATCACAAAATGATTACCACCACAGTTTGTTAACACCGGCATGACATCACGTAATTACCATTTCCTTTTTGTGAGGAGAACATTTAAGATCTACTCTCTTAGCAATGTAATCCTTTCTTCTAACTCACTCTCTCCTTACCTTCTTCCCTTCCAAAACAACCTTCTCCCCTATCTATTTACCAAAATGAGTAAGAAAACAAATAGCACTTGGGAAAACAGGCATTACCTGCTTCTCCACTAGAATTATCCAACCCTGAATTTCACTGACACCCAGGGTGAAAAACAGCTTGGTGGGGGGCTTTCAGGGGAAGCTAGTTGTTCCCATGTGGTAGAGTCTAATTTTATTATCAAACGGCTTTTGTTTGGAATTAAAAGGAATTCAAAAATAAATGAACTGGCTCAGAACCACTTGACGAAATGACACTGAAAGGCCCTGTCTACAGCTGGCCACTGCGCTGCAGACCTCAACCGGGTGTGCCCACCTCCCTCCTCGACGTTCCCTCCGATGTGAGAGCAGCGCCCGTCTGCTGCCAGTGCGTATTTAACATGAAATTCTTCAAGTACCGCTGCAAAGCATCCAGCGAACTCCCCAACTCTAAACTTAGTCTTACAAATGTAGCCAGAGACATGGATAAATATAGAGACCTAGAAATACATACAGAACTCCAGAAAAACATGCTCTCGGCCAGAAACATATTGTGAATATGCAAATAACTCAGTGTCTGGTACTGAAGCTTTGCCCTTTAGCACTTGCCTAACTCCATCTTTCTCTTTTTCGCTCTCCACCGTGCCCCCCCACCACCAGGATCTTCCCATCTGTTTATTTTTTCCAAACTTCCATTTTAAAAAATATGGTCTCACCTCTTAAAAATAAGAAAAATATGGTGCCACAAATACCACTGCCAGGTGTAACATATGATGCTGCTTCTGGGAGTTGGGGAACAAAATGTCTAAAGAGGCTGCATTCAAATTTTCTTACAAAGGTTACCGGAAATGGATTTTATCCATTTGGTCTGAACTCTGTTCGTTCCTGGTTAGATTTCAGGTCTGCTTTGTACTTTACAGAAATTGTATAATCCAGGCCTTGTCATCAGCTTTCTTAATTTATTTCTCTGAAATGACAGGCCTGGCAGAGGCAGGCCTGCCTCTCAAATGTCTGGATTACAGTGTAGCTATGGAAACAGGTGTTAAAGTGCCTTGAATGTCAAGTTACACTGGTACTTTGCACATCGCGTTCTATACGGACAGTATGTCATTTTACACGCTGACCAGCTGCAGCTCTCCCCCGATTTACAGGAGTCCATCGCAGAGGAGGAGATTTGCCCATATGAACCTCAAGGTCTTCTCCAGGGTAGACAACGAAGATGGCCAATTTGTTGTGTTCTCTAAAGCTCCGATTCCAGTCCTTTATTCTGCCAAAAATAAAATAATTAAATTAAATTAAAATTAAAATAAGAGAAAGCGAGGGAAATCAGAACAAATTTCTTTTCCCTGGGCTAATATTTCCTTCTCTTGTCTAAAGAGGAGAAAAGTGAGAACGTTATAAGAAGATCTTGCTCTAATTCATGCAGTCTCTTTATAACTCTCAAGAACATTTCTATTCCCAGCATTAAAGAGCTAGTGAATTTCAGCATCATTATATAGAAGTAGCTATTTTCAATAACTTGCTGAAAACATTGCCACCATTAATTTGGCATTCTCAGAAAGAAAAGGGAGCAAAGAAACGGGTGGTTCTGGAGAAGCCACTGTGTGCTGGCCCAGCGATCAGACATGAGTTATTGTATTTCATTTCGTCTTTACAAACAGCACTGCAGAGAAGCCATAATCCCTGTTTTATAGGAAAGGAAACTGAGACTCAGAGAGGTTAAGTAACATGCTCAAGGCCTCAAGGTTACAAAAGCGACAGCCAGAATTCAATCTGAGATTTGTCTACAAAGCCCATGTTCTTTCCACTGAATCAACCTAGACAGCAAGTGTAGGGCAGGTAAGGCCAAACTGGCCTGCCCTCTCCTTGGCATGCTTCCCTTTCAGTGTCGCTGGTTTAAAAAGACAAGGCGTCTCATCTCTGGTCACAGTCATTAGGTGTGGTCTCCTGACGCTGAAATCACATTGGCCTGGCTCCAGCTTCTATGTTAGCCTTATTGAACTGAAATTTTACCCAACCCTTGATGAGTTATTAAATCAAAGTCTAATATAAATGGGTGTTGAGAAACCCTACACTTTTTTAAAACATAAAAAAATCTAATGGATTCTATCTGTTCCCTTTATAAATACTTACATCTTGTAATTTTTGTTGTCGCCTTATGATAGGCAAAAAACAGGAATTCGAATGGGGATATTCCTAAACTCACCCCTATGTAAAATAAAAAAAAATTTAAGTTTATGCTTCTGAAGGGGCATGGTGAGATACGTTTGTATTCAAATTAATGTGATCACTTGCTTGTACAGAATGTCAAATGTAGACAAAGCTAAATGATTACATTTAAGTGTCTATTCTTGTGGTCTCACAGGCAGATGAGAAAAGAGCCTCAAAATAACAAAACCCAAAAGAATAGGGAAGGATGTTGCGAATTGGCTCCTGGAACCAGCAGCAACTGGAAAAGTTTTAGAAAATTCTGCTTTCCTACTTTCGTCATTCTTAAAGTCTCTTTTTAAAATCAGTACTCATTCAAAGGAAAGATATAAAGCAATAGTACCATTAATGCATTTTGGATTCAAGTTACAATATTCAAACTACGCATCTTTCAGTGCCGAGGAATCATTGCCACCATCCAGTTCAAGGACGCAACTGTACTCCTCCAGGAAGACACGTCTTCCCCTCCCTTGGAGAAGGGACAGCTCTGGAGAGGCTAACCAGCAAGGCTGAAAGCGTGGTGCTGATGAAGGAAGAGAAAATGAATCTCAGCTCTCCAAATAGGGAGCTTCCTTCACTGTAATATTGTAGAGTCAATTTCTATCGAGTGGGAGGTGGGGGACATTGAGGAAGCACATCTGCTGTTATTGAAGGAGAGATGGAAATCCAGGAATTGTAGTGACACGGTTGGTGCAGGACTGCTGAGGCTCCCTGCAAATCCGCGCAGTCGGCTTTGTAGAATAGGATGTTGGTGGGACAGAGAGGAGAATTTGCGCTGCAGGGAGGTATAGAAATGGACACAATCCAAACCACCTTTGGAGACATGGAAGGAGGGAGCTAACATTCCATATATGCTTTATCCTTTGACCATTTACAATGCCATGGAAGGCTGGACTGAGTATAACCCTTAGACAAGATCAGAGAGTTAGTAAGTGTTGAGGTCAGAATTTGAACTCAGGGATGCCTGCTGCCTTCATGGCTCCTGTTCGCTGTAAGACCATGGGGATCATCTGTTCGGCTTTGCTTGAACTGTGGTCATTCCAAGCCGTTCCTTGAGTGTTTAATGGGTTAAATGCACAAATGAGCCCAGATTCTACGTCCGTAGCACTCAAAATTAGGAGAATTCTACAGTCAGCAACTCCTCACATATCCTCACTATTTTCTGTCACTCACCAACTAGAACTATATCCCATCTTGATAAATATGATTTCCTTTTCCATTTTGTCTCTGCTTTGGACTAACCCTCTACGCTTATTTAGGAAAGGGCAATCTTGGAGGAGGAGAGAAACAACAAATTTTTCATTTTAAGTTTCAGAAGGATTTATTTGTAGACATCCACATTCAATATTACTTGAACACCTACCATGTGTTCAATATGTTTGATGGTGTGGAATGCAAATTTTTTCGTGTAGTTCACTATCTAGTTGGAAAAACAAGTAATCACATGGGCAGCACAATGATAGAGGTACGCACAGAAAATTTTGACAATAGGAAAAAGGGGCAGATAATTCAGTATTGGTAGATGGGAACGGTGGTTAAAGATCAGAGAAGGTTTCTTAGGGGAGGTTGCGTGTGATTCATAATTAGGCATTCTGCATTTAGGTTAATTATTGCATGAACCATGTTTGTAATTTGGCACTTATTTTGTGTGCATCTCTGTGTGTATGTTTTCAAAAATCTGTGCCAGGCTATACTATACCATCATCTTGGGAAATAAAAGTTTTCTAAGGTTGTATTTTTTTCACCAGTGTCAAGGATCTGGGAAAAGATCAGATTATGAAACGTATTGCACACATGCGCATGCACACACACATCCCTGCCGTGCATCTCTGGGTGGAGCAACAGGCTGCTTCAGTCTCACCAATCTCACACTAACGCACATAGGGCCCCAGGAGGATGGGTTTCTACTTCCTCTCAGTTCTCTTCTAGTAACAATGTTTAGATTAGGCAAGGCAACATGGACCTGCAACTGACCAACATTAGCCAGACAAAGAGAGATGAGCATCATACTTAGGAATACTTAGGAGTTCTTTTGAATGCAGAGACTTCAGTTAACTCTATTATACATAACACCAAGTCTTTCCCCCAAAGCTTAACCCTTGGTCTATCACACAAAACTTTTCAAAAACCCTCTCTAGGCCATCTGCCAAAGTGGAGCTAGGTGGACCACACTGGGCAACACACACAATTACTATTTACTCAGACTGCATTTTTTTGTCTCATTATAATAGCTTTTTCACAAAGTGTGGTCCCAATGTCCAGAAAACCAAAAGAAACACAGTTTGGCACATATAGATTTTGCTCAATTTGAATAAATCCCAAGTGAGTTCCCGGTTCACTCTACTTCTGTGCTAATAAGAATGCAAAAAAGCTTTGGTCTTCCCTCCTTATTTTGTCTGTTTCCCCAAAGGTCTTGGTGAATGTCACGTGTTCCCCAGAAAAGTACTGATTTCACACATTCCATTGTGCTACATTATCCTGAAATATTTCGTCTCCTTCCATGCCACAGATACCCCAGCTCATCAGCACAAGCCACTCAATGTATGTAAATGTCCATATATCAGTAAGGGACGAATACAGGCTATATATATCTGTGCTTCTGTATAATACTAGATTATGACAAACCTATTTACAATTATAATCCCCTTGCCATTTGGTATCTGAAAATCAGTTGGTATCTAGAATAAATTTTCATTCAATCCACTAATATATATATAATTGGTATATGTGCAGAAAATATATCTTTTTCATATTTCTTATAAAAATAAATATCTTGTGACACTCTGGATAGCATTTAAAAACGTATGCCCCCTCCCCTTTGTTATTCTTAAAGTGAACATGCTCTAGAATGATTTTAACTGGCTAAAGATGTATGTGCTGAGGTAAAGATGATTTTAGACTCAGCCAGAACATAGAAGTGTTGCATTTCGTTCCCCAGATTCTTTTTTGTATTTTGAATTGACTACACTTGATTTACTAGACTGACTTACGGAGTGCTTTCTATTTATTCCCTCGCCCCAAGTCCCCCTAAGGAGCCACTGTGCAAACCTTGTCCTTTAAACAGAAAAATGCTTTGCTGTTCTGGTCAAATGGAAGGCTGCAGTACGTACTTCAGATGGCTGAAGTTTTCTCTGTGATGAAATATAGGAGCCATAACTCAGTTTCTCTGGCAATGAACCATAGAGGCCATTTATCAGCATGTGGCAGACATTTATCTCCTCAAATACTCCAAGGCAGATGGAAATAGCATCTAGCCTCCTGTCAGAATAAATAACCCAAATATTGCCTCCCCCCCATCCATGAAAAGACCCAAACAGATCAGCGGCCGTAGATCAGCTAGAGGCAGGGCAAACCAAAGCAGTCAGCTGTAAACCTTTGCTCCCACTCCCCTCATGGGCATGGGCCGTCTCCTTTCACAATGGGCTGGCATTCCAGAACCAAGGCCTTCTGGCCTCTGGGCCTTTGTTCTGATCCTCCTAGTAAGGAGTCCAAAGCGAATGTGCTATTTTTTATTATAAAGTTCCAATCTTGTCTTCTTTTGATTTTATTGGGAAAAGGGCTTTTTCCGTTTTCCAACCTAAATACCAACATTTAAAAATGATCCCCTCCAAAGAGCGGTTTGTGACAAGCTTTTCACCTCATTTAAAAGCAAACCGATCTTGTAGACTTGAAAATAGTTAAGATTGCAAATTTTGTATGTATCTCACCACAATTTAAAACAATTTTTTTAACTTAAAAAAGAAACTCAAGAGTAGATAAAATTAATAAGAATGCCAGCTTTTAAAATATTTGGGCTTTCTGGATTTCATCATATTTATAACACATTTAAGTCTTCTGAAAGACGGGCACAGAGGTAAACTATTTTCTCCCCTGTAATGCTGACCTTATGTTAAAAACGTTTATTAAATTTCCAAGACACTCAAAGCTACATAGCTGTTCTTTAATTTATGAAGTTTATAAGACTGACCAATTCTAGACCTTGAACAGGCTTACCTAAGAATTCTACCCAGTCTTTCCTCACTCCATTCCCAAAGAGCATTTTTAATCTAAATTTTGCATCTTTTTACTGGTGTGTGTGTGAGAGAGAGAGAGAGAGAGAGAAAATATTCATTGGAACTCTCGTGTCTTAGCTAAGAAAATCTCTGATTTTTAAAATTGAAAAGTCACAAACAATCGAGGCATTTTTTTTTGTTTTACTTTGTATAGAAATAAGACGTTTTTCCTAAAAGTTCCCCCTACCTCTTTTTTCCAGCATCCTCATCAACATTCCTGAGAGCTGCTTAACTCTTCAAGAAAAGGGGGTGATGCACAGCGCCTGCAACTGCACCTCCCGTAGCACGTTGCCACGTCCTCAGTAGGTGTCCAAGAAGGCTTATTGGATTGATTTCAATTGGCAGGACGATTAAACATTTCTGAAAAAATATTTTGGGAGTGGCAAAAGTAAAAGCATTGTCCCAGATGAATGGAGGTCCATTAAGTAGCCAAACTCCCTGAAGACTGAAACATCCAGAAAGATGGCCAGAGGGCTTTGCCTAGTCTAGGCTCAGATGCTTGGCCAGTGGGAGAAAACTTCTGACATTAGAGTCAAGCCACACTTGAGCATCTCTTCGTAAAGGGAATTGAGGGGTATGAACAACAGCGTAAGCACGTGTTCTCCGAGGCAACTGGGAGACTACCTGCAGGTTCCAGACTATGAAATTTAGGAGCCCCAGACTGTTCCCTGGAGAGCAGATCCTGGGACATTTCCTGAACTATTTTCAGCAGTTCGGGATTTTCACTCTATGTGCCTTTAAAAATTTAATATTGAGAAAGGCACACTCACGAAGTTTCTGAGAAAAGCATTTTACCTTCAAAATGGAGTTTGAAATACAAAGAATCATTAAAAGCTGGATTTCTTCCGAAGAGCTAGATAATTCCTGAATACAACATGAGTCCTGAAAATCCTTCAGTGCTTCTCCAACATCTGTAAGATGAAGTCCAAGCTCTAGGATCTGATCCACGTCTCTCTCTCTAGCCTATTACCTATACTCCCCCAGTCTAAAGCTATGTTTGTTACTTTCCAAGCAAGTCATAGTCTCGCACCCTTGCACCTTTGCACAAGCTTCCCTATCTACATAGAGTCTTCTTCTGAACATTGCCAACTGGAAAACACCTACACGCAATTACCCACACACTCAGTGAACTGGGTGGCTTTCCCTGATCCTGCCTGGTGAGACTCAGAGGATCTCTTCTTTGTTCTCCACGTGGCCTCTGTGTGTATTGCAGCTAGAGCACGTCCCATCATCTTAGAACTGTTTGTGCTCATGTCTTTGCACCACTCCCTCTAGATTATGAAGTGTCTACGCAGCAAACAGTCTCTTTCTTGCCTATCTTTATATATCCAGGAAGGAAGGGAGGGAAGAAGCAAGGAAGGAAGGAGGAAGGAGGGAGGAAAAGACTCAGCATACTAGTGTTAAGCAAAAGTAGACCATTCATTCATTCACTCACTCATTCTTTCCTTTACCTGAGAGATCTGAATCTAGCATGGTGCTCAGAGGAATGGAGCGAAAATGCAAGCTGGCATCTTAAAACCAAAAGATAAGATAGAGTCAGTGAATCACTGTATGAAGGTCAAAATCAAGCTAAAAGTTCAGAAACCCAGGTGGCAGTGAAGTTAGGAGGCATGAGGCAGGGCTGGATTGAGAGTTTAAAGATCAGGACATTCAACCAAGGAGCCACTGTCCTCTTCAGATGGAACACGTGTGGTTTTCCGTTTTCTGCAGATCTTAACACCCTTAACACTTTATCTACCTAAATTCATTCAATTATATCTCCAATCTAGATTCCGTAGGTGTTTGGGTTTTAGACCTATGACCTAAGAGGCCCATTTTACAAATGATTTTTGGAGCTCATCTGATCTGCTGGCTTGGGTGCCAAGAATTTAGACATTTCTAAAAGAAAAATAGCTTATTACTATGTTTTTAAACCACAAAGCCATAAAGCCTTTGGTAATATCTTTAGCTTCATTCATCAAACCAGGCATTCTAATAGTCGCTTGAGGGCAAGGAGCACTTGATGACAAATGACTAGCAAAATACACAAACACACGTGCCGCCGCCGCCACTCTCACCACCACCACCACCACCGCAAGAACAAGAACAAAATGTATAGGCCCTTTTCCCTCGTGACACTGATTTCCTTCCTTCTACTCCATCCAAAGAAAACTTGACAATTTTGTACATTCTATGGGCTCCTGTACAATACTAGAAATAGCCTTTTCTCAGTTCTCTCCTAATAAGAATTAGCATCCCACCATTCAACACAAAAGCACAGCTGCTATCACAGGAGCGTTGTTCATCTTCAAGCAAAGCTGAAAAGTGATTGCGTTGAGTTCATAATATTTTTTAAATGGCATCGTGTCTGTTTTCGCCTCTTTGAGAGGCAGGGCTGGAGGACATGGTGGGAGCAGGAAGTCCTTGAAATCAATCGGCTCTATGAAAACGAAGGGTCTAAGACATCCTTCATTTGCTCTAACCATAATCCATTGGACTTGCATTTTGTGCTCTATCAAATCAAACCTTCCCTGAGGAAAACCTGATTCTTTTAGGCCCAGTCTGTGCTCTGAGAGCGCAAACCACACGGCCTACTTCAATAAGTCCCCATTACTGCCGACTGCATTGGTTTCGGAGCCAAATCCCAAGGGCTCCCAAGATGGATCATTCAATCTTCTGAGTAATCAATCCCAAGAGCTCGCCGATCTGGCCCTGCTCGGCTGAGCCGGAATCGCCTGCCTCTGGCCAGGGCGGGTGAGACCGGGGAGGCGGCGGCCGCACACGACCTCCTCTTTCAAGAGCCTCTCCACAGATACTTGGAAAGGGCAGGAGGAAGGTGTGAAAACAGAAGCAGGGGCTGGGGTAGGAGGCTGGGACATTCGATCCCAAACAGGTTTAACTCAAAAAAAGAAAATGGTTACTTGACCCTTTGCAAAAACCTCACGCCCCGCAGTGCCCTTTAGGAAACCTGAGCCTCCCAGCTATGTTGTCACACACTGAACCCACACCCAGAGTGTTAAGTATCACTGGCTCTAGGACAGAAAAATGTCATCATTCCCTCCTCCTGGCTGGTGTCTTTAAATAGCTCCGCTTATTTACGGGTGTACATAGTGTTAATGTCCTTCAGTTGCTCTATTTTCAAGGATGGAAAAGCAGTTGCTAAGCATTTCTAAATGACAGCCCAGGGTTCATTAAAAATATGGCAAACATTTGCTAAGCTCATTAAGTGCAATTTTTGTGTGTGTGTATCAGATTCCTCCTCTGCATGTTCTGCGTGACCAAACATCTATTAACCCTAATCCCATTGATGAGTCTGATACATTCAAACCAGCAATTAGACAAAACAAAAGGGATATTTATGGAGAGACTCCTAAATGGGCTTTCATATTGGTCTAAGCTGTTTCAAAACGACAGTTTAATTCCCCTCTGTTAATCCCTCACTTCCAGAGCACTCCCTTTGTTTGATTATAGGCTGTCAGATTTAGGGATTCTGATTGAATCAAAATTTGAGGCAAACTAGAAACACATAATAATTACGCCATTTAAGCACTCTTGCCTACTGTATAAGCAAAACGAAGTGCTCCACAAATGAAGACTCCTCTGCACAAAAGCTTTCTAAAATGTGCTGCTTGTACAATTAGAAGCCATAGAATACGAATTAGGTGGTTGTTTCTCTGGATCCTTTCGAAAATCCTCCAGTTGATGAATTTGGTGGTAAAATATCACCCATTAAATCTGTGGACTAGGCAAAAATATTTTAAGACCGGCTCCCTCTGCTCTTCCTCCCCTCCACGCCCTCGCCTCCCGCCCCAACCGCAGCTGTGGACTTGTCTGACCCGCAGTGGTTAATCTGAGCACCGGCTCTCATTTGGCCATTCCAGCTTTCCATTAACTCAGGGCCACGGTGGTGGTATTATTAGAGGCGGAAAGGATTCTGCATCACTTACATGGTGTAAAGCTGGACAAATAAACAAGTACTGACCATGGATGTCTCCCAATCACACTGGGCCTCAATTTTTGAATGCGCTCTTTCAAATAGCAAAATGACCCTCTCTAGCTTGTAAAACCTCTCTTTGTTTTCCCTCAAAGAGAAGGAGACTCACCCGGAGGAGTGGACTTTTGACAGAGTTCCCCAGCAGTAACATCATTTTCAAGTGGCTCTTGACCAGCTGAGCTTTTTCAAAGTGTAACTTTTATAGCCACAAAGGATCATGTCTTATTTGGGTTCATTAAATTTCCTCTTACTTTGCAAAGGGCTGACCAAACTCGCAGCTGCCGAGAGCGAAGCCAACCCTTCATCATTCTTCAAGTCAATTCAGCACTGGTCAGGCC
Organism: Equus asinus; assembly: GCF_041296235.1. Classification (NCBI taxonomy): domain Eukaryota; kingdom Metazoa; phylum Chordata; class Mammalia; order Perissodactyla; family Equidae; genus Equus; species Equus asinus. The sequence continues at coordinate 24,580,064 of NC_091812.1, forward strand.
TGTATTCGAAAGCCCTACCCAGATTTAGACCTCATAATTTGGTCTCTGTTGGGAGGAAAAAAAAAAAAAGGATTCCCTTGTTCTGGTTAGAAATGGATCTTCTTTTGCTACCGGCAAAAGTTCTAGTGTTGCCAGTGTTAGCATGGCAAGGAGATATAAGGTGACTTCTGGAAGTGCTGCATGAGTGAGATGAGGGTGCCGGGACTCACAAGGAGAAACATTATCTAAGAAGCAAGGAGAAAATAAACATGAGTTCAACAAGAGCCACACTGTCAACACAAAATCATCCTCACCCCCTCTGCTCTCTCCCCTGGGAACTACATTTCCCAGAATTCCTTACCACCAGAATTCTCCGTCAGGTGCTTCCAAGGAAAGGTTCTCACTCAGGGTGGGGAAAGCAAAGAGAAAAGCCACTTCTCTCCAGCAGCAACTGAGGTCCGGTCACTTGAAGGTCCTGGTGTCCTGTTGAAAATCACTTCAAGGCTGCCATGGCTTCCCTCTGCTTCCTGCACTTTCAGATTTCTTGAGCACCAGAAGTTCCCTCCCAACCTTGGCTCCCAGACCTTGTCATGGATGTGCAACCTCTAATTCCTGGTGTTAAAATACTTCCTGCTTCAAATACCTGGCCAAACGCTGACTGATACGGGTAATAGATCCCCAGAGCCAGGAAGGCGAGCTGAGTTGACTGAGCCCAGTCCACTTTGAAGAATGGGATCTGGAGCTTAGCGTGGGGAGCCTTCTATCTCATTCACGCGTGTAAGCATCCTTTCAACAAATTCTTAGTGAGCACCTGCAATATCTTAAACCTTCTGGTAGAAACTAGTGATAAAGAGATAGCTCCCTAACCCAGAGATCTTATAGTATAATAACAAGGGGGAGGAGGCAGAGAGCTACAGCTGCCAATTATGGAGAGATTGACAAGCAAAGACTAACAATAGGAATGTAATTTAGGAAAACAATTAGTTGGGAACCAAACAGACCCGAGTTGTAATCTCAGCGCTGCCACTTCCTGACCATGTGACCTTGAGGCAATCTAATCGGTTTACTCTCTGAGTATCTGCTTCCCAGTTCTTATCTTACAGGACTGTTATGAAATTAGAGACAATGCAGATAGAGCACCCAGCATAGTGCTTAGTCAACTAAAACATACTAGCCACTCAACAAATGGCATTTGTACCTTTCCCCCTACCAGGCACTAAGCTTCCTAAAGGCAGCTGCCATGTTTTACTGGCGTAGTGTCCCAAGGATTTACCTGGCACAGTGTCAGATGTTCAATAACTCACGAATGAATGACGGAATAAATGAATATATGAATAAACTGTGTGGTACATATTACATACTTGATAATTGAGCTATCCATATTATAGTTAAATATAATTAATATACTATAGGTATGTAGTAAACCCAGTGGGGGAAAAGGAGAAGGAAGTCTTGGAGGAGTCAGAGAGGAAAGGAAACTTTTGAGCTGAGAGTTGAAGGATGCGAAGGAGTAAGATCCTACTGTCCGGGTATGATGACGACACATCAATACACCCAGCTGAAAAGAGTGCCCTGGGCACTCCTTGCCTGAGCATCTTCGGGCCTCTCATTCTGGATGATGACTGAGCCTTGCCACCTGGGGCCAGAGTGAGCCTCCTGTGACCTGTTAAATTAACTACTAGCCCTGCTATTCTCTGAGCTCTCAGGTAGGGAAACCCACACATCACACAAGAATGCCCTGTGAGTGACGCAGGCTCTCATTTCTGCTGAAGGAAATGAATTCAGAAAGAAAATGATAATCTACAGGGAGTAACACCCACACAGTTATCACTCAAATGATCCCCCAAAGGCTTGGAATCTGATTGGAGCGATGCTTCATAAACTTCCTTTCAAGGGGTTTCTTTGTTGTCTTAGTAATTATGAAAGACTTTCATAGTCTGATTAAATATGTTCAATCCCTGTTCAATTTTATACTTATTTTTAAACTATACCCATTGTTTCTCTTTTGCTAATTTTCTTTTTCTTTTTCTTTTTCTTTTTCCCTTGCCGATGCAGCTTTAATTTCACGGATTTTCCCCTTTTTTCTCCTTCCCAAATCCTCCTTCTCACACCCCCTCACCAAATGTCAATAAGATTCCCAGATCCTTTCTAGGTGACCTCTTCATTCATGGTATGTTTTTCCTGGTCTTCTCCTGGCAGAGTCTCAGACCAGGACAATGGCTGCAGGCCTTGCTAGTTTCCATGCTCAGTCAATCATTCACTCATTCACTCTATAAATAGCTACTAAGCAGCCACTATATGCACAGCAGTGCTCTGGGCACTGAGAATACAGCAGTGAGCAGATCAGACAGGGTTTCTGAGTATGGAGCTTGCCTTCCAGCGGGAGCACACAGGTGCCCTCTGTATATACTATAAAATAAGTAAAGGGAGTAACTAAAGTTTGCCATTGGGCCCTCTCTCTTCCCCCTTTCAACATGTTTTCTGTCCTGTTTTACTTCCTTTACTCTGCCCACTGGCAAAACTTCTCTCTACCTGGGTTCCCCACCTGGTCCTCAGTGGAGGCTCCCAGTCAAGCATGCCCCCTCCCTGTTGGACCTAACCCATCTCACTCAAATTAAGTCCATCTATCCTGTATCCCAACACTTCTCAAATTAGGATATGTGTACAGTGTACCAGCCCCAAACCACATTTTTTTCCCGCAAAAAAATGCAAGAAAAATCCATTGCATCTTCCTGGATCATAATGTCCATTTGATGATAAATAGGGATATAGTAGAGCGTGGAATATAAAGTTAACAAAAATTCTAGATACAAGGAAAAAGAGACATCGTATGGTTGGTTGCTTTGCTCTATGTCTCAGAGTCCTCAAGAGCAGTAAGAGAGAGACAAATGAGAACAGAAAGAGAAATGAAGACAGAGTCAGAAGTGAGCTGGGGCGTGGAGAGGTGCACATTCCTTCTCCAGAAGGATTACATTAGGAAACCCTTGAGAATCAGGCTGGCTCTCGTTTCCAAAGGGCCTGGATCTCCAGGCTTATGATCTCACTTTTGTCCTGCTGCAAGCCCTCCAAAGGCTTCCACGGGGATCAGAAAACCATCCCAGCCGCTCTGCACCACCTGCCCTTACCCACCTCTCAAAATTTATCTAATACCTTTTCTCCTACTTGTCTTTCTTCAGTCACTGGGGCCCTCTTTTCTTCCTAAATGTAACCATCTTGTTCCCTCCTTGGGGTTTTTGCACCAGCTGCTGCTGTCTTTGCTCACAATCTACCTCATCCCATACCATCCTTCCTGCCATCATGTCTTCACAAGGTTAGAACCTTCTTTCCTTCTTGTCACTTGCTTTCTGTTTAAATGACACCTTCTCAGAGACGTGATAACATTGATCTGAAGGAGGCTTCCTGTCAATTGCTCCAATGCCTCCCTCTTTTAATTTTCTTTATAGCACTTATCACTATCTGCAAAGATCTTATTTGCGTATTCGTGTATATAATGTCTAATTGCCCAACCCAGGTCACAAATCCCATGAAAGCAGGGACCTTGCCTGTCTTATTTCCTGACACATGCATCCCCAAAGGGTCTAGGGTAAAGTAGGCACTGCATTAATATTTGTTTTTTAATTAAAGATTGAGGTAACACATTGCAAGTCTTTCCTGAGAGAAAACGAGGAGAGTGGTATAAAAAAAAGAGAAAAAGTTGTACAAATGAAGATTTCTCTCTCTTCTTTATAGTTTTCTGTAGAGCTACAGCAATATAGCTCTTTCTATGGGCAGCAGATTATATCTGCTAATGCTCAAGAATGGTTCATTTGTTGGCAGTCAGCTTTTTAATTTAGATTTATTGTTTTAGACATTGTGTTAGGCACTGAAGACCTAGAGATGAATGCTGTTACTAACAGTGTAGAGAGTGCTTTGATGGAGGTGTGTACAAATTATTTTGAGCAGAAAGGGGACCCGCTAAATCTTGTCTAGAAGAGTTGCAGAAACAGCACGAACATATGTTCTGGGTTTGGGAAGATAAGAAGACATTTTACAAGCAGAGATGAAAGGAAAGTTCAGTCTAGGTAGAAGGGCAAGAACATTTGCAATAAAGTAAAGTTGTAAGAGATGCTGCTTTTACAAACAGGGGAAAAGTGAGTGTTTCTCACATGGCGGGCAGCCAGGGAGTAAGAGAGAAAGGTGGTGGGAGACGGATATGCGAAGGGCCTTTGCTGTCAAACTACAAGATTTGGACAATCCTGTGTCCACTAAGGAGTTAGGGAGAGGTTTTAAGGGGAATGGTGACAAGATCAGACCCGTGTTTTAGAAAGGCAAGTGGAGCCAGTGTGACGAAAGATTGTCCAATCGCCCTGGCTATGACCCATGGTGTATTGATATAAGCAAGAGATGATCAAGGCAGTGCCCTGGGATGCAGAGAAATCAACCCAGAGGCAGAAGTGACAATAGTCACTTACTAATTAGATCTGTGTGATGAGGAAGTGAGAGAAATCGTGGACAAGTGGAGAAATCATCACCGTGGTCATGGTAGGAACAGACTAGGAACATAGGAGAGGGACAGGTTCAAAGGGAATTCTGCCAAGTGCTAATAAGGTTGAATGCGTGATTCATTCCAGCAGTCCTGGCATTTTATTGGTTGTTAAAGACCTCTAAGCCTTAGCCAGTGGGTATTTAAGGGGTGAGACAAAAACATCATGACAGACCAGCAGGGTAGTGATTTTTAAGACAGGGTGTCTGTCCCAGAATCCCTACTTGTCACCCACAAAGCCTGATGCCTTCATTAACTGAACATAGGCCAAGCCTACTAACAGCCACCACTAACACCCCCCACATCCCCATTGTCAAATATTATAAGTTGTTTCAATCCATCTAACATAATGAGACCACTTTGCAATTCCATTATGATTCACTCTCAAGTTTAAAAGCTATAGTCAAACCATGATGAAGGAAAGGCATTAGGGAAGTGTGGTGACATCCTCTGGGGTTCCACATGCTTCCCTGGCAGCCAAGCCAACCTTCTGAGCATACCTCTTAGAGGATATTTGCCAATCTCTTTCTCCAAGAGTATTAGTAAAAATCTATAGCTCCCGGTTGGATACCAAATGCAGCTGCCACATTTCGTGATGGTGCCAGCAAAGTACTTCACATAGAGAGACAGCTTTCTGAGGCTGCTTTATTTCTTGTCAGCCTTTCAAACCTCACTCCAACAGAAATCTTTTGTATTTAAGCTAGTGGCCACAAAACCAGAATGTGTCTTCTGGTCAAATGTGCCTTTTATATGTCATACCACGTTTCTTCTCCTCTCTGATTTTTTTTTTAGATGGAAAAAATGCAGTTGATTTTTCCTGATGCCACTTTCATTATGGTCACAAACATCCTAACAGAAGCATATCTGTTCACATTGAGCCTTCTCGGGCCCAGAGAAATGCCATTCACAATTCAGTCACTGAATCTGCTTATCGCCTTGGAATACAGGCTTCTTTAGTTTAAATTTTCTGGGAGGCCATGGACACGTTGTCAGAGTTTGATTAGCAAAATGAATTAATAAATCTCTTCTTTTTTTCAAGGATGCTTTGTGTAGCCCAATTCTCAGCTTGTCCAGGGTAATGTCTGTACGGGTTTGAAAGAGGAGCCTCAGTGCATTCTCAGCCCAGCACCTTCTTCCACCGCCATATTGAAACTGGAGGTTATGGGTTTCCAGATCAAAGCCCTGACTTGGCCTGGAGCCTAGCTAATTACTCTGCTGGCACCGAGCCCCTTGGGGGATCAGATAGGCCTTCCTCACCTTGAATACAGCTCAGAAATGGGGAATTAAATACTGGATAAGGAACTGAGAGGAAGCATTCACTGCAGACAGAGTTGAACAGAAGTATCTGTTGGAGGACTGGGGCCCCTTGGCACCGTATCTGAGGCTCACAAATGACAAAGCAGATGTGAAGTGCCTTTGGGGGCAAATGGATTGGGAAAGACCTGAGGGACCTTTCCCATAATGCAAAACCTCCCTGAGAGAGGGAACAGTCCAGCAAATGGAGAAAACTTCCTGCAGCCAGAAAACTAGCCAAGAAAAATATGCAAAACTTTTGTGTTTGAGTAAAAACTGCTTTAAAAACGCTTCTCAGGAACATGTATATAAATCCTTTGGCTATCTCTTAAATGAAAACTCTCCTACATTCAATAAAACAAATGTCTGCTCACATTCTCCAGTGAGCAACACATTGTGTTAAGAGCTATGAGGTCTCAAAAGTCACGGTCCCTGCCCGTTAGAGCTTCAGAGTGTGGGCAGACAGACAGCCACGCCATCATGAAAACGCATGCAGAAGTCATTGGAAGGAAAGTAGATGGTAAAAATATGTGAAGACTGAAAGGATCTGGAGGCCTCGCAAGAGGGCAGATTTGATATGAACCCTGACTGATAATTTGAATGTCGACAAGGTAGGGAAATGGAAGACAATTGTACACGGGAGGGACAGTAAAAGCAGAAGGAAATACCTGAGAAAGTTCAGGGCGTGTTGAAGGAATAGGGAGCAGAATTGGTGTATGGAATGCATAGCTGAACCCTGTGAAGGGGTGGAAAATGGGAAATAGCAGAGAAGGCCAGTTTTAAAGTCTGAGAATTTGGGAATTTCTTCTGTAGGCAGTAAGGAGACACTGAATGACTGTGAGGAAGGGAAAGGCATGACCAGATCCCAGTTGTAGGGTGATAATGGAAAGCAGTGTGTATTTTGGACTGGAAGGGTGAGGTACTGGAGATAGAGAGGCTGGTTATAAGGCTATTATAATATTCCAGGCAAATACGATGATGACAAGAGAAAAAGAGATAGTCAAGGATGTGTATGGTAGCCCCTTCAGAGAGGTAAACAATGGCCCGCCAGAGACATTCACATCCTAATATCCAGAACCTGTGTATATGTTACCTTAGGAGGTAAATGGGACTTTGCAGATGTAATTAATGATCTTGAGATGGGAAGATTACCCTGGATTATCAGGATGGGCCCAATCTAATCACAAAGTCCTTCTCTGAGGGAGACAGAAGGATCAGAGTCAGAGAGAGAAGCAATAAGGATGGAGGCAGGGATCAGAGAGGAGAGAAGATGCTACCCTGCTGGCTCTGAAGATGGAGTGAGGGGCCAGGAGCCTTGACCTTAGCCCAGTGAGACCCGTTTTGGACTTCTTACCTTGAGAACTGTGAGATAATAAATTTGTGTTGTTTTAAGCAAGGAAGTCTGCGGCAATATGTTACAGCGGCAATAGGAAATTAAAACAATACGAGACACATTTCCCAGGTAGTATTGATAGTATTTATCAACTGATTAGATATGGAGAATGAGAAGAATGAGAAATCGAAATTGCTTAGTAAAATCATTGATAAATTAATTAACCATCAACAGAAGGAAAAATGGGCAGAGGAGAGTATGGTGAAAGAGAATGAAATTCGAAGGGGAAAAAGATAAGAAAAGAAGAGAGCTCAGAATAAAACCTTGGAGAACAGTATATCGGTCCTTACAAATGAGGATGACAGATGTCCCAAAGGAGGACAGGAAGGGGAACTGATGTCTGTGCCTTACACTACGCTAGGAAACTTACATTATTCATCTTATTAAGGAGCTTATAATTAGTCACTTCTGGATCTTATAAAACTTATGCCAGAACCAATCACAGCTTAATTTTAGGTAGATTCCTCTGCCTTCTGTGTGTCCCTTTTCTGGAATGCCTGTTCTGATTTACATGACCCCTGCTGTGTGTGTAACTTGGATTTCAATTTCCCTTTGTCCTCTTCAAGCTCACCAGAAAGAACCCACCACAAGCCACACGGCAGTTCTACTTAAACCCATGTGCTCTCCAGACTCCACTAAGCTAGGCCACTCTCGCCAGGTCCAGCTCTCCTGTACCTGTTCCCTCCTTCTTGAGCATTCCCATAGGAATTTCCAATTTCTCAGCCTTCTGTTAAGTAAAGCAGCATCCCTCCCCCCCACCCCCCCAAGCGCTGCCTCATCTCTGAGAGCTAGGGATCAGTGGGCACTCAGACCCTGGAGTCTCCACTTCATTTCCAAGTGGTTTTTCAAAGAACTTTCCAAACAAAGACCTTCCCTTCCTCTAATGATGGATAAGAGAATAACATTTCCCCCACAGCATTACATGTGTATTTGTGATATGCAACCACAAATTTTTTTGGAACAAGGTAGAGTGCAAATAAAGTCAGTGCTCATAGTTTCCACCTCCCTCTTAGGGCAGAAATCTCTTTGTCCAGTAATCAGAAGACATTCTTTTTCCTTCTGTTGAGAACGCAATTAAGTAAATCATAGAAGAAGCGTACCATTCTAAGACTGAAGATAAGATGATAATAAGTCACTTGTTCACATCTTCCAAAACCTTTCCTTCCAAGATGTCTAAACTGGCTTAGCAACTGTCTTCTTTGTGATGGACTCAGCTGGGAACAGCTGCCTTATCCAACTGGCACCATAGCACAGTGACAAGAGCCTGTGAGCTATTCAGGGACCCAGGAAAATGCTGGAGACCTGGGAAAAAAAAGGTTTTTTTTAAAATACAAAAGGAGGACTGGAATTCAAAATTAATAAATATTGACTGAAATGCCCGTAAAAATATTATACTCAGATTTACCAATCATTAACTTTAATATTTGTAAAATTTCACTAAAACTTGAAAACAATCAGTAGCATATATTTTCTCACTTAGCAAGAATTTTGAATGCGCAATGATTTCAAAGAAACCATCGAAGTAAATGAGTTACTTGATGTCAAGTAATTTTGCAAGGCAATTGTAAAAATCTTGTCACTTTATTTACAACAAAATTTATACTTCATTTCGGAAGTGGCTCTATGTTAATGTTTGATGCTCTGTGGTATGGAAGATCCAAAAATAAGATTCCTTAGGGTTTATGAGGACTAAAAATGGCCCTGATTGAAAGTATTACATGAAAGGTCCCCTCTACCCCATCCTCTAATGATGTGTGTAAGTTGCTCACCATTCACTCACTCGCTCAGACTTGCCTATTAAGCAATGGCTTTACTACCTCTGCTTTTTTTTTAACAGCCAGAGAAATTTATTTTAAAATAGAAACATACATATATTAAGCTTTAAGACAATCAAATTTTAAACAAAAAGCCATTTGATCCCAGAGTCTATACAAAATGGATTTAAAGAGGCCTGTGAAATTCACATAAGCAGCACTTAAAAACGACTTGAAATGGAAATCCACACCTCCCTGCCTCCGGTGTCTGGTTGGCGGGAGGACACTGCAGTGAAGGGTGCAGCCCTCCCCCACCCTGGACATTTCCACACTAAGTGCCAACCACCAAGGGTGACTGCAAGAAGCCAACAGCTCAGTAACCGAGATAGATGTTTACACATTGGGGGAGGCATCATAAGTGCTGCCAGTCCCTCTCAAATACAACACAAAAGGAAGTCAGGAGATGTATGAGAAACATTCAAACAGATTTTGGCAATGCAGAAGATGTCATGTCTAGAAAATTCAACCAAAAACATCCAAAAACAGTCAGTTAGCTGGCAATCCAAGTTTTGTTGTGTGGCGGCAGCCCATGAGCAGCCCCAGCTAAAGGGGCTCAGTCTGTGTGGGGTTTCTGAAGGGGCTTCTCCAAGAAGGATTCCCCAGATTCCTTCACTTTGCTCTTATCCACAGGATAAAGCCATTGCTGATGCAGGCAATAAATACTCTAGTTAAAAATTCTTGGATCTTTCACTTGCCGTTTACCTGCTCCCAAGAACATATCTCTTCAGACATCCATTCAGCTTTGCTCTGATCTTCTGAGGCATCTTGAACTCTCTTTTGAAAGCTGCCTGAGATTGGTATCCAGCTATACTCTAGATTCTTCGGAAGACCTGATAAAGGCATAGTGGTTGCTGTGGAGTTCCAGAATCATTCTCATGTTACTTCCTCTCTCAATCTAAAAGTTTAGTCTGTGCCTAGTGACACAATTATAGAAAGTGGAATTGTGACTTGAACTCAGAATCTAGCATGCTCCATTATCAGCTGCAACTCAAGGAGGCGTTCATCTCTAGTCCTGAGCTTCTATGCTCCACATCCCCTGGATAGGCTATCCTTGGTGGGAAGGAGAAACTTCCCTACCAAGCTTCCCTGGGTCTAGCATGGTCCGAGATTGCTAGCACCATGAAGTCCCATGAGCGGCAGCCTTGCACATCCATATAAAGGTTTAGCTGATTGTTTCACATGACACTGAGCAAGACATCACCTCTTCAGCAATGTAAGGAACTTCTGTTTAATGAAGGCTGGCAGATAGTTCTGAGATTCACTAGATATTACAAGGACTCATTTTACCCACCTCCCCTACGTATCTACCTATCCAGATCCCAAAGCATACCCAAAATTCTGTTCGCAAAAGGTCGGGGGGACCACCTCTTCTAGTCAGTTTATTATCCATCTCCCATATTTAGAGTATCTCCACTCAACATTTGAGTTTAGTGTGTCAGTTTTAACAGAGAATCTGTGAGTAAATACCTTCTTTATGAAATTTGAGAACTATGAGTTAGGAGCCACAGAACTATCCCAGGTAATCTTTCCACCATTCAGATGCTTGAGTAGATGACTGAGATGATATGATGTGGCCAGCAAACATACCCCATACAAGGACTTCAAGCATATCCTACAGTGGACCAAGGATCAATATAGGATGTACACTGACGGCACCAGGTCCCACAAGAGACCATCCTCATGAGCGACCCCATCTGGCTCACAGTCCATCCTGCCCACGTTACTCACTCATATTAGAAATTGGAGAGCTGGGTTTTGGGGAGAGGTCATCAACCCTGTCCTTTTGGAATCCTGTGGCTTCAAATTCCTTATTCCGTCTGGTTTTCTAAATCTCTCCCCCAAACCCAGATTCCAGCAGTGTGGCCCAAATGGAGTTGGGATGCAGAATATTTAATTAGGTAGATCTGACCACCAAGTGGTACTTGAACCAGTTGCCTCAGGCCCTTAGAAAAAAGACAGCCTTTAGGCATTGTCACAGTTACCCAGCACCCACATTTAGAATAATCCTGAGAGGGCTAAAGCTTTCCACAAGAAACTCCGAGGAAATTCCTGCTCTGTAGACACAGAGAGAGAGAGAAGGAGAGAGGTGCACCCGGAGTTCAGAAGGTCTACACCCTCGCTCCATTACTTAGGTTTTGGAGACCACAATCACTAGTTATCCTACATATATTAATCCTCCCTCCTGCACACAGATGAGTGGAATGGAGGGTTTGTAAATGGACCCATTATCCTTCCCAGTTTCAAATGTGGGCTTTTAGGAAGCACGCCAAGACCACGGAAATGTACAGTCTAGATTTTTGAACAATCCCTTCTGTTTCCCAGGGCCTCCATGAGGAAAGCACTAAATATACTAAATATACTAAATATACCCGGCAGCCAGAAAGGCATTTTATCTGGGGTTTATTGGTATGTAGCCTTCCTGAACCAGCCTTCCTTTTTGTTGTCACTTTAATTTTGCTGGCCTGCCTTGCTCAAGTGCTTGGCAGAGGGAACGCCACCTCACAGCAGCCTGGGAACCTCCACCTGGCCAGGCTGCTTTCCAGTCACTCTTTTGCTCTGGCTTCTGTTAAGTGGCTGGCAGGTCTTCTTAAAACCCCATCTCCTTTCTCTCCTCTTCCAGATATCTATTTCTCAACATCCAAAACAACAGAGCCTTTTCCCTTCTAAATCAATCTTCATTTTCATAACCAACTCTGCATTCCTGAGGTGGTTAGCAAATGCCAGTTTTTATCAGAGGTTTAGTATTACAGTCAAGATCTTGCCAGGCTCTTAACATGAGGATTGTTGGTTCACTAATTCAGCGGTGGAGCACCTACCACCTGGCCCGAGGAGAGAGCTGCCTTCATATTCTCTCTCATGGACTCGCAGTCTCTGAAGGGTTGTGAGTCTGCCGACTTCAAGTATGGTGGTTCATAGGCAGAACTCCTAAGCTAGAGATATTAAGCTGACTGTGGCATGGGAGAGAGAGTTGCTTCCCTTCCCCTTTCTCCTCCTCCTTTCTCTTTGGTCTCCACCCCAAATACTGGAGGAAAACAAAAGGGGAAAGGACGCAGCCCTGTGAGTCTTCCAGGGTTGACCAATTACACAAGTCGAGAAATGCCCAACAACTGCTACACTGGACTCACTCATTGAAGGACAGGCAATTCATAAGTCAGGTACAAATATATGCATAAAGCAAGGGACCGATATACTACAGAGCGAGCATTTTCTTGTAAATGAGGCGATTACCAGCAGCTCCAGAAATGGCCTCGGTGCTCTCCCTTTACATGGCCAAGACGGCAGGGACAGCCACCACCTCCTGGCTGCATAATCTTGGTGAACCGCAGGAGATGGTAATTACTTAGGAGTCTTATTCTTCCAAAGCTATTGATATGGAAGCTTGTCTCAAGCTTGAGTAATGTTTTCTTGAGAATTCTATGTCTCCTATCCTCTGTGCCTTTATAGTCTCATCTTTTCTTTAAATATTTGAAAGCTTGCAAGCCTACTTTCTCCAGGCAATCCTTTCATCCCTATAGGGCTTTTCAGAAGTGAGATCAGTATAAGTGAATGGATAATATAAAATATGCCACTAATTTTATGCAGTGTTATATTTAGAAATATAGGCAGACTCTCCAAATTATACTAATTTGCATTAAAATGTGAAATGGGCTTTTGTTTAAAGAGTTTTTGTGCTCTTTCCACAGAAAACCTTCAGCACTTATTGAAATAGTTAAATTAGCAAAATCTTTAGAGACGCTCCCTAATATTACCAGAAGATTTTAACATCTTAAATAAAAGCATTCTAAAACCTTTCCCAAACCCTCGAGGCAGATTGCAAGGCCTAACCCAATATGGTGCTCTTTTATTTTTTGTAAAACCCGATATTAGAGGCTAAAAAGAGAAGAAGGTGCATTTAGGAACTGAATTACACAATGAAACAACAGACATTGTTTAGTTCTGAATTCCATAATAAAGGAAGTCTTCCTTTATGAGGAGACAAGAATACAACATCATGGTAGGTATCTCGAAGAAATTTTAGCTTTATAGCCAAAAGTTTGGAAATAACATCTTTCTAAAATCCTAAGTGCGAACATAACACGTTGGAAAAGAAGGAACAAATAATAGGATTTATTTGCGATGTTTTACTGCTAGTTGCAGAACAGAAACAAAATATCTACATTAAAAGCGCACTATTCTTAGGCAGCGGCAGCCAGCCCCAAAAGCCTTCAGGCTCAGTGATTCCATAGGACTTGGGAGATTTTCCCACTGGCTTGCTCAATCTGATGCTAGCAGGAGTATCCTTCAACTTGCATAGCTCTCATTTAAATGCATATCCTATTACAATGGAACAGCAAGTTTCTAGATCTTGACGAGGCTTGTATTTTACTCCTAAGAAAAACAGAACAAAATGGTCCACAAAGGCGCCATTGATGTTCAGCTGGGTCTAGCTAAATCACAAGCTGCTTGTTAGGGGCAGACAATCAGCGCGGGTCTCCTGAGCATGCATAGCAGCAATCTGGAAAGGATGCGGGGCCAAAAGGGAGACGGAAACGAATGCCAGCTCCTCACCCTCATCCCTCTATAAAAGAGGGAGCCTGTGTCAACCCTTGTTCTTGCCTTGAGAAAAATTATACTACCCTGGGGAGTTAAAAAAAAAAAATAGTCCTCAAATTTTCAGCCTCCTTGAATGTTTTTCTGTAGCTTTTTTTCTTCTTTTTTTTTTTTGCTATTTGCCAAGCACCCTGGTTGAACTAGCATTTACTGAGCACTGTGATATGCTAGGCAGCTTCGCAAATATTATCTTGTGTCATCAGCCAATAAAACTATAAAATAAGCACTCGTATTCCTGCTGTGTAGGTGAAATATAGAATTTCAAAAGATTATATGACTGCCCAAAGTTCACTGCTAGTAAATGATGGGGTCAGGGTGGGACCTGTGTCCTTACAGCCAACTCCCATGTCCTGTCATCTCCAGCCCAACTACCCAGCTCTCGAGGTCGGTGTATCAGAACATAGCAAGCTCTGTCAGCAACCTTTGAGTCCCGCCAGTCCTTCGGGCTGTAAACTATCCAGAATTTTTACAGGAACTTCACCCCAGAGCTCGCAAGGATCTTTCATATTGTCACAGAAAACATGAGAAAGCCTCAGAAGAGAATTCCAGCTGTGGCACTACCCATCCGAGGGACCCTGTACAAGTACTTATCTTTCATGCACTTCAGTTTTTTTACCTTCAAGTTGGGGATAATAATTAGGACTAAATGGAGTTCTCTTCCTCTCTCTGTCCTTTTCCATGCTCACACCTGGTGTAGAGAGGGTTTGCAGTACACATGTCCATGTTAGGCTGGGTAAGGGAGCAAAGATTAGTAAGAGAGAGGTTTGTTTGTTTCACTCTTAAGAATGTGAAGATCTTCCTGATTATAGCAAACCAACTCTGAAAATATCATAAGACAATACAGAAATTTGAACACTACCTTTATATTTAATGATATTAAAGAATTACTGTTCAAATTTTTAGATGTGCAATAGATTGTATCAAGGTAAATTTCCTGGTTATGATATTGTTCTGTAATATGCCAGATGTTACTGTTGGGGAAAACTGGGTAAAAGGATATACAGAATTTCTTCATAATAATTTTTACAATTACAGATGGATTTGTAATTATCTCAAAATAATTTTTTTTTAATTTAGATGTGTTGATGCCATTTGGTTATGCTAAAAAAGCTTAAAACTTTTAGAGATGAATAATGAGGTATTTATGGTTGAAATAGTTTAGAAATATATGTATTTGGCAAAAAGAATGCATTTTAAATGCTGTTTTTACGTTTTACCAAAATAAGATCAGATTTTTAAAAGGGAAAATTAAAGAAAATTACTAGTATAAACCCCTACCAAAGTACTAAAAGCTGTACCATATTCCTTAAAATAATTCATGCTTTTGGTCTCAGTGTTCCCATTTTTGTGAATCAATTGTAAGCAAACATATACATGAATATGTATATTCATGAGAAATGTACATAGCACAGATACAGAAGCAATCCACAATCATTTGCAGGTATGTCAAAATGAAAAACAAATAAGTACTACGTGAATAAAAACTGTAGAATGTTTTGTCAGTGGTAAGATTAGAAATATTGAAAGGCGAGCATATAAAAATATATTTCAACAAGTTTTTTAAAAAGAAGAATTCAGGGAAAATGAAATGAGACTTCTTGGCTCAGCCTTGAAGTGGTGACAACTTGCACCTTGGTCCCAGGGCAGAGAAAAAAAAACAAGAGTCCAGCCTCAAAACTAAACATTTCACATGAATTATTCCTGTTTAATCTTCACATAAGGTAGATAGTACTACTGTTGTACCCATTTCACAAATGAAGAAATTGAGATGTTAAGAGGTGAGGTAGCTCGCCCAAGGTTACAAAGATAGTCAGGGACTGAGCTGGGATTCAGATTCAAGCAGTCTGCTTTCAGTGCCTGCATCACCAGTCAAGACAGCTGATATCAGCAAGAGGAAGGTTCATTTCTTCTGCGGATTCTCCTCTCAAGTACTTGAAAGACTGAGAGCCTCTTCCTACAGTGCACATAAGGACATTCATTGTAATTTAAACTAGAATCTATTTATCAGATGAAGTAGAAATTTCCAATGAGAAGATGAATCACACGTACAATTAAGGACCCTGTGTCTCCCAAATCAATAAGAATTGATTGAAAAATAAGCAATTGCCCTTTATCTGTTACATCAGCTGCAGCCCCTCTTCCACTAAATGGTAATGAGAAATGTAGATGGAGCTCAATGGTTTCTCAGAAAATAGACACATTTCCGATGTGGACTGGGATGATGGAAACACAGGCAGCCCACTTTATCTGAGGACTGACTGACTCTGGCTAAGTTTTCACTGCAGAGAAAGTCAGATAAAGCCTTTCCAGAAGGAAGGGAGGGACAAGTTCCTGGTTCCCTACATTCACTCACCCCATTCCTCTGCCTCAGTCCTAAACAAAAACGCAAAGTAGGTTAAGTTTGCACCCAGAAATGGACCCTGCACCATCTAGGTATTGTATGGACATGTTGGTTTTGTTTAATTTCTTGCTCCAGAGCCCTCCTTTCTTTTATTTTGCTGGGAGTCACCCCTCGCTCACATAGAAGCCCTAAGGTTCTCAGTGTTTGGATATTCTCTCCTCCTTACCACTGTTCAAAACCTGCTCACAGGAAACGTTCTGACCAGGCCACTTATCCTAACCTGTAATTGACTTATTAACTTTTTGTGTATCTGAAAGTTTTAATAATAAAATTTGGGGGGAAAATATAAAAGAGATTTCCAATTTAAAATATTGTCCAGAACAGGACACAACTGCAAAGGGCTCTCAATGGTCAAATCTGGGTCACTTTGATCTGGGTTCCAAACTAAATAAGGACAGTAATGAACATCTATTAGTGCACACTGCATAAATAAAGAATCATATAAATAAATAAATGGAGAAGAAGGGAAAGCTCCCATTAGAATAGAATTCAAATTAACAAATATAGATGAAATGATGGAAATAGAAAATCACTAATATGGCAAACACCACAGTAATAATTGTCGTAGGCAAGAATAATTATTAGGCATTAATATTACTGTCAGTACCATCATTGATGAACACTGCACTTAGTGGGCAAAATATGAGAAGATATTTACATAGTCTCAATATCGCCCCTCAAAAGACTTATGAATTGCAAAGAGAAAAATAGTCGTTTTACAGTGAAGAAACCTGGAGGACACCGTTTTAACCCTGGGGCCAAAGTTATCATCACCAATGATGAGATATCAACAGCATGTGCCTCCTAATTATGATGTACTGAGAAAGACACAATATCACTTGGGTGATATTCTTTTTTTTTCCTGCTTATTCTCCCGAAATCCCCCCAGTACATAGTTGTATATTTTAGTTGTGGGTCCTTCTGGTTGTGGCATGTGGCATGCCGCCTCCACGTGGCCTGACAAGTGGTGCCATGTCCATGCCTGGGATCTGAACCAGCGAAGACGCAGGCCGCCAAAGCAGAGCATGGGAACTTAACCACTCGGCCACGGGGCCGGCCCCTGGTGATAGTCCTGACCAAAATTCATAATATGAATTTAGTCATGAGGAAATCTCAGACAAATCCAACCTGGGTGCTCTACCAAACTGTCAAGATCATGAAAGACGAAAATACTAAGGAACTGTCACAGGTTAAAGAGACCAAAGAGATACAACAACTAGATACATACGTGATCCTGGATCAGATCATGGTCTAGAAAAAGAACATTCGTTGAACAACAAATGTGGGAAGAAATTTGAATAAGGTCTGTAGATTAGTTAGATGCATGGTGGCAATGTTAATCTCTTGATTTTGATAATTATACTGTGATTATGTAAGATGTTAACATTTAGGAAAGCTCAGAAGTGTTATGAAGGAGCTCTTTGTACTGTTTTGCAACAACTTTTAAGACTGAAATCATTTCAAAATGAAAAGTTAAAATATTTAAAGCATGTAGAAAGAAAAATTGGCAGTACCTTACACAGCCGACTCTGATAGTCTACCAAAATGCCCATTAAAGAAAAAAACACAGAGAAAACTAGGAAGACTGACACCCACAAAGATTTGTTTTGAAGACTGAATGTTATGATGTATGTAAGGTGTTCACCTTAATTCCCAAACTATAGTAGTAAAAACAGTAGTAGTAGTCATAATAATCAGAATAAAAGTGATGTTAGCTAACACTGGCTGAGTACTTACCACAGAGGAGACATCAGATCTATATCATGTTTATCATATTTAGTTCTGATAAGAACGTTATGGAGTAATATACAGTCAATAAATGCTGATGCTCAAAAATGCTAATTTATTTCCAGGAACTGGGAAAAAAATTAATGGAGCCATGGACCATGTCTTCCTCGTTTAGATATATGTTACCAGAACCAAGCACAGTGTCTTACATGTAACAATGATCCACTATGTGTATTAGTTGAATCAATGAGTTAATAAACAAGAAAAATAATATGTGATCTATCCATCCTTTGCATCATCAATAAGCAGCTCTGCTCGTCATGCTTCTCAAAATATGGGAAGCCAATTTTCATTCCCCCACAACTGACTGGCATTCTTTATTAGCTATCAAAAAAATTGAGATTGTCCCCTCTGTGCTGTTAGGCCTTGGCTTTGCATCCTTGCCTCATCTTTCTATGTCCACCCAGAGGCCACTAGGCTCAGAAAACAGGTTGAGAAGCATGGAGGGAGGGAGCAATGGCATATTGCTCTGAGGGAAGTGTAGTCACCCAAAGTAAATTGTTGCAGATGGCGGCCAGACATTGGAAGAAACCTAATGTAGCTCACATTAAGGAAGTCTGATTTTTCTACACCATAACATTTTGAATCTCAAGAAACTGAGCAGTGGTACAGAACAGGAGGCATTTAACTCCATTCAACAGAGCAACACTAGAGGGAAGCTTGCTCAGCTTTGGGAAGTAAGCTGGAACTGTACAGATATTTCCGTCTATACAAGAAAGGGTGTCCAGCAGTGCCCAGGAGATGGGGAAGGAAGCCTCAGCAAGCTCAAGGGCCCTGAGGGCTGGCAAACGATTGAGCACTCCCCACTTGTGGATATGAAAAGAGACAAAAACAAGATTATGCCTATTCAAAACAAAAAGTACCAGAAAATAAGGTAAGTTAATTTCATACTAAACGAACTTCTGAAAACGATTTACTCTAGGAATCAAAGAAAATACTACAAGGCTTTTGGGCATTCTCATAAGAATTTCTCATAAGAAATCGTCCAAACCAAAGCAGCTGATATCTCTGCCCCTCCTTCTTCGCAGCCACCTGGACTTCTCTCTGCTTTCTCTTTATATCTACGTCATTCTCTTTTTTCCTTATGACTTTCTGCTCTGTGAGTATATAATGAAAAGCAGACAACGGGCTAAGATTAATTATTTATAATTAATTTAACA
The DNA here is from genome assembly GCF_041296235.1 of Equus asinus. Taxonomy (NCBI): domain Eukaryota; kingdom Metazoa; phylum Chordata; class Mammalia; order Perissodactyla; family Equidae; genus Equus; species Equus asinus. The sequence continues at coordinate 24,599,004 of NC_091812.1, forward strand.
AGTAGTGATAATAGGTGCAGGCATAGATTACAAGCTAATATAAAATATTATATAGAAAAGTGGTGCATGAAAATCAAATTTAGACTAGCCAAATTTTTAATGTTGGTGATGAAGAGTTTGATATTGTAGATAATCAAATAATCAAGGGCGAAGAGAAACATAAGAAATGCGCTCCAAATTTATTGAAGGAGGGGAGAAGAAAAGCTTTATAAGAAGATGACAGATAAGGAAATAAGACAGTGGAGATCAAACCATTTACTTAGCTAAGTTCCACAGGGGAAAATGTGAAGGATTGGAAAACAGGCAGAAATCACAGGTGAAGAAGGCATTCCACTGCTAGTTTTAAGAAAATGATTGAATATACTTATCAAAAGTGTCAAGGTTATGAAACACTGTCACAGACTGGAGGATTCTAAGGAGGCATGACAATTAAACGCATTGCATCCTGGAAGAGAAAAAGAATAATAGTGGAAAAGCTGGTGAAATCCAAACAAAGTCTGCGGTTCAGTTAATAATACTGTACGAATGTTAATATCTCAATTTTGATAAATATACCATGGTTATATAAGATGCTAACATTAGGTAAATCTGGGTGAAGAGATATGGGAATTCTATGCACTATGTTGCAACTTTTCTGTAAATCTAAAATTATTTCAAAATAAGTTTTTAAAAATAATTGAACAGTTAAATCAAAGGAGTTGATTGGATTCCTGGAAAAATTATTGAAAAGAATTCCGCTTCTGCATATGCTCAGGCAAATTTTTTAATGAAAAGGGTAAAAATAGAACCCTATACACATCCAGAGAAAATAAGGCAGTTAGCTCCAAAGACCTAGCTAACTAGCTAAGCATCAAAATATTACAGTTAAAAACTAATGGAGACTCCAGGAAAGGGATAGGAAAACAATTCTTATGGGAAATTTTAGGACCCCTTTTTTAAAATCTAAAATAGATTTTTAAAAAGTAAATGAAGATATTAGGTGAATAACAGTTTTAAAAGAACTGATATATTTATAAATATAACATAAAATATATATGTATACATGTATCTATTTGTGTATATATACTACTACACACACATACATATATATAAAACTTTAGTACAAAATTTTATAAAATCTAAATTAAAAGAATTTTTTATAAAGGAAAAATTAGCAAATTATAACACTGTAAAATAACTAAATAAATCCAAACATTGGTTCTATGAAAAAAAATTAAAATGTTTTAAAAATGCTGATGAAACATCATAACTAATGAATATAATAAATAATAAAGTATAATAAATTTTAAAATATAGGTTAAAAAATAGAAAATACTGATATCAACTTTAACTTCACCGGAAATATACACACCTACAGCCAGAAAAATGTATGATGCTGATTCATTCCATAGGAGGAAATAAGTTTTCTAAAAGAAAAATCCCTGAGAAGAGCCAAGATGGCGCCGTGAGTAGTCCTCTTTGTCTCTCGCCCTTCGAGTCTACAATTATTTGGACACTTATCGCTTGACAAAGGATATCCAGACAGCATCTCAGGACGTCTGAGACACCCACGCGACTATACATCGGAAGGTGGATGGACTTTCCTCCGGGAGGATGTGGAAATAGGTGAAAACTCTCCGACCCCGACGGGAAGCCTAGTACCCGCAAGCGGCTTTCTTCCAACGGACGCCCCCAGAGGATCCACACACATCCAGGGCAGGAGCGAGAACACAACAGAGGAGCGACGGTGGAAACAGGTGACCAGAACCCTACCTAAACCCCCTGCAATTACTCCTAAACGCAGAGGGAAACTTTGGAGTTGCACACCTGAGCCCGCGGGGAGAGTCTCTCCCCGCCATTGGCAGGGAGACCCAGCCTGGTGCTCGGGGCGCCCGGAGGGTCCCAGAGACAGACACGGAGGGCACGGAGATCTCCCAGCTGCCGTTGCCCGCCCCATGGGACTAGGGATTGCCGGAGATCTCGGAGAGGACCGGGGCCGGGGGAACTTTCAAAGGCCGGTTCTGCGACCCGGAGGGGAAGTGCCGGAGCTCCGCCCGGGCAGCAGACAAGGCTCTCTGTCTGCCGTTAGCAGAGGGGCCACGCTGAGCATTCACGGCTCCGGGAGAGGCCCGGAGAGAATCCCAGAGGGCGGGGCGACCCCCAGCTGCCGTTGCCCGCCCCGTGGGGCTAGGTATTGCCAGAGATCTCGGAGAGGACCAGGGCGGGGGGAACTTTCAAAGGCCGGTCCTGCGACCCAGAGGGGAAGCGCCGGAGCTCCGCCAGGCAGCAGACAAAACTCTCTGTCTGCCATTAGCAGAGGGGCCACGCCCAGCATTCAGGGCTCCCGGCAGAGGCCCGGAGAGAAGCCCTGAGGGCGGGGCGACCCCCAGCTGCCGTTGCCCGCCCCGTGAGGCTAGGGATTGCCGGAGATCTCAGAGAGGACTGGGGCTGGAGAGAGTTCCAGAGACCCAGCTTAGTAGCCTAGGGGGAAACCCTACAGGCTCACAGCAGCCTTAGGGAAAGCCTCTGCACAGCACCAGTAGAAGGCACCCAGCCGCCAGCCACAAGGCTGGAAGACCCCAGGGCAAAAGCAGCATAGCTAGGTGTACTAACCACAGACTGTAGAAGATGCCAATAGCTCTCCTGCGACCCATAGAGGACAAGTGAGATTTGGTGGGTGCCGACAGCAACGGAGCGACAAATATAAGTGATCCCACCCCTGGCCACTGGAAAAGCCCATAACATCGTTGCAGACCCCAAGGAGAGAGCACATCTAGGTGGGCTGCAACAGTAGGCACCTGCAGCCTGAAGCCCCCCTGTGACGGCCCCCACGGCAGAGGAGGGAATCCAAAGGGCCACTGTGGCTACGAAGAGGGGCCCAGGCCCAGTTAGCAACTACGGACAGGGTTCCTGGTTGGTGAAGTATAAACAGCTGCTCCCCCCACCGCAGCAGCTGAAACAAGTGAAAGGAGCAACTAAACTCTATCTCCATGTGGAGGCACAAATCAACAACATCAAGCAATATGAAAAAATACATTAAATCTCCAGAACAGAAAGAAAGCAACAAATACACAGAAAACAATCCCAAAGAAAATGAGATATATAACCTAAATGACGATGACTTCAAAACAGCCATCATTAAGATTCTCAATGAGTTAAGAGAGAATTCTGACCGACAACTCAACGAGTTCAGGAGCTATGTCACAAAAGAGTTTGATACGATAAAGAAGAACCAAACAGAAATATTGGAAATGAAGAACACAATAGAGGAGATTAAGAAAAATCTAGATGCTCTGAACAGTAGGGCCGATAATATGGAGGAAAGAATTAGCAATTTGGAAGATGGCAATATAGAATTGTTGCAGGCAGAGGAGGAGAGAGAAGCAAGACTTAAAAGATATGAAGAAACTCTCCGAGAATTATCAGACACAATTAGGAGATGCAACGTAAGGATTATAGGTATACCAGAGGGAGAAGAGAAGGAGAAAGGGGCAGAAAACCTATTCAAAGAAATAATGGCTGAGAACTTCCCAAATCTGGTGAGGGAGATGGATCTTCAGGTGACAGAAGCCAATAGATCTCCAAACTTTATCAATGCAAGAAGACCAACTCCACGGCATATAGTAGTGAAGCTAGCAAAAGTCAACGACAAGGAGAAAATATTAAGGACAGCCAGGCAAAAGAAACTAACCTACAAAGGAACCCCCATCAGGCTATCAGCAGATTTCTCAGCAGAAACTTTACAGGCTAGAAGAGAGTGGAATGATATATTCAAAAATCTGAAGGACAAAAATCTACAGCCGAGAATTCTCTACCCAGCGAAAATATCCTTCAAATACGATGGAGAAATAAAAACTTTCCCAGATAAACAAAAATTAAGGGAGTTCATTGCCACAAAACCTCCTCTTCAGGAAATCCTCAGGAAAACCCTCATTCCTGAAAAATCCAAAAAAGGAAAGGGGCTACAAAACCAAGAGCAGAGGAGATAAGTAGAAGGACAACAACAGAGAGTAGCAGCTCTACATCAGAACAGATTAAACCATGGGACGAGAAACAAAGGAAACTGAAGAAAACCGGAAAACAAGACACAAAATGGGAGTGGTAGGCCCCCACGTCTCAATAATCACTCTAAATGTAAATGGACTGAACTCCCCAATCAAAAGACACAGAGTGGCAGGATGGATCAAAGAACAAGATCCAACAATATGCTGCCTCCAGGAAACACACCTCAGCCCCAAAGACAAACACAGACTCAGAGTGAAGGGATGGAGAACAACACTCCAAGCTAATAATGAACAAAAGAAAGCAGGTGTCGCTATACTAATATCAGACAAGGTAGATTTCAAAGCAAAACAGATAAAGAAAGATAAAGAGGGACAGTATATAATGATAAAAGGGACTCTCCACCAAGAAGACATAACACTTATAAATATATACGCACCCAACACAGGAGCACCAAAATTTGTAAAGCAACTTTTAATAGAACTAAAAGAAGACATCAACAACAATACAATAATAGTAGGGGACCTCAACACACCATTAACACCAATGGACAGAACATCCAGACAGAAAATCAACAAGGAAATAATAGAATTAAATGAAAAATTAGACCAGATGGACTTAATAGATATATATAGAACACTTCATCCAAAAACAGCAGGTTACACATTCTTCTCAAGTGCACATGGAACATTCTCAAGGATTGACCATATTTTGGGGACCAAAGCAAACATCAATAAATACAAGAGAGTCGAAATAATATCAAGCATCTTTTCTGATCATAACGCTATTAAGCTAGAAATCAACTACAAGAAAAAAGCAGAGAAAGGTGCAAAAATGTGGAGACTAAACAACACGCTTCTCAACAAACAATGGATCATTGAAGAAATTAAAGAAGAAATCAAATATTATCTGGAGACAAATGAAAATGAGAACACGACATACCAAATCATTTGGGATGCAGCAAAAGCAGTCCTAAGAGGGAAATTCATCGCAATACAGGCTCACCTCACTAAACAAGAAAAAGCTCACGTAAGCAACCTCAAACGACACCTAACGGAACTAGAAAAAGAAGAACAAACAAAGCCCAGAGTCAGTAGAAGGAGGGAAATAATAAAAATAAGAGCAGAAATAAACGATATTGAAACAAAAAAGACAATAGAAAGGATCAATGAAACAAAGAGTTGGTTCTTCGAAAGAATTAACAAAATTGACAAACCCCTAGCCAGACTCACCAAGAAAAGAAGAGAGAAAGCGCAAATTAATAAAATCAGGAATGACAGAGGAGAAATCACAACAGATACCAATGAAATACAAGAGATCATAAGAGAATACTATGAAAAACTATATGCCAACAAATTGAACAACTTGGAAGAAATGGACAAATTCCTAGACTCCTACAATCTCCCCAAACTGAATCAGGAAGAAATGGAGAATCTGAATAGACCAATCACAAGTAAGGAAATAGAAACGGTAATCAAAAACCTCCCCAAAAACAAGAGTCCAGGACCAGACGGCTTCTCTGGAGAATTCTACCAAACATTCAAAGAAGACTTAATACCTATTCTCCTCAAACTGTTCCAGAAAATTGAGAAAGATGGAGAACTCCCTAACACATTCTATGAAGCCAACATCACTCTGATCCCCAAACCTGACAAGGACAACACAAAGAAGGAGAACTACAGGCCGATATCACTGATGAACATAGATGCAAAAATCCTCAACAAAATTTTGGCAAACCGATTACAGCAATACATCAAAAAGATTATACACCAGGATCAAGTGGGATTTATACCAGGGACACAGGGATGGTTCAACATCCACAAGTCAATCAACGTGATACACTACATCAACAAAATGAAAAACAAAAACCACATGATCATCTCAATAGACGCAGAGAAAGCATTCGACAAGATCCAACACCCATTTATGATAAAAACCCTCAGTAAAATGGGTATAGAAGGAAAGTACCTCAACATAATAAAGGCCATATATGATAGACCCACAGCCAACATCATACTCAATGGACAAAAGCTGAAAGCCATCCCTCTGAGGACAGGAACAAGACAAGGGTGCCCACTTTCACCACTCCTATTCAACATAGTACTGGAGGTGCTGGCCAGAGCAATTCGGCAGGAAAAAAAAAATAAAAGGAATCCAAATAGGTAACGAAGAAGTAAAACTCGCGTTGTTTGCAGACGACATGATCTTATACATAGAAAACCCCAAAGAATCCACAGAAAAACTATTAGAAATAATCAACAACTACAGCAAAGTAGCAGGGTATAAAATTAACGTGCATAAATCAGTAGCATTTCTATACACTAACAATAAACTAACAGAAAAAGAACTCAAGAACTCTATCCCATTCACAATCGCAACGAAAAGAATAAAATACCTTGGGATAAACTTAACCAAGGAAGTGAAGGATCTATACAATGAAAACTACAAGACTTTCTTGAAAGAAATAGGCGATGACATAAAGAGATGGAAAAACATTCCTTGCACATGGATTGGAAGAATAAACATAGTTAAAATGTCCATACTACCTAAAGCAATATACAGATTCAATGCTATCCCAATCAGAATCCCAAGAACATTCTTCACAGAAATTGAACAAACAATCCTAAAATTCATATGGGGGAACAAAAGACCACGAATTGCTAAAGCAATCCTGAGCAAGAAAAACAAAGCCGGCGGAATCACAATCCCCGATTTCAAAACATACTACAAAGCTACAGTGATCAAAACAGCATGGTACTGGTACAAAAACAGGTCCACAGATCAATGGAACAGAATTGAAAGCCCAGAGATAAAACCACACATCTATGGACAGCTAATCTTCGACAAAGGAGCAGAGGGCCTACAATGGAGAAAAGAAAGTCTCTTCAACAAATGGTGCTGGGAAAACTGGACAGCCACATGCAAAAGATTGAAAATTGACCATTCTTTTTCACCACACACCAAAATAAACTCAAAATGGATCAAAGACCTAAAGATTAGGCCTGAGACAATAAGTCTTTTGGAAGAGAATATAGGCAGTACACTCTTTGACATCAGTTTCAAAAGAATCTTTTCGGACACTGTAACTCCTCAGTTGAGGGAAACAATAGAAAGAATAAACAAATGGGACTTCATCAGACTAAAGAGCTTCTTCAAGGCAAGGGAAAACAGAATTGAAACAAAAAAACAGCTCACTAATTGGGAAAAAATATTTACAAGCCACTTATCCGACAAAGGGTTAATCTCCATAATATACAAAGAACTCACACTGCTTAACAACAAAAAAACAAACAACCCGATCAAAAAATGGGCAGAGGACATGAACAGACATTTCTCAAAAGAAGATATGAATATGGCCAATAGACACATGAAAAGATGTTCATCATCGCTAATCATCAGGGAAATGCAAATCAAAACTACACTAAGATATCACCTTACCCCCGTTAGATTGGCAAAAACATCCAAAACCAAGAACGACAAATGTTGGAGAGGTTGTGGAGAAAGAGGAACCCTCATACACTGTTGGTGGGAATGCAAACTGGTACAGCCACTATGGAAAACAGTATGGAGATTTCTCAAAAAGTTAAAAATAGAAATACCCTATGACCCAGCCATCCCATTACTGGGTATCTATCCTAAGAACCTGATATCAGATATCTCAAGAGTCCGTTGCACCCCTATGTTCATCGCAGCATTATTTACAATAGCCAAGACGTGGAACCAGCCTACATGCCCAGAAACTGATGATTGGATAAAGAAGATGTGGTATATATACACAATGGAATACTACTCAGCCATAAAAAAAGACGAAATTGGCCCATTCACAACAATGTGGATGGACCTCGAGGGCATTATGTTAAGCGAAATAAGTCAGTCAGAGAAAGACGAACTCTATATGACTTCACTCATAGGTGGAAATTAGTATATTGAGAAGGAGATCTGATTGGTGGTTACCAGGGAAAAGGGGGGGGTGGGGGGAGGGTACGGAGGGGGAAGTGGTGTACCCACAACATGACTAACAAAAATGTACAACTGAAATTTCACAAGCTTGTAATCCATCATAACATTAATAAAAAAAAAAAATAGAAAATATGATTCTAAAAATAAGAACATCTTGATAGAATATTTGGGTTTATGGGAAAATAGTATATTATCTAAAATAATTCAATTAAATATTTTAAATTACAAAAAGACTATCACAGGGAAATTATTTTAAAGTTTATCTAAAAATTAATTCAAAAAGTAGTTTATCTACAAATTACATAGATTTTCAAAAACAGATTATACTTGTGCTACAGAAACTACTCAATTTTTTCATAAGCTAACAAACCCTAAGGCCAAAACTGGACACAAAGAGCACCAAAATAATTTTTTAAACACAAATCTTACTTATTAATATGAATACTTCAAACTGAATTCATTAGTACAAAAGAATTAGCCACCATGACTAAGTAGGTTTATCCCAAGAATTCAGGCATATTGGGAAATCTCTTAATATAATTATTTAAAAAATAGGCCCAATAAGAAAAAAGATAAAACATTTAATTTAATCATTTCGATGTTTCAAAGGCATTCAACAGCATTTAATATCCATTCCTTATTTTTTAAAAACCTTAGAAAATTAAAAATAGAAGACTATTTCTCAACATGATAAACTTGGATAGACAGTTCAATAATACGAGAAGCAGACAAAAAGAAAGAGATGATTATTGGAAAGGAATTTTTTAAATCATCATTAATAAAATAAAATATATTTATTTGTTCAGAAAGCCCAGTAAAATACACTCTACAATTCTTAGGATTAATAAGTACAATAAAATATAATATAATACAATAAGAAGATGAGATAAATATACATGGTTCAGTTATTTTTCAGACAAAAGATCAATAATAACATTTCAACAAAATATGCACACACAAACTATTTTGGAAAAACCTTAATTAGAATCTTGGGGTGTCGATGTCAAGAAAATATTAAATTTTCTCAAGAAATATAAAAGCAACTTGTGTAACCAGACTAGATATTGCAAGTGTTTTCATTTATATTTCTGTTAATTGGGCTCTTCTCATCCTAGTCTAGACACACCATGATAATACATAGCAGACAGTACCCAGTACATACCTTGGGGCAGGATTGGGACTAAGGGAAGTACCACATGCCCATCGTCATGAAAAGGTGGCGCCTTTCTGTGATTTAAACAACAAAATTGACTACCAATACCATTTTTCTCAAACGGGAGGTCACAGGAACTTGCCAGGCACTGTGCAGGAAAATGTGGTATATCTTTCCTGAGATATAAGACTGACTCATTATTTTGAAACATCATTGTTAGTGCAGCAGGGTATAGAGAGCTCTTTGTTTAAGAAAATACCATGCTAGACCACTCTGATTTTGACAGGGTTTTGAAGAGATGAAATGAAGACAGATAGGAAGAAAAGGAGACAGTCAAACTGTTCCGAGACTTGAATGTTCCTGTTGACTCAAAGACGAGTCATTAGGAAAAATCCAAGAGGGAGTAGCATGATATGGCAGGAGTATGGAGTCTACAGGAAAGAAATGTCCAGTGAGGACTTGAATTCAACACGATAGGATCCTGAAGCATTTGAGGACAAGTTGTCTGATATTCCATTCTTGGTTTGTCATATAATGCTGTGTTGTTAATCTCCATGCCTCCTGCCCTACATCAACTGCCCAACACTCCTATCCCATCCTCATCTTAAAATTTCAGTAAATATCCACTACAAGGAATGTTTTGGGTGTGCAATATTGATGGAAATTAAGAAAAGTGCCTTTGATCCAATACCGGTCAGCATGGAGCAGAGAGAAACCCTCAGAAAAGGAGAAACCCTTCAGAATAAACAAGAAATCAGAACTGCTACTTCAACAGAAGAACCTAAAGCTCTAAGAATCATACAATTCTTGAGGCAGCCTTAGACTTCCGTGTGGTCCAGGGAAACTAGCTCAACTTTATATCAATCTCAATGGACAACGGGACAAGAATCGACAGTTGGATGGCATTATTTTATGGAGTAAGGTCTAAGGTTATAGAAATACGAAGAATAACAAAATAAATTAGAAAAATGTTGAACTTCCCACATATTCCTTTGGACCTTCTCCTCCTATCCATAGAGGAAAGTTCACTTCCCTTGACCATTAAGTTCGGCCAACATTTCTGTGATATGTTGAAATAGATCAGCAGAGCTACATGTACAAAATCATGCAACAGAATGACTCAATATCCAGAGCAAACCTTGCTTTCTACTTGTCTAGATATCTTAACATATTCTGGAAAGCATCTGGCCAATTTGGCGGGTAGAAAAACAAGTTAGGCAAGCACATTTTAGCAGTGTACGTCCGGCATGACTTAGAGAGCAAAGAGGACCCGGTAAAGAGTGGGGGATGCTCGTACCTTTTAAGGAAGACTCTCCCCAAATGGGCCTGTGAGCAACATTCCTCAAATTAGACTAACTTCTCTTGCTCTGAGGACACACTCTGTAACCAATCTTTTGATAGGATTTGACAAGGTTTTAGTTTGCATAGGAGCTTGCATACTGTAAGAGAAAGTCTTATCTACTGCCATGAGATTAGTAATTCTCTTATCTGTTGTATTTCTCATTGTACATTAATAAATTTACATTCAGATTTAACAGTGTCCTGTGAATTCACACCATGACTGAAAGACTGATAATCACTGAAACAACAAAGTTTCTGGGCCTGGAAAGCTAAGAGTCACAACTAACGTTAATCAAGATTGTATTTCTTTGTTTTCTTACTTGCAAATGACACATCCCACTGCCATATGCATTCTTTCAAATATCTAAAGGGCCTCTACTAGCTTCTCTGGGTTGAAGAGTTAAAAAGGGAAAATGGGACACCTATGGGAAAGATTGAGGGTATGAGAATGACCTCCTTTCTTCTTTCCATCACAGTCTCAGAAAGTTTTTCTCAACTATGTAGCTCTGTGGACACTTCTCATCAATTTCCTATTTTGATCGAATTCCATCCTTCATACACAGCAGTAATTCTCAAAGTGTGGTCACCAGACCTTCAGCAGCAGTATCACCTTGAAAATTGTTAGAAATGCAAATTCTTAGGTCCCACCCCAGACCTGCTGAATCCAGAACTCAGGAGACAGGGCCCTGCAATCTGTTTTAGCAAACCCTCCAGATGATGCGGCGCATGCTAGAGTATGTGAAGTGGTTGAGGACCTTTGGAGTTTTTCATTAACTTCACTAATTGCAGGTGGCACTCTCTCTCCAATATCAGTGTGAACTTGCCCTCCCTGAGGTATTTCGCAATTGTAGGGTCATTAATTTAAACTGATTGTCTCTTAATGTCATTTGTCACCATTAGCAAGCCAAGTTGTGTGCCCCAATGGGAGAAAAAAATCAATCACCATTTCTTGGGCTGAAGCTGAGTAAGTATTGCAATAAACCAGAATCTAGATACCCCACGGACCCCTGCAGCTCAACAGCATATCAAAATCTAGCTAGAGGATGAAAATGAGGAGTTTCTAGCTTTGAGAGACTGAGAAGTATACTGAAAATACCCCTGAACAGGGAGTTTGGAGATCTGGATCCATTTTACCTTATTTCTTTTGGCTTCAGCACCTTCATTTATTTAACATAATAAGTTGAGCATTAAGTTAATCTTAAAATAGCAATTCTCTTTAAAAAAATCAAGCATGGGCTCCTGGTTCCCTGATAGCTTTAACTTGCAATTTCTGTCAAACCAGCTTTAAATGAGTGGTTCAGGGCCTTAACTATGATGTGGCACTGGCGGACATCAGAGACACTGGAGAATAACGAAGAAACACTGCAAGGAAGTGTAGATCTAGCTTTATTTTCTACAGTTGAGTAAAGTGGTGTGACCAAGAGCAAATGTCAACTCCCATGGGCCTTTGCCACTTCACATTTACGGGCAGGACTCTTTCAGCTGCAAATAAACAGAAACTTGAGTCATGTACTGGTATGCAGGGAAAAAGAAGAGTGTCTGTGAAGAGTTATTTATTGACTATGTGCTTGAAAATTCTAGAATAAATCAGGATAGCTGGATCCAGGTACTTAAATGATGCCTTAGGAGGCAGCCCTGCTGGCTCTGCTTCTTTGTGTAGCGGCTCCGTTCTCCTGCAGGATGCTCCACACGGGGGTCCCAGAATTTTGAGGCTTCCATCCTCACTATTCCAACTGCCTCAGAAAGAGAGATTTCAGGAGTGCTGGGAAGATGGCAGCCTCGGAGGACTCTGAACTCGCCTCCTCGCACAGACACAACAATTCTACAACTACCTGTGGAGCAACTACCTCCCGGAGAACTGGAAACTAGAGGAAACGAACCCTCACAACAAAGGACTACACTGACAGAGGCAGAAGAGGCAGAAATACCTTTCTGCTGAGTAAAAAACCATGTTCTTGCTGTGGCACTTCATGGCTGGGAGCAATTTTAAGATAGGAAGCTTTTCCTGGAGGAACGGGAGATCTGAGTGAGAGAGTTTTGCCACAATAAGCAGCTTTTAAGTTCAGCACAACCTAGAAGAGTGTCATAATATCTGGCTTTGCTGGCTATTAAAACCAATGGGGAATACCCCCAGAAAAGCTGTCAAACGTAAGAGAAAGAAAAGTGTACTCTTAAAGGGCCCACACACAAATTTATCCATTCTGGAAACCAAGACAAAATCACCAGAAAGGTACATTGTAATTTGGTAATAGAGAATCACTTGATAAACTCTGAGCTCATCTCAGAGAGGTGGGAGGTGATTGGGAGCACCTCCCCAGGGTCTAAGACATTGGCAGCAATCAATATTGTGACATAGTTTGGGCATGCTGACACAGACGCTGGCAGATGCCATTGGACTTCTTCCTCTGGCCTGTTAGTGCAGGGGTTCACCCAACCCACTAAAGCACCCATTTAATCCTGCTCAGCCGAGGCAGGCAACCTGCCCTAGGGACTGGCCCTGCCCCCAGCAAGCCCATGGGGAACTTGTGGGTCCATGTAGATGTGGTGTGTGGGACCTCTGAAGTGGGGCAAGTGGGTCTGCCTCTGTGGAGTAGGGTGTGTGTGAGGGATGAGCCTGCTTTGGCAGAGTGTGGGCCTGCAGATGGTAGGGCTTGTCAGCTGCAACAGACTTGTGTTTCTCAAATAGCCACATAGGAGATCTGCCCCACTTTCCAATGCCGGAAATAATTGTGTGCTGCCACACCTAGGACTGGCCCCACCCAGCTGCACCCCTGAGAGAGCTGACAACAATCTCATAGGCCAGAGACGTACAGCAGTTATAAGCCCCTGAGGCTAGCAACCAGCCATGCTGGGGGCCTGACTCACTTAATAGCAAAACAGGAGCAAGGTTGCTATTAGACCGTGCAGCCAGCTGTGCTGGGGTTCTCCTAACCCAATAAAGTGACTGAAGGGACCATAGCAGCCACACAGAGCTGAGCTTTATGACCAGCTAGACAAGGGGCCAGGCTAGCACCCATAGCAAGTGCAACTCTGCCACAACAGAAAGGCCCACATAGCCCACACAGGGGAAATGCCTGGAACATTTGGAACTGGTGATGAGAGGGAAGCAATTGCTAGGCTTCATAAGGCATATCTTACATAAGGGCACATCTCCAAGATCAGGAGACATAGCTGATGTACCTAAGACATACATATAAGCACAGAGAAAGAGGCAAATTGAGGAGACAAAGGAAGATGCTCCAAATAAAGGAAAAAGAGAAATCCTCAGACAAAGACTAAACAAAACAGAGATAAACAGTCTACCTGATAAAGAGTAATAGTCATAAGGATGCTCATTGATCTTGGGAGAAGAATAGATGAACACAGTGAGAACTTCAACAAAGAACTGAAAAACATAAAAAAGAACCAATCAGAACTGAAGAATAAAATAAAGGAAGTGAAAAATTCACTAGAAAGAATCAACAGCAGACTAGGTGACACAGAAGAATAGATCAGTGAGCTGGATTAAAGAGTAGACAAAATCACCCCAGCTGAACAGAAAAAAGAATTAAAATGAATGACAACAGACTAAGGGACCTCTGGGACAACATCAAGTGTACTAACATCAAGTATATAATAACTCGTATTATAGAGGTCCCAAAAGAGAAGAGAGAGACAAAAGGGCAGAGAATCTATTTGAAGAAACAATAGCTGTAAACTTCTTAACCTAAGGAAGGAAACAGACACCCAGGTACAGGAAGCACAGATAGCACCAAACAAGATGAACTCAAAGAGGCCCAAACCAAGACACATCATAATTAAAATGTCAAGAATTAAAAATAAAGAGAGAATCCTAAAAGCTGCAAGAGAAAGACAACAAGCTACAAACAAAGGAAACCCCACAAGGCTATCAGCTGATACCTTAGCAGAAACCTTACAGCCTAGAAAGGAGTGACACAATATATTCAAAGTGCTAAAAGGAAAAACCTACAGCCAAGAATACTCTACCCTACAAGGTTATCATTCAGAATGGAAGGATAATGAGTTTTCCAGACAAGCAAAAACTAAAGGAGTTCATCACCAATAAACAGGCCTTACAAGAAATGTTAAAGGGATTTATTTAGCTGGAAAAGAAAAATCCACAAATAGGGATAAGAAAATTATCAAAGAAAAATAAATCACTGGTAAAGGAAAAAATACAGTAAAGGGAGCAGATCAACCACCTAGGAAGCTAATGTGAAGGTCAAAAGACAAACATATTAAAATTATCAATTTCCATGATAAGAGGTTAAGGGATACACACACACACAAAAGAGGTTAAATATGATATCAAAAACATAAAATGTGGGGGGAGAAGAGTAAACGAGTAGGGCTTTTAGTAACAAGTCAAACTTAAGAGACCATCATCTTAATATAGATTGCCATATACATAGGTTATTATATAAGAACCTCATGGTAATCTCAAACCAGAAACCTATAATAAATACACAAAACATTAAGAGAAAGGAACCCAAACATAATACTAAAGAAAGCCAACAAATCACAAGGGAAGAAAGCAAGAAAAGAAGAAAGGAACAGACTAAAACACCCAGAAAAAAAGAAACCAAATGGCAATAAGTACATACTTATCAATAACTACTTTAAATGTCAATAGGCTAAATGCACCAAACAGAAGACATAGGGTGGCTGAATTGGATAAAAAACAAGAACCATATATGTTGCATACAAGAGTCACACTTCAGACCTAAAGACATTCAAGAACTGAAAATGAAGGGATGGAAAAAGATATTCCTTTCAAATGGAAATGAAAAAAAAGTTGGGGTAGCCATATTTATATCAGACAAAATAGACTTTAAAACAAAAACTACAACAAGAGACAATGAAGAGCAGCACATAATGATAAAGAGAACAATCCAAGAAGAGGATATATTGCTTTTAAATTATCTATGCACCCAACATAGGAGCACATAAACACATAAAGCAACTATTAACAGACATAAAAGAAGAAATAGACAGTAACACAATAATACTAGGGACTTCAACACTTCAATGACATCAATGGATAGATCATCCAAACAGAAGATCAATGAGGAAACATTGGCCTTAAATGACACGTTAGAACGATGAACTTAGTAGATATATACAGAACATTTGATCCAAAAACTGCAGAATACACATTCTTTTCGAATGCTCACGGAACATTCTCCAGGATAGATCATATATTAGGTCACAAAACAAGTCTAAACAAATTTAAGAAAATTGAAATAATACCAAGCATCTTGTCGAACAACAACAGTAAGAAACTAGAAATCAACTACAAGAAGAAACCTGGAAAAGCCACAAATATGTGGAGATTAAGCAAAATGCTACTGAACAACTATTGGGTCAATGAAGTAATCAAACGAGAAATTTAAAAATACCTGAAGACAAATGAAAATTTATGGGATATAGCAAAAGTGGTACTAAGAGGGAAGTTTATAGCAATACAAGTCTAACTCAACAAACAAGAAAAATCTCAAATAAACAATCTAACGGTGCACCCAAAGAAACTAGAAAAGAAGAACAAACAAAACCTAGAAAGAGAACAAACAAAGCCCAAAATCAGTAGAAGGAAGGAAATAATAAAAATCAGAGCAGAAATAAATGAAATAGAGACTGAAAAAAAATAGAGAAAAAAATCAATGAAAGTAAGAACTAGTTCTTTGAAAAGATAAACAGAATTGACAAACCTTTAGCTAGACTCACCAAGAAAAAAAGAAAGAAGGCTCAAATAAATAAAACTAGAAATGAAAGAGGAGAAATTACAATGGACACCCCAGAAACACAAAGGGTTATAAGAGAAAAGCTATGCCAACAAATGTGATAATCTAGAAGAAAGGGATAAATTCTTAGAATCATACAACCTCCCAAAACTGAATCAAGAAGACATAGAGAATTTGAATAGACCAATCTCCAGTAAGGAGATCAAAACAGTAACCAAAAAGCTCCCCAAAAATAAAAGTTTAGGACCAGACAGCTTCCCTCGTGAGTTCTATCAAACATTTAAAGAAGACTGAATACCTATCCTGCAGAACTCTTCCAAAAACTTGAAGAGAAGAGTAAGCAACACAAAAAAAGATAATTACAGGCCAGCATCACTGATAAACATAGATGCAAAAATCCTCAACAAAACACTAGCAAATCAATTACAACCATACATTAAAAAGATCATACACCATGATCAAGTGGGATTTATTCCAGGGATGCAAGGATGGTTCAACATCCACAAATCAATCAATGTGATACACCACATTAACAAAATGAAGAATAAAAATGACATGATCATCTTAACAGAGAAAGCATTTGACAAGATACAGCATCCATTTATGATAAACAGTCTGAATAAAATGGATATAGAAGGAAAACACCTCAACATGATAAAGGCCATATATGACAAACCCACAGCTAATATCATACTCAACAGTGAAAACTGAAAGCTAGCCCTTTAAGAACAGAAACCAGACAAGGATGCCAACTTTCACCACTCTCATTTAACGTAGTATTGGAAGTCCCAGCCAGAGCAGTCAGGCAAGAAAAACAAACAAAAGGGATCCAAGTTGAAAAGAAGTAAAACTGTCACTATTTGAAGACAGCATGATTTTATACAGAGAAAAACCTAAAGAATCCACCCAAAAAGTTTTAGAAATAACACATGAATACAGTAAAGTTGTAGGACACAAAATCAACATACAAAAATCAGTTGCATTTTTATACACTAACAACAAAGTAGCAGAAAGAGAAATTAAGAATATAATCCCATTTACAATTGCAACAAAAAGAATAAAATATCTTGGAGTAAACTTAACGGGAGGTGAAAGACCTATAAACTGAAAACTATAAAACGTTGTTGAAAAAATCAAAGACGACACAAAGAAATGGAAACATATTCCATGCTTGTAGATGGGAAGAATTAACACAGTTAAAATGTCCATACTTCCTAAAGCAGTCTACAGATTCAATCAGTGCAATCCCTATTAAAGTCCCAATGACATTTTTCACAGAAATAGAGCAAATAATCCTAAAATATATATGCAACAACAAAAGACCCCAAATAGCCAAAGCAATCATGAGAAAAAAGAAACCTGGATGTATCACTCACTGATTTCAAAATATTCTACAAAGCTATAGTAATAAAAACAGACACACAGATGAATGGGAAAGAATCAAGAGCCCAGAAGTAAGCCCACACATCCATGGACAGCTAATTATCAAAAAGAGAGCCAAGAACATACAATGGAGAAAGGAAAGTCTCTTCAATAAATGTGTTGGGAAAACTGGACAGCCACATGCAAAAGTATGAAAGTAGACTATCGTCTTACACCATACACAAAAATCAACTCAAAATGGATTAAGGATGTGACTCTAAGACCTGAAACCATAAAATTTTTAAAAGAAAACATTGGCAGTACACTCTTTGACATCTGTCTTAGAAGCGTCTTTTTGAATACCATCTCTCACCAGGCAAGGGAAACAAAAGAAAAAATAGACAAATGGGACCGTATCAAACTAAAAAGTTTCTGCACAGCAAGGGAAACTGAAAAGACAGTACAACAATTGGGAGAAGATACTTGCAAGTCATATATCTGTTAAGGGGTTAATATCCAAAATATATGAAGAACTCATGTGTCTCAACAACAAAAAACAAACAATCAATTAAAAAATGGGCAAAAGATCTGAACAGACATTTTTCCAAAGAAGATATACAAATGCCCAATAGGCACATTAAAAGATGTTCAAATCACTATTAGGGAAATGCAAACCAAACTATAATGAGATATCACCTCACACTCATCAGAATTACTATAATTAACAAGACAAGAAATAATAACTGTTGGAGAGGATGTGGAGAGAAGGGAACTCTCATACACTGCTGGTGGGAATGCAAACTGGTGCAGCAAAATGATCCAGCTATTCCACTGCCGGGTATTTATCCAAAGAACATGAAAACACGAATGCATAAAGATACATGCACCCCTATGTTCATTGCAGCATTATTCACAATAGCCAAGACTTGGGAGCAACCTAGGTGCCCATCACATCAAGGATGAATGGATAAAGAAGATGTGGTATATATACACAATGCGATACTACTCAGCCATAGGAAAAGATGAAATCAGGCCATTTGTGACAACATGGATGGACCTTGAGGGTACTATGCTAAGTGAAATAAGTCAGATGGAGAAAGTCAAATATTCTATGATCTCACTCATAATTAGAAGATAAAAACAACAACAACAAACAAACACATAGATCCAGAGATTAGATCTGTGTTTACCAAAGAGGAATGGAGGAGGGAGGAGGGCAAAAGGGGTGCCAAGGCACATGTGTATGGTGATGAATGGTATTTAGTCTTTTGGGTAGTTAACATGATGTAGTCTTCACAGAAATTGAAATAAACTAATGTACACCTGAAAAAAATTTTAAATAAGTTAATCATCTTGAAAAAAGAATCCCACTACTCTAAAAAGAGAAAAAGATTTTTCTTTTCCAAGAGTTCTAATAAAAGTCCCAGAATAGAATCTCATCAGTTCTGATGTGTCACATGACTGCCCCTAGTGGGAGGAAAGCTCTTTGACTAGGCCTGGGTCAAATGTCCATCCCTAGAGACAGAGATCGGGTCAGTTCTACTGTTTCTAAGCTAGGCCAGGACGAGGGCCTTGAGACAAGCAGGATCTAGGGCACATTATTTAAGAAGGCACTCTGTCATTGCCAAATCTGTTCTTGCACAATCCTGAGAGTGAGTGCCTCCTTAAATTTTGCACCTTAGGTAGCTCACTGGCCCCATCCTAGTCGTAGTGGCCCTACTACTGAAAGTTAGGTGGGGATAGTTACACTAAGGGAAAATCAGTGTATGACTACCTAAAGAAGAGGAAGGAATGATGCAGAGACGAAATGTAACAGATGTCCACCATGAGATTATTTACATGAGCGAAGGCAGGTCAGATAATCACATAAGGTCCTTCCTTGCTCTAAGACACACAGTTCCATGATCTATTCTTCGCACTATCTAAACGCAAGAAAGAACTAAAGGGAAATTTCTCCAAAAAAGAGAAAAGAAACGCAAACATCTAAAGATGAGAGTCACTTAACCTCTGAGCTACTTATAAAACACGCTATATCTTCAATCCTTTCTACTCATAAGAAAATGAGATAAAATTCACAAGTTCCCTTAACTGGCAGCCACAAATGTAATGGAAATAGATAGCCTAGCCATTGGTTGATACAAGGATGATCCTTGATCCTATGAGGACATAAACACATTTAACTTCAACATAAGGCAGAAATGTAACTAAATGTTATAATTAGCATGACCTTTAAAAAGTAATAATTAAGCTGGGACCACAGTCATAAACACAGACTGTCCCAGGGCAAACTAAGACATATGTCACCCTAGTTTAACAGAGATTTACATAAAGCATTATGAGAGCACAGAGCAAGGAGCTTTAATTGAAGGCTAGAACTCAGTAAAGGCAGTTTTAATCAAGGCTTTGACCAATGAGCAGAGTGTCTACAAAGATGGGGAAAAGATTTGATACCAACAAAAGCACATGGGTGAAAAAGAATGAAAGAATAGGGTATATTTAAGAAAATACAAGTAGGTGAGGTTGCCAGAAATTTAAGGGGGATAGAGAAAAGACATGGACGTAAAAAAAGGTTGGGGTCAGATCAAAGAGAATATTAAATGCCATAAGAATTTTCAGTTTATTCTAAAAGCAATGAGGAACAGAAGAGGAGTGACAATGACTAGCACTGTGGTGAGGGACACCATAATCTTCAGTAAGTTATTCCAGGACACTAGGCATCAGCTTCCCCCAGAGAAATAGAATAAAATAGAAGTCCTGATTACCTAAAGCAATGGTTACAAACTTACTGCCCTGGTATCCAGTTGGGTCCACAAACTTATTCTGAGTGGCTGATGTGATGGTTAAAAAAAACCCTGAAAACTAAATTTGAATGATTTTAGGCATGACATTCTAATTCAACCACAGACTCCACCATTCCCAACTGCCTGACATTGAATAGATAAACACAATTACCTGATGAGCCTTGAAGGCATTTATGTCTGAGAGAACATCTGTTTTATCCTCAGGTTCTTCTTAAGTTTTTCTAGGGATAAAATATAGTTTCTTCTCATCTGCCACAGATTTTTTAAAAAATCCACACTGCCTTCTTCATGAGAATGGTTATTAACTATACGATAATAGCAATAAAGAAAAAGACATTTGTAAAATGTCTTTCTACTGATGTATTTACTGTGCTCTGCTATCACGGAGTTTGATACAGAGGAAAGCATTCCAATGGAAGAAAGAAGAGAAGGAGATAGGAGGAAGAAATGAGGAAGAGGAAAAGAGGATAGCAAAGTAAAAGAAGGGGAAAAGAGAGCTGAAAGTGAATTCGGTACCTGGGGAATCTAAATTGGCTAGATTTTATTTGCAAAGATAGAATCTCCACACAGATGGAGTTTGGATAGCCCCAAATATACAATATTTGTATCACAAGATCCCTATAAACCATAAAAATAGATGTGAGTATGAGCATAAATAAAGAGAGGGTGGGAGTGGAAAGCAATCCTGTCTCCCAGATTGAGGAATAGAGTGAAGATAAATTCTTTATCTCAGATTTTCAATCTAGGAGAAAGAAAAAGGTGTCAACCACACCTTTCGGTGGATGGATGCAGTGAGTAATTGGTCAAGGAAACAAACATATGTCATCAAAAAGACCCTGTGAGCCTGAGAAACACATTTCTGCACACCCAGATAAATATGAGCACAGCTCCATTGCACTGACAGTGTGGATAGCAAGAGTTTCAGGAAGCATCCTTCATGTGCTGAGACCCTTGCAGAGATTCCTCAGGAGCAGCCGGAATCCCACCCTCACTGGCGGTGGTCCCAAGGCCTAAGCTACACAGGCACAGGGGCAGATGGTTGATAGAACGCTCCCAGGCTGCCGTAGCCCAGGCATTCGGGGTCAGGAAGGGGCAGACCCTCTGGTTCAGGCACGCTCTGATGCTCCAGTTGAAATGGCCATAAAGGAAGCCTTCTACTGCCCTGAAATAGCTATTGAGTTCTCGACTCTACTCAACATTTATTTTCCTTTCCCCGGCCATCTGACAATTGTTTGGTTTTGGATGCTGGCTGCCTGCCATTTTCCTTGTCAAAGCACAGCTAAGGGAAAGCCCCAAGCTATAAATCTTCTTGGGTGGGCCCCAGGCCTGTTGCCTACACAGGCTGAGACATCTCACAAAGGAAGGCCATTCTTAAGTCCTGCGAGGACGCTCAATGGATGGCGGAATGAAAGGAAAGGGCCAGGTTTAGAAAAGAAAGTTACAGCTGGGTCACTGAACGCTAAGGAGAAAAGGAACTTTAGAAATCTAATCCCTATGCAACTGGATAAAGTGATTTGCCTGACGTGGCACAATCAATCATTGACAGGCCTGATATTAAAACTGAAGACCCTTGTCTCTAAATTTAATGGAACAGTGTGTTTTGGGGAAGGGCACAATTCTGGGCATCATGGCAGGCCACTTGGATCTGTGTGAGTTTGGTCAAGTCATTGACCCCCCCAGTGGTTTCAGTTTCCCGATCTTGAAAACAAGAGTCTTCAGTTATGTTTTCCAAGGCTGCTTTTAGTCTCCAGATTCCAGCAGATCTTGCTGGATGTGCCATGCTCCTCACAACTTTTCTCTGACCCCACCATACACATACACACGCTTTCATCTGGGTATTTTCAAATAGAGTCCCCTGCTTGGTTTTTCGTCAGACTGTGAGTTGTATCAGAGGCGTGTGACATTTGCTCAGTGGATCATGGGGAAGCATGAACTTTGTACACTTTTAAAGGGAGGTCGACAGGGACCTACTTCCCGAGGAAATGGCCTTCTGCGAGCCTCATCAGTTTATTCTGGAGCTAAAGGGCTCACATTATCTCAAGCCTCTCGTGGGCTGAGTTGTCACAGAGCTTGCCCAATGGCATTAAACTCCTCTATTGTATTTCTGAGCAGGTAAACTCTGTGCCCTCCCTTATTAAAAAGATAGGAATGGGATGTTTGCCCTAAATCCTAAGTGTACATTTGCTAGATTTTGCCTCCTCTATCTCCACCTTCTCTTCCTTATCCACCTGCCTCTAAATGTACCATCAGTAGTAATAATAGTAATAGGGTAAGAGTGATACTGTTTACTAATAGTACCTAATTCATTTAGTGGTTAAATAAGAAATTCACACACTAATGAGCTGAGAAAGTGTCCTTACTTTGGATAGCACTCAAGCAATTTTATCTTTTGTGTATATTGTGCCACCAGCCTAGGGGGGCACCTGTATTCTAAAAAAGAAGTAAATGTCATGTGTTTTTAAAGAGAAATTGGTGATGTGGTCACTGCAAGTCTCGTAAGCATTTAGGAAAGCTGGTGGGGCTATGACCCTGAATCACAGGCTTTTATAGGCAAATGTGAATGACTTCTTCCTGTCAAGAAGGTGACAAAAGGGCACCAACCAGATCACTGTAAGAGTCAAGCTTGCAGACAGATTAAATGAGCCAGAAAGGGAAGACAAAGTCAGCCCAAGGGATTTAGAAAGAGAAAATGGGACCATGTCCTAAATATGATCAGAGTGCTAAAGCACAATGAATGAAAGCTAGAGAGGTCAAGATGACAACAGTTATGTTGGCTAAGACTCAGAAACTAAGCCTGAATATTAAGCAGGGCTGTCCCAGACAGATGTGCAGGTTGAGCACTGCACAACTCTGCAGGGCACCATTAACCATTCACACAATAGTCATCATAGATTTATTTATTTATAATGGCAATTTTCTGGTAGATGGTAGTAAAGTGTCATGAGGAAAGGACACTTTTTCCTTTTTCTAATCCGCTCAAGATGCAGTACATGCCGGCAGCAGCCCTTGGTATTAAACTGGTAATGGGTGAGGATTCCTATCCTTAGTCAACATTAGCACCCTTGCCTTAGTCAACGGCCAATAACCCTAGAAAGAAATATTCAACCTCACTAAAAAGAAAAGAAATGCAAATTATAATAATGAGGTGTAATTTTTATTTATCAACTGGTAAAGATGTAAATGACTGTTAATACTTTAATGCTGGTGAGAATATCAGAAAACAGGAACTCTCATAAAGTGTGGCGGGAATAGAAATTAGCATAACCTTTTCGTAGGGCACTTCAGCAACATATATTATAATCAGAAAAGTGCATACCATTTGACCTATAATTCAGACTTGACGATGAGCGAGAAATACTTGCACTGGTATACTTACACACACGCATAAAATATATACAAGGATGTTCATCATAGCATTATTTGTAATAGCGGAAAAATTGCAATCGCACAAAGTTCATTTGCCAAAGCCTAGTTAAATCAATGTTGGTATATCTACAGCGTAGAATGCATACCATACCATAAAACATGGAAGGAGTTCCCTCTGAAAGTGTGCTAAAATGAAAGGCATTGAAGAAAGACTAATGAGACATTTTTAAAACATTGCCGAGAAGTGTGTATGTCTGGTCATTTTAAAAAAGAGAAAGATGGATGGAGGAAAAGAGGGAAAGAAAGTAGGAGGGAAGAGAGGGAAAGTAAAGAAGGATGAAGGGTTTTATATGTATAGGGAAACTTCCGGAAGGAAACATAATAAACTGTTACCAGTGGTTATCCCCTAGGAATGGGAATATCAAGGCTTTTACCTTCTGTGCTTTATATTTTCTCATTTCAACCTTTCACAATGTGAATGTGATAATTTTGCCAACATGTGTGACCAATGCACTTGCCATTTCCTTTGCAGAAACACTCTCCCACCCCAGATATTTGCACAGCCCCTGCTCTACCTCACTCGGGTCTCTGCTCAAATGTCATTTGTCTTAGGACACCGCCTGGACCACCCTCAATACAATAATGCCTTTCACCAGGTCCGAGCCCTTCATACTGCTTCATTTTTCTTTATGGCATTTATCAGCACCTGATATTACAAGATTATAACACAAATTTATGTTCGCTTATCTATTGTCCTTTCCCACTGAAAGGTCTCTCGGTGAGGACACGGGCTTTGCTGTGTTCCCCACTCTAATCTAGCCCACAGACGCCTCTAAGTTACTTTAAGATATTTGCCATATAGAGGGAGATGTGGTATAAGTGTCAGGAGGCTTAGCCAAAGCCTGGGAGCTACTCCGGACTGCCCAAAGGGCGAGTGAAGAATCCACAGCCAGAGCAGTCAGATAGCACAGTGATGACAAAGGGTCACCCTCCAGAGGAGGCCACCACAAGCCCAGCTAAAACTTATCACCGTCCTCAAACAAGGCTCTGCTGTTTGTTCTGACAGAATGTCAGGAATAAGTTTTAATTGTGATGTTAGCACAGGAAACATGAGAAATAAGTTCTCAAGTTATTTGAGGTATGTGGATAAGCTGAAAATACATTCTAGACACTTCCTAACCCCATGCATAAGCAGAATCCAAGAATCCAGCGAGTGTACCTGCCTGCACCCTTGAGAACAGTACCCAAGCTTGAGCCCTGCCCAGCCCGGAACCCAGAAGAATTTGTGTGACAACAACTAGAAGGTAGAGAGTCCTGCCTCTGGAACACTGGGTCCGCCTAGACAGGGCCTTTCATGTGAGGAGGGCAGGGACCATCTTGAAGAGCCGAGAGCTGGGACTTCCTTGAGCTTATGGAAGGGGTCACATAAACCCTCTTGGGGTGCCGTGCAGGACCATAATGCAGCCTGAGGCATTAATACTGATCTTTATTTTAAATGTTTACTTGTCTTTATTTTAAATGTTTACTCTGTTTCATCATGTATATATTGTATTAATTTGGACTTTTAAAAATAATACATTCAATTATTATTTACCTTGGTTACTGAGTTCTTTGGCACCCTCTTCAACGTAGCGCCCTAGTAAGCGTCTCGTTGGCTTCACAGTAGCCTGCCCTGCTTGTTGGTTCCTCCCTTTCTAGTGCGTGTTTATTTAATTACTATGTAGGTGACAGAACGTGTTCTGAGATTTGCTTTCATTGTACCAGGGAGTGGCGTTGTGAGGAGTAGCTAAGCCTGGACACCACAGACTTCTAGGGCGGCTTGTTTAACCTCATCTAACCTTATCTACACTTATCTAATCAAAAGAACCACGGGATTTTGCATGACCAGATTGGCTTAAGTCAGTTCACGAAAGCCGACCTACCGCGTAGCTGGCAGACAGTAAGTATGTGTCAAGAGTACAGATACGTTTGCGGCAAAGCGAATGAAACCATCTTCAGAGCAACTCACTGACTTGCCTGGGCCGCTACCAATGCTCTGGAAGAAGACTTGGTAATTTTGAGTTGTGATTCTATAATGTTCTTTAAAGAGGATCCTCCATGTACAAGCTACACACCTATTCCTAAGCAAACCAATAATTGAACGTTCAGGTTTACAAACCTAATGATTTGTAGAGATTATTTACTTTAAAAAACAATATAAAATATCATTCTTTGGATATCTGGTTCTTATTTGTGCATTTAAATTTTGGATTCAATTTACATGCATTGATTGTGTCCCAAGATATCAATACCATTTATTATGTAGTCAGGCTTACCTAGGAACCAACGCTTAATTGATACAGAAACAGTTAAGTTGAGTATTACAAATTTCTGTTAATTTGAAGGTTTATGTGAAAAACAATTTTTTAAAAAGTTGTCTAGTTTGAAATTTTTCCCATTGACTGTTGAATTTTTTAAAGGAGAGACTGGCCAAATTGGTTATGTGAACTGGTCTAGCTTAAGGATAAATTATCCAAGAGCGTAAAATTCCAATTACAATGCCTGCACAGAATACAGTACTCAATACACAACTCATTGAACAAATATTTAAGAAGTGCCTCCTATCTGTGAGCGTTCTGCTGGGCTCAGGCAATAAAACATTGTTTAAAATCATAGTGAGGTTCCACTTGTTATTCCTGACATCTCACACTTCATGTAAGCTACTTCTTCCTTGATAAAATGTAAATAATATATGTCCTGATAACGCACTGTTCCAAGCTGAGGAGCAACTGAAGTCATAGTTTCTACTCTTCTCCACTTTCCCTGCCCACACTTTCCCCACTTTTCCCTTCCAGTGTGAGCTCCAGGCTCTGCGTCACTGTGCTTCTCTTTTGCCAGTTGCCTTCCGGTCGTTTTAGGCCAACAGAAGACACTGGCCAAAACTGGAGCAAGGGAGGCGAGAGAGGCTGGGGTATTTCTTCCCTGCTCTTCCTGTCTCTGGGCCATTCTCTCTCAGCAGTTTTGTTTCACAATGGCTGCTCCTGTGTGGGCCCCACCTCACGATGCCAGGTGTCACTGGATTCTGATAATCCTCTTCCCACCCTTTGCCCTTCAAGTATTAGAAGTAAAAGCTTCAGCCTCCAGCTTCTGCTACCTTCTGGTGCCTCAACATCCACCACTCCATGTGTGTTCCAACCCCCTGCTGCACCTCTGTAGGTAGTGCCATTTGTCAAGTTTCCTTGTTTAAACATCTCAGTGGATTCTGTTTCCTGCTGGGACCCTGACTCATACATCACATATGATAAAAGAAAAAAGTTTAAACAAGGGGCCCACCCCATGGCCTAGTGGTTAAGTTCGGTGCACTCCACTTTGGCAGCCCAGGTTTGGTTCCCGGGCATGGACCTACACCACTCATCAGGGGTGGCAACCCTCACACAAAATAGAGCAAGATTGGCATAGATGTTTGCTCAAGGCGACTCTTTCTCAAGCAAAAAGAGGAAGATTGGCACTGATGTTAGCTCAGGGCAACTCTTCCTCAGCAAAAGAAAACAAAAGTTTAAACAAGTACAAAATGTAAGAGAACAGTTAAAATAAATAACAACCTGACTTATTAGGCTTACAGAGAAAATACTAAGCAAACGTGTCACAGCAGAGCATTGCCTGTTAGCCTTTCACTACCTGCCCCATTTCAGGGCTGACATTCTACACTCAGAGCCCTCTCCTTAGTTCCAACTGGGTTTTCATTATGATTTTGAGCTTAATTGTTTCACTGTGGGCTGAAATCTGGCCATGCTAAATCTACATTCATTCCTCATTTAATTTACTCTTCAAAAAATATTGAAAAGAATATTTTAGGAAGTTTTAACATATATGTTAAGCTAATAGATGTCTACCAATTTGAATGCTATTATGCCAGGTTTAACTGATATATTAAACACCTTAATAATCTTCTATTATATGTGGGAGAACTAGTTACAAATTATGGAACACGATTAAATAAAATACTTAATATTTATAATTGACCTTTCTAAAATATACTGACTAAATATCCTTAAAAATGTTTTCCTGGGGCTGGCCGGTGGCATAGTGGTTAAGCTCACACACACTGCTTCAGTGGCCTGGGGTTCGCAGGTTCAGATCCCAAGCACAGACCTAGCACTGCTTGTCAAGCCATGCTGTGGTGGGGTCCCACATAAAATACAGGAAGACTGGCCCAGATGTTAGCTCAGTGACAACCTTCCTCAAGCAAAAAGAGGAAGATTGGCAATAGGATGTTAGCTCAAGGCCAATCTTCATCACCAAAAAAACATGTTTTCCTCCTCTGATATTATTGATCTCAAAATATTGAGTAACTCAATAAGAGAGTAAAAACCCCAAACAAGACATCAAGAAACTCCTTTCTTCAATTCAACGAGGTAGAATTGACTGAATTCTTAAAAATAATACTAATTTTAGTGGCATGCTTACTTTCGAGTGAGAATTTGTTACTTGATAAGAATATCATTTTGGGGGGTATTACTATTTCTCTAGCTATTTTAATGAAGTCTATAGCAGTGCTGCAAATTTGCCTTCAAGGATTTGTGGGATTTTTGTCTATGAGTATGGGCTATAAACAATCCTGTATATGTATTATATTTATATTTTACAAAGTGTATAAATGAAATTATGCAATTATTCACACGGAAGCTTCCCTGTTCCTCCTGCCTGGCTACTGGGCCCAGAAAATCAAAATTATTGCTGAGAGGGTAAGTCGGTGCATGGAAACTGCTCGCAACAGTGCTCCATGCCAGGTTGGTGCTCAAGAGTGGGAGTTACTACTGTTTTCTGTTAGCGAAATTCATTCACTGGACCAGAGGCAAATTTACCTGAAGCTGATGAGTTTCAACTGCAGGGCATCTCTTACACTCAAACCTGAGAGTGTCAAGAGTTGCTGGCAGCTGTAGAACGTTCTAGGTGGCAGGGGAAGCCAGCCTGTAAGAGGACGCGTTTCTCCCAAGTCATTTCTGGCCAATTGCTTAAAGGACATAAGAAGAAAAGAGCCTGAATCTCTCAGGTTCCAGTAATTTGTCATGATTTCTTTTCTCACTCTAAATAAATATTTATTTTCTTATCTACTTTTATATGGAATTTTGTATTATTTTTCTTAGAGACAGCTCACCAGACTGTATAAACTTCAGATCAGGGATTACTCAGATTACGTTTCCCAAATATAATCTGGTCCAGAAATTGGGTCTTACAAATTACTTGTCTGAATATGGAAAGTCTTTTTGCCAAGGAGTAGTGACTTAAAGACTTTATCATCATCCAGTAAAGGAAACACATTTGACAGCAAAAGAAACATGACTCAGAAGGCTGCAGAAAAGGAATGTTGGCAGTAAGAGGAACATCAACTAACGCCACAGGGCAGCATGAGGATCTGCCCCAGAAGAGGCGGCGGGCCACTGCAGTGGCCACCAAGAGAAGAGGAGAATTTTTATTGCCCAATATAAATCCCTCTTGTGTTGAAAATCTTAGTTTAAAGGAAGATAAGGCCTCCTGTGGGCAACCTAAATATGCTTTGAGCATAACTCTTGTCATACTAGTTCCTGAAAATATCCAAATATTCCTAAGAAATACACTTCTCCATCACACTCAGATCCCGACAGTGCTGAAAGTCAAGGGTATTCTGCAATTTCTAATTTCACAAATGAATCTGAGGTGAGGAAAGGTAACGTAATGTTCTTGAAGACCCAACAGATACAGTGAAAAATTTAACTCATTTTCCTCCTCTACTTCATTGTTTTGGATACACATTTAATAAATAAAGGCAGCCATTCATTTTGTAAAATATTATAAACCCGTCAAACCTTTCAGTTAGTCCTTTATTCTGTGTGCATATTCCGCAATATTGGTTTCTTTGTGTTACTTTCTCCTCAGCTTTAAATAATAATTGTGATGAAAACGATTTTGTTTATTTCCAAATAAATATTCAAGCATACGCATGTACTTCAAAAATAATGAACATATGTGTTTAAATTAAAACGGGATGTGGGGGGAGTTCATGAAAATACATACACTAGCAGCCATTGTGAGGTCTATCTCATTATGTTTGCCAAACTTTGAAGTCTGGGCGAGCTTCCCATTTCTGTGCCCGCTGGAAATCCTGCAAGTAGCTGATTCGAGAGACAATGCCAAGTCATCCAAAAATGGAGGGATGAGATTAGGTTCTGTGTAACACAAATACTGTGATCCTATCAATATGATCTAGCTGCAATCCCTTTGTTTGTATGTCTAGCATATGATTAATATTGTATTTCAAATCCGAAAGAGGAGGGAGATAAGAGCAGCACACAAATAAAGAAGCTATTACAAAGAGGAATAGGAAATCCAAGATCTGTTAATTAATCATCTGGACAAACAAGACGTTGTCTCCTCATATTTGAGCTAGTTTTCCCATTCAGATGTGTATTTTGGAACAATTATCTGTTGGTGAGGCAGGGATACACAGAGATCCAGAAGGCATCCTGTGCACTGTTTTTATAGACATGGCTCCTGTCTTAATGTAGAAGAATGAGAAGGAAGACACTGTTTTAACTATACTACAACTGCGAGGAATATAAATTAAAGCACATATAGTTGCCTTTAGTTTTTACAAAGAGAATGTGACTGAAAAACTATAGAAATACATTTGTCTATATTTTATTTGTGACTTACTGATCTGCAATAAGCTATTGGTTTAGCACTGCACTTTTCTGCCTTGTATTTGTCACTAACGATGGCTAATAATCTCTTGCTCCGGTATCCTATTGCAGCGTGACAAGTCATCCCAAACTTGGTGACATAAAGCAGCAACCATATTATTATGCTCATGGATTCTGTGGGTCAGGAATTTGGGCAGGGCACAGTGGGATAATTTCTCTGCTCCATGATGTCTGGGGCCTCCCCCTCATCTGGCAAGACTCAAGTGGCTTCGGGAGACTGAAACAGTTGGGGCTGGAATTATATGGGGCTTCTTCACTTACATGTTTGGTGCCTGAAATGGGATGACTCACAGGCTGGGCATGGATGGGACTGCCCACTGGAGTGTCTACATGTGGCCTGTCGGTAAGGCTTGAGCTTCTTCATAGCAAGGAAGCATCACGGTAGTTGCTTTTTACCTGGTAGTTCAGGGCGCCAAGAGTGAATGTTTTAGCAAACAAGGCCTTTCATGACCTCGTCTTGGAAGTCACATAGTGTCATTTCTGCTGTACTCTTTGCATGAAGCATTACCAGTCCACCTAGGTTCAAAGGGGGTAGACACAGACACCACCTCTCAATGATATACACGTCAAAGAATTTGTAGTTATGTTTTAAAATTGCCACAACTATATACTCTCAAATGTAGATAAAGTAAGGGCAGAAACGAATTTATTAAATGCCTATTATGTACCACACACTGAGTTTTAAATACATAATCTTATTTACTCTTTACAACAGCTCTATGAAGAAATTATTATTACCTCCATTTGACAAGTAAGACATCTAAAGCTCCAGAGTTATGAAACTTATGCAAGAACACGCAGCATTGTACAAAATTCTGCTCTATTTGGTTCCAAAGCCTCCTACTTTCTCATTCTTCTTTACCATCATTTTATGTTTACTTATATTTTTAACAAAAATTATTTTCCAAATTAAAAAGCGTCCTTGTTTTTTCATTAATTTGTATGAAAGATTTAGTGCTTTAACCATCATGCTTTAGTTCATACAGCAACCAAAAACTCATCAAACACCAAAAACTAAATAATTTCAACACATTTAAGATATTTATAAATAAAAAGACTACTTGTTTCCTATTCCTGGTATAACAAATTATCACAAATGTAGGAGCTTAAAACAACAGATTTATGATCTTACAGTTTTGGAATTCAGAAGTCCATAATGGGTTTCACAGTGCTGAAATCAAGATGTCAGCAGACTGAATTCCTTCTAGAGGCTTTGGGGGAGATTCCGTCTCCTTGCATTTCCCAGCTCCTAGAGGCTGCACACATTCCTTGGCTCATGGGCCCTCCCTCCATCTCCAAAGTCATCCATCACATCACTTCAACGTCTGCTTCCATCATCACATCTTCCCTGACCCTCAAGCCTCCCTCTTTCATCTATAAGGACTCTTGTGACTATATTGGACCCACAAGGATAATCCAGAATACCCTCGCTATCTCTAGACTCTTCAATGAACCACAGACAAAGTCCCTTTTGCCACATAAGGTGACACATTGACAGGTTCTGAGGATTAGGATATGGACATCTGGGGGAGGGGAGAGGCATTATCCTGCCTTCCACCAAGACTATTACACAAATATAGCTTAAGTGCACACATCATCTATATTCTCCAATTAAACAGCCACTATATTCTGTCATCCACTCACATGAATGTGTTATGTTTACCAATTATCGGGCTGTTAATTACATTTCCTCTCTTACATCCAAATTAACTATCTCATCAAGCTCACTAAAGACATCCGTTCGGCAGTCCTAGAGGCTGCCGACAGTCTCGCCCAGCTCCACACTTTCAGCACCACTGACGGGAACAGTGCAATGTGCTCTAGGAAGAGCGTGTTCCCACCACCCCTCCCTCTCAAATCCCTTGACAGACAAGCACACCTGTGTGCCCAAACAAACTTCCCAGCTCATGGAGTTCAACTCAGATTCGCAGAACCACGTTAACACCTCCTTCTGCAATGTAGAACATGTCTGATTATGCCCAAGAGGCGGGGAGGAAATGTGAGATCTCAAGCAGGGTGTCACGTCTAAACATGACAGGTAGGTTTGTGCCCCTTCTCCACACTCACCACCATCTCCTGTCAGCTGTTGTTTGTCACCTCCCACTCCCTGGCTCCAATAAGAGTTAAAACAGGCTAAAAAGTCCTAAGGTTGAATCTTAAAGTCCCGATTTTCATACAGATGTTCTCGTTTGTTCAAGCTTAGCATTTAACCACAGGCCATGACTGGAATTTATTAACTTGCTAAAACTGATGCTATGAGGTCTTCAGCCATTGTACGGTGACTGTTTGCTTAATTATCCATATCTAAAGAGTGGCTTTGGCTGATTTGTGATTCTTTCAGCTTTCTAGGCCGGTGCAGCCCTCTGTGCAGCAACAGCACAGGTCATTGAGTACCTACTGAAAAGTGTCCTCCAGAAAAACCTGAAGGACTCACCAGCCTGAGCCTGGTGCATCCTACATGGACGCAATGCGTGGCTGCTGGTGCAAAACCGAGAATCCACTCTGGGTGGGCAGTGAAGGGCTCAGAAAGACCGGCAAATGCCAGAGAGAAGCTGGGGAATTTTATTCCAATTATACTCTTAGTGCCATGATGTCACAGCATAAATTTGTACTTTTGCATGCAGCTCATGCTGGTGTGATGACAGCTCTTAAAATATTGAGTGATTGTGGGCCCGTCAGCATAAAATTATTCTAACATGGTGCCTTTATTAGTGCTTCAATAAATGCCATTCTTCTTGGGTTCTGAGGTGGCATTTGCAAATGAGCTAATTTCTCTGCAGTAAAATAATTGTGTTGCATTTATTTTGCGGGGGAAAAAACAGTGCTATTACATAAAGGGGGCTCTTTTTCCATCAAAACCACATACGCTGTAGTTAGTCAAGTTTAAAAAAGAATGCATTAACTAAATGACTAGGTAATTATTTAAATGAACTCGCTGCTTTAAAAAGCTGTAGATGGGATAAACACCTTAAAAATCCCTTGTTATTACAAAAAGATGTGGCAAATTAGTCCCAGGAGTATCCACGCTCCCAAGTCATGGGGGGGAGAAGGTGTTTGCTGATCAGTGACAGGCATTTTAGGAGTTCAGTGTGAGTCTCTTGACTTTATGCCACACTAACTTCATTCTCCAGAAATAATGGAATGGGGAAGAGAGAGGAGAATAGGTCTCATTTGAATTTTACCCTATGCATTTTGCTGCCTGCATTCTCTGGCCTAGACCCCTAGACTCCCACAGTCTTAAGAGGGCAAGGACCCTTCTGGGGATTGGGGATCGATGCTGCCCACGGTAAGCAAGCAGTGAGCTCCACACTCAGGGAGATCTCCTGCAGATCATGCACCAACTCCTCTCCCCATAATTTAGGACACTGTGCATCAAGATGAAGAAATAATTAACTACCTGGCCAAAGTTTTTGTGAACCAACGGTAAGACACTCTGATGTTACCGTCCTTACAACTTGCAAAAATAAAAAGAAGGGAGAGAAGGAAAGACAGGCGAGAGGGAGGGCAAGCGGAATGAGCAAGAGCAAGAACAAGAGAGAATTAATAAGAAAAGGGAGAAAACAGGAAGGAAAGAAATACAGAAAAATAATCCTGAGAAAATTCTCTCAGAGAAACTGCCAGGACTGAGAAATCGGAAGTTGGGTTTTAAGATAAAAGCCAAGCAAATCTCGTGGTTAGGATAAACTCTGAGGTGCATTCAGGGTAATACTTCCTATGTGAAATCTGAGGTTCCTCGCTTCCACACTGCTGTGCAGATCTCCGAGCTCTTTCCTCCCGTAGATGTCGCTCCTTCTTTGGCATGGCCGATGAACTCAGCGAAACTAAAAGAGCCCTTCGCTTTAAGAAGAATTGAATTTCTTTAAAGGAA
This sequence comes from Equus asinus, assembly GCF_041296235.1. Classification (NCBI taxonomy): domain Eukaryota; kingdom Metazoa; phylum Chordata; class Mammalia; order Perissodactyla; family Equidae; genus Equus; species Equus asinus. The sequence continues at coordinate 24,633,296 of NC_091812.1, forward strand.
AGGAAAAATCGTAAAAAATTAAAAATAGGAATTAACTAATATTGGCTGTCCACCATGCAACCAGGTACCCTGTGAGGCGAATTGCATTTATCCATTCGTTTACTCATCACCATCACCTTATGCGGTGGTTCTAAGCTCTGCTGAGATTTAGGGAGTCCTAAAGAACATTTTCCTTATAACCTAAGTCTGGAACCAGTTATGATGTCAGACTCAGACCAAAAAGTCAGCTTTTCAACTGGATTGAAGAGCATGGCTCACACGTGAGCCTTTGGCAGGTTTCCAAATACTTCTCCCTGAGTCCTGTATGGCCACCAGCTGAAACCCACAGCAGGGGCAGCTGAGGGCAGAGCGACTGGCAGTTAGACAGATGTGAAGAGAGAAAGAGCTTGAGGTGGACATGCTCAGTTCCAACACCAAAGTCACCAAGCAGCTAAGCTTCTCTTTCATCCCAAGAGAGACAGAAATGAGGGTCAGGGAGAAGAAAAAAATGTTCATTCTGCAATCTGACAATATTCCCTCCCTTGGAAGCAGAGTGGAAACCATATCTCTTTCACAGAAGCATGAGAAAGAGAGAAGGAGTTGGCCCACAAAAACTTTCCCATTTTACAAATACAAAAACTGAGATCCATAAGAGTTCATTTTCCCCAAGCTTGTACAGCCAGTAGACAGTTGAAATTCTATCTCAGATCTATGTTTCGGACCCTGGGGACTGCTATTATCCACTACAGTGTGTTATATTTTTCAAAGCAGAAATATTTATAGGGAAGTGGGAATGAGAAGTCAATCCTCTTAACAACTGAGAAAAAAAATCATTTACTTTTCCACATGTACATTTCAGGCAGTGGTAGGCTTAACAAACTATGGACGAAGAGTCTAAAGAGTGTTAGGAATGGGTCCCCATTCCTAAGAGGCAAAGGACGACTCATACAGTCACTTCAAGCAGAACTTTCCTGTAGACCAGTTCTCAACTGGGGCCAATTTCGACCCCCAGGGAATAATTGGAAATTTCTGGACACAGATATCCCACAAAAAGAATTATCTGGCCCCAAATATCAACAGTGCTGAGGTTGGTAACCTCGGATGTAGAGAAAGTAGATGGATAACTACAAGGCATGGTTTGGAGAGGCAGGAAAGTCTTTAAGCCAATCTTCTCCAGTGAATGCCCAAAATTCCACAATTAGAGAATCTTTGGTGTTGCCTTCTAATGTCTTCAAAAGCCTTTACTTAAAATAAAATTCTTTCTGGGAATAAATGTAAGCAGGAATTGCTTTTAATGTGAGAGCTAGTTGAGGGAAAATGAGATATCAAAAGAGTAGGGAAGAGGGAAGAGGTGGGGACAGGCCCGCAGTTGTGGGTCTTCCGAGAAACAGCACAGGGACTCTGTGTTCCTGGAGGAACAGGAAGAACAAGGAGAGATGGGTGGGAGTAACACCTACTTCATTATTTTGCTCAGGGCTGATCTCAAGTCCAACAATAACAACAACAACAACCCCCCAAAGAATCTCTCAAGAGGTTTCCAGACAACTAAGTTGCATTTTGCCAAGAGTTGGGAAGCAGCATATAATGCTTTGAAATCTGGCCAATCTGGGTTTGAATCTGAGTACTGCCATTTTCTATACTGTTTGACCCTGGGCATGGTACTTAAACTCCCTGGGCCCTAGTTTTCTCATCTGCAAATTTATGGTCTCAATACTAACTGAATCAGATTATTGTACAGATTCGACGAGATACTTTGAGCCCCGGTCCGCAGCACAGGCTCAGCAATTGTTATTAGAGCTTCTCCGGTTCTCATGAGACAAACTCTAGAGCAACTAAGATCTCTGCTAAAATAATTTTAAATGGCCTTAAATCCTCTGTGGAATCAGAGAAGGTATAAATAAGTAAACAGTCAAAACGCACCTTCCCTGGGCAAGTGTCAGACATAAAAGGACAAAACCATCATATGGTTTCCATCAGTGGTTTTCTCAAAAGTCCATGAGACACGTGAGTCGCATTGCAAACAGCCTCCAAAGAAAAGATCAGATGACCTCCAAAATTGAAACTTTACTTAATGGCCTGTAAGTTGAGCTGCAAACACAGAGAAAAAAATTCTCAAAATAAAAGGCAATTTTAACGTATTCCAGGCCAATATACCTGAATCCATGTCCATAACACATACATTAATTCTGAGAGTATGGATTCCCTGGTCATCTGATCTGCATAACACGCCTCAGAGGTGACTCTAATGCCAGAGGGATGGAGGGACTAGACTCTGCTATGCACATACTCATTTAATAAGCACAACTTTATGAGATAGATATGATTAGCATCCCACGTTACAGAGGAGAAAGCTGAAGAGTTAGGTGACTTACCTAAGGTCACATGGCTGCATAAATAGTGGGGGTTTGAAATCAGGCAGTCTGGCTTCAGAATCCGTGTTCTTAAATACTCTTCTATAGCATACTATCTACTGTACACTATACACTGAATGCTGCCTCTCTTAGAGGGGCTTTCTCTTTTCCGGTTTTATTTAATTTCATGTCAGTGGCATTTGTCTTAAATTCCTCTTAAATAGCACATCCTTTTGTTTCTCTACTTTTCTCTGTTTCTTTCGATTGTTTCTCTGAAACAATTTGTGCAGTTAATTAACCACTTACTAAATTCCTAGTAATAACAATGACATATGTTACCAAATTCTACTGACATCACAGAAAAGAAACCAACATCAAAAACATCTCTTCCCTGTGAAGTTCCCTAGAATGCGACGGTGGCATTTATGCCACAGTTTTTACAAGATGTTTGCGTTAGCTTTGTACAAAATATTTGAAAATTCACTTGGATAAATTATCCCAAAAGCTAGTTAACGACCCTTTTATGCTTCTTCGAGAAGATCAGAGCCAGTGGCCAATCTTTGCTACCCTAGAGAGAAAAGGAAAAGCAACAAAATGACGCTGAAAAGGCGCGCGGGGCCTCTAAAGTTACAATAGAGATGTTTCCGATTTTGTTATTCATTCTCTGTCATAGGCAAACGATTTAAAAACAGGCAAGGGAGCATTCAGGCTTCTCGCAAACACAGGTGGGTAGAGCGGCCATCAACAATAGCTGCAGATGGGAAATTGGGGAGAAGGAGGCAAAGGGACGTTCAGGGAGCATGCGCGACAGGACAGGGGTCTGCCTCCCGGATGCAGCTGTGCGGCGAAGAGCGAGGCCCGCACCTCCCTCCTACCCGCGGACCCCAACTCCCAGTCCCGGTGGTCTTCTCTGTGATGCATCCCCTCTCTGAACACGCATAGCATTTAGAGCCTGCCCTCCTACTTGATCTCACCACAGACAAACGATGCTGTCCGTTATCTCCTTCTGTGGGAGGCAAGAGAGCTTATTTAAAACGCAGCCCGGAGATAAACTTTGCAAGTTCAGATTCTAGCACTTGCTACCTGTGTGACGCTGACAAGCTTCTTAACCCCTTTTAAGCCTCTGCTTCTCTATGGGTAGAAGAAGGAAAATAATAGTTTCCAAAACCCAGGGTTATTGTGAGGATCATTCCAGCTAATGTATGTAAAGTGCTAAATGAAGAGCCCGGGGTGTGGTAGGCGCTGGATACCTGTGAACTATTTCTGCCTAATTAGGTTGTACATTCCTCCCCTTGTACTTCTTTCTAGCCTACGCAGCAGCACAGTCACAGCAGAGCAATTTGCATAAAGTAGGTGCTCAAAAAATGTTAGAAAGACACATTGGCACATTTTTGCCAGGCCCTGTGATTTGCAAATAACTGTCAGAGATCCAGGGGCCAGCTGCGTTCCAAACGCTTGGGAAGCTTTTTAAAAATACGGATTCCTACCTCCTCCCCCAGAGATTCTAATACTGAATGCCTGAGAGGAGGCACAGGAAAACGTCCTAAAGTACTAAAACCAACCAACAACCAAGCAAGTGCTGGTCGCCCTGAACCCTGGGCCCAGCTGCTCCTCTCAGCAGAGTCTGATCCTTTCTGGTTTTATGTAATGTAACACTGACTTGTAGCCTAACTCAGACAAGCGAGGCAGTAAGGGCTCAGAATGAAAGAGGAGGTGGGAGAATAGCGGGTGGAGGAGTCGGGGGCGGGGCAGCAGGAAGGAGAAATCTACATCCCGCCAGTGAGCCAAAAACACTTATACCAGAGGTCGTGGCACTGGGGACCCTGCTGTGGCACTCCTCCTGGTTAAAATTGGTCCTGACTGCCACACTTGGTGAAGAGTAGGGATAATGATTCTGCTAGATCTTAAAGAGTGTGGCTTTGCCAGACAATGGTCCTGCCCCAGAAAAATCCTGACTGCATGCCAACCACGAAACTGAAATTCTGGGCAAAGTTCCCAAATACAACTGGCTCCAACTCTCTTCTCCAATCTGGCTAGGGCTTCTGCTCTATCCCCGTTCCCCGCAGGCTGAAGGGTCTTTGAACTGGCAAAATGAAACCAAATACTGTCCTTTGCCCTTTATCTGGGCATAAAAATTTCCAGCAGTGCTTCGTGCCCATGTCTGATAGAACCCTTCTCAATTCCCACCCCTTGACAAGCCGAACTATTCCTTTGTTAGAGGGAATAACTAACAAAGAAAAGTAGAAGGCATATAAAAGAGACATAGTAGTTCAAAATAAAGGGATCGCCATGAGAATTCAGAGCAAATATCTTCCTATAATATAATAAATTTATTGCAAGGAATGAGAAAGTGCTTTAGAAGCTCAATCTTATGTGTTGACAATACGAGTCAAAAAGAACCGTTTCTATGAAACTGTATCAGACATGGAGGTGAAAAGCACAGATCACAAATAATAAAATTAAGGGAGGCTGACTAACAAGTTAGTTTTTTTAGAAATTCAGATTTGCGAGGTAGTAGACAAATGCTAGCAATTCTCCCCGAACCCAGGGGGAGCAGATAAAGAGGTTTAAATGGTTAGAGAAAGCTAGGAGACATGGAAGACAAACGTAGGGGAGCCAATTAAGTTGCAAAGAAAGTCCAAGAAGAGTAAAGTACGGAGACAGCACTGAGGCAACGATTAAAGGAATAACAGAAGAAAACTTTTTTACCTGAAAGAGTTGATTTTGAAGATTGACATTTTTTGCCAAAAAATAAAATTTAATGAGAAAAAAACGGCACCTAAAAGGATGCCAAAAATTTTTTCCATCTAAATTATTCCTCAAACAGTCAGCTTGTGTGAACACAGATACATAGAAATAGCCACTATACACAAAACACACATATGCATACAAACATACAAAGGAGCAAAAGTCTGGCAGACATTTGCTTTCTCTGGAATACAAGTGAAAACAGACAACAAAGCAAAGACGACTAAATTTTGAGAGATAGTGGCTTCAACTCAAGACAAGGTTTTGATCAAATCTAAAGGAAACAGGACAGGACATAAGTATGCAAGAGATCAGACAATATACCCACTATGTATGGAAAAAATTACTCAAAGACATGGTTTAGCTGCCAATATGTGAAGTAAAATAAGCCTATTTGACTCGTAATTTTACTAGACTAAATCTAGTAATAGTTCCAGATATTTTGAATTTTTCTGAATGCCAACTTCCCATGAACCCTGACCTCATTTCAGAGCCCTCAAATATCTGTATCCTCATAATGCTAAAGAATTTACTAATTAAAATAAGTACTTACTATTTGCTAGACACACTATATTCATTATCTGAAATCTTTACAATAACCCTGCAGGAGATTCTATCCTCTACCCCTCAGAGATAAAAAATATCAAGCCTTGTGGATATTAAGTGACTTTCCAAATGTACTCTGTTAATATGTGATGGGGTCAGTATTCAATTACAAGTGCTCTTGCTCCCATGCCAAGCATTTCCTTCCATCCTATTCTACCTGCTCCTGCGCCCACAAGTCTGTAAGCTGGGAGTGGGGATACCTGAGATTCAGCTTCGGTTAGAGAGAGAGGAGGGGAATGCGTGTGAGTAGGTGCTAACTCCCACAGTAGAAGTTAAGATAGATGTGTGCCGTGGGGGTGTACTAACCACATTTCTAGCTTCTACAAACTTGATGCTTTAACATCTTTCATTTGTGTATATGCCAGACATGCCTTGTTCTGGACAACTGAATAATATGCCTAAACCACCTTGCTTTAGCCTCCTGCCTCCCTCCCCAACCCCTTCCTTGGGAGGAGTCCTCTTCCTGGGAGCATGCTTTTCAAGTACAAACCAACCAATGCAAAGTCTACATCTTCAACCACCTTCCTTGGCTGACTCTCACTCTGTACATCTACCCAAATCACCTTAGCGTCAAGTCCCAGACAACTAGGGACAGCCCCTATGCCCCAGAGCCCACTGAAATTATTCAAACTTGCCAATCCTAAACCTGCCACCCCTGCCTCACCCGTTCCTTCCAGAAGAAACCACAATAAGGGTTCCTGCCGTAGTTCTTCCCTCCTCTTCTACCTTGTGATCAAGCTCAGTAACTTCCTCACATGGCCACCTGTGATGGTTAATTTTACACGTCGACTTGACTGGGCCACAGGGTGCCAGATATTTGGTCAAACATTATTCTGGGTGTGTCTGGTGTGTCTGTGAGGGTGCCTTTGGTTAAGAGTAGCATTTGAATTGGTAGACTGAGTAAAGCAGATGGCCCTCCTTCATGCAAGTGGTTCTCATCCAATCGGTTGAAGACATGAATAGAACCAAAAGGTTGACCCTCTGACAAGTAAAGGGGAATTTCTCCTGCCTCAGTGCTTGAGCTGGTCCATGGGTCTTCTTCTGCCTTTGGACATGCACTGAAATATCAACTCTTCTTGGGTCTCAAGTCAGCTGGCCTTTGGACTGGAACTACGCCATCAGCTCTCCGGAGTCTCCAGCTTGCCATTGCAGATCTTGAGACTCCTCAGCCTCCAAAATCATGTAAGCCAATTCCTTATAATAAATCTGTTCATTATACAAAGATATATATCTCCTATTGGTTCTGTTTCTCTGGAAAACCCTGACTAACACAACTCCCTGTGGTGTGGCAAATCCCCACCCCTTGGAAATTGTGAGTGATAAACTATCTTTTCAATGGCAGTTGTTTCCTGATTGCCTTACTAGGCCTCAAATTTTCTATTAATACACTATATTTTAAAACACGGGGTGAGGCAGCAGGAGCTACCATTTGGCTACATTAACCTTTCACAGTTAAATTTTTACAAGCTGCAAATAGTATATGATCTCCACCTGCTCGCTTGATCACATCTAGGGCATTTAATCAGAAGTGAGGTGTTTTCTCTTTTCAGTTTCACATTCACAATTAGATCTATGGAGGGAACATTAATGAACCAAATACCGTATACGGCCTCACTTTCCCAATTTTACCTTGGCACAATCTACATATGAGAGGCAGTAAAGTTAAAAGGCACCAGATCAGCAGCAATTCTTCAAAATGATTGGGAAATCGATTCATCAATGAATGGTTCTGTGACAGGCTGTCTTTCCCCAGGGAACAGTAAAACTAAAAGGAAAACTCATGTGACCAAAACCAGAAAAGATAAGTGCGACACTCTGCTGAATCAAACTGGCAGTTTTAAAAACCGGAATGAGAAAGGAAAGGTGAGGGAGCTGTGCACGTGCGCTGCTGTCTTTTCATCCCATGAGCCTTGAGTTTCAACGACCTCAGCCTGAGTGTTCCACACACTCAGGAATGGAAAAATGCCTTGCAAAACCAGACCTTGGAGCGATTGATTCACCTTAAGCCTATGCCTTTTTCTGAAAGCCCAAGAAGAGGCTGCTCACTCAACTAAGCCAAACATTGAACCATGAGCTCTAAGAGCTGTTTTGTTGAAGCTTTCACCACTGCCTCATTCTAAGAGTCTAAATAAACATCTTTTTATTGTATACATTGTAGCTGAGTCTCCTATAAGTTTGAGGTGCTTTTTAATAAAAAGAAAATATTTGAGTATCAATACTGTTGAATCAATCTAGTTTCAGTCAGCAAAACAGAAACCAACCAGTTATTTTAACAGAAAGAATTTAACATAAGAGCTGGAGGCAGAAGAAGGCAAAAAAAACGACACTGAAATATCACAGAAGTAATAATTGCTGGGAAGTGAATACCAATGCCATCCTTCACTAGTTTTGAGACATCAGGCAAGTTACTTAGCCATGTAGAGTAACCTGACCATATACCAAGAATTAGCCAAACTGTGGTTTTAAGGGCACGGTCCCCAAGCCTGCCCTCCTTTCTGCAACTGCAAGTCTGAGGGTTTTCCAAAACCTTTCTCAGCTTCATAATTCACTGGAGGAAGTCACAGAACTCACTGGAAGCTACTACACTCACAGTTAGTACGGGGAAAAGATATAGACCAACATCAGCCAAAAGAAGAGATGCACAAGGCAGAGCCTGAGAGGGTTCCAGACCTGAAGCTTCTCTTGTCCGCAGGGCACAGTAACCTCCCAGTATTGATGCATGACAGTAAGTAGGGAATCAAGGAAGTGTGCCTGAGCACCGGCATTCAGTTTTTGTCTTTTTCTTAATTTTTATTTTTTATTGCGGTAACATTGGATTGTAACATTATATAGCTTTCAGATGTACATCGTAATATATTTCAAATTCTGTGTAGATTACATCACGTTCACCGCCTGAAAACTAATTAGAATCCATCACCACACATGTGCCTAATCCCCTCTTCCCCCTTCCCCTATGGTAACCACCAATCCAATCTCTGTTGCTATGTGTTTGTTTGTTGTTGTTTTTATCTTCTACTTATGAGTGAGATTATATTGGTATTTCTCCCTCTGACTTATTTCACTTAGCATAATACCCTCAAGGTCCATCTATATTGCCACAAATGGCCGGATTTCATCAATTCTTATGGCTGAGTAGTATTCCATCGTGTATACATACCACATCTTCTTTATCCATTTGTCCCTTGATGGGCACCTAGGTTGCTTCCAAGTCTTGGCTATTGTGAATAATGCTGCAATGAACATGGGGGTGCATGTATCTCTATGTCTTTGTGTCTTCAAGTTCTTTGGATAAATACCCAGCAGTGGAATAGCTGGATCATATGGTAGCTCTGTTCTTAATTTTCTGAGGATACTCCATACTGCTTTCTATAGTGGCTGCACCAGTTTGCACTCCCACCAGCAGTGTGCAAGTGTTCCCTTCTCTCCACATCCTCTCCAACACTTGTTTCCTGTCTTGTTAATTATAGCCATTCTGACTGGAGTGAGGTGATATCTCATTGTAGTTGTGGTTTGCATTTCCCTGATAGCTAATGATGTTGAATATCATTTCACGTGCCTATTGGCCATCCATATATCTTCTTTGGAGAAATCTCTGTTCAGATCTTTTGCCCATTTTTTAATTGGGCTGTTGATTTTCTTATTGTTGAGACATATGAGTTCTTTGTATATTTTGGATATTAACCCGTTATCTGATATGTGGTTTGCAAATATCTTCTCCCAATTGTTAGGTTGTGTTTGCATTTTGCTGATGATTTCTTTTGCTGTGCAGAAGCTTTTTAGTTTGATGTAGTCCCATTTGTTCATTTTCTATTTTGTTTCCCTTGCCTGGTCAGACATGGTACTTGAAAATATGCTGCCAAGACTGATGTCAAAGAGAGCACTGCCTATGTTTTCTTCTAGAAGTTTCATGGTTTCAGGTCTTACATTCAAGTCTTTAATCCATTTTGAGTTCATTTTTGTGCATGGTGTAAGATAATGGCCTACTTTCATCCTTTTTCATGTGGCTGTCCATTTTTCCCAATACCATTTTTTGAAGAGACTCTCCTTTCTCCATTGTATGCTCTCTGCGTTCAGTTTTTATTGGGGCTTCATTACATTGGCATGACTGACTGAGTGCCCACATGGTTGAACTCAGTCTCTAGGTCAACCAACACCAAGTTACCCAAAGTCTTCACTCTAAATCACACGCTTGGTCTTTCCCGTGTGGCTGGCCACACCCTAAAACTATCAGGTGTGATCATCCCCATCTTAAGATCTACTGTGGCTAGACTCTGGCCTAATCAAGGTTATTTCTATCAGGTATGATACAGATTACATTCTAGAAGTTGAGGGCAAAGACCAGATCTCTGTTTAAACAAGGCCGAATTCTGCACTACATATGAAACCTCCTAGGTAGATTGACAATGTGAGTTGGTTTGCCCAGGATGGTCCCAGTTTACTCCTGATGTCCTGGAGTAAGTCCTTAAAAATAGCATACTCCTTTCCCCTCTCAAGTGTCTCAATTTAGATAATACACCATAAGGCTGCTCTCTTCATTGGAATAGGTAATATTAAAAATATTTATCAGCTGGTTCAGTACAAGCATCAACCAAATTGAATGGATACTGGCAGAGGACAAGTGATGCTGTAACAACTATTGCACACTAATGAATATCATACCTTGCTCATCAGGTTGTTATGGGGATTAAATGAACGTGTGCCTATAAAGCTTAGAAACAGTAACTGGCAAATATCTTTTAGAATGAATAATATTTAATGCCTACCAAGCATCTATTCCCCATTTCTACTTTCTTAACAAAGCTCTAATTTTATTCTGAATTCATGACCTTCTGTACTCAGGACTTTTGACACAGCAGAAGTTGCCCCAATCTCCAGCTCAATGGATGAATCCTAATTAGTTTAGGCCAATGCTTCTCAAGTTGACTGCCCAAGAGAATCGCCTGGGTAGCACTTAAAACATCCTGATACCCAGGTTCCATGCCCAGAGATTCTGACTTTCTCAGCCTGGGAGGGGCCCAAGTAGCAGTATTTTTTAAAGCTTCCCTTGTGATACTAATGAGTGAGTGTTGAGAACTGACAATCTAGCCCAGTCAGAGAAATTCCACACCCCTTGCTGGTGATGGTGTGGGAATAAGCATGTGACACAACTGCAGGCCAACGAGACAGAGGTGTGACAAAGTTCCTCCTCCTGCTTCTAGAAGAGTCTCCTACAATGTCTCTTTGTCTACCTGTGGATAAGAATTAGCAGTCCTGTCGCCTAGCTATTTCTAACAATCATCCTAAGATCACAAAGGAAAACACCCTTAGGATGAAGCTGATGGTTTGGACATTAGAGCAGAAAGAAAGAAGCTGGGCCCTTGATAATCACCTCACCCAGAAGCCCTCCTTCCTTTGACTCATAGTTACATGAACCAAAACATTTCCTCACTGAGCTGGATTTTCTGATGCAGCTGAAAGCCTCCCAATTTCTCATCATCTTGTGTATTAATTTGTATTAATAATTGTGTGTACAATTATTCTCTAATTACCCCAATAACAATAAAGGCAGAATAATAAGAACTACGAAACATACTTTATTCTGTTGGAAAATATTCCATGCTTTCAATTTTGTCCAAATTTTATCCCGCAGTGTAGGGTATGGTATTCAGAATCCCTAATGTACTTCCAAGGCATAGTAAGAATTGGAGGAGAAATAATTAGACCATAAATACCAAGCAATGCAGGAAATTACTAATACTTTTGTATTCATTTGACAAATGAGGAGATTGGGGCTCAGAGCAGGAAGTGCCCAAGGTCACATTGCTACTGATTCACAAAACTTGGACTATAACTGGAGTCCGCTGATGAACCCTCCTGGCATCTTTCCACTTTGCGTATATAACGCTCTTTTCACAATGTGCGTGTAACTTGCTTCAGACCTTTGATAACTATGCGGTAGTTAAGATAGTGGCTTCTGGGGGCTTAGCTATCTATGTATGAATCCTGGTTTCACCACTTACTAGCTTTGCATCCTGGAGGTGGTCACTTGAACTCTCTATTTCCATGCCCTTGTTTGTAAAATGATAATAGTATGTCCTTCACAAGGGTGCTGTCAGGGTTAAATGAGCTTTTAAGTAAAGGACCTAGAATAGTGCTAATCATATGTTTATGAGCTATGTTGTTTTCACTGTTGTTAACTGTAATCCAAGGGCTTTGTTTTACAAAAAATATATATTTGCAACTATCATCAGGAAGCTTTGTTACCTGTTTCCCTCAACCTTTACTTCTCACCTCAAGAAAGAAATATTGAAGTCTTCCACCTTCCATAACCCCCAGGCATGTTGCAGGAGTCCTGGGAGCCATATTCTCTTTGCATATATATCTTTAATCAAGAAAGAAAGACAAAAAAATAAAATACTAAGAATCGGGAATGTGTACAGGGAAGTGATTGGTAGGGTACCTGGCTCATAGCGGATGCTCAATAAATTAGCGCCGTGGACCCGATTCTATTGACATTTTCCTGCATGATACTTGGTATGCTGTTCAGATAACTTTCTCTCCACTCTTTTAATTCTCATTGAGCTGGAAGCTACTTAAGCTTCCAAGTGTGGAAATTGGGAATGCACAAGTTCTGGTAATGACAGTCCCCATCAAAGCATTATTCATTTGGGTTAAGATGTGGGTCATGAGGAAAGCTGGGAATTTGCAAAACCCGTGGCAGGTCAGCAGATAAAGCCATTGTTGGCAATTAACCCTTTGTATGAGTTAGTGTATTTTTCCTACGCTAGGGCTTTTTCCTTCACACTTTCTTTCCTAGTGTCCTCGGTATCGAACAAAGTGGTTGCAAGAATATAAAATATCATAAATACATTGGAATAAGGAATAACAAAACGTAACTCTAGAGTATATACATGTGGCGTCTGAGTAAGGCAGGCAGGAAGAGGGAAAGACAGAGGCGAAAGGACAGTGCGTACCAAAACTAAAAGTGGAAAAGGAGACATCACACATTTTAATTATATCTCAATTAAACTGGGAAAAAAAGGAAAAAAAAAATCACACATTTAAGCAATTAGTCCAGGACCTCAGGGACGGACACAGAGGCAACCAATATCTATGAGTGAGTGAACAAATTCTACAGGCAGATCCTTGCAAATTGGGAGAACTTCCATGACTCCTTGCGGGAGGGCTGCTGTTGCTCCTCAGAGCCTCATTTAAGACCATATGTAATTAATTTTCTGTTGCTCTCTGAGTCCTCTCGGCCCACTCTGCTGCCCTTCCCTGTAAGTGCCTGACTCTAGTGCTCATCTGCACTCCCAAGCCTTCAGGATTCGCTGATTCTCCTTTCATTGCTCTTTGAGCCTTGTCCCCGGGGAACTCAGCCCCGGAATGGACAGGGCTCTCTTGCTCATCACCCTGAAACATCATTATGTATCAGCAGGCAGGCTGCACCTTTGGTGGGCTGGGCTGACCTGATCCAGCGAAAAAATAAAAATGTGCTCCGTGCACTTCACTCCTCTCTTCAGCGGAGAGCAGAGACATCTGCCAAGTATGCTTCTTGCATTTAAAATGGTTTCTTAACTAGTTCTTCGCCTTGGCTTTACCTGTAGAGAAAAGGCACCAGGCTTGGAGACAGAGAGACCTATTACAAAATCCAACACAAACCTTTCACCCAGGAAAGCCACAGACCCTCAGACTCTCCATCTGTAAAATGGAAATAATCGCACCTACACCTCCAAGTCATTGTGAGGAGCAAATGAGATCATGTTTATAGTGCAATTGGGGGAATGTGTTGGCATTTAATATACATAAATATTATATACGTATGTAAAATAAAAACATTTTCACCAATATGGAGGTCAATTCTGCTGTCGCTGAGAGCATCTTCTCAGACTGGCAACTTCTGTTGAGTAAACAGCACCATCTCCACCAATTTGTTGTAGCAGGGATGGTCTCTTGGATCCAGTTGGGCAAATCATGTTGCAAATTATAGTCTCTTTCCCAGGAAGTGGGAGACAGAACATAGAAACCAATTCATTTCATTGTAGGAAGCCAGGCTGAAAGTCAGAATAATATGGACATTGAGGTCACTGAGAGCAGAAAAAGCAGTGGGTATAAAGAGAGATCAAAACAGAAATAGAGAGAGAAGCAGAAGTGAAAGACATATTTAGAGAGAGGAGAGAAAATTCATGAAGCCCATCCCTATGACCTGAATCTGTATGATAAATATACTTGTATTGTAAGAGCATTTCTATTGCAATCAAACAAACCCCAAGACAGACATTGAAGCAAAGTTCAAGTCATGCACACAAGGAAAGAGACAGAGACAGAGAGATAGAGAGAAGCGTCCACAGCCATATAAACACAGATTAAACACATATAAACACAGACCCTCTGGCCCTCTAGCCTTCCATACCAGAGCAGACTGGTATCACTTTGTCACCACAGATAGACTTATCAGGGTTGCCCTGGGGGCTAGGAGAGAAGAACTCAAATTGGATGCTGAAGGAAAGTGGACTATTTTGGGATTGCACCCAAGGAGCAAAAATAGGAACCGCAGTAAGGACCCACAGGCATTGCAATCAAAATGCCTCACACGTGCTGCCCTGGTCACAACATCCTCTCCAAAGCCTCAGCTTCTCACACAGAGCAGACAAATCTGGAAGGCTCTGGGGGGGGAATACATCAATCAAGCCATTCTTTGGTAAACGTGAAGAACATTAAGATCTTGGTTAGGTCGGTGGTCTGTTATTACCATCAGTAGTAATATATTCTTCTACAGAAGTTCTCAGATCAGGGAAATTTTATAAAAACAGCACTGTATTATTATATATTATAATGAGGAAGGAAATGTGTCGGGGAGGCAATTTTTAGAAAGTAGGATGACAGAGAGATTAAATATTTCCCTTATGGGATGCCAAAAGGAACAAAATTGATCAGAAATTGGTAAACGAGGGATGACAATGAAGTGAGGGTCCCCTATGTTCTAGGCTCTGCCATTTATCAGCTAGCTGACCACAAGCAAGTTGCTTTACTGCTCTGTGCCTCGTTTTCCTCCTGTGTAAAATGAGGATAATAATAACAAAATTTTTATAATTTTATTACAAAAAATAATAAAAATATTTACTTCATAGGGTTGTTTTAGCAATTAGGTGAGAATTGTGTAGTACCTGGCACCTAGCATGCCCTCAGTCCATTTAGCTGTGATTGTTGTCTTTAGTAGGGCTTTCCCTGAAAGCGACAATGACACTGAGATTTGTGTGCAAGTGGTTTATTTGGGAGGTGGTTTCAGGAAGCACTGGTACACACTGCAGAAGTGAGAGAAAGAAGGTAAGGGAGCTACCACAGGGAGTATCACTGAGCAGTTATCACTGTGAGCAAGTGTGGTTCAGGCTAGTAATGGGCCAACTGCCTCTCCATCATGGCATTGCAGACAATGGAAAGGAGAGATATCTGGGGGGCCTTGGGACCATCTGGTTATCCCAGAAATGTTACAACAGGGTGTAGGCCAACCTGCCTTTGATTACCTCTGGCCAGCATTTTTTTGGGGAGAACTGAAATATCTAAAACTACAGCTTTGGGGTTTGAACGTATGACTAATAAAAATTCCAAGCAACTCAGTTGTGTCAATGAAGCATGTACATCCAGTGGGAAGAAAATCACTGTGTGAATTCCCAAAGGGAAATTAATATCCCTTAACTTTCTTAACACATTCAAGAAAGAGCCTCGTCAATGTCACTTGAGATTCCCCATGGCTTTTACCGAGGCTTTGAGGACAATGGGGTCACCCTAATGTTTAATGACCCATATTCCACTGGACTTTCATCTCTCCTCTTAAAGTTTTGTTCGATTTTTCATCCTTTTATTTCTGGAATTCTCACATTGGTTTCTGAATCTGTCCGTTGACAACTCTGATCTACTACAGAGCCCCTCCCTTCTGACACTGTGGCTCTTTTCCACCATAAAAACGTTGAAGTCCCTCCCAAAGTAACTGTCTCTGGATGCTCCCAAATGACTTCTTCTCCAGCCTCCAGTGCAGCACTGCGTTCCTTACACTCTGCTACAAAACTCTGTTGTGCTCCGGCAGCTATAGGGGAATGCTCCTCTCCCCACGCTGTAGCTCTCTCCCCGTCCTAACACTAGAGCAGAAAAGCTTGGGTGCCTAGGTCTCACTGAGTCCCTCTTTCTAAGCAGCTCCTTCAGCTTTCCACCCTCTTTATCCACAAGACTCAGGCACAAGCCAGTCAGGCACATGGACCCAAAGGGGCCCACTGTAGCCTATAGGACCCCCCATGATTCCATCCCTAGTTTCCTCCCCAGCACCTTCTCCTTCCTCTTCTCTCACTCACTCAGTTCCAGCCATTCCAGCCTCTTGGATGTTTCCAGAAAACACAAGAAGCTCTTTCCAGCTTCAGTAACTTTGTGCTACTATTCCCTCTGGCTGGAATGTTCTCTCCTATGATCCTGGTAAGCTAACTCCTTAGTGTTATAAATCAGATCCCAGCTTAAATGTCATCCTTATCTTTGGTGCTAAATTGTCTGCTGTCCGCTCAGCATCAAACCACCGCGCCCACCTAAGGCTAAGAACTACATTTCCCAGAATCCCCTTTTTGGTATGCCTCTGCATTAGGGTTTGCCCAGGAGAGGACTCTAAGCAAGATTTAGAAGGCAGAAGTAATTATTCTTAGGAGGTTGTGAAAGGCCAACTGGGTGAGTTTCACAGACCCACTTCATAGTCTTACTTTGAGAGCTGGTCTTGCGCTACCTCTAGAACTTTGCTTTGAGCTCCGGCTTTTCCAGGTGAGTCAGTGACTGCTTCTCTGATTTCCAACGTGAAGCTTTCCACACCTTCACTCTACAGCTCCTCCTACATTCACTTAACTCCTTATTCCCGCAATGCTTGTATTGTCTCTCTTTTCCTGCAAGGAAACCAGGCCAGTATACCACCTGTCTGAAGTAGTCCCCTGTCACTCTCTGTGTTGTCACTCTCCTAAATCTCTCATTGATATTTTCCTTGTTCATCTATTTGTTTGCTCTATGTCCCCATTGCCTCCCCACCCCTATACCACAAGAGCACAAATGGAAACTTTGGCAGTTTTGTTTACTTCTGTACCCCCAGTGCACAGCTTATAAGGAAGTCCTACCTTTAAATAGAAGTTCTAATAGCTTCATAATTGCAAAACTGGTAAGATAGAAGTATACGAACAGGAAGGATCTTATTACCTGAGAAACCCACTAAATATATTCACATGCAGGGTAGAAACCAGTATGATTTTTACTTCCTTTGCAAAAGAAGTACAAGTGCATTTATTAAGCACCTACTGTAGACATGCCAGAAACTGTTAGCTACTTTTACATAAGTTCCCTCCTTTACTTGCCTATAAAATATAGTTTCTGCATCACATGTGCCTAGATTAATGTCGTATTCAATAAGCTGCTCAGCAAACTCAGACCAAATGTCTCATCTTGAATTTCAAGATCTTATTTGGCCCTGGTCCTGTTCTTTCCAGCCAGAACACAGCAGCAGGTTCCTAGAAGGAAAAATGAACTTTTTAAGAATTTCCTGATGAAAGCAGAGGACCACAGTTTGATATATACTTGGAGAGCAGCTCAGAGTCTGATAATCAAGGTTAGAATTTGTGTCTATGCTAATGCCCCATCATAAAACCTAAGAATTTTTGGCTGGTCATCCACCAAAACAAGATTGAAATAATGTTAAAACACCACTGTGATGAGGCACCTGAGATAAGTAATAAAGGCCCATCTAATTTGCACATGGCTCTCTCTTGATGAGCTCCTTGGCATATTTCAATCACTGACTTCCAGTGGATTATGGTTAAGAGTGCGTTGTTCCCCATCTGTGGTTTTTCTGCTCCTTCCCAGGCACATGGGACTACACTTCCCATGCCTTTTGCAGGCAGATGGAGTCACATGACTGGTGAGTGACAATGACTTGTGCCACTTCTAGTCAAGGCATTTAAGAGCAGGTGTGAGTGCTCTGTGGTCTCTTTTGCTCTCTCAGAGACCCTGGAAACCATGTTTTTGAGATGGCAGCAACACAAGATGGTAGGGATCCTTGCTCTTGTATGTGAGTGCTTGTTTGGAGCAAAGCTTTCCACTGTAGACCCACCGAAGATGGCCACGTAGAATATACTGAATAAAGAAAAGTTAAATCCTTTGTCAGTTAAGCCACTAACATGTGGAGACTAATTTGTTGCTACAGCATAACTTAACCTGTCCTGACTAATATCAACTTCAAGATGCTCTTTCCTCATAATAATTTCCACTGATGAGTGAATAACGCTCAGTGAGATTCCAGGTAATGATTCTGAAGGACACTGCACTTTTCTCTCAGGTATACACAAGCACTGTGTCTAGATTGCCTCCTCTATGCATATAACATTTCTGTGATAAAAACTGGAATGATCATTTCCCTGTGAAAACTAAGGTAAAAAGAAGTGAATTGATTATCCATAGATAACCACAATTCATTGGAAAGAGCTAAAAAGAAAAATCCGTATGAACTTATCCCCAGCATCAGGCGTTTTTCATTCACAAAACAGTCTCTTGGGCTTTTCTGGGCTAGCATCCATTCCTTGCCTCTTACAAAGCCCCTTACCAGAATACCACAGTGCTAAAAGAATGGGGAAAAAATGTATAATAGCTTTTTGGATATAAAACCTGAAGTAATTGTATTGTATGGCATGTCTGTGGCCTTAATGTAAATTATTTTTTTCTTTTGATTCCTTCCCATTCTGCTAATAGCAAGCCCTCCAGAGTAATCAAGTTATCCAGCCAACTAAGCTCCTGCATTTCTAAAAAGTATTGCAAGAGAACAGCACGCAACCACTAAAGCTCTTCCCCCCATCCTGTGAAAAGTGTAACACTGGCTACAAAGGAAAGCCATTCTTGGAACTTTGGAGTTTGTTGGGTTTTTTCCTTTGCCTCAGCTCATACTAACAATTTAAAGGCTGAATAAGAGTCAAAGATTATATTCAATTCATTGTCAACACTAACTATTCAACTTCTTCTTACCCTTCCAAATATGTATATATTCTGAATATATATAAATAAATATATATATTCTTTAAATAGATATATATTTAAAGCCATGTATATATGGCTTTAAATTTTCCAGTAGGAGCCTTTTTAAAAAATATAATTGAATAGAATTTTTAAAACTTTGGATAAAAGTAAATAATAAACGCTAAGAGAGTTAAATAAGATAAACTTATTTTTAATAATTATCCTATTCCATCCACGAGCTTTTTTGATCCATCCTCTATGGAATAGATTCATCCAAACAATAATACAGAGGACTGGCACTTTAAGAAATCATTGACTAGGTTTCCTCCTAGTATTTGTCTGCCCGACCCAAACCAACTCAAGAAGCACTGTAGGCAGGAGAACTCTTAGTGGAGAGAAGCCCCTCGGAAACCCGAGGTGGAATCTGTGTACCTGATCAGTCTGTCTATGAAACATACAGCTGGACTTCAATAAAATGGGCCGTTTGATGCCATCATTCCATTTGCGGTAATTAATGTGGACTTTCTCATCTCACAGATGATTTCTGTCCCTCTGCCCACCTCATTTCTGTATCTTCCCGTCTCCTGACTTAGGCTTCATCCCGTATTTCTGAGCTCGGACTCGTCTTTTGAACTTTATGATTGTGGCAGACAGTTGTTGTTTGTTCTTTACTTTGAGTTTTTTAGTTGCTCTCAGATCCGTTTCTCTTGCTTACCCTGCTCTGCTTTATTTCCAAGCTTCCTTGACGACTGACTTTTACCTAGGTCCAGCAAGGTGGGCTCTGGTCGGCACTAGAAGGGATTTGCATCTCTTTGGTGAGTTCTAGATACCACTAAGAAGCTCCAGTTTCTACAATCTTCATATTATTTTCTAGAACTTTTATTGTTTTGCCTTTCCTATTTAGACCTATCATTGGATCTAGAATTGGTTTTTTTCTATAGTGTAGGGTACAAGTAATATTCTTTTTCTGAATATGTATACCTGATTGACTCAGCCTCATTTGTTGAAAAGACTCTCCTTTCCCCACAGTACTGCAGTATAATCTTTATCATAAATCAAGTACCTTATATGGGTGGGCCACTTTATGGACTCTATTCTGTTTCATTGATCAGTCTATCTTTATATCAAGAACATGCTATCTTAATTACAACAGTTTTATGATGAATCCTGATATCCGGTAGTGTCATCCTACGACTTTGTTCCTCTTCCTCAAGATCGTCTTAGCTATTTTTGCCCTTTGGCATTTTCACATACATTTTAGAATCAGCATGCCATTTTCCACGATAGACAGATGAAAGAGAGAGAGAGATGATTGATAACAGATAAACAAAACTGGAATTGCATTGAATTTATGTCTATATGCAAAGAACTAATGTCTTTTCAATATTGAGCCTTCCAATATATGAACATGGCTTATCTTTCCATTATTTTGATCTTCTTTCACATCTTCCAAGAGATTAAAATAGAGTTGCTTAATTCTCAGTGTAGAGGATTCTCACACCTTCCCTTAGATTTATTCTGTTATCTGATGTTGTTTGATGCTGTTGTAAATAATATGGTTTTTAGATTTTATTTCCTAATTGTTTTGCTAATATATAGAAAAACAATTGATATTTGTATATTGACATTTTATCCAGTGTTTCGCTAAATTCGTTTTTTAACTTTTTGTAAATTTTTTGGATTTTCTATGTTCACATTTATGTCATCAGTAAACAATGAAAATTTTATTTCATCATTTTCAATCCTTGTATATTTTATTTCTTTTCCTTGCCTACTTTCAGGAGCCAGGACCCTGTGTTGTTCCCAGTATAAAAGGGAAAACTTTCAACATCTCACCTTTAAGTATGATGTTGGCTATAGGTGTTTTTCAGAATATCTCTTAGTCCATTCGGGCTGCTGTAACAAAATACCACAGACTGAGCAGCTTATAAACAACATAAATTCATTCCTTACAGTTCATTTCCAGCTTAGAGGCTGGAAGTTCAAGTTCAGGGTGCCAGCGTGGTCAGGTTCTGATGAAGGCCTTTATGGGTTACAAACTGCCATCTTCTCGCTATGTCCTCACATGGCGGGAGGCGCAAGGGAACTCTCTTGGGCCTTTTATAAAGACATTAATCACTTCCCAAAGCCCTAGTTTCCTAATGCCATCACATTGGGCATTAAGATTTCAAAATATGAATTTTGGGGGCACACAAACATTCAATCTATAGCAATACTCTTCATCAGGCTGAGAATGTTTTCCTTTATTATTACTTTTCCAGTTGATAGTAAATGTTTCTACCATGAACTATTTTTAACATTATCAAGTAGGGCTTTTTCTGCCTCTATTGAGATAACTATATGATTTTCTTCTTTATTTGGTTAATTAATTTAATTTCAGCTATTTTTGAACTGTTAAATTGATCTTGTGTTTTTGATATAAACAACTTGATTGTCATATATTAACCTTTCCATATATCACTGGATTTACTATTTAAATATTTTTGTTGAGGATTTTTGCATTTATGTTCAAGACATTGGCTTATTATTTTTATATTTTGTTGCTTTTGTCCTATTAGGTATTGATATTATATGTTGGCCACATGAAAAGTATAAGGAAGTGTTCCCTCTTTTTAAATTTTTGGAAAAAATTGTCTAAGATTAATGTTATTTCTTTCTTAAATGGTTGAAAGAATTTGGAAGTGAAGCCATCTCTGACTGGAAATTTATTTGTGAAAAGCATTTAATTGTGGGTTCAATTTCCTCAATATAAAAAGTTTTGATGTAAAACTTTTCAAATGTTCTATCTTTTTTTGAATCAGTTTTGGTGAGTTGTAGTTTTCTACAAATTTATCTATCTAACCTGAGTTTTTTACATATATTGAGATAAACTTGTTCATGATAGCCTGTTATGAGTTTTTTTTTTTTCTATCTGCTTTTTCTCCCCAAATCCCCCCAGTACATAGTTGTATATTTTAGTTGTGGGTCCTTCTGGTTGTGGCATGTGGGATACCGCCTCAACGTGGCCTGATGAGTGGTGTCATGTCCATGCCCAGGATCCAAACCATAGCAGAGCACGTGAACTTAATCACTTGGCCACGGGACTGGCCCCTGTTATGAGTTTTTAATGGCTGTATTATCTGTAGTGATGTCTCCTTTTCTATTCCTAATATTAGTAATTTGTGTTTCTCTCTTTTTTCCTTTATCAGTTTTGCCACAGGATTACGAATTTTTTTGTTCTTTTTGCAGAGCCAAATTTGATTTTGTTGATATTTTCTATCATACATATGTAGTTTATTTTATTAATTTTTCTCTCCTTTTTATTTCCTCTTTTTTACTATGTGGGTTTTAATTTTCTATTTGTATTCTAACACCTTCATATAAATGCTCAGAAAATTGATTTTCTGTCCTCTTTTATTGTTTAGTATACACAATGAACGCTATAATTTTCATTCTAAGCCTGCTTTTAGCTGTATCCCTCAAGTTTCAATATATGATGCTTTTGTTAACAATCAGTTCAAAATATTTTCTAATTTCCATTGTGATAACTTTTTTGACCTATGGGTTATTTCAAAAGAGAATCGCTTAATTCCCAAATATTTGGAGATTTTCAAGATATCTTTTTTATTATTATTTTTTATCATAATTCTATTGTGGTCAGAGAACATACTCACAATTTCAATCTTTTGGTATTTGTTGAGACTTGCCTTATGGCCCAGGATGTAGTCAATTTTAGATAATACTCCATGTGTGCACCCAAAAAGAATGTATTCTGAAGTGCAATGTTCTATGTTTGCTAATTAGGTCAAATTGGAAAATCATGACATTCATATTGTTTCTACTCTTATTGAATTTTTGTTTCCATATTTTGTCAGTTAAAATTTTTAATATGATAGTGGATTTGTCTATTTTTTATTCTAGTTCTATCAGTTTTGTTTATACATTTTCAGGTGGTGTTATTTGATGCCTGCAACATTAGCATTGTGGTAACTTCCTGGTGGATAGACTTTTTTTTTTTATCACTATGATATGTCCTTCTTTTTTCCTAGTAATGCCTATTCTTTAAGGTGTACTTTCTCTGTTACTAGGTGTGCTAATATTATAGTAGTACAACCCACCAGCTTCCTTTGCTTAGCATTTACACAGTATGCTTCCTCTGTACTTTACTTTCGTCCTTTCTGTGTCATGTATTAAAGTCATGTATCTTGTAAACATGTTTTGATTTATTTTTGACCCAGTCTATTACAATGTTTTAATTGGAGTACTTGCTTTATTTCCACTAAAGGTAATTACTGAAATATTTCTGCTTAAATCTCTCTTATTTGTTTCCTATTTGTCCAATCTGTTCTTCATTTTGTTCTCTCTTCTTCTTACTTCCTTATGGATTTATCAAACAGCTTTTATTATTCAATTTTTCTCCTTTGTTAGCTTTTAGTTATGCCTCCTTTTTTAATTCTTTTTAATGATTACCCTAATTCTCTCTCCTGCTTTATGTAATCTCCTATTAAATCAATCTATTGAGCTCTTAATTTCAGTTCATAAATTTTGTGGTTATAGAATTCCCTCTACATTATTTTTTATTTATTTTTTATATTATTTCTGGCAAAATTTTCCATCTACCTCTTTCTAAAGATATTAATGTCAGTACCTGGATCACCTATGGGTCTGTATCATTTGTTTTTCCTCTTGGTTTTCAGTAAGTTAGTCCTCTTGGTGTATCAGGTAATTTTTTTAATGCCAGACATAATGTATTTTTAAAAAATAGAAGTTTTAAATGATATTTTCTTCCTTCAGAGATAATTTATTTTTTTTTCAGACAGGCAGTTGGATGAGGGGCTGATCATCTTTATCTAATCATGGGTTGAGATGGTTTGAGGTTTGGTGTCCATTTGGGGAAGATGTAGCCTATTTTCAGTTTATCTTTATGCCCAGGGTTTAGCTCTTCAGGAGACTCAACTTAATGCCTGGGGCATTTATGAGAGTTTCCTCTAATTCTTGTCTTCTCAGCACCATGATGCTGTCACAAGCTCTGTGCCTCTTCTGCTTGAGTTTGTGGTTTATGCATCCCTCCAGATAGAATTCTTGTTTGTTTGTTTTCTGGCATGGGCCTGGCAGCACTTACACCTTGGAATTTCTCTAACTGATGAGTTTTTCTATTGATGATTGTGCCTTTTTTTTTCAAATTCTCTGAGAAGACTTTATTTTTCTTGCCAAAGACAAAACAGGCAACTCTCCTTAAGGAGGACATATGTTTTTTCAAGGTATGAAATGAGGGTGTTGACTTCAGCTTTATGTGGAAGATGCTGCTCTGTCATCCCAGTCTCCCTGGGTCATAGGCTTTGTCCCCTGTTCGCCACATGTGAACCTTTGAAACCTAGGTTCTAGCTTACAGAGTTCAGCAGATGTCCTCAAGGCAAAAACCTGGCTCCAGCTCTCTCTTATCTCGCTTCCTTCTCATTGACTCTGAATTTCAATTATTTCATGTACTTTAACCCCAGCAATGTTGTACATCTTTAAAAAAAAATGGAATTTTTTAAAGCATTGTATCTAACATTTTTAGCATCCTCTACTGTGGAATGGACTAATACATGCCAGCTATTAATACCCGTTATTCGAAAGGGAAGAGAAGGAGAGTAGAGAGAAAGATTACTAAGTGTTTCTGTTGCTTTGTATTTTTTATATACATTTTATAAATTTGGGGAAGAAAGTTAATGAGAATTTTTCAAAATAACATAATATAGAGAAAAAGTTTTAAAAAATATTTATACAACCCATTACCTTCTCTGGGTAATTGCATCTTTGAAGTAAGTTGAACTACCAGAAAGTTCCATATTTGGTACACATGAGGGTTATCCCAAAGAGAACAACGTTCACCTTCAGCTTTTATCAGATGTCATTGTATAGTCAAGACATATGGAATTTAGTGTTCTATAAGTTATAAACATGTGATTGAGGTCAGTGTTTATTACATCACTCACTGCCTTCAAGGAATTATATAATGACTTAGAACAAATGCGCAAGCCAGCTGTGGCAACAAGGTTTAAGCCTTTTGATGTGTATAATTATGCTCTTCTTTTGATTTGTTCCTGATATCTTATTTCTCTTTTGTCAATTTCACTTTAGTTTGCTCTCTTATAAGCTGCCTCAAATCTTCAAAGAAAAAATAAGCAAATAGTTTTTTTTTTAAATGTGTCTTGGGTAGAAGAAAATTCTAGGTTTCACAGCTAAATTTTTCTAAAATATTATCAAACTGAGAAATAATGGTTGAACCACTTGTCCTATGGATCTTTGTAGGTCACAGAAAGTGACTAGGAAATTCAAGAAAAAAGTGTTGATAGAGTTTCTAATAAAAGATATAATTCTGTATAGGCGAGTGAAGAAATGCTATGACCAAATCCATATTAATTAAATTTGGATTTGGAAACAAAGTTATAATTAATATCCTCTTTTATAATAAAGTGAATATAGTCTCAGTGGGCCATCTGTACCACTGCATTTGTCTGACCATGCCGTTCAATTTTGTATTAAGGTTTTTATTTATTAAACAAAAGATTAAAATCAAATGATAAAAAGAAAAATTTGTATTAACTAGAATGAGCATTAATTGAATTCCTTGATACTTTTCGTTTCTCTTAACAAACTTTGAAACCAAACCTCAAGGAAAGTCAAACGCCTAGAGACATTATTGTCTCTTTTATCATAATTAATTTTATATTTCATATAAACAATCAGGCAGCAAAATTTATACAGTAAGTGATGTGAATTCTGGTTACAACTCCTAGGTTCAAAAAGCAGCTTTATAAAACCCTCTATATGGGTGATTTTTGTGATATTTACTGAACGTTTCTGTGCCTCTGTTTCCTCAACTGTATAATGGAGATGCTAATAGTATTGATATCATAGGATTGCAGTGAGAAGTAAAATGTTAATATTTGTATAGCACATAACAATTCCTGATACTTAGCCCCAAATAACTACTAGCTATTATAATTATCAAAGTTTTTTTCTATTAAAAAGTATAAATCAGTAAATATCACATCAGTAATTTTTGAAACATTTTTCTTCCTCCTATTAAATTAACCTGTAACCTTTAGCATAATGACTGATTTTGATTGAAATAATTAGGAATGAGGTACTTGTATTATTTAATTCAAACTTCCTTATAAGGTAGTACAAAAAGTCAGTATATACTCCTGGAAATAGTATAAAGGAGAAAATGTGTAGACATCTTCCAATTCTGAATTACATATAAGCTCGGACAAGTCATGTAACTCGATTGTACCTGCATTTCTTCATCTGCAAAACAGAAGTTTCAATATCTGCTTCTTCTACCTCACAGGATTATAGGAGAGGAATACGTGTGCGCACACACACACATGCACACAAACACACACTACATTTTGAAAAGTTTATTCTGATTCTAATGTAAGGGAAAGGAAAATAGTATTTACTGTTAATTCTGTTAAATGTTTCCTCTACGTTATCTAATTTAATCTGGACTTCAATCCTATTAGGTAAATATTATTGTCCCCAATTTGCAGACAAGAAAACAGAGGCTCAGAAGGTTTAGGCAGTTTGTCCGCACTTACCCAGTTCTTAACCAGCAGAGCAGGATTTCAAACTACATCAATTACAGAGGACTAACACGCTCACTGTCCCTGGTGAAGTTCTCACAGAGGGAAGGAGCTCAGTAGATGTTTGGGGCTTTGTTTATTGCTTAACACAGAAGCCAATGCTTTAAGTTAATCAATCAATTATTTTCGAGTTTCTGTGCTACAACTTACAAATCTTCTTGAAGCTTACACCCTTTAGTGGCAGTTCCTGAGACCAAGATTTTAATGAGGAAGGACTTAGTGTAATCGTTTCTGGTTGTTTCCATAACTGCAATTTAAGGAAGATGGAAACAAGCTTGTTGCCAACAAGGGCAGAGATTGAGTTATTCCTCTAACTGTTCCTAATATAAACCAATTTCTAACACTGTAATTTAGGAAGCCACGTAAGGTTTTTTAACATCGGAACACCACCATAGTTTTGTATTTACAAACT
Source organism: Equus asinus (assembly GCF_041296235.1). Classification (NCBI taxonomy): domain Eukaryota; kingdom Metazoa; phylum Chordata; class Mammalia; order Perissodactyla; family Equidae; genus Equus; species Equus asinus. The sequence goes on from NC_091812.1 coordinate 24,660,007, forward strand.
AGCTTGTGAGAACTCACAGAAAACCTCATGTCAAAATAACCATTTCCGGAGTCTGAGAAGATCTGTCATCCACATGCCTCTATTGCTTTTTCCAAAGGGCAAGCGTAACATTTAGAAACTCTGGATGAGAAAACATGAAAGGGAGCTTAACCATTGAAAAGTGGTAGGAATACTAGCCATGAGCTAGAGATGACAGCCTTGGAACCCCTTTTGAAGCAAATCCAGGTGAGAAAAGCAATTGGTACCAGTGGGAGAAACTGGCAAGTCCCCCTCTCAGTCTTTGATGGAAACTCTTTGCTGGATCTTTCTAGTAACATCAAGCCTGAATTTTTATCCTTCCTATACAAGAGCTTGAAATCAATTCATTGTCAGGCAACAGTGGTAGTATTTGTCTCTTACGTCCCCAGGAAAACGGTTAATATCTAAAGATGCTCATAGCTTCTATTTTTAATGGAAAGCTTTGACAAGCACAATTTTATGCAAATGTAAGAAGGAAGGCAATGAATTCTGAGGCAGTCCAGCCCTGTCAGGAGCAACACCCCTTCTAATCCTGCCCGAGCAGACAACATGATTGTATATCTTCATTAATGCTATAATTGGTATCTGGAATCTGCTCAAAAATGCCGATTTACTTTGTAACAGAGGATTATGGCTGAATTTGGAGTTCTTTGTGGTCTGTAGATGCTTGTGAAATTCAAATATAAAAACTGTCAGTTAAATATCTCATGAAAAGCTGTACCTTATACTAATCCAGAGGAACATGAACAAGTGCTCCAGGGGATGAAAATCCACAATACGTTTCCGTAGCTAACCACTTACAGAAACATTAACATTCCGGGACAGGGTTGCTCCCTGAGTTTCTAAAGTAACTTAGGAGCTATCGGGATTCAGTTCCTAACAGACTTCAACACAGTAGGGGGAAAATTGTCAGTCACCAGCCTCCAGTATTTATGAATTATTAATGTTGGCTTTCTGGGTATTTTTTTTCAAGTTTTGCTTTTGTGTGCGTGTTCAGCTGAGTAATTCAATAGACTGATGGAGACATGAATAGATATGCTAACTAGCACCAGGGTTAACCTTTAAAGTTCGTTAAAGCTGTCAGCTTTCAATGAAATATTTTCACGTTCCTTTTTTTTTCGCTGAACTGGAATATAAACATTATTTGTACACTGGGATCAGAGGTGCTTGGGAGAAAAGGAAACTCCACCCTAGCATCAGGTTTTTCTTTTTAAATCAATACAACACTAATAGATTCATCAAGAAAGGCATCTTTAAAAAAATTTCTCATTTACAAACCGTGTCACCAGAATATATTCATGGCCTACCTTTATTTCAGTATTTTTCAACCAAAAATAAAAAAAAAAAAAATGACATGTCCCTATTGTTACAAAAACACTCTGAAGAAAGGCTAGGATTTGGAAAGAGAAAGGATGGGATCTTGCAAAGGAAAATGCAGACCGGGGTAGAGGGCTCCCTCCGTGTGCAGGTTGCAAAAGGAACAAAAACCACATCTTAAGTTCAAAGTGAAAATGGAATTGAAAGCCGGCAACAACTTTTTGTCAAAACAAGGACTCTTTTTTGGAAAAACAGGGAAAGGAAGGAGCCCATAATTAAATCAGTTATAAAGTTTTCAAAGTCTTCAAGAATTTTATATCTATGTTGCTAAACAAGTCTAAATAATAAAGCCCCAGAACGAGAATCATCCTGCTGTGAAATCCCCCGGTTACTCTGTAAGTATAAAGTGCTCCACTTTTTCTTGCTGAGGCCTGGCTTCACATGGAATCATCTGTCACCTAATGTCGCAAGCCAGGGCTCTCCTCCTGCCCTGTCTAATGACTGTGCATGTCTAAGGCCGCCTTTTATCTCAATCCTGATCAAAACAAGAAGTGAGACAATGTGAAATGAAATAGGGAGACATGCTTCTTTTCAAAGTCTTCAACTGCCCACCAATTTGCAAGGATTCCATTATTAAAGATACAGAACAAGAAAGCCGCCCATTCTTGAAGCGTAAGAATAAATGATGTAATAAATTTAACGTCTCGACCTGCTTCTAGAGGGATCTCTATTCTTCAGTTTTTTCTCCACCACATTCTTTTGAGGTCATCAAGAAAGATAAGAGAATGGTCTTATCAAACTTTGTAAAAATGAAGAAAAAAATTGAAGCAAATTTGGATTACATGCCATTGTCCTAATACTCTTAGAAATGCCTGAACTCAACCCTTGAAACCTCACCAAGCCAAACACAATCAGCTCATAGCATAATCCACATCTAATTTTCAAAGTAATTTATGTCTACCAATTGATGCCCCATAAGGGCACCCAAAATATGTCCCAGATACCAACTGTTGTTCTTTCTCAGCATCTGTGCCTTAAGGACTGTCCCCTGCAACCAGGACTGAAGAAACCACCATGAGCACTTAGAGTTTATTGTTTACTTTGCCTCCTTTCCTTCAAGGCCATTTTATTTTTTTCTCTTTATTTTCTAATATTTATCTTTTATTATCATTTATAATATAGCAGTATATATTGGAGACAGTTTCTAAATTATTAATGTGCTTTATTTGTCTTGCATTTCCAAGTACATGTCCTAGAGCATCCATTTGTTTGGGGAGATGTGTTGGGGAGAGAAAAATAAAAGTAAAGACTGATGTGATATTCAGCATCTGACATAGGAAATAGGATTTAGCAGAAAGTCAATAAGCTTAAGAGTCATGCATTTTTTAGAGAGAAATAATTTCCCAAATGCTTTTATTTCCTCCTTTAGTATATCAACAACCAATCCTGGAGGACCCATGCCCATTGAGTTCTTCTTAGTGTTGAGAAAATTCCATTTCCACCTGTGAATGCAATGGCAGGAAATCTCTTGCTCAATTGTAGAAGGAGCTCAAAATGTAGTTTAAAAAAAGAACAAAAAGCTCCCCACTTCCAGCTTGGGGAATTACAGGGAGCAGAAGAGGAAGAAAGAAATGAGATTCAGGTGTTCCGTCTTGGTTTCCTGATGTCTTCCTCTCAGACTTTTGCCCAAAGTGGGTGATTTGTGCTATATAAGGGAAGAAACTTTGAAAAGAAGGGACTTTTGCTCCTTTTTCTCCATTTGGGATTCAAGGAGGAGATGACTGTGCAGAGGACCCCACACCAACTTACGGCCACTCAGCCTAATTAAGAAAGCAGGCCAGGGCCAGCCCAGCGGTGTAGTGGTTAAGTTCATGCACTCCACTTCAGCAGCCCAGGGTTTGCGGGTTCAATCTCAGTGCAGACCTACACACCACTCATCAAGCCGTGCTGTGGCAGCATCCCACATATGAAAAAACAGAGGAAGACTGGTACAGATGTTAGCTCAGCAGCAATCATCCTCAAGCAAAGAGAGGAAGATCAGCAACAGATGTTAGCTCAGGGCCCATCTTCCTCACCAAAAAAAAAAAAAGAAGAAGAAGAAGAAGGCAGGCCATGTGGTTAAACAGAGTGATCTGGGTTAGCACTTCTGATCCTCCCTCAAGACCCATGACATGTGAGCATTGGAGTTAAGAGCCAGGCAGACTGACATGAGGCCTGCTGTGCCGGGGAAGAATGACACCACAGTAGAAAGTGGAACTGGAGGCCTGGTCAGAGGGCTAGGTGGGAGACATGGTAGAGCACAAGGGGTCTGAAACTAGTCAACACCCAAGAATCAGGAAAGGACAGGAGACACCTCATATACCCTTATATATCCAGGTGCCATCTTAGGCAAGAAAAAAAGGGAAGACAGGGCCTAACCAATTTTACCTAACAGGAGTTGAACACCACCAAAAGAAACAGTTTAAACTTTTTTAATTACACCAGCTAAACTGGCTATTTTGTCACATTTTCCTGTTCACTTTCAAGAAGACTTTCAGAATTAGCTCCTTATTTGATTCTTTTGCCCATTAAGTTTAAGAACCATTACACAACTTTCTAGCCATCCTTGCAAAAATAAAATAAGTTAATCTCTGGATTAATTGATCATGAGAAGAGCAGATATTCTTGGTGTTTAAGTTAGTCAGAAATTTCTCCCTGGGGTCCTCCTAGCAAAAATCCCATGCAGTGTTTTCAGTAGCAACCTTTCAGCAGATGCACAAATGTGCTTCTGGAGCCTCTTCTAGAATATTCTTTGCTCTAGGCTGATGACACTTCAACAAAAAAGCAATTTATTAAACACAATCTAGTGCTGAACCAACACTGTACAGAAGAGGATCCAGCTCACTGATGGAGCTTGGTCAGGGGTAAGCTTTAGATTGTCCGGTAGAATTAGGAAATCAATGGCCTTTGAGCAAATTTCCCTTCATAATTGTTGTTTCAGCTTGATTTTTGCTAAATGATGGATGGGCCCCAAGTTCAAGAGGGTGCTCCCCGTGGGGCTAGCTTATGTCATTTGTTAAATACAGAAAAATGTCTAAACAGACCATAGAGATTGTGTTGATATGCTTTTATAAAAATTGAGTCGTTTAATAAGACCTAACAATGCCATATTAGTTTTCTAGGGTTGTCGTAACAAAGTACTAGAGACTGGGTAGTTTAAACAACAGAAATTTATTTCCTCACAGTTCTGGAAACTAGAAGTCCAAGATCATGGTGTCGGTAGGGTTGGTGTCTTCTGAGACCTCTCTCCTTGGCTTGCAGATGGCCATCTTCTCCGTGTGTCTTCACGTGGTCTTCCCTCTGTGCGTGTCTGTGCCCTAATCTCTTCTTATAAGGACACCAGTCATACTGGATTAGATCTCACCCATATGACCTAATTTTACTGTAATTGCCTTATCTCCAAATACAATCACATTCTGAAGTACTGGGGTAAGGATTTCAACATATGAATTTGCAGAGGACACAATTCAGCCCATACTAAAGGCCTAGTAGGAGATCATATTTCTGGCTATTGGGACAGGTCAAGGGGTAAGCATGTTCCTCAAAGCCAGACCAATAAGACCCTATTTCTCTGGGGGAAATAAGGGTCTCTTTATCCATTGAGATTATCAGCTGGGGGAATGTAGCCAGGAGTTGGTCAAATGCCCCTTCCCATGTCTGAGATGGGCTGGAGTCTGTCCACCTGAACCTCATGGGCTAACAGTGTTAGGACAGTGTGCATACAGTTGTGCATGTTCAGAGTGCAAAGGCACCAGCTGAATGGTGAAGTGGGAGGATAAAGCCAGGATCTGTTCCCATCTCCAAGCCAGGTGCCCTTGTCTTGGGCATCTGCCTTGAGGGGGCATCTTTTGTACATTCACAGAGTCTCCATGTGCACTAGCAGCCCTGGTATCCTTCAATTAGGGAATGTTTGCTAGGCAGCCCAAACTTTGCAATGTCTATTACACTTTTCCCTATTTCCATAACCCCTCTATTGCAATCCCCCACTCCTTCCTAAATTTTCTTACACAAGTGTTGGATGTATGCTATGGGTCCCAAGTTCATAAACTTTGGTCCACTAATTGCTCGTTTATAAAGCTCTCTCTTTGTTAAACTACTCAGAGCCCTTGCATTTGGAATTGTGCCCCATGTTTCCAGGTCCACAGGGTCACTCCCCCTCAGGCCTCTTAGGAGTCCCATCATTTCTCTCATATATCTCACTCGTCTTGCACACAGGCCCCTATACCGAAGGTTCCTTCAATCTCTACCCCTAATCCATCCCTCAGTGGCTGAGGCCTTGCTGCTATGTGCATCTTTCTGAAGCTTCCTTTCAGGTTCAATATGCATGCATATGTGTGTTTATGTATGTGTGTGTACTTTTCTTTTTATTATTATTGTAAGAACTAGCATTTGATTGGAGAGAAGTAGAACAACTATGAATGGTCTCAAACAGGAATTTACTATAATGTTTGCACTGTACATACTTCTAGGAGTTGGTGAAGCAGTCTATGCAATTACTGTAGGTCAGTAAGACTGAAGCTGGGAATGGAGCAGGATGAGGATGAGAGGAAAGACAAACTGGAACCCATGAGAACAAACTGGAACTTGCATCTGCTTTGCACTGCCTCCAACCTGATGCCTTGGTGATCTGCAGGAAAAGCTTCGCTCTGACCAAGGAGCTGCATGCACACTGGCCCAGGATTCAAAGAGCAGCTGAAGGAGCAGATCTGGTTGGAGCTGGGGGCAGGAAGGGTGTGGGTGCCGCCTCACAGCAGCAAGGTAGGTCAGTGACAAGGCATGGGAGCTGCCACCATACTGGCATGTTATACCAATCTTCCGGAAAATAATTAAAGGGCTTTGGCTTCACTTTGGCCTTCCAAATCTTGTGCAAATTTTTCTAGCAGCCAACTTGACCCGCAAACCAAACAAGAAAGGGTATTGTGGGAAATGTAATTCAAGTTAGCTACCCTGGGCACTGTACAAGACACCAGACTTCATAAATCTACATGTATTCATTTGATTATAAAGCTTTGTCCCCTTTTTAGACTGCATTATACGTACGTCCATATTAAGGCTCCTTTAAGAAAGATGTACTCAAAATAAAATAAAACTGCATAAACCTTAGCTAATCGTTAGATACAGGCTAATACCTTCAGCTGGAAAAAAGCAGGAACACATCTATATTGAAAGATAATCATTTCTTTGCCTAAATGTATCATACTTTGTACATTTGATACAGTTTACACAATGACTTCATGTGGATTATTACTTAAACATCCAGGCTTCCCCCCAATTCTGTAGGGACCAAGCCCCTCTGACCCACTGTGTAAGCCTCTCAAGGCTCCTGGCCCTATTCACTTGGGCCTTCCATTGATTTCATTTTTACCAACAACTTTAGGAACCTTAAAAAGGTCAAATCTAATCTGTTTCCATGCTGGTATGTTGGTGGAGTCTTCTAATACATAATGTAAATATCCAATTACAATGGATTGGCTAGCACATTTTCATTCATCTATATAATGAACAACTATCTTGCTTTTACAACTGATATTGTAGAGAAGCATATTTAATTGCTCAGTACTATGTTACTTAAAAGGGAACAAGTTGCATAAGAAGATAGTCTGATTTTTGTAATCCGTAGCACATATGTGTGATAGAGCTGTCCACATGCAGATCAGCTGACTCTAGGTGCTTGGCAGTAGTAGTCATGGCTGGCAGCCGGGAATCATATGAAGCAGAAACACCAAGTTCATAATATGAACTAACTTGGGAACTTGGTTTGTCTTTTATCCTTCCACTCTATTTGGCTTTAGAAACTTCAAAAGCTCCAAGACGCGTAAAGTTTATCTGGATTATCTTGTCATTTGGAGCACTCAAGTGTCTGCTTCAATATGCCTTAGAATCACGATTGCCAAACTAGAGTGATACTTTGTGTTTCTCACATAGCTTCTTACCAAGGATCCCAAAGCACCGGAGAAGTGTTACTTTTGCCTCCTTTACTTCTCTGAAGAAACTTGGGAGAAAGTCTTGGGCAATATGACTCATAAAACTTATCAATTAACCCAAAGATAAACTATCAAGGGCCATGCTTCTACAAATAGACATGTTCTAATTCTTAGTCTATTCTCCAAAAAATAAGACTCCCACAGAGTTTTGAGATGTCTCCATCTAAAGAGTACATATATATGTAGAAGAATAACTCCTTGTATCTAGAAAAATACCAAACTTCCTGGCCTCCTACGGAACATACCATACGTTTTTTTCTGTCTGTATCTTTATGCTGCCCGTTCAACTTTTTCTTTTCTGTCCCCAAAGCCCCAGTACATGGTTATAAATACTAGTTGTAAGTCATTCTAGTTCTATGTGAGCCACTGCCACAGCATGGCAACTGACAGACAAGTGGTGTCATTCCAAGACCAGGAGCAAACCTGGGCCACTGAAGCAAGGAGAGCACTGAACTTTAACCCCTAGGCCATCGGGGCTCCCCTTTCAACTTTTAAAAGCAAATGACAGTCCCTTACTATTTAAATTCATAACAGGAATGGAACCAGAGATAAATGATTTCCTTAAATATAAGCCTGTGACTATGGGATGCTAATTTATATCAACCTTAGTGTTTACCGGGTAGAAGCCATTCTTTTTAGCCTGTGTCTTCCACTTACCAGCAAGAAGCATCCACATGGCACACACTTTGCCCAAAGCTTCTTCTGAAATCAGTGGCAGTGACTAAGAGACAGATCTCGGTCTCCTCGTCTTCACTCTATTCTGCTACATACCAAACTATTTTTCTTCATTATTCTCATTCCCCAGTTATGATTTGGACACATAAGTTTCCTAAATACAGGTTTATTTTATGTCAAAATCCAAGATATTTTGAAAGGCTGAATCATCTTCATTTATAGTCAATACTTTAAAGCCATTTATTTGGTAATTGTTGCGATATATCTTTTTTTGGTTGATTTTGGCTTCTGTGAAAAATTTGCATTAGATGTTTGCTTATTTATATGCATAATTTAAGAGCCCAGGAAGTCTAAAAGCCAAGATTTACTGTTATCTGTACATGTTGAAGAGAGCTACAAACTAATTTAGTGAAATAAATTATAATAGAATTTATATATACTGAACAGGTTATATATTTAAAAATTGGGATTTTTCTCCCTAGAATGTGGAATCTTTGGTTTTACTTTTATTCTACACATTTAACTTTGAAATAAATAGGTTTCTACATACCAGAGTAATTGTGAATGGACAGGGGTCACCAGGAAACAATAAAACTGTCAACACAAACTAATGACAAGTGAGCACAGGGTAGCAAATACGACATGAGTGTTTTAAGAGAAAAGGTCAGGAGGGTCGAGTCATGGGGAAGAAAGATGGGTTTTGTCATCCAAACCGAACACACTTTACAAGTTAATTAGGCTTCTAGAACTTGTCCCAGATGGTGGAGAAGTAGCGTGGGAGACAGATACATGCCAGCGATGGAGGAGTCAGGGATGGAACAGCAAGCGAAGTCTGGTGTTGAAGAGATCAAGGAACAAGTAGATTAGGGAGAAAAGAAAACAGAGATGTGGGATCTGGAGCAATAGGAAGAGATGAGGGCAACATAAAGCCAGAGGTGAGCACCAAGAGATCGCCCAGGGGACTGGGAAATGGGAAAACACAGTGTCTCCAGGCGAGGCATGTCGGCCTTGGCCACGGGGCACACAGTCAGCTGTCTCCTTCACCTGTTCTTCACAGCCACCCAGTACAGATGGAGAGAACGACTAAACCTCAGAACCAGGCGTGCCGCGGGATGCCCCAGCCAAACGGGAGTGTTGAGTCAAAGAACAAAGCACATATAGGCTCTATGTGTCTCAATCTGCTGACTCTAAATTACACTTACTTTACATTTGTTAAGGATTCTTTGAGGTCGAATTAATTATATGTATCTAAAAAAATTCTATACATCGATATACATGTCGTGTCTTCTGCAAAATACACATTTAAAGGGTACACATCCTGTGTCACATGGTTACATGGACGTTAACTAGACTTACTGTGGTGGCCACTTCACAATACATACAAATATCAAATCTTTATGTTGTACTCGTGAAACTAATGTAATGTTATATGTCAAGTATACCTCAATAAAAAATAAAGAGTACACATCCTACAGAAACTCAATTATAAAAATGATACATTGTAAACATTTCTTAACAAAGTGCTGTGACCTGTCACGACATTGTGAGACACGGCCAGGACGAGGGGGAGGCAAGTGAGACGCTCGCTTTGGCCACAAAATTTAAGGTGGGGCGGGGCACCAAAAATCTTAGCAATCAAGAGACATAACATTTTAATGTAATATTTTTTAAAGATCAAAATTAATTTATCCAAGGTTAACAAAATATCAAAATGTCTATGATGAATAACCAAATTTTAAATAAAGACCGAGTCCCACCCAATCCTTGCGGGGCTCCCCTCACTCCCTCACTCTAAGCCTGGCTCTGTTGGATCATGATTACAGAGGGGTTTTCTGGAGCCTCCATAAATTTTCCACCCAGGAGCCAAGTGTCTCTCTCGCCTCACTGTAGTTCTGACCCTAGCGTGAGGTCTTGGATAAAGGACAGGCCACCCTAACAGTCCTCAGTCCTTCCAAGTCTTCCTTCCTGTGGTGCCCTCAGCATTTCTGCAAAGTTGTAACAGCCGCAGTGGCAGCCTTGCGCATCCTGAGGTGCCAGCGTCCCCTCCAAACGCCAGTCCCCCACTGCTCTGGGCCCCACAGATCCAGTGCCCTCGCTCCAGATAGAACTGATGTTATTAGAGGCTGCTGATTTAGCATGACCTCAGTCCTGTGTTCTCCCACCAGTCCGTCAATCCAGGGACACCAGGCCCCTCTGTCTTCACTCTCATTATATCACCAGCGTCTACCACAGTTCCTGGTACACAGCAGGCACCCAAAAAACACTTGTTGAATAAAGAAGAAATTCCTCCTTAGATTACACACAGAGGCGAATAACATCAGAGACAAAGCAACCTCCAAAATAAAAGAAAAAGTTAATGGCAGTCAAAGAAATGAATTAACAGTGTTGCCTAAATGGCAATTTCAAGGATCTGGATCCGGAAATCCAAATAGCTTAAAAAAAATAAATCAGCAAACACAGGTGTGACACATTTGTCTAGAACAAGGGCCTTTTGCCTGAGGTCCGGTAGGAAAACGGGCTTTGAAAGTACAGAACCCGAAAAATTGATTGCCAACTCTACACGCTTGCTTGGGAGTGGGTGGGTAGAAGGCTCATGCATTTTTTCAAAGTCTCTTCTGATTTGGTTAACAATCACTGCTCCACAGACTTCTATAAATGGCAACGCTTACCCTAGACTCGGCCCGGTAAACATTTTCTTTAAAATAAAATATCACTCATTGTGATGCATTCCACTTAAACATGAGGGGATTTTCACCAAGCTGGGGAACTTTCTAGCGGTACCAATGGCATTGCTCTTTAAATTCTGTCACTACTATCAGGCCCATGTCTACCTCTGACCATAAGTGTTCTAAAGTCAATTGTTCCGCTGGCGATTGACAGCCTAGAGCCCTGCCAGCGATGGACTAGACATCATCTCAAGGATCTGGAAGGTAAAGCACCATACGTGCAGTCCTTGCCTCTGGCCATCTGGCAACTTCAGCCGCCCTTGGAGGGAAAGTGTCTGCCTGTGACCTCTGACGGTGTTTGCTTTACCTGACTAATAGTGCATTTTCCCCTCACCCTGCTCTCCACTTTGGCCCGGAAGTTCCTGCGCATTCAGACCTCCAGGTCTTCACACGTACATAAGACTCAGTGAGTCTAGGTCCGGCAGAGATGTGGATCCTCTCTCCCAGTGGGTGCACGCAGAGCCAGGGGATGAGCGGAACATCAAATGGGTCAGATTTTATTTCCCACCCTCACCCCCGCCTCCTTCCCCAAACACACTAGAGAAATATCGGGTTCTGTGTAATACTTAATTTGGGGGGAAAATAATTACTGTTTTAAGAGTGCGCTCATTTCACAGAGGAAGAGACAAAGCGTTAGCCATTATATATCACTCAGGACTATTTAAACGACAATGATAGAAATGCAAGCCAAACTGCCTGAAGGTGGAAGAAAGAACGGAGGGATTAACTGGTTTATTAATAAAATGACAGAGTCCTGGGGATCACTGGCTTCAGGCAAGCCTGGATCTAGGCTTCACACAGGGTCTTCAGCACTGATGTCTCTCTCTGTGTGGTTCAGCTCTCTCTGTGGTGACTTCATTCTCAGTCTGTCCCTTCCCCCTGGCTGCCGGACAGCTACAGGGAGCCCCAGGCACTCGCCCCCATGCCTCAGAAGCTTCAAGGGAGTGCTTAATTGCTCAAGACTTCCAAAGTCCTGCAATTGAATCTCATTGTCCAAGTCTCTGTCATATGTCCATTCTTGAGCCAGTCATTGTGGGCAGAGAGCTTGGAATATACTGATTGGCCAGGCCTGAGTAACACGCCCTATCTAGAGCTGGGGCGTCAGACCAGCCCCACCCAAACTGTGGGGGCTGAGAGCAAGCCGCAAGTATTTCTCAGGGAAAACTCAGGTGCTGTTAGCAGAAGAAAAGAATACGGCCCTGGGTGGTTTAAAATAAACAAGTATACAAAAACTAGACTGCATTATAAATGAGAAGATTAAATGATATGCCCAAAGTCAAACATAACTTAGGAGTGACAGAGACAGGACAAAAACTGTATTTATTTTTTTTTAATTGAAATATATTTAACCTGTATTTCTTTACTTCCAATCTAGGTGATATATTTATTTGCCAGGGCTGCCATAACAAAATACCAGACTGGGGGGCTTGAACAACAGGCGTTTACTGTCTCACAGTTCTGGAGGCTGGACGTCTGAGACGAGGGTGTCAGCAGGATTGGTTTCTTCTGAGGCCTCTCTCCTTGGCTTGGAGGTGGCTGCCTTCTCCCTCTGTCCTCACGTGGTCTTCCCTCTGTGCGTGTCTGTGTCCTAATCACCTCTTTGTATAAGGACACCAGTCATACTGGATTAGGGTCCACTCTAATGACCTCATTTTAACTCAAGTACCTCTTTAAAGGCCTTATCTCCAAATACAGTCCCATTCTGAGGTACTGAGAGTTAGGGCTTCAATGTATAAACTTCGGGGAGGGGAACACTATTCAGCCCATAACAGTGGGTTTCATTATACCAAGCAAGTTGTACACACTTTATGTGAATGAGTAGAGATAAACACACAAAAAGTGACCACACGCACAGATATGGGTATGAATGAAGGCAAACCTGCCCTGGCAATGTATTCACAGTGGACATGCATTTGCTATCTGGATACCTAAGTATGTATGCACCAAAGATGACCTAAACACATCAACAGCCTTTTTCTGTCACAAATTTCACCAAATAAAGACTGCATAAACCATACTTGCAGCAATTCTAACATTTTTTCCAAGTAAACTACTTTAAAAAGTAGCAAGTTCTCATGAAATTTTTATCAAATAAGATAAATCTTTTACACCATTTATACAAATGTCAGTTTCAACATTATCTTTTTCACACTCCTTATGCATAGGGCAATAAGGAATGGAAAGAACAGAGATTAATTTAGGTAACAATTACCATAATTCACAATTGCATTAGCACCTATTAAGGTTCATTGTTCTGTGGAAATTTTAATGATACATTCCTGAGTGAATAAAAGCAGAAGATGATTGGAAATAAAATTGTTTCTATGTACGCTGACAGGACTGCTGAGTGTAATTATACATTTCAGGGCGACCTGTTTGGAGTTTACTCCATAATTTTATGTAAATGTTAAGTAACTTCGTGTGTCCTTCCTCGCGGGTTAAATGCTAATTTGCGTTATTCCAACAAGGGGAGTGCTGCAGGGTTGTTAATGGAATTGCTCTGCCAATGAAGCGGACTCCTGTAAAATAGCTCCACATACTTCAAAAAGACAGAGATGTTTTTACTTTTTCTTCATTTTACACCTTATTAGTGGGCTGCCAAACTTTTAGTTCCAAAAACAGCTATTCGTTCTTAAAATTTGTAGCAAAAACCCGAGAAGTGAGAAATCATTCTCCTAAATATAATCAAGCGTGTTCAGAATGCTGGTTTTACATCAACTTCTTCAGTCCTAGAAGAACACAGGTAGCTAGAAATCCTTGAGATACTCGTAGGTACAATAATTTTAATATGTAGATGCAAATGGCTCTCTAGGTCCAGGTTTCCTCCAATTGCTAGAAACTAAAGTAGGGTCAACACATAGTAGGTCTTCTTAATTGTGTGCTGACTGTAGGAAGCTCCCAATCTTTACAAACTCTCATTAAACAATTGAGAAGAAAGTCTGCTGAAGCATAGGGGCCTGTTTTGTTTCGGTAGAAATACTCACCCTTATTGCGCATGTTTGTATGCCCTCAAATCAATAGAGAACCAGAACAGGCCCAGATGGAGAAGGGAGAAAATATAAAAAGCAACAAATCCAGAGGCTGGCCTAGTGGCGTAATGGTTAAGTTTGCACACTGCACTTTGACAACCTGGGGTTCATGGGTTTGTATCCTGCACAAGGACCTATACACCACTCATCAAGCCATGCTGTCACAGTGTCCCACATACAAAATAGAGGAAGAGTGGCACAGATGTTAGCTGAGGGTGAGTCTTCCTCAAGCAAAAAGAGGAAGATTGGCAACAGATGTTAGCTCAAGGCCAATCTTCCTCACTAAAAAATAAAAAATTTAAAAAAGCAACACATCCACTTAAGAGAGCTGAAAAACAATAATACTTTCTCCTACAGTTTCGTTATCAGATCCCAAAGCAAGATAATCAAAACATTCTGCTTTAATATTACAAGGCACTTTGGAGTTGCGGTTGGGAAACAGTCAAATCGTTTGCTTTGGCCTCTGAGTGCCACAGGGAGGAACTGTGATGTGAGCTTTCGAAGGAGCCTCTAAGGCCATCTGGGGAGAAAACACATCCAGTGGTATGACAACCGCAGCCTGATTCACAAAGCCAGACCAAGGCGCAGCTGGCACTGGACACCTGGTGTGCCAAACTCCCAGATCCGAGATGAGTCCCTCCTCCATACACAGCCCAACCCAAGGGTGACCAGGCTGGGACATCCTTCCTGCTTTCTCTTTACACCACAGAGCTGTGTTGTGGAGTAAAAAGAATACTGGCCTTTGGTTCAGATGGTTAGGATGAGTGTCAGATCTTCTGCTTACACGCCAACTACTGACTTGTCTGAACTATACCAAGTCCTTAGCAAGGATGTACGAACGATCAATAGGCTTTTCTGTTTTGAAATAGCAGCAAGGATCTGGGTGGCCCAAAATGAACTGAAAATGCGGGGGCAGAAGAATGCAAAAAAAGGCAATCCTATCTTTATCTGCTGAGGTTCTCCTGGTACTGGTTGATCTTTTAGTCACAGAGGGAATTGGGGATTGGTAGGATGGAGAATTAGTGAAAGGCTTAACATTTATTTGAGTTCTTAAAAATAATTATTAACAAAGCATTGTAAGAATTGCAGTGATAGCTATCCAACATTATATGTACGCGTAACTATATTGTTTAATGTGGTGAAAATCTATACCATGACTTTATTTGTTTACACATTTTCTAGTTGCACAACACTCTGGAGATTAATATGCTATGCTTCACAATTACTTAGTCATATTAATTATTTCTCTCAGGTCTTTCAATATCTAAAGTGTGGGTCAGAGTGTTGATCTCTCTATCAGCACACAAGTTTGCCAAGTCAAGTCCCATTTTGAGAAACATTCCTCAAATACAACATCATCATGAACATTTTCATTAAAATCACCATCAACGAACATTAACTGACTTCCTCTACTAGGCAAAGGCTTTATTCCTAAAGGAGATTATAATCTAGTTGCTGGAGACCAAAATCCATAATGAAAGTCTGTAGTCATCTAAACTTCAAAGGTTGTTGCCTGAATTACACTTAAGTTCCTAACTCGCATTTTACTTTCCTTTGTGAGATCCTATTTCTCCAGTATCTCTTGGCCTTCTCTGTTCTTCTTCTCTCTATTCCAAACGTGCTTATGCCTCCTGTTCTTCTAATGCAAAAACATGTTTCATAGATAGTTTCCTCCATCTCGAGTTTTGCCAACTTTATCCCAGTTTCACAAACACATATACAGAGATGTCACATGTAGTGATAACATGGCCTAGAGTAAGATAAAACATAAGCCAATAGTGGATAAATTTTAAAACAAGGCTCTATTTTGGTGATTCAGATAGCAGATGTCAACTCAGAATATATAGTGACACATATCAGGAGGCAACTGCTGTTGAGAATTTAGGAACTACAAATAACTATTGAATCATTTCCCAAACAACTCACCATGCTAAGGAAAAAGTCAAAAATAGAAGCACATTCAGTACTTCGGTTTGTCTCCAAAGTTAGGGGCACTGATTATACTTATTTTTATTTTTAAACACTCTTACCAATACAAGCTAAAGTCTGTGTTTATTGCCACCAGACCTAATAGTGCCCTTCCTGTCAATATCTGTCTTCTTACCTAATTTTGTTTTCCAACAAAGTACTGAAATTCTTGAAAATTTAATAAAAATTTACTTTTCATCTATCTGTCTTTCCCCTTGGAGCCAAGCTGAATAAAAGTAGAGACTGTCTCTGTCTTGTTTGTTGCTAAATCTCCAGGACCGGAAGAGTCTCTGGCATGGAGTAGATGCTTGATAATATTTTTGAAAGAAAATTGATGTGTGCCTAGTATGTAGTGGTGAAAGAGTTGCTGAGATTACTAGCTGTAGATATCTAGAATCAACTGCCTGTGAAAGACAGGGCTTTGCGTGACCAAGTAATTGATGCCACAGAACTTTTTAGTGGAAATAAGAAATATAAATAGCTGCTTCTATGTAAACTAGAGAATGTAGGGAAAGAAAATGAACTCAGGGCTTTGATTCCCAGCTCGAGGTCTGGATAAGGGATGGGAATGCTCCTGTGACATCCTTACAAATAATCTTTTTTCCTGTAGATATAGGGACAAAAGTTCTGAAAAACAAGCTCAGAGTCAAATCTTTCTGATAGCTGAATTACAAGGCAAATGGAGTTCACAACCCCAAAGGTTTCTGATGTTCAAGTTAGGACATTGATTAAGAAAGAGCAGCATCCTAAAAATTAGAATTGGGACATATGGACAAATTCCAGTGAAGCTGGTGACCGTGAACCCCTACATTCCACTGAGGCTCTTTGCAGGTGGAAGCCCTTTCTCCTTGACTGACATTAGTATTCCTTTGCCTAAAATCGCTACAATAGCTTCTCCTGAGGTATTTGCCTTGCAAGGGATTGCTGATCCTCCTGAAGACCTGTACTACTTCTTCCTTCTAGACTTGTAACCAGATTCAATTCTCATCAGGCCCCAGGGTGTGAGTTGTAAAGTGCGAAACATGAGAAGATGTGAATCACACCAAAATATTGCAATTTATATCGACAGAAACCTAAGGAACATGTATGGAAATGGATTCTAAGGGTGTTGGATGAGGATGGAAGCACTATAACATTGGACAAGGATGAAATCATTGATATGGGAGTTCTAAGCCAAGATCTTGGATTCAATGTGCCAGCTTGAGTGGCTCTAAGAGTTTGTTTGGTTAATTAACTGAAATCTGATAGCTGAAACACTAAATAAGATGAAATGCCAGAACTCCATTGGTATGTTGTAGAAGACAGTATCCAAGGCCCAGGGAAATTGGAATGCTAGAGTAGATATATCATCTAAGAATTGCTCACCCACCCAAAGAGGGTCCAGAAGACCCTTCACTGAGGCAGTGAGAAATACACTTGTAAAGGGAGCAGTAGCATCCTGGAAGAGATCTTCAGTGGCTCTTCTCTGTGGGCCAGTAATGACAGTGAGAGCTGCTGTGGCCGAACTGGGCTCCCTGATTCAATGCAGGTGATGGAGTCCAGGGTGGAAGAGAATAAGCTGAGTCTGGTGACTGTAATAGACAGTGAGGAGAAGCAGAATCTGATGGTTTCACCCACAGAGATCTTTGTTGTCGGCTCATTTATCATATAGCCTTAGAATTGATTTAGTTAAGCAAAAAAGCTCTCGGTGTGGTGAATAGAAGTCCACTATCAATCCCCACCACAGGCATTTTCCAGACTTGAGCTTCTTCCACTTTCCTTCCTTCTTATTCGGAGTCTCCAAGTTCTGAGTCTGCTGGGGTTCTGTGGAAAATTTGTTTAAAAGATTTTACTTGGAAATAATTGCAAACTTACAACAAAATTACAGAAATAATAAAGAAGAGACTCACATTCTTGACCCAGGTCCTCATATTCTTAATATTTTGTCAGATTTGCTGTATGTATATATATTTATCATTTTTCTCCTTAACGTTTGAAAATAAGTTGCATACGACATGGTCTTTTACCTCTTAGGACTACAGAGCGTGTATCCAAGATAACGGTTTCTTTACATACTGAAGTTACCAACTTCAACAAATTTAACATTAATACAGAAATTTTATTTAATCTAAGCTCTGTATTTGAGTTCCGTCGATTTGCCCGATAGTGTCCTCTACAGCATTGTTTTGCCTAGGGCCCAGGATCCAGCATGAGATCAGACAATGTGTTTAGATATTATGTCTCTGTGGTCTCTTTTAAAATTTAACATTCTTCAGCCTCTTTTGGTCTTTTAGAACCTTGATGGTTTTTAGAAATATTTACTACATAGACCATTTTTATAGTCCTTTTCTCATCTGGAAGTTTCTGGCTCTCTCTTCCTAGAGCTTACCTATATTCACACATTGCAGGATGTTTTTAGATATGGGCGTCCTGGGTCTTTAAGGTCAGTCGGGGCCAGAATCAGGCCATAAATGCGAAAGTCAGAATAAGGGGGAGGGGGTCTTTGCTGAGCAGAGCATCATCTTGCAGCAAAAGAGAGTGAGAAGGGAGCCCTGAAGTGTATGTTCTTTGGAGGGGAGGGACTAGGAAGAAGCTGTCGTTGCCAGAGAAGACAAGCAGAAAAGGAGTTATCAGCTCTAATAAGGCTTCCTCATGTGGGAGGGAAAGGTTTGGGCCAGCAGTTGATTCATTAGAATTATCATGGGAAATAATGAATGCAAAGCGAGGAAATGATACGACACTGAACTTCAGGAGAGTGTGATGTTAACAATGAAGCCGTAAGCATCACAAGTCTTGGAAGAGTGAAAAGCCCACTATCAAAAGAAAACAGCCCTTATTTGTACCATTTGTTGATTTTCCATGGTGTAAATATTCACACCAATGCCCATTTTAGGACACCAACAGTACAGCCCTGCTTACGAATACGGGAGGATGCGCACAATGGCTTTCACGAGCCAGCACACAAATGAATTGGAACCCTTTTTATGCTGAGCTAATCCAATGTATCATTATGGAGAGAGAAATCACACACACGTGTGTGTATGTGTATATGTGTGCACATGCATATATACATGGTGTGATTCAAAACAAAACAAAAGTGCTCCACATTACTACACTGCTCTCTTAAGGTGTCACACTAGATCAGAGAGATGGCCTCACAGCTGGGCTTCAAATCAGGATGGCGTTAGGTGTGCAGATTGGGAGAGAGACTTGTGACAGCAGAGTTGCTCTGTATAAAAACAGGAGATGGGGGCCGGCCCAGGGGCACAGCGGTTAAGTGCGCACGTTCCGCTTCTTGGTGGCCCAGGGTTCGCCGGTTCAGCTCCGGGGTGTGGACATGGAACTGCTTGGCAAAAGCCATGCTGTGGTAGGCATCCCACGTATAAAGTAGTGGAAGATTGGCACGGATGTTAGCTTAGGGCCAGTCTTCCTCAGCAAAGAGGAGGACTGGCAGTAGTTAGCTCAGGGCTAGTCTTCCTCAAAAAAAAAAAAAAAGAAAGAAAAAGACCAGGAGAATATTTTGTATTGTTGGAGGGAGGGAGGGACACTGGAGAGAGGAGACTCGCTGGCAGGTTGGGGACTGTCCAGGGATAAAGGGGAGAGTTGGGAGCCTTCAAGGACATGGCGGCGCAAAAGGGACTGTAAAAGAAGAAGCAATCATGAAGAGGGGATTTTACACTTTGGGCCATGGGAGTGCTCACACATCCCCCCTCTCTGTCACCCCGACCGTATCCTTAATAAAATCCACTTTATTTCCACTCCCTGATGCTTCCTTGTGAAAATGGAGTCTTTGGGAGAAATTGGGAAAGGAGTGGCTGAGTTCTCTCTCTAGGTTGATGTCAGGCCAATAAAGATTATATGGGGAGGCTGCAGTTGAGGAGAGAAGTCCTGAGAGTGTAATTTCCTGGGAATTAGCAAAACCTCCTGGGAGACCTCAGCGAAGATGGTAAAGTGGGGGGCTTCAAGAGCCCATCAATCCATGGAAAGATGGAAAAATCAAGAAAAAACTGTCAGAATCCACTTTCTCAGAACTCTGGGAAATACTCAAACGGGGTTTACAGCAACCAAGGGAAAGCTGAACGAAGAAAAAGGCAACTTAAAGATGACAGGAGAGCTTTGCAGAGTTTTTACTTGCCCTTCCTTGCCCTACCCCCTCCAGGTGGCAGTCATGAAGCAAGAAGCCCATGTTCCCGGGGGGGGGGGGAACCCTGGTCCCTGATTCCCGAGGAAACAGAGAAAACCATATTCTCAAAGAATGGTGTCAGTCTGTTCTAACCTATGGCAGTTCCCCAAAGGACTGAGGCAAGGAGCTGGCCTTTGTTTCACCCACCTCAGAACTCACTCAGTGCAGAAATGCAGCGTAGGCTCTATAAGGCCTTTCCTGGACTGGGGCAGGGGCAGGGTATCATAGGGAGGGAAAATGAGCGTAAGAGAATACAATGAAGTCAGGACGTGAGGGAATGTGCACTTGGCCATCATCCTGTCCCCTGCAGTGGAGCCTCCTGTCTCCTGCAGCCACGGGGGAAGCTCCCTGTTGAAGGCAGCTCTGTGCAAACTTCCCACCAACACCTCTGCAGTTGGGGTACTGCACAACGACCAAGGGAGTTGAGCTTCCCGTGTTGTAGGAGCTGGTGGAAGATGCTGCTCCCACTGTGTCCCCCAGGGATATCCCAGCTCTCCTGCCAGAGTCCTCTCTAACCTTGACCTCTTCCTCTCTGGCCTCCACCCTCCCACTCGATGCACCCACTCCATCACTATTGCTTTCCCTCTCAACATTGGATGTTTCCCTGTCATCAAAGCACATTTTACCACTGGATCTCAATTTCTTAATAGACTGTTTTTCACCCCGAGAATATGGCATTCCCTTTTTAACCTCAAAGCACACTCAGACACTGAATCCTATTATCCAGCCCAACTTCACTTGCTCCCTGCCTCAATCTACACACCCGACCACACTGTCAGGATGTCCTTCTCCCACGTAACTTGACCCACCCCATTAATTCCCAATTCGCCTGACTGTCATCGGGACCCCTGCTGTCGCTGCAAAACCCCAGACAAACTCCACTTTAACTCAGACTTGATCGAACCCAATTTCAATCCTACTGCACCCCAGGCCTCTCCAGTTAGGCCGGTTTGGCTGGCATCCTGTGCCCCTGCAGTGTTAGCATAGACCGCTCAGCCTTCCCCTGGAGGTGGCATCTCCTTTGGTTGTGATCCACCCACTCTTCCCACTGCTTCCTCCTACGGTAGTTCATTTCTCTCCATTCACTAGAGGCCCCTCTCAGGGGAGGCCCTCCAAGCAGCACGTGGAGGCTGTTAGACTCTTTCCTCCTCCTTGATGTCCAGGAGCACCTGGAAACATCAGTCATCAAGGGAAAGGATTTCCAAATTTGGGAGAATGAGAAGGAGGGGACCATTTCCAAAACTCCTGAGGTCAGGCAACCAGGTGAAGTCTGGGAACACCTTAGAGTCGCCTGTGGACAAGCAGAACACCACAGTCATCCCACCCTTCGGGAGCAAGGAAGGCAAAAGGGCACAGGTGCACAGGCCATGGCAGCCCCGCATCCCGCCTGTGGGCACTGGGGGCAGCAGACACAGAGCCAGCTTTTCTGGGTACCCTCGTATGCACGAGTCTGCGTAGTGATTGTCCTCATCCTGGTAGTTCTTCCCCACTAGAGTCCCCTCTGTCTTACTCAGGGGGACACCTCATGGCCCCTCAGATCTAATGCAGGCTAAGGGATCCCCACTCTTGCCCTTGCCTAGAGGCTGTCCCACCCCATGACCATGCCTCAGCTCCACTGGCACCCCACAGTGACCACCCCACATCCGGCCCAGCTACAGCCCCAGGCCCAGCTTCAACCTTCATTCTCACTCATCCTAACTTCTTCTCCATTGCAGATTAGGGTTCATGGAGTTCCACTCTCCACGAGCCCTCATTCATGGAGCACTGAACGAGGTGTGTCTACAACTCCCTTGAAATTGAATAATTGAACATGTTGTGCGGTTCTTGTAGCAAAAGAAGATACAAAGTTTGTGGAGTTTCTGCCAAAAATGTCAAGAATCCTTGAGTTCTCCCACTCCAAAACTTACCCGGTACCACCTTGCCTCCCAGATCTCTTTGCCAGTTTCCATCTTCCTGGACATTTTACTCTCAGCAGTGAGCTGGGGAAGCAACTGGAGTGCCACCTTCAAAAGAGGCTCATCCCATACCCATTGGGCCTGGACCGTGGGACCCAAGCATCTCTGGCCCTGGTGTACCTTCAGGGTGAATTACCAGGGACATCTAGCCAAAGGCAGACATCTGTCCCCACGGCCATCTACATAAGAGTCAGAGCAGCGAGGACCTCTGAGAGATCGAGTTAAGTCATCCAGGAAACTTCTGGGTGAGGGGGCCCGGCAAGTTTCGTCTAAGGAAGGACAGTGGAAGGATCTCAGGCATGGCCTGGGGAAGAGCAAAAAAAAAAACATAACAAGGGACATGGTGAATGTCATCTGAATGGCAACACTCCAAATATCTTAAGTCAACAAGTAATGTCCTTCCTAAGACTCCCCTCCTGCAAATTAAACCTCCTCAGTCCTTCAGACTTGCCTTCTATGTCAACGTTTCAAGAACATTCTCTTCTCTGAATATGCTCTAATTCATACTGCCTTTCTCAGGGACAGCACTAAAGAGGGCTCAGTTGTTCTACTTTTGCTGAAGAAGACTTGGAACAGATGTCCAGTGTGACGGGCAGAATTCGAAGATGATGCCCCAAATTCCCCATCTCCTTGGTGTTTATTCCCTGCACAAGCCCTGACCCCATGACATGATGGATTGTAGCACTGTGACAGCCTACTGAGGGTGTCAGAGCCTGGGGGGAGCAGGTCAGTGAGAGGCCATCCATACAGGGTGGGGGCAGAGTCAGCTGTGGAAGATTAGTTACATACAGGGGGATTCATCAAATAATACATTGAGGATAATGGGAGTCAGGTTTCTCACTGTTGGAAAAGAAAGTTATGAATATGAAAAGAGAGAAAAGTAGACTAAACTCCATAATGTTGAATTGGAATTAGAAATATCAGCGTGAACTCACAGCTTTCAGGAGAGAGAGAGAGAGAAATAAATATAGACTGGAATGTGTGTATGAGTGTGTGTCCCCTAGCTCTGTCCACTAAGAGGTCCTGGGAGCAGTGACATCCTAGTTGGCAATAAGTATACCTACCACTTGAATCTTGGCTTCCAAAAAACATCTTTTGTCAACTCACTTGGTTGGCATTGGGTGGCAGTAGGGCCTGCAGTGAATTCAGCTTCTGGTGGGTCGCCGCCTTCCGCTTCTCTAAGGCTCAGATCAGGCACCCGTGCAACTCTTCACTAAAGATCAGCAGCTTTGTTCTGAAGTACACCTGCATCGTTGAGATGGGAGGTGGTGCAAGTCAGACAGAGTCGAGTCTGTCTTTGTGGATTCCAGTTTTTCTGATTGTCTCCTCCTTTACCCCCAGCTTTTCTTCCTGATTGCCAGCCATGCGGACCAACAGTGAGCTCAGACCATCATCAGATGCACGCTAACAGCCTTTGAAAGACTTCTTCCCAGCTTCCATAATCAGGTTAAGGTCTAATCAATAAAATAAATCCTTTATTACATATTACTCATTGTAATCCTTCCCTGATTGAGATTATAAAATGCATCCTCACATTATTAGAGGACAAGTTAGATTCATACTTTCACCACTTCTAGACAATGCTAGAACTTTAGCGCACACTTACCACCTTCTTATCTTTTGTGTTATTATTATCAAGCATTTTGTTTCCATATGTATTTTAAGTACCAAAATTGTTTTGTATGCAATATTTGTTTAGATTTACTCACATATTTACTTTTTCTGCTTTTCATTCTTTCCTGCATTTCTGTGTCTCTGTCTGGGATCATTTTTTTCTTTCTAAAGAAAATCCTTTAGGGTTTCCTTTAGTGCTTATCAGCTGATGACAAATTTTCTGTTTTTGTTTATCTGAAAATTCCCTTATTTCACCTTTGCCTTTTTTTCTTTTTAGGTATAATTCACATAGAGAGAAGGCTGAGATCTTAAGAATACCATTTAGTCAGTTCTGATGAATGCACAGCATGATGTAAAACTTTTCCACCACCCCCAAAATTCCCTTTTTGCCCTTCCTAGTCAGTCCTCACCTCCTCAGAAGAAACCACTGACGTGATTTCCATCACCATAGATTAGATTTTCCTACTATAAAAGTTCATATAAATGGAATCAAACAGTACATAAATTTTGATTTGGCTTATGTGACTCACAAGATATTTTAGAGATTCATTCATGTTGTTGCATGTGTCAATAGCTATTCCTTCTCATTCTGTAGTATTCTAATTAGTATTAGTGTATGAATGTATTTACCCATGATGGGTATCTGAACTGTTTCCTGGTTTGGCATTTATGAATAAAGCTGCCATGAACAATCCTGAATAAGACTTTTTGTCTACACATGTTTTCATTTATCTTGGATAAATATGTAGGAATGGAAATTTCTGGGTCACAGGATAAGTGTATTTTTTAACTTTTAAAGAACTGGACAAATTGTTTTCCCAAGTGATTGTACCATTTCCACTCTGGCCAGCAATATTTGAGAGTTCTGGTGGCTCCACATCCTCTCCAACATTTGGTATTCTCTGTTGTTTCTGGTGAATTCTCTTTTGCCCATTTTTATTGGGTTGTTTGGCCATGGCTTGTCTTTTATTTTTCTTAATGGTGGTTTTGTTTTTGTTTTTTGATGAGCAGAAGGTTTTTTTAAATGAAGTCCAATGTATCTTTTTTTTAAATTTTATCATTTATGTTTTCTGTGTCTTCTCTGAGAAATATTATCTAACTGAAATCACAAAAATGTGCTTTTATGTTTTATTCAAGTAACGTTATTGTTTTGGCCTATTTTTTTTCAGGTCTATGAACCATCTCCAGTTGATTTCTGTGTGGTGCAAGAGATGGGTAGAGGTACATTTTTTTGACATATAGATATCCAGTTGTTCCAGCACCCTTTGTTGAAGTCTTACTTTCTCCATTAAGTTGCTTTGTCATCTCTGTGGAAAATCTTTTGACTATACATGTGCAGACTCTCTATGATGTTTCATTGATCAACTTTTTTAATCAATAATTTTACATTGCCAATACTATACTTTCTTGATTACTATACTTTTGTAGCAGCAAGTCTTGAAGTCCGGTAGAATGAGTTTTCCAATTTTGTTCTTAATCTGTAAGATTGTTTTGGCCATCTGTATCAGTCAGGCTTCTCCAGAGAAACAGACCAATAGACATATGCATATAGTCATGTGCTGTATAATGTTTCGGTCAATGATGAATCACATATACAACAGTGGTCCCGTAAGATTAATGCCATATAGCCTAGGTGTGTAGTAGGTCATACCCTCTAAGTTTGTGTGAATACACTCTATGATGTTCACACAACAGCAAAATCACCTAATGATGCATTTCTCAGAACATATCCCCATTAAGTGACATTTGACTATGTACATAAAGAGATTTACCTCAAGGTATTGACTTACACAGTTGCGATGGCTGCCAAGTCCAAAATCTGTAGGGCAGGTCGACAGACTCTAAACTCTTAGGCAGGAGCTGATACTACAATCTTGAGGCACAATTTCTTCTTCCTCAAAGAAACCACAATTTTGCTGTTAAAACCTTTCACCCAGTTGCATGGGGTCCAGCAACATTATCAAGGATAACCTCCTTTACTTTAATCAACTGATTATGGATGTTAACCACATCTATAAAACACTTGCACTGAAATTAGTGTTTAATTGAATAACTGGGTACTATAGCCTAGCCAAGGTGACACATAAAACTAACATCACACCCTCTGTGACCTTTCCAAATTATCTTGTCAGTTTCTATTAAAAACCCCGCTGGTATTTTGGTTGAGATTGTATTGAATCTATATATCAATTCAAGGGGAATTGATATCTTAATATTGAGTGTTGTAATCCATGAACATAGTACATCTCTCCATCTGTCTATTTAGATCTTTAATTCCTCTCAACAGCGTTTTTTTGGTGTAGAAGTCCTACACATATTTCATAATCTATCACTAGATATTTGATAATTTTGATAGTTTTAAAATTCTATTTTCTACTTATTTATTGCTAACATACAGAAAGAAAATTGAATTTTATATGTTCACTTTGTGTCCTATAATATTACCGAATTCAGGTATTAGTTCTATAATTTTATTTTTGATTTTTAGTTACGAAATTATGCCATCTGCAAATAAAGAGTTTTACCTTTTCCTTTCCAATTTACATGCCTTCCATCTATTTTTTCTTCTTGCACTGGCTAGGCATTCCAATACAATGTTGAACAGAAGTGGTGAGAATGGACATTCTTTTTCTTATTTTTCAATCTTAGAGAAAAGCATTTAATCTTTCTTCATTAAATATGATATTTTCCAAAGGATTTCTATGAGCGTCATTTATCAAATTGATGAAGTTTTCTTCTATTCCTAGTCTGTTGACACTTTTTATCAGAAATGGGTGATGTATTTTGTCAAATGCTTTTTATAAATCTATTAAAATGATTATATAATTTTTCTCTTTTAAGCTATTAGTGTGGTGAATTATATTAATTGATTGTCATATGTTAATTCAACCTTGCCTTCTTGGGATAAATCCGATTTGATCATAGAATACTATAATTTTAGAATACTGTAGGATTTTCTTTGCTAATATCATGTTAAGGATTTCTGGGTCTACATTTATGAAGGATATTATTTTGCACTTCTCTTCTCTTGTAATGTCCTTGTTTGGTTTTGGTATCAGCGTTGTATTAACCTCAGAGAATTAGTTGAGAAGTGTTCCTTCATTCTCTATTTCCTGAAAGAGTTTCTATAGAATTGGTATTATTTATTATTATTGTTGTTTTCCTTAATGTGTGATAGAATTAACCAAAAAGCCTTCTGGGACTGGATTTTCCTTTAGAAGAAAGCATGTAATTACAAATTCAATTTCTCTGAGAAATATGGGGTTATTAAACTTTCCTATTTATTTGTCAGTCAGTTTTAACAACTTGAGTCTTTTGAAGAATAATTCGTGCATTTCACTTAAGTTGTATAATTTATTGGCAGAAAGTTGTTCATAGTATCTTCTAATTTTCCTCAATGTCTGTATGGTATATCATGATGTCCCCTCTTTTATCTCTGATATTAGTAGCATGTTTTATTTCACTTTTCCTGGTCAACTAGAGATTTATCAATGTTATTCAACATTTCAAAGAACTCACTTTTGGTTTCAGTTATTTTCTCTATTTCATTGATTTCCATTCTTATTCTATTATATCCTTTCTTCTGCTTTTAGTTTTACTTGTATTTTTTCTTGCTTCTTAAGGTGGAAATAGGGTCAATGATTTATCCTTTTCTTCTTTTTTAATATGTAAATTTAAAGCTATAAATTATCTTTCAAAGACGGATTTAGCAGCATCCTATGAATTTTGGTAAATTGTGTTTTTACAATCATTCAATTTAAAATGTTTTCTAATTTCTTTTGTTACTTCTTTCTCCCAGGAATTATAAGTGAGTGTATTATTTCATTTCCAAATATTTGGAGATTTTCTAGTTATCTTATTTTTATTGGTTTTTAATTTAATACCATCTTAGTTAGAAACATACTCTGTAGAATTTCAATCATTTGAAACAGTAAATCTTATTTTATGACCAAAATTTTGTCTATTTCATTGAATGTTTCATGTGCATCAGAGAAAAATCTATTTTGTCTTTTTGTTGGATGCATTATTCCATACAATTAAATTAGATCAAGTTGGTTGAAAAAGTTTTTCAAATTTTTGTATCCTTACAGCTTTTTGTCTACTAGTCTATCTGTTGCTGAACCTCCCACTATGATTCTGGATTTCTTTATAATTTTCTTTAGTTCTATCAATTTTTACCTCATGTGTTTGGGAGACTTGCTCTGAGTGCATATAATGACTTTCTAGTTATACCTGGATGGATTCTTTTTTATTGATTTCTTTAGAGATTATAATATGATGTTTAATGTATCACAGTTTACATTCAAAAAATATTCTTTTTATTTATGAAAAGCTTAGAAACTTTATGGAAATATTTTTTCAATTACTACCCTCCCACCCTTTGTGTTCTTGTTGTCATATATTTTAGTTCTACATTTTTATAGAACCTATTTTCCTTTGTTTATTTTATACATTTCATATATATGAACATATATATGAAATATATATACACACATGAATAATTTTTAAAGGGCCTTTATACTTACTGACATTTCAGGATTTGGAGAGTTCTCATCCATTATCTCTTCAAATACTGCTTCTTCTCCATTCCCAGTTTTCTCTCCTTCTGAGACTCCAACTATATGCATGCTAGATGTACTTGCCTTGTGTCTTATCTTCACATATGTACTTTAAATTTTATTCTTTCCATACTTCAAGCTAAATATGCTTACTGACCCATTTTTAAGCTTATCAATTTCCTTTTGATCTGTTATACCATCTGGTAGGCTTGTAAATTCAATTATTGCATTTTTAATTCTAAAAATTCAATCTGACTATGTTTTCATTATCTATCTTTCGCTTGCTCCTGATTTTTGTAATGCCCACAATTTTTCATGAAAGCCTAGACATTGTCAATGAGAAATCTTCATGGTTCTGGATGATACTTTCCTCCAAAGATGATCCACATTTACTGCTTTCAAGGGCAGGCCATCTCAATCTAATAAGGGCACAGCTCACTTGAGGGTAAGTTTCCAGCTCTTGTAAAGCTTAGTTTAGTTGTGTTTTGCCCTGATTCCTAAGGTAAAGTCTTCCAGAGACTCCTAATTGAAACTTTAAGGTGTTTCTGAGGGGCCCTCCCTCTTAGTTGGTGAACTACAATGATTATCTCCCAAAACCATGAGACTACTGGAAACTATGCTCTGATTTTCAGCCACTTTTTACTTGGCTTCTTGATCCTTTAGCATTCTCTTTTTTTTTTTTCTTTTGGTGAGGAATATTGGCCCTGAGCTATCATATATTGCCAATCTTCTTCTTTTTGCTTGAGGAAGATTGTCTCTGAGCTAACATCTGTGCCAACTTTCCTCTAATTTTTGTATGTGGGATGCCACCACAGCATGGCTTGATGAGCAGTGTGTAGGTCTACACTCAGAATTCAAACCCATGAACCCCTGGCTGCCAAAGTGGAGTGTGCGAACTCAACCACTATGCCACCAGACTGGCCCCTTGAACTTCAATTTTTACTCCCCAATCCCATGATATTGCCCAAATCTACTGGCTTATTTACCTCTTGGAAGTTGCCCTGTGCCTGGCTTATCAGTATCTTTCCCAGTGCCCAAAATGGGCAAATTCCCCAAGGGGAAACAGAGCATACAGAAAGTTAGGTTCAATGAGTGTCCCCTACATCTGAGACCTTGTCCTCAGAAGTTCTATGATACCTTCAAATAGATTTATTTTCAGATTTTATCTAGCTTTTTGTTATTCTTAATGAGAGTATTGTTCTGCTATTAGCTATTCCATCATAGGCAAAAGTGAAAGTTTTCTAAGTTTACCCTCAGTTTACAGAATATCAAGGTAGAATTTTTATTCAATGAAAAATAAATGAACATCACCCAGAATAGCATGACTTATGGGGCTTGGATTCCTTCCAATTTGGGAAGGTGGTTATAATGTCACGTTAGCTAAAAATATGATATTGTTACTGGGGCTTTTTGGAATTCAAATATTGGTAGAAGCATGTGTGCTGATGCTAATAGTCAAAGGAATAGACTGTGACAAATTGACTTTTGGCAACATAGTACCATACCTACATCCTTCTGTATTCTTTCCTCTAGCTCAGGAACTGAAAGCCAAGAACTACATTGCCCCCAAATCCCCAACTAACTGGGTTTCAAGAAATAGTCTACCAATGAGAGTCTCTAACTGGGATTTGAAAGTTGGAAATGAAAAAAACTGCTCTTCCAGTAGCAACAAATAGACACATGGACTTCGGCAGATAAGAGATTTTGAAGCTGCCTCCAGGCATTTCCTAGTAAATCAACCACCTCAGTGTTGTAGGCAGCTGTGATCATTGCTGGTCTTGATCCCCGCATTCCTACAACTTCCTGACACTCTAAAAGCTAATTGTCAGCCTGAGAACTCACAGAGTCTTACCCAGATCTTTACTTCTTTATCCCTAAGGGTGTAAGTTCTGAACTAAATATCTTCCTGTGTTAAAAACCTAGAGTGTGAACTATTTCCCGATTGAACCAATGATCCAAAGGTCTTTAGCGACACGACGTCCTGATTGTGGCTACCAATGGTCCATAGAATACAACTTCTTACAGTTAAATAATTACAGGGACCCTTATAGAGGAAAAAACTTACATACCCAACCGTGCAGACTGAAATTGCTCTAATTTTAATATTCTTTAAGGATGTAAAATTATAAAAGTAGGAAGAAATTCTTAGAAGATATAGCTCTTGCTTTACTATGAAACCAGAGTGAGCTTGTAAATTAATTCTAACACAACTTCAAAACTAATACGAATCAAAGTATATTTATTTAACTTGAGAAATTAGATGATATTGTTTTCTTGAAACACAATCGCAACTTGGAAAGCTTATGTCACAGCAGCAATGGCACAAGTTCTTTGACTTAAGCTTGCTGTACCACATTGTTATAACGGTAAATTGGTTTCGTCAAAGTTTTCCTCTATTTGAGGCACCTGGAAACTGATTTATAGCTCATACTGTGACGTCATTGGGGTTTCTTTCAATGTGAACATATCTTTCCTTCAAAGCTACCTTTGCTCTTTTCTTATTAACTTCAGATAATTAAAGTAGTATTATTTTTTCCAACACCATATCATTTTTCATTATGGCAATTGAGAGTCTTAATTCATTAAATAATGTAAGAAATTAAAGTCTTATTCTATGAAAAAGGTCTTCAATTGGGAATTATTATTGTAAAGGAGAAATTTTGCATTTATTAAAACTATTCAAAATGAGTACCATGGCAGACAGGAGGCAATGATTGTCATTTTTATATTATGATTGCTATTCACCTAATGGCAACTAGATATGTTTTACAACAAATTAGAAGTTAAATGTGTGCACTCTGGGTGCTTACTTAGCAGCAGCACAGTTGTATATATAAACACAAATTAGATTTCTCAGGTTGAGAAGCAATATCTAGTTATAAGGTGGTTATCCAGACAATTCAAAATTTGCTCATTGGGGGCCAGCCCAGTGGCATAGTGGCTGGGTTTGCATGCTCTGCTTTTGTGGCCCTGGGTTCACAGGTTTGGATCCTGGGTGCAGACATACACACTGCTTATCAAGCCATGCCGCACCAGGCATCCCACATATAAAAGAGGAAAGTGGGCACAGATGTTAGCTCAGGGCTAATCTTCCTCACCCAAAAGAAAAGGTGCTTATATTAAGTTTTAAATTCTCATTAAATAAAACTACAGTATTTTAAATTTCTCTCAGAGAGCCCTTGGATCTTTGAGAACATGTCTGTGGTTGAACCCCCAATGGCCTACAGAAACCAGTTTAAGATATGCCGTCTTAAAGGAACTTAGCAACTTCAAGGAAAGTGCTTTAAAAGTATCATCCATTTAAATGATGAAAAAATGATACAGCATATATGCATATTTTGTTGGTTAGTTAAGTTATTATTCTCTTATTATGGTGAGAGACCATTGAATTTTTTTAAAAAATAGACTTTCTTATCTGAAATCTAAATTCCAATGAAAGAAATTTGGGACTATTTCTACTCTCTCCTTGATAGACATAGGAAACACTGTTATTCTCTCTAAGATGACAACGAAAGTCAAGATCTACACTTAAAAAGAAAAGAGAGGAGAGGAAAGTGGAAAAGAAGGGGTCGGGGGAAAAACATCCAAAGTAAGTCAAAAGAGAATGCATTGTCCCCCAGGGGCTTGCAATACAGAGACTACACGATGCTCATGAATAGTTTTTTAATGAGAGCAAGCATATAAAGTAAGTCTAAGCAATGCGTTATACACAAGTTAAAAGGAGAGAAACAGTCTCTCATTGGTGAGGTCAATGAAGGCTTCACAAGGAATGATGGCTTTCAACTGGACCTTGACAGGCGGCTACAGTTTGTGTGGCAAAAAAAGGATGGGAAGAACATTCTAAATTTTGAGAGCTTGTGGGGAGAGAGATGAAGGAGACCAAAGTCCCTAAAGCAGGAAGGCAGACGACAAGGATGCAAAGCATACTCTCCCTGATGATGACAATGAACGCAAGTGATTAATCATGTTTGTCTGACAACTGGTCTTGGAAACAATTTTTCATGCTTTGCTCACATTATTTTTTATAGTTTGTGAAAAAAAACCTACATCTATTTTATCTTCAACACTGGTGAAGAACATATTTTGTTTTTCTTAATGACTTGCTCAAAAGCAATTTCTCTTCAGTCTTAACATCATTCCGTACCCATCTGACCATATTTTTTCATGAGTATACAATCAGAAGCAAGAATTACAAAGTTACTACAATTGTCATATTTCAAGAAAGTATGTAAATTGAAAATTCCCTAAATTCAACCTGCTCATGGTCCAAGGAAATCATTTCAATGGTAATCCCCAAAGTCTAGGAGATTAGTCATTCCCAATGGTTTCACTATCCCTTCTCTGTGTCTTGAATAGTCTCTAGACTGAAGTCTTGAGGATGAGGAGATGTCACACACATAACCAGAACTTCGGCAGTTGTCCTTATATTAT
This sequence comes from Equus asinus, assembly GCF_041296235.1. NCBI lineage: Eukaryota > Metazoa > Chordata > Mammalia > Perissodactyla > Equidae > Equus > Equus asinus. The sequence goes on from NC_091812.1 coordinate 24,692,484, forward strand.
CAATTTTTAGGAGTTCTTCACAAAGCTGGACACACTACAAATATCTACTTCCATCTGTAACTTGCTTTCATTTTCTCTTTGGTGTCTTTAAATGAAGAGAAATTCTTTGCTTTTATAAATTAGAACTTATCAGCTTTTGTTTCATATTTTACATCTAAGAAAGCCTAACTTTGAACTGATAAAAGTATTTGCTGACATTTTCTTTTGAAAATTTGTTTTATTTTTCACATTAAACTAATTTTTGTGCATAATCCAAGGTGGGGATCTATATCTTCTTCTGCTACAATTTTTGTAACTGATTGTCCCAGCATCTTTTCCTGAATAGTCTATAATTACCCCTACAAGACCACTTCCTTCATTTATCAAATTTTCACATTATATCAGTCTATTTCTTGGCAATGTATACTGTTCCACGGGTCAATTTCTCTCGCTCTCTTATAGTAGTATGAAATCTTGATTATTACAGCTTTATAACAAGTCTTGTTATCTAATAATGCGACCCCACACACACACTTTATTTTTGTTGCAGGAGGGTCTTGGCATTTATTTCTGCTTTATAAATTTTAGAATCAGAGTTGTGCCAAGTTCTTCAAAAATATCCTATTGGTATTTTAAGTGGACTTTCATTGAATATATGGATTATTTAGAGAGAGCCATCGTCTTTGACATACTGAGTCTAAGTGATGAGTATGTGTCATCATTTATTTAGATCTTCTATAATGTTTTTCAGAGTATATTTATAATTTTCTCTATAAAAGTCATACATCTTTTATTCTTATATACCTCTTTTTAATTGCCAGTATTACAAATTTATTTTAAGGGTAAATTATTTGGTTAAGGCCATTGGTGGCCTGCTGTAATTTTTCCATTTTTTAATATAAAACGTGTCGTGTCTTTAAAGCCTGTCTAATGTAAATAGTATGTAGCAGGATTTTCATTTCATTTTGTACCCAATCTGACAATCTGTCTTCTAATTAGCAAATTTAGAACATTTAACTTCATTGTGGTTATTAATATAGTTAGACTCATTTCACCTCTTTTATTCTTGCTTTTTATGTGTCCTTTTCCTCTTAGAGTTCTTTTTCTTTTCTTTCTTTTGTTTTCTTTTTTTATTGGCCTCTTTGTCTTTCTTTTTCCTTTAATTGTTATTTTGTTTTATTTCATTCCCCCCAACACTGGTCAAAATTTAGATACACTATTGCCATTTCTTAGTCATAACTCTTTAACTCGTTACCACACATGCTTAAAAAAAAAGTTAATATTTTAATCCATCTCAAAAACAATATTAGAAATGTAATGCCTTTAACTCCATCTCTCCTGACTTGCATGTCATTGTCTGCATTGTTTTTATTTCTGTCATTTCTAATACTACTAATTAAATAACTCTTGATTACTCTCTACAGATATAATCCAAACATATTTAGCTACATTTTTGGTTTTTTTGCCTTCCTGTTCTTTTTACATTTCAGAATTTCCTTCTGATGGCATTTTTCCTTTTTTCTGAAGTACAAATTTTACAAAGTCCTTTAGTGGAAGTCTGTTATTGTCAATGTGCATAGTTTTTGGTTTTCTAAAATAAAGTCTTAATTTCACCTTTATTCTAAAAGATATTTTACCAGGGTACCCAATTTGGAGTCAATTATTTTTTCTCTTCTAATTTCCATTGTTGCTGTTAAGATGTGGCTGCCAAGTAATTTTTATTACTTAGTGGGTTATCTTCTCTTTGTCTTTGATATTTTACAGCTTTTCTACAATGCATCTAGCTCTAGATTTCATTTATACATGTGAATTCATGCATTTAATCGGTTCTGGAAAATACTCTTCAAATATCACCTCTCTTCCTTTCTCTCTTTCTGTGACTCTGATTAAATGTCCTTATGGTTCTATTCTCCATAAAAGATTAGCATCTTTTCCTAGTCTCTATCTCTTTGTCCCTCTGTACTGTATTCTGTGTGATTTCATCTGATCTACCTTCCAGTTCACTAATTTTTTCATTTGTGCTAATCTGTGGTTTAAATAAGCTCTTCAGAATTTTTTTCATTTTAGCAAATACATTTTTCATTTCTAAAAATATATTTCTTTTAACATCTGCTAACTTTATTTCTAGTCTCTTATTTCTTGTTTAAATTTGTGTTTACTTCTTTTATTGTTAACATCTAATCAGGGATATTTTAATACTCTGTATCTTAAATATTTAATATTAAAAGTCTTTGAGGAACTATTTCTGCAGTTTTTCACTTTTGTGGGTTTTTTTGGTATATATTTGATGATCTTTGGTTGCGAGTTTGTATTTGCCTGGTTGACGTTAATCTTTGGTTTTATCTTTGTTTCTGCTAAGAACCAGGCAGGGATCACTTCCCACCTTGGACTACTTCATACTTTCAGAGTTTCTATTTTATACAGGCAACGATGGGTCAGATTTACTACTTTACCATTAGCCTGAGTCTTAATTCACCTGATCTAATATTGATGTTAGTATTTGCTTTTAAGGAAATCCGCCCTTTACTTGTTTGCTCCTCACTGCTCTGGTTTCAGCGCACAGATTTTTGCCTCTGTTTATTTAGAAGTGCTTAGAGATCTCCCTTATTTCTTGGAAGTCCAGCACTAAATCCAAAAGTATATTTTATGAGAATCCAGTCAACTTCTAGCAGGAAAGCCCTTGAGGTACTTGCTTCACCATTCTTGAATTTGAAGCCTGGAGACCCTCTGCCTCTTCAGACCAGGAATATCCCCACCAATGTGCTGCTCGGGCCACACTTACAGAGCCTCTGACTCCGAAGCTCCTAGAGCACCTTATTTCAGTGTTCTCACACCCAAAACTCTTGACCATCCTTCTCATTACCTCCAGCATTAGTCCTCTCCCATTTTCTGGTCATGTAAGACATCTTCCAACAGAATGATTAAGGCCTCTATTGAACAGTCCCATCTGTTCCACCCAGAACCCTCTGGAAAGAAAACCAACCCCAGTAGAATGGCTTCAGCCTCCAGCTCTTTACACACAGTTCTTTAATTTCTACCCACAAATCTCTTTTTCTAGTAAAGTGTTTAGGCAGTCTAGAAGGAAATAATACAGAGTATATTCACTCACAGCCTGACTCTATACCTAAATCATTGCTCTCTATTGTCTTACTTCTGAGTCAGCCCTAGTTCACCCAAGTCCTTCTACACACTCAGAGAATGTCTCCCACTGTCATTCTCTGAAATCTGACTTGTATCATGACCTTTCCAATCCACTAGTTTGTCTAAATACCAATAATGATAGTGTCCAAGTTCTTTTCCTTGAACATCCTGGACTCCAATAAAATCAGTGAGTGTGGCTCTTTAATTGGCAGTTGAGGGTACTTTTGTCCAATCACATGGAGGAACTCTAGCAGGGTGATGGCCATCCATAAATAGATAAGTCTAAGCTTCGATTCCAGTCCAGCTGAAACTCTGTCATGCACATAATTTTACCAGGGCCAAAAATTCCTTCCTGGTAGTGATTAAGTTCATAGGGGGCACAACTGAATCTTTCAGAATGCTGGGATGCCTGCAATTTTGTGAACTGAGTCAGGTATTAAAAAAATACTTTATTACACTTACTCCCAAGAGTGGCATTGAAACTGGGCAACATAAGTGCCATATCATTTGAGTATTTTTTAAGCTACATTGATTATTGGAGGATATAGCAACATAAGTTTAATAATGAATGGTACAGGTGTAGATTCTTTATCCAATAGCATATTTACTTATCCCTCTTGAGACAGCTGTAGATATCACAGCAAAAGAAGATTTATGTGAAAAATGAAATACTTCAGAATCAAAGAAATTGTGTAAAACAAATTTCTAAAATGAACAAATTAACCCTTGAAATTTTACTTAACACGTGTTTCTGTATATTTTTATAGTGAACAAAAATCTAACACATTAATGTTCTTTTCTCTTTAATAGTAAAATTGGATATGCAAAAATTCAATTTATTGTACTTTTAAAAATTCATAAGCATTATTTAAATCTTTACAAGTTTCCTGTATTTTGCAAAACCAGCATTTCTGTTAAAAAGGCATTATGTACTAACTTGAGACTTTTACTGTAACTTCTTACTGGTTAAAAGCTTTTTAGAAGTGAATATAGCCTACAAATTTGCTAACTTTGTAAACAGGAATTTAAAAGGTTTCATTGTGATTATATTTCAATCTAAACATCTCCGTTGTCAGCTATGAAAACACAAAATGCAATGTAAATCTCATAAAACCTATGATAAAATTTTTTCCCTACTCATTAAATTGATTTACTAATATTCTCTTAGAAGAGTGTTTTCCTTGGTGTACTAAAACTCTTGATGTTAAATTTTTTTAAATTCCGAATGAATTTTAAAATGTTCTTATGCCCCAATCAGTCAATAAATAGGTGTAACATCGGACAATTGTAGAGCCCAGGTTTTTAGAACAGTCCTAAATTCATGTAATTTTAATCCTTTTAATAAGGAAAATTCATCAAGTGTGATTTAAGTTTTATATCTTTGTAAGACTTCTTATATAGATAAATTCACAAAGCATAAAATGATCCTTTAGTGGAACACGTTCTTTGGCTTACTAATTATGATCACCTTCTAAACAGGCCAATTAGAGTCACTTATCACTCAACAGTTATTCATCAGTATTTCCCAGAAAATGCTTTGGTTGTATTCATGTAAAGCTTGACTTTTAATAAAAATTCAAGGACATTTCTAAATTGAGCTTGGATATCTCAGTTCAAACCACAGTTTTGGTCCTCCATCTAATCGCATGTAGTTCTGGTACACGGCCCCACATAAGCTCCAATCTGGTCTTCTATTGCCTCAGCTATTTGTTTCATATTAGCTTCAAATCTTGTTTAACTGATGCTCAAAACACGGTTCGCCATTCCTGTCTTTCCCAATTTCAGCATAAACCTTAAAGGTTGAAACACTGCATGTGGTTTTACATTTCATGTCCACTTTACAGTCACTCATTTGATAAGCTATTAAGCTTAGAGTAAAGAGTCAAGAATTATGCAAAGCACAGGACAAACGCACATAAATCTCTCTTTTTCCTTCATGAAAACGCATATGCATGTACATACACACACAGACACACACCCAAATTATCATCTTATAGAACGTCAAATAATGACTTTATTTTAATTACCTTTCCTTAAACTAACTCTGTCAAATGCAGGATGCTCACGTAGGCAGGTAGTGAAAACACCAAAGGACCATTCCTTGCTCTCTGCAGAAACTCTGACAAGGGGATAGCCCATAACACCAGGTCAATGTCTCCCAAAGTATGTTCCACACAACTGCTGTTAACAAGTGTTAAGTGGTCAAATAATTTGAGAAACACCAATCAAAGTTATTTTTTTCTTAATTGCAGGAATTCTCAGAGCCTTTAATATGCTAGTGTGGGGACAGGCCCGGTGGTGCAGCGATTAAGTGTGCACGTTCTGATTTGGCAGCCCAGGGTTCACCTGTTCAGATCCCTGTTGTAGACATGGCACCGCTTGGCAAGCCATGCTGCACTAGGCATCCCACATATAAAGTAGAGGAAGATGGGAGCAGATGTTAGCTCAGGGCCAGTCTTGCTCAGCAAAAAGAGGAGGATTGGCAGCAGATGTTAGCTCAGGGCTAATCTTCCTCAAAACACACAAAGAAAAAACAAAATATGCTAGTGTGTATATTGTGATTCTGCAGAAGTGCTTTGAAGATATGTGTCCCAGTTTTGTTTTACTTTAACCCAGAGCATCTTGAGAGTTTGAGCAAAACTAACTTTGGGAAAGGATGAATTGAATGGACTTTCTAGGATTGTTGAAGGAATTAGAGAAGATAATGCATGTAAGTGCCTGTCACCGTGTCCGGCCCATATTGAGTGCTCAATAGATAGCTTTATGATCAGAACTTTGGGTAATATTATGAAAAGCTGTACCACTTCACATTCACACCAGCAATGTAGAAGGGTCTCAATTATCCTATTTGTAATTTTCCTTTTTTTAATTTTATTATAGCAATCCTAATGGGTATGAAGTAGCATCTCATTGTGGCTTTAATTTACATTTCCGTAACTAATGATGCTGAACATCTTTTCACAGGCTTATTGACCATTTATGTGTCTTCCTTAGAGAAATATCTATTTGTATCCTTTGCCCATTTTTAAACCGGGTTTTATCTTTTTACTGTTGAGTTGTAAGAGTTCTTTAAACGTTCTGACTACTAGTCCCTTATCAGATAAATGCTTTGCAACTATTTTCTCCCATTTTATGAGTTGTCTTTTTCGCTCTCTTGAAGTGCCCTTTGATGCACAAAAAACTTTCATTTTCTTAAAATCCAATTGATCTATTTTTTCTTTGGTCGCTGGCTTGCTTGCTTTTTAGAATCATCTGATTTTATAGTTTTTCTTCTCACACTATCCAGTTGCTTCTAAATGAGATCACTTATGCAAAATCCATGCCACAGCATCTGACACATCATAGAATTTCAATAAATTTTAGTTCCTTCTTTCTGTACTCAGGAAGCCAGGGAGAGAAGGCTCTTGGATGGGACCAATGGCTAGAGACTCACATAAATTGAGAGAAATGTGTAAAAGCTAAAGTGAGGACAGAGGAAAGGGGATGGTAGAATCAACTAAATGCGACAGCCGATTAGTCAGAGGGTAAACGGACATTCGAAGTTGTTGGCAAGTTTTCTTGACCAGACGCCTGGCAGAATGGGGTAGTTATTCAGAGAAGTCATCTTGAGATACAGGTTGGGACAGTCAGAGGAAGATATATAGAAGTCAATTAGAAATAGAAAGCTCATGCAAAGGAATAAAGAGATTTAGTTATAAATTTGAATTCAAACATAAATTTCAAAGGTTATAAGCTGGAAAGTACTGTGATATTTTAAAATTGTGAATAAAGTCGCGTTTCCTTGCTTCAAAATTGTCACTGTTTTCCTACTGCGCTTAGAACACAACCAGGCATGTCACCTTGGTTCTGCCAATCAGATAATCCCATGGAAAATTTGGAAGTGAGCAGGCGTCAAATGGGAAGATCATCTGGCACTCACGGGGGCAGAGTGTGGGCAGGTTTTCCCGGGGGAGCTGCAGGGAGCTTCTGGCATCCAGGCTCTTGTACACTCAGTGTCATATGGAGGCGGTGGCAGTGGCAGTGTTTCACCAGAGTGATATGGAGGTGTGCTTGGGCGTTTCTTTCTGGCTGCAATGTCTCTGGCTGTGTTGCTCCTGGCAGTCTCCCCTGGATTCTATAAGCTACCCAAAATGCCTTTCTGGGAATATTTATCATTTCCTTATGCTTAAATAACAAGAATGGATTCTGTCACTTGCAACTAACTATCTTGACCAATATTAAACCTCTTCTAACATATGTTGTGATGTAATTTTATTCTGGTTATATATCTCTCTCTGCCATTAGACTTGAGAGCAGTGGTTCTCAACTGGGAATGATTTTGCTCCATCCCCAGGGGACATTTGACAGCATCTACAGACACTTTGGGTTGTTACAATTCAGGTGGAGAGATTGCTACTGACATCCACTGGAAAGGGGTCAGGGATGCTGCTGGACATCCTACAATGTACAGGACAGTCCCCCACAACAATGGATTATCTAACCCAAAATGTCAATAGTGTCCAGGTAGAGAAGCTCTGATCTAGAGTACGTGAGGACTGAAATCATGACTTGTTCATCATTGTATCTCCAGAACAGTGACTGGCACCGGAGGGCATCTGATAAATTCTTCATGAAAGAATAGAAGAGGATCAAAGGCGGTACTTCATCGGAAATCATCATCCAAGAAGAAGCTGGAAAGAGCATGCACTTCTTCTTCAAGTGATTTCTATGTCATTCACAAGATTCTTTCCTATCCAATCCATGAAATGTCAGTGTCTGTGAGGATTTTGTTTTTGACCCTTTGCTATTCTTTTATTCTCTTATTTCCTCTTTTGCTATTCCCTTTGGCGTCTTCTCCTGTTCACAGGCTCCCTAAATAATCTTTTCCATTTGCATAACTCACTACTAAATATATATTAAAAGATCGCAAAGTTTTATTTTCAGCTCAGAATTCTCCCCAGGACTCCAGAATAGCTTATCAACATGTGGGTGTCCTCAGACACCTTCCCTACCAAACCCATTACACACACCGTGTGTAGTAAGGAAGCAGAGGGCACACAAATTGTATCTCCTTCCTGAGTTCCTATTTCAGCAAACTAATGATGAAAACTCTGTTGCCGAGACCAGACAGCTGATCTTCTCTCTGTCTCTCAACTCTGTATTCAGTCCTTACCATGTGTTCTAAAGTCCACTCAGTAAATATTCTAAATAGATGGTCAATTTATTTACACCATGCTCTCCAACTTAACCCTTAGAAACACATTTCTGACCTGGATCCTCTCTAGTCTCTCTTAGCCGTCCTTCTTTTCTCCAGTTTTGCCTCTTCCAGTCCCTTTATATAGTCACCTCCTTGATCTTTCTACAACATTTATCTTGTCCCTATCTCACTCTGTCTTAAAATCCTAAGACTTATCTATCTGGATAAAATTCAAACTTTCTAGCTCCAAGATGCAAGAGAACTTATGATTTTGCCTCTGCCTAGTTTTCAATCCACCTTTGTAACCTTTTCCTTCTTCGCTCTGAGTTTCTTCCAATTCCTCTTTGCACATGCTGCTCCCCCTGTCTGAAATGCCCTTCCCCTTACATTCACCCAGCTGTTGGAGAAGGGTAGACGTTTCTCCTCACTATTTGTGATGATCAGTTTTATGTGTCAAATTGGCTAGACTGTCATACCTAGTTATTCAAACAGTAAGCCAGGTGTTGCTGTGAAGATATTTTGTATATGTGATTAACATCTATCATCAGTTAACTCTAAGTAAAGGAGATTATCCTGGATAACCTGGGTGGGCCTGATCCAAGCATTTGGAAGGCCTCAAGAGCAGAACTGAGATTTTCCTGAGCAAGAAAAAAATCCCCCGATGGACTGCAGCATCAGCTTGTGCCCCAGAGTTTCCAGCATGCTCTTCCTGATGGCTCACGCTATGGATTTTAGACTTGCCTAGCCAATCCCCACAGTCACGTAAGCCAATTCCTTGCAACAAATATCATTTTATACACAAACACACACGTCTCCTACTGGTTCAGTCTCCCTGTTGGAACTGTGACTGACACACTACTCATGCCTCTCTATCTGGCATTCTGTGCAAAGGACGAAGTATTATAGTAAACACAGTGCTCTCCTGTTTCCCCTCTCATTTACTTTTCCCGGTGGGAGAAGTAGTGGCCAATCGACATAGTCAGAACCTGGTATTCACTGGCTCATGTTTTACTAAGTTACAGTTACTCTGTCTTATAATTTGAAAAATGATAGGCATCCTCTTTCAAATCCCATGCCCAGCATGCACACCTGGATGGCACCCACAGCCTGCCTTTTATAGTAGGCTTCTAGTCCTTGCCCATGGAGCTATTTGGATCAGAGGACCAAACATTCATTTGACCATGTTTAGTAGTGGCCAGGAATGCCATGTACTATAGTCTGAATGTCTGTGTCCTCCCAAAATTCATGTGTTGAAATCCTAACCCCCAAGGTGTTAGTATTAGGAGGCGGGGCCTTTGGAAGGTGCTGAGGTCATGGGGGCAGAGCCCTCATGAATAGGATTAGTGCCCTTATAAAAAGACCCCAGAGAGCTAGCTCATCCTTTCTACCATGTGAGGTTGCAGTGAAAAGATGGCCATCAGTGAGGAAGCAGGCCCACACCAGACACTAAATCTGCCAGCACTTTGATCTTGGACTTCCAGCCTCCAGAACCATGAGAAATAAATATTTGTCATTTATAAGCCACTAAGTCGATGATAATTCATTACAGCAACCCCAATGGACTAAGACACTGTGCCTCCACACAGGAACTAGCCCATCAACTTCCTTTTTCACTTCTCACATGCTCAGAAGAAGCACTTACTTCTTTCTTGTTCCATTTCTTATGGTGACTGAGATGCAGGCCACACCCTTCTCTCTCTGAGCCAATTCCTCTGCCTCTTACAGGTGGATGGCTAAGACAGATCTGGGATGTCAAGGCCAAGGAGTTTGGTGTTGGTAATTCCAGGTCCCAGCAATCAAGAACCATCTTCATCTGGGCCAGGTATCCTCAGGTGAGCAGCCACAGGAGGAATTACCACTAAAAGGGACTCACCGTTGATTCGGAACCTCAAAATGAATACGCAGGGATCTTGTTGAGAGCAGAGACAGAGAGTTTGCATATGGCAGCAGTAAAGTCTTCTCTGGATCACCTCACTTCTCGAGGAGTTCAGGGTCTCACAGAGCCTTGGACAGACCCAAGGCCCTAGAAAGAGCAGGGTGCTTAATGCATCTAAGGAAGATCACCTGCAAAAGGCCCGGGGAGATGTGCAGAGATTTCAATGCCTGAGATTTTGGAGAGCTGGGCATATGAGACACAAAGGATATTTGCTTGGTTTTTCCCATTTGTCCACAGCTGTGTTCTCAACGTACCAGGAAATGGGTGGTTAACAAGGAATTTTGTGCTGCCTCTTGAGTAAATTTATTCAAAGCCCGTGGAATGAAGAAAAAAACTGAGAAAAGGAAATGCTTCTGGGGTCATTATTTCTCAGGGACCAATGAGGCACAGGTTTGGAGGATTTCAGTAGCCACAAAGAGCTTAAGAACTCCATGGACTACAAGTTTTGGGGGACAAGCATGCAGCAAACAGAGGTCTTTGCTTCCCCTGAGGATTCTGAAGGGGAAAGTTCCAATGGCAGCAGCTCAGGCAAAGAAGCTTTGGCCTTATGTAAGGCTCAGGGAGGAGCATATGGCAGAATGTGGAAGCTCACGATGGAAAATTTTCCCAACTGAGTTTAAGTGAACATGTTGTATACTCCAGACAGCTGGCATAGAGTAACTGGCATCCCGGCAAATCTAAAGACAAGATGATTTTTTCCTTCGTACTTTCTTTTCTCTGTGCTACTTCCTCCACCAGCTCTCAGCTTTGATCCATTGCTGGCTCAAGTCAGAGGGGAACATTGCTTCTATTTGTGCAATGCTGTCACTGGGGGTCTCATATTAAGGTTGTTTGTAAGGGTCCAATGCTCTGATCAACCATCTTAGGAGTCAGTTGACTTTTTGACCTTTTGGGGACATGAGACACATTCAAGTTCCGAGGTTGAATGAATCCAGTCTTAAGAGGGCACAACCACTGTGGCACGCCCGGGAAGATGGCACAGCCTGCAGAAGCCAGGTGAGACTCTCCAACTCTGAGCAGAATGGGAAGTGGAGGAGGAAGGTATTTTAGAATTAAGTGTCTTGTTTACAAAGGAAAGGGGATTTCCATTTTGATTTCACTTTTGGACTCTAATTTCTTCTGGGATTTTAATAGTGAGAGAAGTGATCCGTTGTTCACATTTGGGGAATCAATATTATTTGCATCCATTGCATAATTTCTGGTGAGTTATTTTGGCTAATGTGCTTTGGTATAGTTTGAGATAAGAGTTCAGCCTAAAAGTTAACTTGGCCTTTGAAACAACTCACTGTCCTTTTATGAACCTTCTATATACTCTAAGGATAAGAGCTGAACTACACAGCTCACTTGGGCCAGGAAACGACACTTGGAGTCTTATTGGGTGTTGGGAGTGGCCCACGAGGAGCAGGGCTGCCCTGACAAGCTGCTGGCCCATTCTCTCAGGGGACAGCCTCATCCTTGGCTGTTCTAGTCCGAAGGTTTGGGAGAGAGGAGAAAGCTGAGGAGAATTCAGAAATATCTTGCCACGTCTCCCTTTGTTTGTGCCTCAAGCACAGAGGAGGGATCTGCTCTGTCCCATGAAGTGAGAAAGTGCTGGCAAAGAAGATTCTGTTGCTTTTTCTACTCACCCCTTTATCCACTCACGCATCAGGGAGGGAGGGAAATTCCTAGTGTGACGGGGAGAACTTGAGATACTCATGTAGCCTCAATGCACTGGTGGCTGAGTTACTGGGCTCACACTCCCTCTCCCAGTGTCTGAGCCCAGCAGTAGGGTACCAAAGTAAGTGGTGGGAAATGGTAGGAGATGCTCATGCTTGCTGTGGGAAATATTTTATCACTGACATTGTCTAGAATTGTCAGCGCACGATGATAGCAAAAAGCAGAGACTTGTGGTCGGTGTTATTATTGTCTTTAAATTCTTTACAGACAACGCACCACTGACCATATGGCTCACCCTCACCACCCTGCCTTGGTCCACCACTGGGGAGGGGTCCCCTAGGCTTCCCTCACTTACACCAAACCATGCCCCAACTCCGTTCACCTCTCCCTGTCTCCATCTCTACAATCTAGCCGACACCAACATCTGTTCTCTCTTCTGGACTTCCATGAAGGCCTCCTCATGTCCTTCCCACGTCTTAATTACCCATTCCATTCCATTCTCCTCAAACCAATCATAGAGAGATTTTAAAATATCACCTCCACATATCTTCCCATCACACTTAGAGCAAAAGCTGGCCTCTTTGCCTGGGCCCTCAAAGCTCTCGTCATTCTGGCCCCTGCCTACGTCTCAAAACTTGATGTCCTCCCTCTCGTCTCCTCGTCACTAAGCTTCAGCCACACTGGTTGTCCTTGCCTGCTTGGACTGCCATAACAAAATACCACAGACTGGTGGCTTAAACAGGAGACATTTATTTTCTCACAGTTCTGGAGGCTGGAAGCCCAAGATCAGTGGTGGCAGGTTCGGTTTCTCCTGAGGCCTCTCTCTTTGGCTTGCAGACAGCTGCCTTCTCTCTGTGTCCTCCTATGGCCCTCCTTCTGTGCATGCATATGCCTGGAGTCTCTTTCTCCTCTTATAAGGACACCAGTCATATTGGATTCAAGTCCCATCATATGACTTCACTAACCCTAATAACCTCTTTAAAGGCCCTGTCTCCAAATACAGTCACATGGGATCTTAGGCCTTCAATATATGAATTTTAGGAAAACACAATTCCCTCCATAACACAGGTCCTCCAGCCTGTTCCAGGACCTTTGCCCATGCTGTGCTCTCTGCTTGGAGGGCCCTTTCCATGGCCAGCTCTTTCTTGTCATTCAGCGTGCAGCTTACATGTCATCTCTTCAGGGACTCTCTAGCATCCTACCTAAATAGACCCCAGTCACTCGCCAGCACTTTACTTGTTTTTCCACCACAGTGCTTGTCACCTCCTGCTATACATCATATATCTGATTCTGTGTTTGCTTGCTGCCACCTTCCCCCAGTACAGTGAAAATTCTGTGACAGCAGAGGCCTCATCTATCATGTCCACTGGTAGTCACCACCATGACCCCACTGTGTTCCCATTTGGAAATAGTGGATGCCTAATAAACATTTATTAATTGAATGAAACAAAATGCCTTCAGAGCTAAACTAGTGAATCAATCCATAACGAGGCAAAGCAGACAGATTTCCAAACTGAAAAATAAACTATAATGAGTGACTAAAGGCCTTCCTCTAATCAAGTGAGCAGAGTGTAGCTTGAGGCCAAGTGGCAGGGCACCAGGGAGGGAAAACCCTGGCTAAGCTATTGCTAAAGTACCTTCCACAACAGTGACGATCGCTCACACCACCGTCAACAGCGTGGCCCATGCTGCATCCCCATTCTCTCATCCTTGACATGGGGAAATCAAACTTCTAAATGTTTATCAGTTCTATAGGGATTTCTGTAATTATGAGTGAGACTAAGTATCTTTTCATTTGCTTATTAACCAATGGACTTTCTCTTCCTGTCATATACCTTTCCCTTTACTGAGTTTTGTGTTTTCTTATTCCTCTTTTACTTATTGATTCATAAGAATGCTTTGAACCAAAGGTAGAATGCCTTCTTCATCAAGCTAAGAAAATACACATGGGGGCCGGCCCGGTGGTGTGGCAGTTAAGTTCGCATGCTCTGCTTTGGCAGCGTGGGGTTCACCTATTCGGATGCCAGGCATGGACCTATGCACTGCTTATCAAGCCATGCTGTGGCAGGCGTCCCACGTATAAAATAAAGGAAGATGGTCACAGATGTTAGTTCAGGGCCAATCTTCCTCAGCAAAAAGAGGAGAACTGGCAGCGGATATTAGCTCAGGGCTAATCTTCCTCAAAAAAAAAAATGCATGTAGTCTTTGACCCAGAATTACACTTCTAGAAATTTAGCTCCTAGACAGACTTGTGCTAGTGTACAAAAACATTTGCACAAGGATATTCACTGCCGTCTTGTGGTAATAGCCTAAATGAAAGCCATTTCAATGTTCATCGGGATGGGTTATATAAACTATGACTTACCTATACATAGAACATTCACCAGCTGAAAAAAAGATTATGGTAAATCTTCATGTCCAAAATACAATCAATTAAAAATGAAATTATAGCATCATATTTATAGTTTGATTATATTTGTGTTTTTTAAAGTGATACGTTCTAAACATAGAAAAAATCTGGAAACGACACTGTGACCAGTGTTTGGTAGAAATAGTACTAGAAGGGGAGGGGGTGACAAAGGGACTGACTTTCCACTTAAGTCCTCCTTAAAGGTTCGAAGGGTTTTTGTTTGGGTTTCATGGTTGTTTTCGTTTTGCTTTGTTTCTTAGTACGGGTCTTGGAGAAGCGGATCTTTTTCTCTCGTCCCTCCAGCTCTCTGCATGTTCTCAAAGTTGCCAGCAGCTCTCCAGAGTTTCCTCCATTACCCATTTCCTTGAAAATGCCTAATTCTTCTTTAAATTCTTCTAGAAGCGATCTTGACTCATTAAGAGGTATTATTTTTGCATCAGTCCCCTCCCTGGCCACACATTAAGCCTAGAGGTGAAGGGAGAGTGCATTTTCTAATGGGGCTTGTCACTCTACATACAGTATTATGCCGCTAAAGGCACATTATAAGAATTCTAACTGCATCTGAGCATTTTCACACAAAGCAATGGCTAACAGTGTGAAAACTGAGCATGTACAGCCCGGAGACCTTGGGATTCTTGCCAGACTTGGAGAGGTTTCCACTGGAGTGAGCTGTTCTGAAAGTATTTGGCATCCAACACAACTGCTTTTTTGGTAGTCCTCATGTCTGCATTCCAGGTGCGCATCCCCAGCAAAGTAGGCATTAGCGCATCCTAGGCACACTCCTCACACCCAGGACCTGTGCTCAAGCTACCAAACCATGCTGGGTCCTAACAGCATCTCTGCACCAGCAAACAAACCAAATGACTCCTCATATGTGAACCTGCCGGGACAGATGAATGGGGCACCCACAAGGAATGAAGTGATCTCCCGTGCTAGAAATTGTACCAGTGAATACACTTGAGGCGCAATCATTGATTCTAGCAAAACTGAGAGGATGATTGGATACAAATTCAGATATTTTTTTCTATCTCCTGTTTTCGTTTTTACTTCCAAGGCTTAAAGAAGACAAGAATAGATAAGCAGAACTTTTATCACCACCCTGCAACTTTTGAGTTGGGCATGGTTTGGGGTGTTGAAATTAAATTAGCCTTGACTCATCTACTCTTCAACTCATTTCCAACACCATTTTCCAACAGACACTTCCAAATCTACCCTGATTGGATAACCATTCACACATCCAATTGAAGATCACCCTGCCCTGGTCCCCACAGCTCTCCTGAATTTCCAGATTCCAAGGATAAGACTGCCCATCCCTGGCCTCACACCACCATTGGCAGGAGTAAAGAATGTTCTTGGGAAGACCCTCGCATGTCACAGCCCTACAACACCCCCAGCCTTGTCCTCAGTATCTACTCTGAGGACATCTAGGCAAATCTCATTTTACCCTGTTCTCTGATGTATGTCAGGCTCCACAAAAAGCCCAAGACTTCTAATCATCTCTCATCTTCCTGGACTCTTCTCCTCTACTGTCTCTATATTTTCCCTTTTCTCATCCACTCTATAACCCATCCCCAAATCCACAAGGCCTTCTAGAATTTGTGCTCCATCATCAGCTTCTCCTGAGTTCTTCTCAGAACTTTCCTTTCACTTCTTGCTCTAAATGAGCTGACTCTCCCTTCAGGAAGCTACCTGCTTTTCCCCCAGCCCTCTGAAGTGATGGCTGTTGTGTCTTGCAAGATTATTGCAATGCCAGGCCTGGGGGGGGGGGGGGGGGGGGGCGGGGGGGGCGGGGAGGTGTCCTTATTGTTTCATATTGCCTCCTTCCCACCACAAGAACAACAGCCAAGAGAATAAATCTTCATCTTTGAATGTCATGTCATTAGTCTTTGTCAGTCACTGTTTCAATGTGTTATAGGTGACTGCAAGTCATTCCCAAGTCATTCTCCTAATTCCTTGAAGATTTTAGCTCCTGGCTCACTGCCACTTCTCCAACACATTTGGCGACTTCAATACCCATATATCTGATCTTTCCAATATCCTAGACTCTCAGTTTCTTGATGTCCTCTCCTCCAACTCTCACATCCTCTACCCTGCCCTCAACCACTCACTCCAAAAGTCATACCCTAGACTTGTCATTACCAGCAAATGCAACCCCTCCATAATTATAATTTCAAGTATTGGGTTTTTTTTAGCTCATTCTTGCTAATACCCCAACTCTAAGAAACTTTGGACCCACTAGGAGCTGTTAACCATTGATTACGTATTTTTATGGTCCCTCGGTTCCCCACCTTACCCAGCTTGTGATGGTCCATCATTATAGTATGCCTTTGCACATACTCTTAACAATCTTGATTCATTGTTCTTACCTGGGACAACCCCAGGCCAGGTTAAATCTAACCAGCTTACTCTGTGCACCCACAGAGACAGTCACGGCCGGAGAAAGCCACACAGCTTGCTGACTGATCTCATTTTAAATTCCTGACCACTGTCCTCAAGGAGGTCCTTTGTTCTGCCCACCAATCAGACAATATTCCCACAATCCAATCACTCTCTGGTTACCCTGAACTAGTGGTTCTTGAGTTTGAGACTACCACAGAATCACCTGGAGGATATGTAAAAACTCAGATTGCTGGGCCCCACCCCAAAGTTTCTGAATCAGCCAGTGTGGGGTGGCACTTGAGAAACTACCCCTGACAGGTGATGCTGATGCTGCTGGCTGGACCACACTTTGAAGACCACTGCCCTAGATGACTGTTTCCTGACTTTCTTTCTCTCAAACCTCCAACACATATTTCCCATCTTTACTCTCAGTCACTAACTTTACCTACACATACACACACACAAAATCAGGAGAACTTCCGAAGCTCCTGACACCAAATCTCCTTTGTTACCTGGTGTGGTGCCCATGTGCCCTTCCTTCCTTCCTGCTATGATGGGTGAACTATTTAGGCTTCTCTATAGCCAAGCCCCCACATGTATACTAGACTCCATCTCTGATCTCTTATTTGAACCTAACTCCTGAAACTTCACCTCTCCCAACCTTTTCCCTACTTCATGAATTTCTCCCTTTCTATTGGGTTATGCCCATCAGCATCAAGCATGTTGAAGAGATCTTCTTTCATAACCCCACCTTTCCTTCTCTGTCACCACTTACAGCAACATTCCATGAAAATCTAGTCTCCTCAGTTTTCTTCAGGCTCACCAGGCACACTCCTACCTCATGGCCTTTGACTTGCCATTATCTCTACCTGGAAGATTCTACAAGGCTGATTTGATCATCTCCTTCAAGGACTTGGTCAAATGTCATCTTCTCAATGACACCTTCCCTGACCTCCACCCCTCTGTCCCTCACAGACCAGCAGTCCCCACCCCTCTTCTCTCATTTATTGTTCAGGATCTGAAATTCAATCTCAGTTGGGTTCAGGCAATAACTGACATTAGGCAAAACTAGCAAGATCTTTCAGACAGAGCCACTGAAAACTCTCTTTGAACACATCTAAATTGTTAAGGCCTTCCTAAACAAAATATGTTTCTGATATTCCTTCCTCCTTTTTGTTTCCACGCTTCATGATGAGTTTTAAGACCAATTGGCCTGAATGATATTTAAATGCCATTGGATCTTGGGAACTGGCAGACTTCTCCCGTGGCCTATCAAATGTGTTTTAATTCTTAATGCCCACGTGGCTATGTTTAATTTAAAACCCAGGTCTATGAGAGCTACCTCATCTTCCTTTCTGTCCACTCACTCATCCCTATATGAAATCCTACCTGGACAAGACAGGCAGAAAAAACAAACGAATCTAATGTTCTCTCCTAAAGGAATCCCACGTCAGTGGTGTTAGAGGAATTCCCATGTCATTCAAGAGGTGCTCAAGTGCTCTTAAGAAATCCAGCATTGGCTGTGAGCAAGCTCCCTGGCATGTCACATCTCCTGCACCACCGTGAACCAGACGGGAATGAATCCAGCTGAATCCAGCAGAAGGCGTAGGCTGCATGGTACCTGGGCAAGAACATCATCAGTCAAAGTGACATGACTGATGGATTAACCTTAAGACTGAAGGACACACAATTTCTCCTCTCTGTGCAGTGCCCAGATAAAGAAGAGGTCATATAAAACCCCAGTAATTAAAGAATGAAAGAATCACAATTAAAATACTTGTGGAATTTCCCTGTAATTAGGGCTTGACTACTTTGGCTTATGAGGATAGTTGCTCAATAGTAAGAAAAATGAATTTCCCTTTTAAAGGATTAAAAAGTAGGTGGATTTTAAATACCCTGGCTTCTCTACGTGAGAGATGTAAAAAATAACAAATAGAGAAAGAAGGACTCGCTGAGGCTTTAAGAGCTGTGTGTGCCCCCAGGCAGAAAGATCAAGCTTGGGTCAATCATTACATAGTCCATCATTCATGTGTCATGTCATTGAAGGTGTCGAGGAGAGAAAAAGAAATGCGTCTCTTCCTTCATGCTGGCTGAGGTGACAGAAATCAGTGTTCAGAACAGAAACGATGAGCCCTTCAGATCAGAAGAATGCAGGTCTAGAGCATTTTGCCCTTTCGTTCTCTTATCTAAAACAAACTAAAAACACAAATTTTAAAACGGAGAAAAAAGTGCCAAGGCGATTTGATTGGGAAGACAAAATCTCCCATTGCGCACTGCTCCAGAATATTCTGCAGTAGAAGTTCTGCCCTTGTCAGAGGCGTCTGTCTTCCCAGTTGCCGTCTCCCAGGGAGCGTGTGTTCTGCCAGCAGACAGAAGTTCCTGATTCTCCCAAGGTAGCAACCAGTCAATGGAGGCTCTGTCGTGGTTGCCTATGGGAAATTTCCTTTCCACTATTGCACCAAATGAGTGTTAGACTAATCAGAGCCTCTTGGGAAAGAAGGAAAAATAAAAAGGCCCCATCCCCTAGAGTGAGGCTCTGAGCTGCTCTGAACTGCATTTACAGCTTTAATATAACCCAAGAGATTTCACAATCCACACAGGAAACCAAACCTTTCTTCTAATGGAATATTTCCTGAATTTATCATGGAGAAAAGGAAGAGGAGTCTTGATAAGCATGTTCTTCTATTTATTGTGTTTCTTAAAGGTGCCAACGAGAGGTTTCAAAATAATTTTTTTTACTGTTCCTGGAGAAAAAACATGTAATTTTCATCATAAGCAAGATGACCATAAGTAGAATACAATTCTTGCCTGGGGCTGCCTAGGCGTTTGGTGAAGAGGAAGAAAACATGTCAAACGCTTCCTCCCGCGTCTTAAAAAATGCATTTACCTTGCCAACCAACACTTGGTGTGGGCCTTCCTCATTCTGTAGCTGAGTGAAGGATTTTGTTAGGTCAAAATAAAATGACACTAGCAAAGAAACCAAGATCCCAAGGCAAGCAACTAGTGAAAAACACAGGAGATGGTGCAACTGACCCTTGGAGCCTTGAGGACAAAGAGAGTAGCAGCTAAGTCCACGGCCTCCAACAGAACAGAATCCAACTCACGAGAATACGGAAGGGAGGACTTAAAACTCCTCCCACTCCATGAGCTCTCTTTTATCTAATGAGCTGTGTGTCTTTAACCCTCACCTCAGACTGAAAAAAAGAAATAACAGACTCATCATTCTGCTACATGCAGAGATTCCTACTCCTTCTTTTGTTTTGATGAAAAGCTTGCGGATACAGCACTCAGAGTTTCTCAGCCTCCAACTGCCACCTCTTCTCCCAAGGGATGAGAAAGCTGTTATCACTTCCATGCTAATAATAGAAAATTTAGCACAACTGCCTTCTGATCTTTCAAACCACTTCAATATTTTGAAAAACAAAAAATAAAACCCCCTTGGCTCCAGAGGAAAAAGAAAAGAAAGATTACAGCTGATCAGATCTGAAAGCAATTGTCTAACATTTTCTATGGAGCAAGTAATCATGCTTTTCTTTCTGTAATTAAAAGAAAAAAATTCCCCCCTCTCACTTTTGTCCTATCAATTATGAAAACATAGAGACATCAACATTGTTCCCAACAAGCCGTCTTGCATTTTCCTGCCTATCCCAACAGGCGATTGATTATTTAACATACTTCTTCCTTGAACATCTACTTTCACCTGGGAAATGCTGTTACAAAAGAAGTGTGATTTATGGAAACATTCATGTAATGCCTAAGGAAATTGCTAAAAAAGAAGATCTAAATTGTAAGTGTATCACATTCCAAGAAAGTACAGCTTACCGGGTCGCACAAATTCTTTGCCCCCCGATATTAAAAATTAATACTGTTATGAAAATATAATCACGGCACCATTGGAATCTAGATGATACTTTTCTTCTTAAGAACTCAACATACCTGCAAATAGATGACCTTATTTCATCTTCATTATGGTCTTGTAAGATAGAAGAGGTATAATATGCTAATATTATCCCTGTTTTATGAAGGGAGAAAGAGAAATCTAAAAACTCAAGCAGCCTATGTACATAGAATGGAATTGGAGCACCGGTGTCAAAAAACATTGCACCGGTAATTCACCGAACTAAGGTTACTCTATCATTGACCGAGTTTGAGAGTTTGTAATGACCCTGGAGTGGTGCTGAAAGCTTATTCCTCCAAAATGTCCTCAACCCTCCAGATGAGCAGATTTGCAACTGCGGATTTTCTAACCCAACGAAGGAACAGCTGAACCAACTGAATCAGAGTTCAACGTGATCCTATTAGCTGGCCTCTGTGCTGCTCCATCCTGGATGTCCCAGGATGTCCCTCGGCCTTAAGAACCTCCACCCCTCCCTGGAAGGAGAGGAGGGGAGCAGGAGAGATTGAGAGAATCATTAAGCCCCAAGGGCAAAACTGAAATGTGTGAATATTCACTTTTCTTTTCTCTTACTTCTCAAATGTTATTATAAATGAAATTAAGTCAGAGTAAAGCACTAATGAACCAAAACGCTATTTTTCCTCCTCCGGGTTGCAGCCAGGCAGCTTTGCCCTGGCTCGCTGTGGTTTTTCAGCCCAGGTTTAAGAAGCAATGCAGGTACGCAGTCATTTCTTCCAGCCTGCAAGTCCTTTTGATAAAAGAAGCCCTTTGCAAGAAGCATTTCTCTCCTGTCCTTATAAATCAAATAAATAAAAACAAAAATTTCTGCCAAGCCATATGCTCCTGTTCCTATCCTTCAGCTGGCCTAAAATAAAAAAGATTACCCTTTTCTGTTCTTTTTCCTATTCCTTTACTAGGGGAAAAAAAAAAAACAAAAGAGCTGGAGAAAGAGAAAGAGAGAGAGAAATCAAACAACTGTCTAAACAAATCAATCCAACATTTCCAAGGGCTTTTGACCTGCGGCAATGTCAATCCCGTCCTTTTTCCCCCTTTCTTTCTTTGAATCAACATAACCTGTGATTCTGATCACTCCAATATGTCAGTGCCTGCTGAGGGCAATTTTATTGTTCATAAAGCCCCAGACGATAATGAAAAATAAGCAAGGAAACGATAAATTCATCAAAGTTGCGAGAATATTCGAGGAAAAAAGGAATTTCCTGAGGTAACTGTCCTTGACCTGGCTCTTTAATCGAGTGAAATTTCATCACTTTATCTAATATCATGCTTCATGCTTCAGGCTCCCAGCAATTCTATTTTAGTGTGGTCTAATGGGCAGCTGACACATCCACTCAGCCGCAGACTGCATAATATGTGCTGACATACTGTGTGGCGAACAGCCTTGCAGGGGCTGTGTGTTTGGGCCTCGAAAGAAAACTGTCACTGCAAAAGGGGTTCTTCCTAACAATCCGGGGCTCGGCACTCTGGACCTCGGTGGACTTCACATTTGAAGAGGTCCGGGAGCCGCTATGGGGAGGCAGGCGCTGATTTGCGTGACACTGCGTCTCTGACTCCAGGTGAGAGGTTGGAAAAGCCCCAGTTATGGTTGTCTGAAATCTGAATGTAGATAGTGTAATGAAGAGTGTCATTCGAACTGCTTTGCAGGCGGCTCTTCTCAGAGCCCCTGATTCAATTTGATATTCTGAGGTTAACGTACTGTATTGGGCCTGAAAATAGGAATGCACAAGAAAAGCTTTTATACTTATTCAGTTCAGTAAGCATGGCAAACTCATCAACAGCTATTTGTACACTGTAGGCATGGTGGGACTTAGTTTGATGTTCTGATTTATGCTTGCTATTCGCTCCCCCTGCCCCAGTATTACTTTGGAGTCAAAATGCATTTAAAAAACAGTCAGCGTTTGACATAATAGCTGAGGATATTATCATAAATGAAGCAACACAAACACACACAAATATGGAAATGCCACAATCTTTGACTCTAAATTTTGAATGTAGACAAACTTTAAATTTTTCTAAAAAATATAAAGACTAAAGAGACATGATAACTGTATGAAGTATGTGACCCCGGACTAAATTCAGTACTAGAGAGTGAAAAACGCCATCAAGGATATTATTGATACTATTAGAAAAACCGATAAAACATAGATTGTAGTTTAAAGTATCATATCAATGTTAAATTTTCTGAATTGAATAACTAGCTGTGGTTATGTAAGAGAATGTGTTTTCTTCCACGATTCACAGTGAATTAGAGGTATTAATGGGTATAAAGGCATGATGCATGCAAATTATTCTCAAAGGATTCTGAAAAATTTGATTAGAAAAAGAGGGAATGATAAAAGGATATGTGGCAAGTGTTAAAAATTAGTGAATCATCATGGCAAGGCAAAATAATTCTTGTCTAAAGACGTATAAATAAATTTTGTCAAGTGGAGCTTCAGTTGGCTTCCCTCTCTATTGCAGAAGACGCACCATTTGCAAACTCATTTCCATATTCCTGATCTATAAACGAAACTTTGAACCGTTGTAACATTTGCCTGTTTCCCTCATTAATAATGAGTTAAAATCTTTAACATGTGTTCATTCAAAACCTCACTTGTGAATCTGGTAAAAGCTATATAGTTCTCTTAACCAGTATCGCAACATTTCTGTAAGTCTGAACTTACTGCAAAATGAAAAACTTTCTCAAATGACTATAAACAGCAAACGACAGTGGGCAGGGACTGGTGGAAGAATGAACACCCGTAGTGTGCACGTATCAAACAGAAAGGCTCGTTACAGGAGACAGTGTGCTAAGCCAGAATCATCGCAACTGTGAGGTTAAGCAAATCGCCATCAGTCAAAGACTACCATGACTGTAATCACAATGAAGCTGCGTGAGCTGTGGCCAGCTTAGAACCCTGGGTGCCTAGTTACATCTCCCTGTATGCTAGGCCTTGCTTCGTCTGACATCCTTTATATTTAAGAAACTGGAGAACAGCAGCTTCACGTTTTCCGAAAAGATTAAATTTAATCTTAAATGAAGTAGGATATTGCATTTGGTGGGAGATGAAAGTCACACTGGGACTGGCCTTGTGGTCCTCGTAGTCCATCTATGGAGGAGGGGTCTTTGGTCACAAAAGACTGGTAGTTGCCGTTAGAGAGGAGGAGCATTGGGAGGAGTGAGAAGAAAGTGGTGGAGGCATCAGCCCACCAAAGGGTGAAGGCAGGGCCTCTTGTTAGTGATGAAATAAGGACATGGTTTTGTCTTCTAAATGCTACATTTTCCATTTTAGGCAGGAGTCCTTTTAATACAACTGCTCAAATATTCCTTCCCCAGTGGTTTCCAGCTTTGTGTCCTCTGTAAAGCAATAGGTACCAGCAGAAGTACAATAATAGCTCCTGTAATGAGAGCCCTTATATTATGTTGAGCCTTGACAATGGTCCATACACTCCATTCACAATATCACATTATCCCCTTTAATATTTGCAGTTCTCTGAGCCAGATATTATTAGCCCCATTTTACAGATGAGCAAACTGAAATTCAGGGAGCCTAAGAAACTTGTCCCAGGATGCCCGGAGCTAATTAGTGGCAGAGTTAGATTTCACATCAGTTTCAGTCTGGTTCCAAATCCAGAATGCTGAACCCTACACTCAACGACTCTAGAACACAGATTTGATGAAAATAAGCTTAGAAATTGTTCTATTAAAAGCTCCCTGAAGGAAACAATACAAGTTAGGTGTTCACAATGTGGTACCGTTGGTATCATGGCCAAGTGTGACCAACTGTCTTGTGTAACGTCAGGCTAATGAAATAACTAGTTTAAGTAAAGCACTTAGACTATTTAGAGCAAAGAAATGCAAAGCAGGGTCATTTTCTTAGATTATTTAAAGTTCCTAAGAAAAGGAAAGAAATGAGGAACTACTCTTTAACTTTCCATTTTGAAGATTTTAAAACTCTACTTGGCAAGACCTCATACTTTCTAAGAGTATAAAACAAAACTGACTGCCAAATTGTGAGAAAATAAAAATGCAAGTTTTAAGTATTATTGTTTTAGTGATGGAAATAAACTATATCAACATTTTCTCCGCTAAAAATAATAATTTTTCTAAGTCAAAAAATTGTAATTTAGGGCCTGGCCTGGTGGCGCAGCGGTTAAGTGCGCACGTTCTGCTTCAGTGGCCCAGGGTTTGACAGTTCAGATCCCAGGTGTGGACATGGCACCGCTGGTCTTGCCATGCTATGGTAGGCATCCCACACTTAAAGTGGAAGAAGATGGCACAGATGTTAGCTCAGGACCAGTCTTCCTCAGCAAAAAGAGGAGGATTGGTAGCACATGTTAGCTCAGGGCTAATCTTCCTCAAAAAAAAAATTTTTTTAATTTAAATCATTTCTGCTAGCCAAATCATAGTTAGAAGTGTTTGGTGTCTGAAGTTTAAATAAACTGATTGTACCTTAAATGTTAATCCCCTCCCTCATTTTCTGTGGACCCCAATCTTCCTTGATCACTGGAAGATACCAAGTTTCACCTCCGGGGCTTTGAAAGGATTGAAAAGAAAGTTAGTCCATTAAAACGGTATCTTTGGGCACTATTTCATTTGCCATCTGCCTGATAAGGGCTTCACCCAACTAACATTTATTGAATCAGCTAACATTTATTGAATGTGTGTTGATACTTGCCTTCAAGAAGCTTAGAATTAACAGAGTAAGATACACATGAACAGTGAGCCACAACAGAGGGCAAAATATGAGGATCCAATAGAGGATGTCATGAATAAAAATCACTTTCTTCTTCTTTCTCACTCTACAGGATTCTGGAGTGCCTGTCCGTCAGCTGGCCCCATCGCCTTCACCTAGGAATGAACAGCTGACCAAGAGTGGCCAATCAGAAAACGCCAGGTTCCCAGAAACATTGGTAGAGTCAAAGTGGACAAAGACCCAAATAGGGACAATCAGTGTCGTATAGGCAGGGGGCAGGGAGTGTTGATTCAGTGCTGTGGAAGGGGATTTCTCTCCTGAGATTAAGAGCTAAAAATACCATGTAAATCTGGGGCTTCTGAGAACCACTTTCCTATCATGTATGAGTGAAGGGTCTGCTAAAGACTAAAATCAACATGGAGGAAATGAGAGCCAAGAAATATACTGACGGACAGATCTTTGAGAACATTGGCTGGACACGACACTCAGCCAGAGGATTTTTGGTTACATGAGCAATAAATACTTCTTTTATTTACCCTGATTTGTTTGGTATTTCTTCATTGAAAACTAAATCATTTCTCTAACACTAAGATGATCCCTAAAGGGAGTTTGATTGAACTGTAAACCTTTTTCCATCACTATTAATTTACTTCAGGTGCTATAGGAGGAGCGTGGAAAGAACAATTACTTTCAGCTGGGGGATGAGCCCACGGCTTCATAAGGGGATGCTATTTGAGTTGAGCTAGGGTTTCCATAACTATAAAAGCAGATTAAGGACATTCAGGATGAGGAATTAGCACGAACAAAGAAAAAGAATTGTGAAAGCCTCTGGTCCAAATTGTGGAGCTCATTGGAACAAAAGTCTAATATGCATAGAGGGATGAAGGGGAAGTTGAGTGTCAGAAGGTATTTGGGGGCTAGATGATAGAAGATCTTGAAGTGGTTCAGATTTTATTATGTAAGCAAATGAAAACCACTGACGGCTTTTGGAAGGAAAAAAAGTCACGATTTATCCTATTTCTTTTTATTGTTTTTTAGGAAGATTAGCCCTGAGCTAACTACTGCCAGTCCTCCTCTTTTTGCTGAGGAAGCCTGGCCCTTAGCTAACGTCTGTGCCCATCTTCCTCTACTTTATATGTGGGACGCCTGCCACAGCTTGGCTTCTGCCAAGCGGTGCCATGTCCGCACCCGGGATCCGAACTGGCAAGCCCAGAGCCGCCAAGAATTGGAACGCGCGAAATTAACCGCTGCGCCACCGGGCCAGCCCCAGATTTATCCTATTTCTGAGGAAAATAATCCTAATAACAGCCAAAAGAAATAATTAAATTAGGAAAGATTGGAACAGAAGTCAACCCAGGACCCAGGAGCAGGCCTGGTGAGAGGTGATCAGGATGTAAGACAGTGCCTGGGGTACGAATGAAAGAGGATATAGTCAAGAGATTTTTAGAAACAAAATTAATAGGGCAAGGTGACTAATGTTAAACCACTTGAATAGTAATATCTGCCAATAGGGAATTTAAAAAAAGAAATTGTGATCTGGTAAAGTTTTGATGAAACAGTTTTCGATGGTTCAAAACACCATGTTTCAGGCAAAGTGGAACTAACCTTTGAGAAATGCTTAGAAATGATCCAAAACAGGCAGATGGACCACGCTCACTCTAGTATCAGGAAGTGAAAGAATTTTACTTCTAAGTTTTGACTTTATAACACATTTTAAACTGCAGACAAACGAGCTGGCAGAATGATAGAGTCACAAAATGAATCGCAAGTTGAATGTTAAATGATGCTCGCTTCCTTTGGGTTCTGTGTGGTCGGGTTTAATCTCAGGACAGCAACCAAACATGGGTGCAGACTGTCTTCATGTCCTTCCTTCCTTCTCTTTTCTTCCTCTTTCTCTTTTTTTTTTCTTTTTTCCTCCTTTCTTTCTCAGTCTATCCTCTTCTCTTACTCTCCCATTATAATTAAATTTTTAGCTAGGTTTAGAAGGAAAATTTTTATTTCATGATGGAAACAAATCAGTATGTTATTTAAAAGTGGCAAAAGAAAAATCAGAAAAGCTTTCTATGGTTTTAGGAGTGGGCAAACTTTTAAATTTTAATGCAACCGATATTTATTGCGCACTTACAACATGGCGGACTCAGTGCCCAGTGTACGTTTTCAGCCAAAGTAACCATTTTCTCCAAAGATGCAGAGCTCAGAATCTTCACTTGGAGACATGTGACTCTTCTAATTTAATAATTAGAAATTTTCTCTTTCAGCAAGATTATACTTCTAATCATAGGATGAAATTTTAGAATGATTTCCTTTCCTGGACTGATTATGTTATCATTTGAATTCAAGTAGAGGGTGTGGAGATAATCCAGAAATTTCCATGATAATTTTTCTCTAAGGGGACGCAAATGTTGATTTCAAGTTGTAACTCCTGCGTGGGGAGGGGGAGCTTAAGAGCAAACTGTGGTACTCAGTACTGAGTATGAAATAATGTGCGCTTATGTCATGGGAGGGAAAGCAGGTGGTGACTGCAGGAGGATAGCCTTTGAAGCCGAATGGAAGGGGAAAGGGAAAAAAAATGGAAAGCGGGTCATCATTGCCAGAAATCAGCCCGCAACAACAGCGTGAATCCTACCCTCCACAGAGAACCCGCAGAGACATTTTTCTGAATGTGCCCAGATTCAGTACATTAAAAAAGGAATCAGAATTAAATGTTTCTTTCTTTATAGCATCTTTTCAGGTAAATATCACATATTATTGTTATTACCCTAAGTAATAATCCAGGAGTTTAAACGATGCACAGATCACCTTTTCATGTTCAAATTGAAGAGAGAAAAAAATGAATTCTCGTACCATCTCCAAATCCCCCCACACAAAGAAAGGAAGAAGTTAAGACACAGAACAAGAGGAAAATCTTATTTTATAAATTAAAGGTCAAGTATAAAGGCCAAGGGTGAATAAGCGTTCTTAAGGAGACCTCAGTCTTAGATCAGTTCTGAAGGCTTTGAACATGGTTTTCTTACATATAAAGTTGAACTCATTAAGCTGTCCTAGCTTAAACAAACAAATTGAA
Source organism: Equus asinus (assembly GCF_041296235.1). NCBI lineage: Eukaryota > Metazoa > Chordata > Mammalia > Perissodactyla > Equidae > Equus > Equus asinus. The sequence continues at coordinate 24,720,814 of NC_091812.1, forward strand.
CTATTAAAAGCAATTTCCAATAAAATATAACTTCTGAATTCCAATGTCACACAAATGCTTTAATTAAAAAAATAAAAGATATCTTTTACTGAATCAAGGATACTTGAGTTTTCAGATCTTAAAGAAGTGTATGTTCTTATAATTGCCCTTTGAAACACAATGACCAGCTAACAATTTAACAAGAGGAAGAAGAAAAGAGAAATCTGTCACATATATTAAGCTTTCACTTTTGTTAGCAAAACCAACATTGAACGAAGGTGCTTTTCCCGCATCTGCTTGACCTCAGAGTCTCGCTCTTGCTCTGGAAGTTTTAAATGGCAAAAGCATTCCTGGTTTCATTTGCAGTCTGAAAGAGTAATACAGTGATAACAACGACATTTGAAATATTTGTGGTTTTGTGCAACCTTTCCTCCAAGAATTACGAATAAGCCGAAAACATTGAATAATGCAAAGAAGACCCTCCTTAAGAACCACGGAGAAAAACAAGACCTGGTGGAAAAGGCACTTGTCTCTGCAGCACAGCCTCATTCATAGTGGAACTCACGTGACGCAGACTCGGGTTTTGGCCAATTAATTCATTAATAATAAATTTCAATAAACATCAACGAATTAGCATCTAGGTCTCCACTTCTGAGCCAGTAGCATCTTTTCTTCAGTATTGGCAAAATTCAGGATTTGTTTGTTTCTTAATTTAGACTCATGTAGGTTTTATAATATGTTCACAGAATACGAAATGATTATCAAATAGATTTTTACGTATATACCTTTTGTTGTCATCTTTATTAGCCAACATTTGAGCTTAGTAGCTGGCGGGTTATGTACAATGTTCTAGTCAAAAAGATATTTCAGTAAACTGAGGCTAAGTCTGCTCGTGCTATCTGTAGGCATATTTTTAAGGTGCGCACATGGTACTAGGTGATCTCCCAAACTGTACATTTGTAGATAGTAAGCATTTATAGTAACTACAAACCCTTTGTGAATTAACTAGACCATCAGCCACAATATCAAAACACTTTGGAAAAAAAAAAAACTTCCTAAAAATACCAAGCTAAAGTTGTCTCCTTTACTTCTGGCTAAACGAAATAAAAAGAAAATTTCCCCCAAGCCAACACATAGGCAGAAAACAAAAGACTTCAGAAATCCAGGAGGAATGACACACCTTTAAAAAAATAATACTGGATTTTAAATTAAAGTCTTAGCTAAAGGTGGTTCTAAAAATCAATGCGCTCTGCTTCAGGCAAGAGGGAGAATTCCAACATAGATCTAAGTACACAGTAGGCGCTCAATAAATCATTGTTGATTGATAGAAAAGCAATGAAAAAAATCTCTCGTTTTTCCAGAAGTAGAAACTGAATCAAGGTTTTCTCTTTGTCTGCAAGTCCACTTTTATTCTTTGTAATGTGGATGACCCAGAGAGTGTGACATTAAAAGGACAGAAAGGAAGTGAAAAGGAGACACTTCTAGAAAGGGGTGAAAGAGGGACTTTAGAATTGGCAAAGACAAGAAGACCAGCGTCTCATTTCCATACAGCCTCAAAAAAACCTTTTTCTAACTGAAGGTATTTTCTCTATTTTCCCCATGACATGGAGAAGAAATCTGGCAAAGGCCTAAGATCTCTGTAATCGATTGTTCTAGGAACCAGCTGAGTAAGAGATTGCTTCCAGCTTTGAGTAGTTATTGATTCCCTCACGTCTCAGGATCCTCCTCAATATCCAAAGAGTAAACAAAATGGACTAACAGTGGGACCGTCCTGGCAACTCTCTCCCTGTTCCTTTAATCTCCAATTGAATGGCACCTGCCAGTGCCCAGATAAATATTATGGCTCCATGTGTGTGCTTTGCATATATGTACAGAAGGTGTAACCCTAAGGAGACTAAAGTACAGAGAAGCTAAATGATTACTGTTCTCGGCAACACAGAAGATTACAGGTGGCACTTCCATAAAATTCGAGGCATTTTTTTTTCCAAGTGCACTGTTCAAGGTGAACATTACATGCACATCCATTGGATCTCACGCAAAACCACCAGTGTTTCCCTATCTTAAAGCATTACCATTAAAAGGGAATTATCCTACTTATGAAAGAGGGCTATGTGTATTTAACTTGAAAACAAGATTTGACAAGGTGACCATCTGTTTTCCCTTTCCCACTTAATTACAAAAGGAATGGTACTTGAAGCCAACCAAAATACCCAGGAGGCATTGGGATTATGACGTGCTCATTTTCTCTGCAAAGCTCAAACCTAAAACTTGCTCATACGACCATATTGAAAAGCAGCAGAACTAACGCCCCTGTGACAGATCCTCCACTATAGCCACTCGGCTGGAAGCCAGTCAACCTAAAAACAGTGACATTACTCAAACCATTGGTAAGCCTTCCCTTGGGAGGGGCAAATGCTCCATTGAGTGACACCTTATTCCACCAGCTTGCATGGAATCATCTTTACCCAAGGTCAGAGTTTCTACAGGCGGAGTCTGTTTGGTCTGTATTTGTTTTTGAATAAAATATGCTTGAATGCAAAAGTGGAGAAATAGTTTCTTGTAATGGAAAGCTCAACAGACTGGAAATCGAAGGATCTAGATACCAGCCCAGGTAAGTCACTCCTTACTTTGTGATCCTGGGCAAGTCACATAGCCTCTCTGAGTCTTGATTTCCTCTTCTGTAAAATGGGGATAGTAATACCAATTGTTAAAGTATATTTGGAAAAATTTTATAAGATAATTGGAAACTGATAGGTAAAATGTAAAGTATTTTACAACTGCAAAGTATTAACATCAACAAAAACCCATCACAGTGGACCTACGAAGAATCCTATAAGGGACCTCTCTCCATTATGAGTAAATACGCTATACTGTGGTAGGATAGTTTTCCAGCTGCCCCCTCTTGTTAAAGCAGAGATTCGCCGATCAGCTTCCAAAAGACCATGAGAATAGTCACATTGTCTCAGAGAAGTCATTACTTGAGAATTTGCACTTGTGTAGACACGACTTTTGCAAGAGCAAAGGTGAACTCTGTGCCCCTTAACTGTTTGATATTTTCCTGGAAATACAGTGACTTTCATTCTATAGAGTGGCTGCACTCTCAAGCATGGGAGCCACCAGCCACAGGTGCCTATTTAAATTGAATTAACTAAAATTAAATAGCATTAAAATTTTAATTATTCAGTCATGCTGATCACATTTCAACTGCTAAGTAGCCCCAGGTGCCTAGACTACCATATTGGACAGGATAGGTAGAGAACATTTCCATCACAGAAAGGTCTATTGGACAGCGCTATTAGTGTATAAAAAAGTAAGCCTTTACTGGGATGAAAGTGGGGAAGTAAAGATGGCACGTGCTTTCAGGTTCAGGCTTTGACCCAATTCTGCCTTTTCCTTGGGCAAATGACTTAAACTCCCTGAGACTCAGTTTTCTTCATCTGTAAAATAACAGTACTGCTTCATAGGGTCATTATGAAGATTAAGTGAAATAATATAGGTAAAGTATCCAGTATATTATACACTGTCTATAAATGTTATTTATTACTGTATTTCATCAAGTCTAAGATGCAGAACTTTTCACATTTTAACATATCGCAAATTCGTATGTAATTTATAGTCAGTGCCAAAAGAGACTTGGCAGAGGAGTGAGTTGTGACATAGATGTCAATGCCTGCACACGTGCAAATTAACACATGTGTAGAAGGTTACAGATCCATCCGGGTCTCACCTAAGCTGAGATATAAGCCTTGTTAGCATGGCATGCAGTTGAACCTTATTTTAAATTTGGATCCTAGTTGTCATTTAAAATGTCTTCAAAAAGAACATATTAAAATTTAGCAGAGAAACAAATATATTAAAATTTAACAGAGAAACAAATAACAATGTCTTTGCAGAATATTGTCATGCTCTATGAAGAGCAAATAAAGGCAGTGGAAATTGCCAAATCTCTTGGAATAGGCATGGGTTCCTCAAAACTATGAAAGGTGATGATGTCTATTCCTGAGTGCCAAATGGCTACGGGTCTGGTACCTTATCCATGTATCAGAAATCCCCAGCTGACTTTTAAGGACTATTTAATGTCCATCAATGTGTAATTCAGTTAAGAGAGAAAAATGTAATAATTTTAATCGCAAAGGAACTGTTCATCAAGCCTGGAATACTGTGATATCCCTTGAAATTACTCCTTTGTTCCTAAATGTGTTAAAGAGGAACAGATTATAAAAGACAGATTATAAGGTGCATTGGAGAAGGTCACATGACACCACAAATGGTGTCCAAAATAGACTCAGGAAAACATCTGGACTCTAAATGTGAAAAGACAGGCTCCAACCAAACTTACGAACTGAAGAATGTATGTCTATGACAAAAAAAAAAGTTATGTAATTTTATAGGTGCTCCTTTTTTCTGAAAAGCTGTTATAAAATTCATGATGTATCTAACAACTCCTGATATCTGGTACCAAGGAAATGTGGGATTATCAATAAGAAGAGGCATATGAGGAGAGGAGAAAGAGATAGATACCTAAATCTCCTAAGCTTAGCTCTAGAAGACAGCATTGTTTTAGTTTGTTTTTTTATTTTGCTGTTAGTAATATATGTCATCAAATCTGGTAACCTAGTTGAAAAACACACAATTATTTTAAAAGCCTCTAGGGGGGAAAAAAAAGGAATGCTACCAATTAAACTGATAACGTGTTTGTTTAATCATTTAGAATTTTTACTTTATACTTATTTTATTCTATATTCTATTATTTTATACTATATTCATTTTACACTTATTTAGGAAGTGATTTCTTAAAACTTGTACAGATATTTGTGATTTATCACTACTGTGTGTCCACGAAAAGGAAAATATTAGCAAACATGCTGATGATTAAGAAACTACAAAAAAATTCTTCACATATAGAATCCAACAGGCCCTTCTGTACTCCAAGCTCATCATGAGAATATAGTACCTGAGTTCTCTGGGGGAAAAATGCACAAGGATTGGAGAACATCCCTCATCAGACAGCCCTGAAACAGTGTCAGAGGCGGGGTGGGTGGGCGTTCGCCAAGCAAGAAGAAGACAGGGTTCCGTCCACAGGAAGACTGCCATAGGCCTCCACAGCCAGGAACTGAAACTCATATGCAACCTGCAGACCCCAGAACATTCGTAGCTTCCCCTACAGAAGCCAATCCACAATCTAGCAAGTCAGTTTTCTGACATAGTGCTTTTACAAAAATAATACTTAACTGGATTTTTTTCCTGATTTTAAAAGATACGCTTGTTCGTTGTAAAAAAAATTCAGGAAAACAGCAACAAAATATAAAGAAAAAATGTGTCCCAGAATCTCATCAATATTGGTAGCAATTTGATATATTTCCATCCAGTCTTTTTCCTATGCATTAATTAGGCCAACACTGATTATGCAATTTTGTTTGTGCTGTTTTCACTTAGTGTTTCCCAAAGCCAATAAAGTTCTGCAAAACAAATAAAAAAGAATTCAACAAAAATCACTTTTATATTTAAAGCCATTGATTTCTGTGTTTTTTAACACTATTTTATTTTATTTTATTTTATTTTTTAAAGATTTTATTTTTTCCTTTTTCTCCCCAAAGCCCCCAGTACATAGTTGTGTATTCTTCGTTGTGGGTTCTTCTAGTTGTGGCACGTGGGACGCTGCCTCAGCGTGGTCTGATGAGCAGTGCCATGTCCGCGCCCAGGATTCGAACTAACGAAACACTGGGCCGCCTGCAGCAGAGCGCGCGAACTTAACCACTCTGCCACGGGGCCAGCCCCTTAACACTATTTTATTGAAAGACAACATATATCTTGAGTATAAGTTGAAAGAGTACTCCACTATTGACTATGAAATTTTCTTCCAAGGGGCCGATTTTCTATTGGCAAGTGTTGATGCTGGTACTTTTTTGATCCTTTTCAGACAACATCAGGACTCATATTTCTTCTTCAACGTCCTTTCTCAGTTTCTGGTCAGAAACATCAAGGGTTATAGTGATCCACTTGTGAATGAATCAAATTGACACCCCTTGTTCTGTTTCTGTGTTATCCTGTACACGCACTGACTTTCCTTTCAATGCACAATCATAGTGTAACCTTTTTGGAAAAAAAATTAAATAGCAATTGAACTCAACACGCATAACAGCAACAGTGCCTGTAATTCAGATGAAGTGAAAACAATATAAATAGTCAAGACAAGTTTGCACATGCTGAAGCAAGACAACAGTATCATAAATGTTACCTGAGAAATTATACAATGCTTTTGATGGTAAGATGCACCCTGATTCCAGTGTGTGAAAAATGCCACCTTAAAAAATCAATAATTAGGGACTGGCCCCATGGCACAGAGATTAAGTTCACACGTTCCACTTTGGCCGCCCGGGGTTCACTAGTTCAGATCCCGGGTGCAAACATGGCACCACTTATCAAGCCATGCTGTAGCAGGTGTCCCACATATAAAGTAGAGGAAGAAGGGAGCAGATGTTAGCTCAGGGCCAGTCTTCCTTAGCAAAAAGAGGGGGATTGGCAGCAGATGTTAGCTCAGGGCTAATCTTCCTCAAAAATAAAATCAATGATTATCAATTTATAAGGAAATATTAAGGACATGATAAATTAATACTGCAGGGAGCCAATCACCACAACTCAGACTGCAAGAAACTCTACAGTCAAATAGGCTGGTTTCCCCAAATAAATTACAAAGGGGGAAAAACGGGAGAAGAAAGAAGAGGGAAAAACAATAAGACCTAAAAGGTATTTTAAAACATATCGATCTATCTCAATGCATTATATATTCATGCAATTCGAAATTTGAGCAGTGATTGGATACTTAAAAATATTAGAGAATTATTATTAAATTCTAAGTGTAATAATAGTCCTATGGTTCCACACTTTTTGAAAGTGCCTTTATGTTTTAGAGATACGTGTTGAAGCATTTACAGAAAAGATGATATGAAATGTGGGATTTGCTTCAAAATAATGTGGGAGGGAAGGAGTGATTTGGGGGTGTATATGTGTGACAGGCAGACTTCAAAAATATCCCCCAATGACCCCACCTTCTGGTGGATACACCTTATGTAATTCCCTCCACTTGAATGTGGACTGGACCTAGTGACTTTTTTCTAAAGAGCAAATTCAGCAAGGATAATGGAATACCTCTTTTATGATTAGGTGACAAAAGACTGTGACTTCTCGTCTTGCTCTCTTTCTTGCCAGCACTCTGATGACACAGCTGCCATGTTATGAGATGCTCTATAAAGATGCCCACACAGAAAGGAACAGAGGCAGGCCTTGGCCAACAGCTCGTGAGCAACTGAATCCTGCCAACAATGACTTGAGTAAGCTAGAAAGTGGCCCCCTCCCAGGTGAGCTTTGAGGTGAGTGCAGCCTTGTGAGAGACCCGGAGCCAGAGGACCCAAATGAGCCCTCTCTGGAGAGCTAAGCTGCAGAAATTGTGAGATAATAAATGTATGTTGTTTACAGCTGCTAAATTTTGGGGTACTTCATTTTACTCCAATAAATAACTAACCTGGTATGTGACAAGACTGGCCATGGTTTGATGATTTTTAGGACAAGTGAACAGTGTATGGGGACTCATTTACTGTTCTTTCTACTTTTGTGTATGTTTGAAATTCTCCATGATAAAGAGTATTTAAAAAGCAATCAGTGAAATATGGTAATAGCCATTCACAGGGCTAGCCCCCTGGCTGAGACGTTAAGTTTGCACACTCTACTTCAGTGGCCCAGGGTGCACCAGTTCAGATCCTGGGCACGGACATAGCATGACTCATCAAGCCATGCTGTGGTGGCATCCCACATAGAAGAACTAGAATGACTTTCATCTAGGGTACACAATTACGTACTGGGACTTTGGAGAGGGGAAAAAAAAGAGGAAGATTGGTAACAGATGTTAGCTCAGGGCCGATCTTCTTCATACACACACACAAAAGGTAAACTGAGACACACTAAAAAAATGTTTTTACATAAAAAAAATTCACTGCCTTTCCTGTCTGCCACCATTTAAAGGCTGTACAGTTACTTTCCACATGGCTAAGTTTTGTCTACATCTTCTGTTTTTATGATATGATTCCTACTGTGACTTGTCTACTGGGCTCCATAAGACAGTAAATATTTACTGAGTGTCTGCTAAGTGCTGATGAAGAAATGACCTAATGCACCAATTTAAAAAAAGACTAAGAAAGAAGACTCTTCTTACACTACTTTTACAATCAATTAGGGAAATGCAGTAGGATAAATGAAGATAAACTAAAGCAATGATTAAAAGAAAAATAAATAAACAAGGGAAAAAAGAAGCTCTAGTATCAGAATAAAAAAACAGAGATGAGGGCAAATTTGTTAGCTCACGTCCAAGCTGTGGATTAATTGATGTCCCTGCTTTTGTTTTGCTTTGTTTTGTTCAATCTGCCTGATTTTTTACTATTTCACTAGTTTTTAAACCTCTTCTAACAGGGCAAGAGGGAAAAAAGGTAATTCAGTAGTCATATATTTTCCCCTGACAACACGTGTAGAAAATGTTAGAGATGATGGAAACAAATAATAAAGATTAAACATTGAGTTAATTAAAGCATATTAAATATTGAGTGGGAATTTGAATTCCTACTGAGCACACAGCTCGCCAATACATTATAGGTCTAAGTTTATAAGGTCACATCTCGATAAAATGTAACAAGTGTTTTAGAAGAGATATAAAATGTTTTTTATCAAACCCACACGTAATTTTCTTATCTTCTTTTGACAGGGATAATTTTAAATTAGCGATTTGCCACTTTGTTCTCATAAAGCGATTATAGGATGTGACTCACTGAGGCCTAAATTATGTGAACGTGCTAGAAAGAAATATGCTGAGCATCAGCTGTTGAGTACCAGGAACAGTTCTGTGCACAGAAGCAGGTTTCCTTCTATCGTGATCCAGTTCACAAAGGGAGAAACTGTATATAAGTAGTTCAACGTACAAGTTCTAGGTGAGACCACCTAGATTTACACACAAGTGCTGTTACTGACTAAGGATACAGGCTTGGGCAAATGCCTTAAATGTTCCAAGCTTCAGTGTACTCATCTGATATGAGTATGATAAAGTAGTTAACGTCTGCATTTGTTACAAGGATCAAGTGACTTAGCACAGGGTGGGGCGCCATAATTGTCCCCCGATAAATGAGAGCTATTATGCTATGACTATCAAAACCAACAGAAGGTAAACTTAGACCTTTGGCTACCCAAACCCATGCTCTTAGGAGGTATGAGTGTAAGTTACGGTATAGAGTGCAATAAACCTCCCACCCTTTTCAGTTGATATTTTGATGTTAAAACTGGGGAGATAAACTTAGGAAGATGAGTTTATGCACATAATTTGCTTCTTTATGATATTATAATGTAATATATACTTTTAGGATCCTAATATCCCCCTAATTCAGTGGTTATCAACTGGGGGCAATTTTGCCCCCCTTTAAGCCCCAGAGGACAACTGGCAATTTGGGACATTTGGAAACATTTTTATTGTCATGGCCAGGAAGGTGCTCCTGGAATCTGGTGGGTAGAGACCAGGGATTCTGCTAAATACCCTATGGTGCACAAGACGGCTCCCACCACACAGATTTATCCAATCCAAAATGTCAATAGTACCAAGTTGAGAAACTCTGCTGTAGCTAAAGCCAGGACCAGAATTCTCCTTTTAGTTGGCCCTTAAAGGTTTGAGGCAAGCATTTAACAACAGCCAAGACTGCTTTTAAGCTCTCCTACGTTCAGCCAACGGAACTACTCATGATTCTTCAGTCATACTCACCAAGACTTCAGAGGGCCTCTTGCTGATGCTGTTAGCTAAAACAGACTTTACTTTTTGAGAAGAAAGAGGAAAAGAACAGATATGCCATGAATATACTAAAATCTTATATTGTTCCTCATTGTGACCTGGGAAAACTGACACATATTATATTGTATATTTTATAAATATATGACATATAAATAAATATCATGCACAATTTATACTTCCCTATACCAAGAGTTTGTGGCCCAACTGACCACAAATACCACAGTCTGTTCAGGGAGGGTAGGAGAAGGTAGCAATTGAGCTCTACTAAGATTGCTTCACTAGCTCTGATCGTCCAACCAACCCTCCTCTCCACTCCAATCAAAACACTTCTAACAGTCTCTGTGGATATTTCTCCACTAAAAACCAACAACAGACCCCTACCACCATCAGCTACCACGGCATTTCACACCACCTATTATTATTTGAAGAGCTTGAAACCAGAAGCCCTATTTTTCCACACTGAAAATATTTGAATGGGCTGTCAAAAAGCCTCTCAGAAATGCGCCCCATCCAACAGCAACAAACCCTATGCAAACAAATCAAGTGGTGCAGAAATCCTTTGCACAAGATGATAGGGGAGGCCTCCATGCTGACACTGTAGGCGAGCCAAGTTTTCATGTACTTGGATGGCTGACCTCCAACTTCTGACATATTCATTATATTCCAGCATGTCGGCTGCAGATTGCATTGAAGTGATGACAGCTACAAGACAGCCAACGAGGAATATGGCCATTCTGGCAACAGGTGGCCTTTCACTTGCACTGGGAAAGTTAATCTAGTTTATCATCAAAGTATATTATGTTCAAGGAGTGTCATGTTTTGAGAGTTCTAGTGACAGATCAAATAGAGAAAGCATTCTTCCGTGGAACGTGACATTTGGGGAGACCAAGCCTTTGAAACCGCTTCATTGTTTATGCTTGATTCAGGTCTGTTAAGTTACTCTGTTGTCTCCAGGTTTACATTACAGGTTCCAAATTATGCTTTCCGTCCCCTGTCAAAGGCTGTGAAGGTATCCACAATCTCATCTTAAACAATCAAATGCCTCTACTGCAAGGAATTTTTAATGGTCCTAATTTGTCAGCAGAAAACTGCGTTGAAGAAAAGGCCAGCCGCAAAACTATATTCATATCCTTGCAAATTGACCATCACATTTCCAGAAGAATTTTCAAATTATAGATGTTCAAAACCAACTCTGCCTACCTCCATTCAAAATATGATTTTTAAATATAATCAGTGAAATGAAATCTTCTCCAAGGCTCATAATGGGGAAACAATGGCCCCTGGAGGATACTAACTTCTCTTTAGGTTTAACCTTGCATTTTGGCAGGAAATCCCTCCACAACTTCTCTCCCATTCCCACTAAAGCCTGAGATAAATGACACTCCATGGTAATGTTTATTCAGTCATCCCATTGCATGGCTGCCTTCCAAGTTGGATGATTACGTTTTGCTGCACTTTGGACCTTATTTGAAGAACTCTTAATACTTCTAAAACAGGGAGGCGATCAAAATGCTCATTTGCCTTATGGAAAATAATTCTGATTTTCTTGGAAGTCTTCTAGCCTATTAGGTGATTCTTTATGAAGAGTCTTAGTGTAAGAGGAATACAGTAACACTGTTTATATTTTTTTCATTCAGTGTGAATGCCTTTTTGCCCAAGGACAGTCTAAGACATTTAAATGTCTAAAAGCTACTACTTTTCTTCACTTAAAGGATGACAATAGTCCCATAAACATATATAGAGAAGGCTACCCACTCATGATACTTCTCTTGTGTCCTTGGGCTCTACTGAGGAATGTGAAAGTAGGCATCAGCCGACTCATCTCAGATGTTGATGATTCTGAAGCATTAACCTTCCCTCTCAACAATCTGGCAAGTGCTTCTTTGGGTATTGGTCAAATTGAGTACTCTTTAGTACTTAATCGGAACAGTCTCCGATTATGCAGTTCTTCTGGTTACTGAACACGTCAGAGAAAAAGAAATATTGACACAGTAGGTTTATTTCTGGACTCTCAATTCTGTTCCATTGGTCTGTGTCTGTTTTTGTGCCAGTACCATGCTGTTTTGGCTACTATAGCTTTGAAATAAATGACATGATTTAGTTTTGTTCTATAACTATTTCATCCACTTATGACTTAAAATATGGATTAAGTATTTTATTTAATTTAAACAATCACTTATATAGCAATTAGTATGTGCTAGACATAGTTTTCAGTACTTTCCATATATATTAAGGTATTTAATCCTCATAAAATCCCATGCAGTAGATACTGTTATTGTTTCCTTTTTACAGATGAGAAAACTGACACACAAGAGGATAAGTGACTTCCCATGGCCACAGAGGACTAAGTGGCGTGCCAGGTTTGCACCCAGTTAGCCTTACTCCAGAGTCCGTAGCATTAATGACCATGTTATGCTATCTCCACCAGAACATAAGAACTATATTAATAATATCTCAAATTTAATGATCCAGGATGGCCACTGGACATGACATATTTAATCCTTACCACAGCCCAATTAAGAAGGTACAATTATAATGTCCATTTTGCGCACAAGGAAACTGAGGATTCAGAAGGTTCAATCATTCGTCCCAGGAAGAAGTGGTAGGGCTTGGGCTGGATGTCGCAGAGGTAAAGAGATAAAACAGAAAATAATTCTGTTTCTTAGCGTTCTAATAATTTGTAACAAGAGATGTTTATTAGTCTGGAAGCATTGGGGACATTTTTAGAAGTATAATTTTTACCTTCCCCAGAAATGGAAAGTGAAGCTGAGGTTCTGGTTTACTGGCCTTCCTCAGACTTGAGGTCTTATTCCTAAAGAACTTGAAGATTTAATTATTGCGCCATTAGGTTAGTAAGACCCTAAATCTTTAAAAATACCCAAAGCTAATTCACTAATGAAAACAAAAGTTTAAAAATTGAATCCTTTCACAAAGGTAAAATTATACGGCCTTTAGGAAGCTCAGAATTTATAATTCTTCTTTTAAAAAAATAATAACTAGAAATGTAAGATTTTGACTTTAAAAAATGTAGTAATATCAGGAAGTAAATCATACTCATAAACGTCATTGTTTTACCAAGAAGAATACAATGCTTCCAGGAAAAAAATAACACAAGCAAAAAAGCAGAATAAAATATTCAGTTTAAAGGACACACATATACTGAAATATTGTGCAATTATTTAAAATCATGTTACAAAGATTTTCATGGATTTGGGATAATATTTATTTAGGTTAAGGAACAAAGTAGCATAAAGTCTATATGTAGAGTATAATCCAACTCTTTTTTAGAAATCTGTTCATTTTGTCAGATATGTTATACGTTTCAGGTAGGAAATGCACCAAAATGTTAACAAAGGATACCTCTAAATAGAATTACAAGTGGTATCGATTGTCTTCTTATATTTTTTCAAAATTTCTACAATTCACCATCTATTACTTTTGTGGTCAGGAAAAAAATAACAGTAATTAGAAGTCTATGGAATAACTGTCCGCCTCTGTCCCGGTCCCCATCTCAGGCAGCTGTGGTGAGCAGTGGGCTTCTGCAACCCAGACGGCAGCAGGACTGGAGACAGGTTCTCAGACTGAACTGAAACCTAGCTAGAAGGCCGTTCAACTGTGGAAACATATAGTCTAAAGGAATATTGGAAAGCACCGCTGAAAGAGCCGGGAAGTAAAGGAAGTGAATTTGGCAAGGTTCTATGTGGGAGCACAAGAGCATCTACCCCAAGGGATAAGTGGGGCAAAAAGTCTGTAGCCTGGAAGGGCAGAAACAGAAAAGGAGAGCCAGAGCAGAGAGGAAGTCAGTTCAGAAAGAGGAGCAGGCATTGCAGGAAGCTGCAGAGCTTCCCTTTTGTGACTTGTTGGGGCTTATTTCTACGGTGGTCACAGTAGCTCGAGGAAAGCATACAAGGCAGGACAGGCTTGTTTCTGGTTCCCTAACATAACCACGTGAGCCAGCCACACAGCAGGGAAGTACAGATCACTGACACCTAGACCAGGATAACCTGGGGAGCTCCCTATTTCCTGCCATATGGTTAAATTCAGGACAGCTCTAGGATCCCAAGGACCACCCAGACTCAGGCCTGACCAGAACAAACTTGGGAGGCCCAACAACCGTGGCTACTTTCAGGTGGCTATTAGAACAATTAAAAAAGAAATAACAAGCGTTGGAGAAGATGTGGAGAAAAGGGAACTCTCATACATTACTGGTGGGAATGCAAGCTGGTGCAGCCACTATGGAAAATAGTATGGAGATTTCTCAAAAAATTAAAAATAGAAATACCATACAACCCAGCTATCCCACTACTGAGAATTTATCCAAAGAACATGAAATAAACAATTCAAGGAGATTTATGTACCCTTATATTCATTGCAGCAGTATTCACAATAGCCAAAACATGGAAGCAACCCAAGTGCCCATCAACAGATGACTGGATAAAGAAGATGTGGTATATCTATATATACACAATGGAATGCTAGTCAGCCATAAAAAAGCACAAAATCTCTGCAGGAAGGGGTGAGGGGGAAGGTGAAAGGGATAAATGGGCACTTCTGTAGTAATGGATAAGAACTAAACTATTTGTGGTGAACACAATGCAATCAATACAGAAACTGGAATATAATAATGTGCACTTGAAATTTGCACAGTGTTATAAGCCAATATGACCCCAATAAAAAAAAAGAAAGGAAAATTCTGAAATTTAAAGATTCTAAGGAAAGAGTTGGCCTTAAGTAAATCGTCCAAGTTATAGGAAATCCTGGGAAGTTTCAGGAGCAGGCCAACATTAGCCTAGTTCAAGGGAACTCCTGACAAGGAACCAGGCAAAATGTAAAGACTTTCCCACAAGCATAATCAAAGATATTGAGCTTGTCTAGATGTAGCTACAGCTTCTCAGAAATACTTTTGGATGATATTTCCTTTCTCCAAAATCCTTTTCTTCCCAGCCTGCTTTCTTTTGGTTATTTTTTCAGCTCTCCTTTGTTCTTCACCATTCCTTGATTGTGTTGTGATTTAAGTGTGTAGTCCATAGATTACCAATTCTTGAAATTTATTGAGACTTGTTTTGTAGTCCAGTACCTGGACAGTTTTTGTAAATGTTGTATGACATGCAGGAGTCTATGTATTTCATGAAATAAAATTTCTTAATTGCACTGTTCAAATCTTTTCTAACCTACTTTTTGTCTATTCAATCAATCCATTACTGGTATAAGTGTATTACAATCCACACTATGACTATTAAATTTTTCTCTGATCCTTGAAATTATATTATATCTTCTCTATTGGGCATTCATGTCCAACTTTTAATTTTCCCACCCATACCTGCTCCTTCTGTGGTCCTCCCCATCTCAGTAACTGATAACACTTATTTTTTCCACTTCTCAAACTAGAAAACGTGGGCTCATTCTTAACACCTCTTTTTCTCACACATCAGATCCCAAAATGAAGGGCTCCATTTTGACATCTACCCAGAATCTGACTTTTTCTCCTTGCTTCCAGTGTTCCAAGCCACAATTGCCTCTCCTCTGAACTCTGGCAATAGCATACAAACTGGTCCTCCAAAAAAAAGAGACAGTCTTCTTGCTATTTCTTCACCCTCCTACAGCCTAAACTCTGCACCATAGCCCAAGTGAGCCTTAAAACAAAAGCGCTATCAGGTCACACCTCTACTCAAAGGCGTCCCATCTCACTCTGAAAAAAAGTCCAAAATCACTACAATGGCCATCAAAATCTGCACGATCTGACTACTACCTTTCTGACATCATTTCCTGCCACTTTCTTTACTGCTAACTCCACTCCCGTTGTACTGGCCTCCTTGCTGTTCCATGAGCACATTAAGCCTATTCTTGCCTCAAGGTCTTTGCATTTACTAATCCCTCTTCTCTGAAAGCTCTCTCTTATATATCCACCTTCACTTCCTTTGGGTCTCAGCTCAAATGTCACTTCATTAAAAAAAGCTTCCTTACCCTCCTATCAAAAATAGTACCCTCATATTATTTCTTTTTATCCTCTTACACTATTCATTATTTTTCATAGTACATATTACCTCTTGAAATTTTTTCTTTGTTTAATACTTAATTATCTATCCTCCTCTCACTCCAAAACTAGAATATAAGTTCTATGAAAGCAAGAATTTTTGTCTGTTTTGTTCACCAGTGTGTACCCAACACCTAGAAAAGGCTCTGGAACAGAACGACTTTCAATTAATATTAAATAAATGAGATTGGGGGATCCTATTATAAGTGATTATAGTATAGAATTGTAGAACTCAGAGTGAATTAAAATGTTAGTGATTATGGAGTAATCCCTTTACCCTTAAAGATATTTTTGGTGTTGAAGTTTGTTTTGTCTGAATTAAATATGGCTATGCTGACTTAAAGCTTGGTTAATATTTCTGTGTCATAACTTTTCCCATTCTTTCCATTAAGCTTTCCCAAATATTTATGTTTTAAAGATCATTTGTAAATAGCATATACCTAATTTGATATTTTAATGCAATCAGAGAAGTCATTGACTTTTAACTATCAAATTTAGACCATTTACATTTTTTATTGTCATATTTATATTTATTATTTTGTTCTTTATATTTGCAATAATTTTCCTGGATGTCTTATACTGGTGTTTTCAAGAAGTTTGCTGACTATTTAAGTGTCATAAGCTTTTGGTAATGTAGCTTTTCTTTCTGGCTGTTTTTAAGATGTTTCCTTTGAAGTTGATGTTTTCTATGTTTCACAGTGTTTCACTATGAAGTATATTGATGTGAATCATATTTTAGTCATTTTACAATTACTTATTTTAAAGTCTCCCTTTATTAATTCTATTCCCTCAAATTCTTGATTCACCTATTTGTTGAATCTGCTACTCCTTAATTTTGGTGTGTCTTTCCTTATGTGTTTTGCAATTTTGGATTATAAACTCATGTTCACTTCACTTTATAGATGGGATTATTGAGAAGATGCATTGATACGGTATCCTCCTAGAAATATTTTGTGTTTGTTTCTGTCAGGTCACAAAGAGATATTACCAGAGACAGACCAATATTTATCATAAATTCTTGGCTTATAGATTACCAAATGATGCAAGTAGTGTAACAAACCCATGTGAAGGTAGACCTATAATTATGAAATCACCAGGGAGACTTTTTCCCCCACCCATAACCCAAGCCAAACAGGCAGATAAGGTTTTTTCCCCTCCTTGGGCTGGTAAGTGGCTTTGTGGTTTGGTGTTCATTTGTTTGTTTGGTTCCCCCACACCCATACTGGTATCATTTAGGGTAATTCCTTATAGACTTTTATATGTGGGAATGTGGGGTACAGTCAGTTTCTCTTTCAATTCCTCTCCTTACATAGACCAGAGATGCAGTTCCTATTTTCTGCCTGGTGACCATAAAAATGCATGCCCTTGACCTTCAGAACCAGCACCCCACCCATCAATAGGCAGACAAAGATTATCTCCCACATTCAAGAAAATTAAAGAAATCCTAGGAACTAAAGATGAAAAGAAAATTGAGTTCCTAGGATTTCTTTAACTTTCTTGAATATTCAACTCTTCATTTAGAAATGTCATATTTTACCAATCAATTTCACCTATTTGTAGCCCAAGATTTTGTTGTTTTTTTTTCCATATCATCTAGTCTGCTACATATTGCCAGCAATTTAAATCTCAGTCATCTATCTTTAAAATAGAATATTTCCTTTTTCTTTATAATCTTTTGCTGCTAAAAATTCAAGCACCCTTTCACACTTAATTTACTACCAATCTTATTATGGTCAGAATCAGTACTGTCCACTTCTGCCTTGATTTTTCCCTGTGACTGGCTGAGATTTTCTCAGAGGTGCACTATAGTCTGAGGCTCTTCCAAACCAATCTTCCTTTCCTCCCTTTCTCCTTTCATAGGTGTCGAGCCCTTATTACAGTCTGAAGACTCTCCCCACCTAATCTGCTTGCCTTTCTTCTATCATTCACTGACATCTTCTCCAAAATATCTCCAGTGCATCTAATTCTGCCTTGATGTTCACTTCTCAGAGGATTCAAACTAGCACCCTTGGTGAAAATGAAGTCTGCCTTTTATGATTGTGTATCTTTGTGTCATACACTTTTTGGTAGTTTATCTATATTGCAATAAGCTCTCTGAGATTTCTGTATTTCTATGAAGGTGGCCTACCCTTGTTATTACCACTAACCAGGACTTATGTGCTTCAAAGTCTATTTTGAAGAAACCGTGTATAAAATGCTTATGGTCATTGTTATATTTGCAGTATAATCTTCCTGAATACTCGTGGAACTTCATTGCAGAATTACCAGACTAGAGCAACATTCTAGAACCTCCTATGACTTGGGTAAATGAGAAGTGATTTGGGCTGAACACTCTTCATGGTCTGTCCATGTAGGAAAGCTTTGTTCTATACATTCCTTCCATGAGTTCTCCACATAGCCACTGATTAGGGAAGTTTTGATAGGATAAAAATCCCTTTCCTTTTAGCAATTCTCCCTAGCCCACTCTCAAAGCAGTTAGAGTGTTTTTCTCAGATATAATCTCTGGAACAATTTCTCTCAACATATAATTTCTTCACCAAATTACATCTCATCACAGAAATTTGATTAAAATTTTGATATTTGTGCAGTATTACTTGTGATGCTCAGATGATCCAATTCTACAATTAAATTGAGGTTCAGATAAAATATTTAACTTTTTAAGTATTTATGCCTTGCATTTTTCATTTAAGTTATTCTTTGAATGCAGTGAATTTTAACTTGTGTTTCTTTGTATTCCATGCAACACAGATGATCATTAAATATTTGATGAGAATGATTTACTTTCCTAGTGAATTCCCATTCCTTAGGCTTATTCACAAGATTTCTCAAAAACTAATTTTTTAAAAAAATAAATACTATGTAGGGATTAAAGTATGTTTATTAGAAATGTTCATGGATATGAAAAATTCTGAAGTACTAATAATAATTCTTTTTATTTTATAGATGATTCAAAATAGATTCTTTACTTTTATTTTGACACAAATTGGTTCATATTTTGAAATCACCCATAGATGTAATCTTTCATAAAAAATGTTAATATAGGAGAAAGAGAAGATGGCGCCATGAGTAGTCCTCTTTGTCTCTCGCCCTTCGAGTCTACAATTATTTGGACACTTATCGCTTGACAAAGGATATCCAGACAACATCTCAGGACGTCTGAGACACCCACGCGACTATACATCGGAAGGCGAATGGACTTTCCTCCGGGAGGATGTGGAAATAGGTGAAAACTCTCCGACCCCGACGGGCAGCCTAGTACCCGCAAGCGGCTTTCTTCCAACGGACGCCCCCAGAGGATCCACACACATCTAGGCCAGGAGCGAGAACACAACAGAGGAGCGACGGTGGAAACAGGTGACCAGAACCCTACCTAAACCCCCCGCAATTACTCCTAAACGCAGAGGGAAACTTTGGAGTTGCACACCTGAGCCCGCGGGGAGAGTCTCTCCCCGCCATTGGCGGGGAGACCCAGCCTGGTGCTCGGGGCGCCCGGAGGGTCCCAGAGAGAGACACGGAGGGCACGGAGGTCTCCCAGCTGCCGTTGCCCGCCCCGTGGGACTAGGGATTGCCGGAGATCTCGGAGAGGACCGGGGCGGGGGGAAGTTTCAAAGGCCGGTTCTGCGACCCGGAGGGGAAGCGCCGGAGCTCCGCCCGGGCAGCAGACAAAACTCTCTGTCTGCCGTTAGCAGAGGGGCCACGCTGAACATTCACGGCTCCGGGAGAGGCCCGGAGAGAATCCCAGAGAGCGGGGCGACCCCCAGCTGCCGTTGCCCGCCCCGTGGGGCTAGGGATTGCCGGAGATCTCGGAGAGGACCGGGGCGGGGGGAAGTTTCAAAGGCCGGTCCTGCGACCCGGAGGGAAAGCGCCGGAGCTCCGCCAGGCAGCAGACAAAACTCTCTGTCTGCCATTAGCAGAGGGGCCACGCCCAGCATTCAGGGCTTCCGGCAGAGGCAGGGAGAGAAGCCCTGAGGGCGGGGCGACCCCCAGCTGCCGTTGCCCGCCCCGTGAGGCTAGGGATTGCCGGAGATCTCAGAGAGGACTGGGGCTGGAGAGAGTTCCAGAGACCCAGCTTAGTAGCCTAGTGGGAAACCCTACAGGCTCACAGCAGCCTTAGGGAAAGCCTCTGCACAGCACCAGTAGAAGGCACCCAGCCGCCAGCCACAAGGCTGGAAGACCCCAGGGCAAAAGCAGCATAGCTAGGTGTACTAACCACAGACTGTAGAAGATGCCAATAGCTCTCCTGCGACCCATAGAGGACAAGTGAGTTTTGGTGGGTGCAGAGAGCAACGGAGCAACAAATATAAGTGATCCCACCCCTGGCCGCTGGAAAAGCCCATAACACCGTTGCAGACCCCAAGGAGAGAGCACATCAAGGTGGGCTGCAACAGTAGGCACCTGCAGCCTGAAGCCCCCCTGTGACGGCCCCCACGGCAGAGGAGGGAATACAAAGGGCCACTGTGGCTACGAAGAGGGGCCCAGGCCCAGTTAGCAACTACAGACAGGGTTCCTGGTAGGTGAAGTATAAACAGCGGCTCCCCCCACCACAGCAGCTGAAACAAGTGAAAGGAGCAACTAAACTCTATCTCCATGCGGAGGCATAAATCAACAACATCAAGCAATATGAAAAAATACATTAAATCTCCAGAACAGAAAGAAGGTAACAAATACACAGAAAACAATCCCAAAGAAAATGAGATATATAACCTAAATGATGACGACTTCAAAACAGCCATCATTAAGATTCTCAATGAGTTAAGAGAGAACTCTGACCGACAACTCAACGAGTTCAGGAGCTATGTCACAAAAGAGTTTGATACGATAAAGAAGAACCAAACAGAAATATTGGAAATGAAGAACACAATAGAGGAGATTAAGAAAAATCTAGATGCTCTGAACAGTAGGGCCGATAATATGGAGGAAAGAATTAGCAATTTGGAAGATGGCAATATAGAATTGTTGCAGGCAGAGGAGGAGAGAGAAGCAAGACTTAAAAGAAATGAAGAAACTCTCCGAGAATTATCAGACACAATTAGGAGATGCAACGTAAGGATTATAGGTATACCAGAGGGAGAAGAGAAGGAGAAAGGGGCAGAAAACCTATTCAAAGAAATAATGGCTGAGAACTTCCCAAATCTGGTGAGGGAGATGGATCTGCAGGTGACAGAAGCCAATAGATCTCCAAACTTTATCAATGCAAGAAGACCAACTCCACGACATATAGTAGTGAAGCTAGCAAAAGTCAACGACAAGGAGAAAATATTAAGGACAGCCAGGCAAAAGAAACTAACCTACAAAGGAACCCCCATCAGGCTATCAGCAGATTTCTCGGCAGAAACTTTACAGGCTAGAAGAGAGTGGAATGATATATTCAAAAATCTGAAGGACAAAAATCTACAGCCGAGAATTCTCTACCCAGCGAAAATATCCTTCAAATACGATGGAGAAATAAAAACTTTTCCAGACAAACAAAAATTAAGGGAGTTTATTGCCACAAAACCTCCTCTTCAGGAAATCCTCAGGAAAACCCTCACTCCTGAAAAATCCAAAAAAGGAAAGGGGCTACAAAACCAAGAGCAGAGGAGATAAGTAGAAGGACAACAACAGAGAGTAGCAGCTCTACATCAGAACAGATTAAACCATGGGACGAGAAACAAAGGAAACTGAAGAAAACCGGAAAACAAGACACAAAATGGGAGTGGAAGGCCCCCACGTCTCAATAATCACTCTAAATGTAAATGGATTGAACTCCCCAATCAAAAGACACAGAGTGGCAGGATGGATCAAAGAACAAGATCCAACAATATGCTGCCTCCAGGAAACACACCTCAGCCCCAAAGACAAACACAGACTCAGAGTGAAGGGATGGAGAACAATACTCCAAGCTAATAACGAACAAAAGAAAGCAGGTGTCGCTATACTAATATCAGACAAGGTAGATTTCAAAGCAAAACAGATAAAGAAAGATAAAGAGGGACAGTATATAATGATAAAAGGGACTCTCCACCAAGAAGACATAACACTTATAAATATATACGCACCCAACACAGGAGCACCAAAATTTGTAAAGCAACTCTTAATAGAACTAAAAGAAGACATCAACAACAATACAATAATAGTAGGGGACCTCAACACACCATTAACACCAATGGACAGAACATCCAGACAGAAAATCAACAGGGAAATAATAGAATTAAATGAAAAATTAGACCAGATGGACTTAATAGATATATATAGAACACTTCATCCAAAAACAGCAGGTTACACATTCTTCTCAAGTGCACATGGAACCTTCTCAAGGATTGACCATATTTTGGGAACCAAAGCAAACATCAATAAATACAAGAGAGTTGAAATAATATCAAGCATCTTTTCTGATCATAATGCTATTAAACTAGAAATCAACTACAAGAAAAAAGCAGAGAAAGGTGCAAAAATGTGGAGACTAAACAACACGCTTCTCAACAAACAATGGATCATTGAAGAAATTAAAGAAGAAATCAAATTTTATCTGGAGACTAATGAAAATGAGAACACGACATACCAAATCATTTGGGATGCAGCAAAAGCAGTCCTAAGAGGGAAATTCATCGCAATACAGGCTCACCTCACTAAACAAGAAAAAGCTCACATAAGCAACCTCAAACGACACCTAACAGAACTAGAAAAAGAAGAACAAACAAAGCCCAGAGTCAGTAGAAGGAGGGAAATAATAAAAATAAGAGCAGAAATAAACGATATTGAAACAAAAAAGACAATAGAAAGGATCAATGAAACAAAGAGTTGGTTCTTCGAAAGAATTAACAAAATTGACAAACCCCTAGCCAGACTCACCAAGAAAAAAAGAGAGAAATCGCAAATTAATAAAATCAGGAATGACAGAGGAGAAATCACAACAGATACCAATGAAATACAAGAGATCATAAGAGAATACTATGAAAAACTATATGCCAACAAATTGAACAACCTGGAAGAAATGGACAAATTCCTAGACTCCTACAATCTCCCCAAACTGAATCAGGAAGAAATGGAGAATCTGAATAGACCTATCACAAGTAAGGAAATAGAAACGGTAATCAAAAACCTCCCCAAAAACAAGAGTCCAGGACCAGACGGCTTCTCTGGAGAATTCTACCAAACATTCAAAGAAGACTTAATACCCATTCTCCTCAAACTGTTCCAGAAAATTGAGAAAGATGGAGAACTCCCTAACACATTCTATGAAGCCAACATCACTCTGATCCCCAAACCTGACAAGGACAACACAAAGAAGGAGAACTACAGGCCGATATCACTGATGAACATAGATGCAAAAATCCTCAACAAAATTTTGGCAAACCGATTACAGCAATACATCAAAAAGATTATACACCATGATCAAGTGGGATTTATACCAGGGACACAGGGATGGTTCAACATCCGCAAGTCAATCAATGTGATACACTACATCAACAAAATGAAAAACAAAAACCACATGATCATCTCAATAGATGCAGAGAAAGCATTCGACAAGATCCAACACCCATTTATGATAAAGACCCTCAGTAAAATGGGTATAGAAGGAAAGTACCTCAACATAATAAAGGCCATATATGATAGACCCACAGCAAACATCATACTCAACGGACAAAAGCTGAAAGCCATCCCTCTGAGGACAGGAACAAGACAAGGGTGCCCACTTTCACCACTCCTATTCAACATAGTACTGGAGGTGCTGGCCAGAGCAATTCGGCAGGAAAAAGAAATAAAAGGAATCCAAATAGGTAATGAAGAAGTAAAACTCTCATTGTTTGCAGACGACATGATCTTATACATAGAAAACCCCAAAGAATCCACAGAAAAACTATTAGAAATAATCAACAACTACAGCAAAGTAGCAGGGTATAAAATTAACGTGCATAAATCAGTAGCATTTCTATACACTAACAATAAACTAACAGAAAAAGAACTCAAGAACTCTATCCCATTCACAATCGAAACGAAAAGAATAAAATACCTTGGGATAAACTTAACCAAGGAAGTGAAGGATCTATACAATGAAAACTACAAGACTTTCTTGAAAGAAATTGACGATGACATAAAGAGATGGAAAGACATTCCTTGCACATGGATTGGAAGAATAAACATAGTTAAAATGTCCATACTACCTAAAGCAATATACAGATTCAATGCTATCCCAATCAGAATCCCAAGAACATTCTTCACAGAAATTGAACAAACAATCCTAAAATTCATATGGGGCAACAAAAGACCGCGAATTGCTAAAGCAATCCTGAGCAAGAAAAACAAAGCCGGCGGAATCACAATCCCCGATTTCAAAACATACTACAAAGCTACAGTGATCAAAACAGCATGGTACTGGTACAAAAACAGGTCCACAGATCAATGGAACAGAATTGAAAGCCCAGAGATAAAACCACACATCTATGGACAGCTAATCTTCGACAAAGGAGCAGAGGGCCTACAATGGAGAAAAGAAAGTCTCTTCAACAAATGGTGCTGGGAAAACTGGTCAGCCACATGCAAAAGATTGAAAATCGACCATTCTTTTTCACCACACACCAAAATAAACTCAAAATGGATCAAAGACCTAAAGATTAGGCCTGAGACAATAAGTCTTTTGGAAGAGAATATAGGCAGTACACTCTTTGACATCAGTTTCAAAAGAATCTTTTCGGACACTGTAACTCCTCAGTTGAGGGAAACAATAGAAAGAATAAACAAATGGGACTTCATCAGACTAAAGAGCTTCTTCAAGGCAAGGGAAAACAGAATTGAAACAAAAAAACAGCTCACTAATTGGGAAAAAATATTTACAAGCCACTTATCCGACAAAGGGTTAATCTCCATAATATACAAAGAACTCACACGGCTTAACAACAAAAAAACAAACAACCCGATCAAAAAATGGGCAGAGGACATGAACAGACATTTCTCAAAAGAAGATATGAATATGGCCAATAGACACATGAAAAGATGTTCATCATCGCTAATCATCAGGGAAATGCAAATCAAAACTACACTAAGATATCACCTTACCCCCGTTAGATTGGCAAAAACATCCAAAACCAAGAACGACAAATGTTGGAGAGGTTGTGGAGAAAGAGGAACCCTCATACACTGTTGGTGGGAATGCAAACTGGTACAGCCACTATGGAAAACAGTATGGAGATTTCTCAAAAAGTTAAAAATAGAAATACCCTATGACCCAGCCATCCCATTACTGGGTATCTATCCTAAGAACCTGATATCAGATATCTCAAGAGTCCGTTGCACCCCTATGTTCATCGCAGCATTATTTACAATAGCCAAGACGTGGAACCAGCCTACATGCCCAGAAACTGATGATTGGATAAAGAAGATGTGGTATATATACACAATGGAATACTACTCAGCCATAAAAAAAGACGAAATTGGCCCATTCACAACAACGTGGATGGACCTCGAGGGCATTATGTTAAGCGAAATAAGTCAGTCAGAGAAAGACGAACTCTATATGACTCCACTCATAGGTGGAAATTAGTATATTGAGAAGGAGATCTGATCGGTGGTTACCAGGGAAAAGGGGGGGTGGGGGGAGGGTACGGAGGGGGAAGTGGTGTACCCACAATATGACTAACAAAAATGTACAACTGAAATCTCAAAAGGTTGTAATCTATCATAACATTAATAAAAAAATAAATAAATAAATAAAAAAAAAAAAAAAAAAAAAAATGTTAATATAATATCTATTAGTTTGTTAGTGGTTCAAAAAATATATTTTTGAAAGTAGTCACATAATTCAGTTTACTTCTTCAAATTAAGATATTTTACTATTAAACTGCCAAATTAACTAACTAATTTTCAGTTCAAAGAATGCACTTTTAATTGGATAAACAGGAAATTAAGTTTCACCAACATGTTCTATTAAATTGTAACACAATGGACAAATAGGAAGACAAGTAAGGGAATAAATATTCATTATCTTCTGGTATTATAATGAAGTAAATATTAGTTGGATTATTTTTAATAATAGAACACCAGAGAAGGAATTATGTAGATTTAAAAAAAAAATCAACAAAAAGAAAATGATAAAAGGGCTATGTGTTGATAGAACCTCTTTTTATAAAAAACTTTTTCTTCTGGAATACTGTCTTAATGTTAAATTCGGAAAAACTATATACCAAGGTGTTCATAGTAGTCTTATTTATAATAAATTAATTGGCCACAACCAAAATATTAGCTACAGTTTGAAACATTTAGCAAATTACTTGACACAGATTGAATGGGATATAATCAGAAAAAAAAAGATGGTGATTATCTTCTTCTAACACATAAAATACTTATGATCTGCATTATATTGGTGGGCTAATCTTCCTGAATACTCGTGAAACTTCTTTTCATAACTACCAGTCTAGAGCAGCATTCTAGAACATCCTAAGGCTTGGTAAATTGAGGACTGATTTGGGTTGAGCATGGTCTGTTCATGTAGAAAAGCTTTGTTCTATAAATTCCCAGAGCAGGGAGAGTGCAAATGCTCTCTTATAGTAAGATTGAGGTGAAGATTATTAGTCACATTGAATAAGGTAAAAATATTGAGAAAGAGAAAGGAAAATTTGTCAAGTAGTCCACAAGGGAAGTTTCCAAAATTAAGTAAATTTTAACATAGTCCAAAGCCAAAAACACTTCTCCCTATTCATCACTCCACCACTCAAAACCTCTGCAGAGCTAGCAGAAACGGGGAGAGGTGAGGAAATTTTGACATTCACTGGGCAGATAGAGACTGTAAAATTGGCAAAGTGCAAGAGAGTTCTCTGAACACCAGTATTTCCGTATTGAGGGGTAGCTCATTCTAGGAAACACAGATGATGGAGAGAAAGGAGCACTGAGAGCTGGGGAGAGTGCTAAAAAGAAGAAGCTGTGGATTATGGGAAGTGAAGGAGAGAAAGGGCAAACTCAGAGAAGGGAAGTGCAGGGGAATGTGGTTGTTGCCTTGAGTTGCCATTTGCCTTTTGGTATTAAGACTGATGATCCAGACTGAAAAGAGGCCAGATGTTTATTGACTCGGGTGACAAACATGACTCAGAAGGTCCTTGTGGATCTGTGCCTAACAAAAGATAAAAAATTCTGTGAAATGCACTTTTGGAATTTTCAGAATCTCTCCCTCTCATCCAGGTGCTTGAGTACTGAGGTTCTTGTGCTATACAGGGTAGCTAGATTAGGTATAATACCTGATGTACCTTCTACCTTCATCCTGCCCCACTCTATCTCTACAGGGCTTTAGTAATTATTCCCTAAACCCCTGCTTTGGGAGAAATGCTGATGAGGAAATACATGGCCAATGGATAAGAATGGTCCCCTTTCTTCACGGCAACTGATAGATGCTGACTACACCTTTAGAAATGATTAAAGATATCATTCTGTGAAGAGCTATGGTCCTCTGGGTGTTGAGAAGTCTCTATCCATGGTTGATGGACAAACCCACAGCAATAAATTCAACATTTCTGAACTCCTCCTTACCACCTCGCCATACCTCGGAATAGCTGGAAGTAATCCTGAAAGATGAAAGGGCATGATGGAGTACATGTCTTTAATTCTTGGAGGTGTTAAGAGGATTCAATAAAGCAAAGGTTATAAAAAGAGAGAGAGAGAGAAAGATTTTTTAGAAAGATCCCAGAGACCCTCTAGAGCACTGACTCTTCCTTTCTACATGCTATAGATTCACTTTCCCAAAGGCTGGAAAGAATAATTTACACCAAGAAGTCTCCAGAGCAGTGATTGCAGCACTCTTGTCTTCATTTTGAAGCATTTGGGAGGCAGAAAGAAGGATCCTCTAATTATTTTAAGTCATTTTGCAAATTTTCAATAAATTGTCTAGACAGAAAGTGTCTGTGCAATACCCCAGAAGGCATTTTTAAGAAGAGTGGTGAAGGAAAATCATAAAACTAAATAGCCATTAAGAAACAAAATATACAAATGGAAAATGGCCAGACCATATATAAAAATAGAACTCTGACCCACACCCTTCAGAAACCTGCCCAAGAAACCAAGACTTATCTACAAGAACCAGCCCAGGAAGCCAGCCTGCTGTAAGTCAGGCTTTCAGGAAGCCATATTGCTATCTCCAGTAACAATCCAGGAAGCCAAACAATAACCTCTGTAACAATCAGTCCAAAATGGCCAGGAGTTGATTAGTAACTGACAGCTTCCCTAATTTCTGTCCCTACTTCCAACTTAGGACCAATTGGAGAAAGCCAAATGCACACCTAACCAGTCACATAGGATGCCTTGCTTCTGGTTATCTCACCTCCAGCTTCCCCAGGCCAACACCCTCCAATTGGGGCACCCTGAAGCCTTCCTTTTCTTCCATTAGAATGCTTTCCCCTGCCTGCCTTTGAGTCACTACCAAATGCAAGTGATGGTGGCTGACTCCCTTGCTATAACAGGCTCAAAATAAATAATCTTTGCTTTTCATCCAGTTGGTCTTCATTTATTTATGAAAGAACAGGGAAAATGACATGACTCTATTGTAGAAGAACTCATAAAAAGGCAAAGTAGGATATCAGCATCATGGCAGAGTGAGTCGTTCCCTTAGTCTCTTCCCTTTAAGTTACAACTAAATGGACATTCATTAATCAACAGAGGATTCTCTACACAGCACAAAAGGATGTCTGAGAGATCCACACAGCTCTACATCTGAAGGTCAGAAGACTGGATCCCCAGGAGGGAGTGGAACTAGGTGAACACACTGCCCCTGCACCCAGCGGCAGCAAGCCAGGTCATGGATCCTCATGCAGCAGCAGGCACGACTGTAAGAGGAGCCAGGGAAAGCCTGGCCTGTATGAACGCTCTCAGAGTTGCACCCCAACCTGCAGGAGCACCCACCGTGCCATGGCAGCACCACCAGTGGGAAGACTCTACACCAAGTGGTGGTGGCTCAGCCCCTACAAAGGTGCTCACCTGCTGAGCACAACACAGGCAAGAAGGTGCCCCACCCACTCAGAAGGCACCCCTACCTGTGGAGCACAGCTGCCCACAGGACTCACTGGGTAGAAGCTCAGCCCCCACATGAGTGGCCCTCACCCCTAGCACAGCACAGTTGAGAAGGTGCCCCACCTGCTCAGAAGGCGCCCCTGCCCATGGAGCACAGCAGCCCACAGAACATACCAAGTGGTGGCTCAGCCCACATGTAGGAGCCCCTCCCACCTAGTGTGCAGCAGTTCAGCCAGTTCCCCACCCAGCACAGAGGCCCTGCCCATATGAGCACAACCTGCACAGTGGCTGCAGCCAGTCTGGGCAAATGCAGAGTAGGCTTACCCACACAACTTCCAGCACATGGGACGGGATCAGAAAACACACTGCTTCCCCCACAGTGTGCAACTGATCAATTTGCAACCTGATACTACCACAAATGTGCCAGCAAAGGATCAACTCATCAAACAACATGAACTACAGTAACACTTCAGAGCAGAAGGAAAATGGCAAGTCTCCAGAAAACAACCCTGAAGTCACAGAAATTTACAACCTAAATAAGACAGAACTCAAAATAATTGTCATAAAGAACTCAATGAGTTACAAGAAAACTCAGAAAGACAGTTCAATGAGCACAGGAATGAAATTAATGAGCAGAAGGAATACTTCACCAAAGAAATTGAAACTGACAAAAAGCAAACAGAAATTCTGGATATGAGGAACATATGAAATAAGCATCTGAAATAAAAATCTAGAAACTATAAAAATAGAGCTGATGGGGGCTGGCCCCGTGGCCGAGTGGTTAAGTTTGCGCACTCCGCTGCAGGCGGCCCAGTGTTT
Organism: Equus asinus; assembly: GCF_041296235.1. Taxonomy (NCBI): domain Eukaryota; kingdom Metazoa; phylum Chordata; class Mammalia; order Perissodactyla; family Equidae; genus Equus; species Equus asinus. Next base: position 24,750,435 of record NC_091812.1, read on the forward strand.
CGTTGGTTCGAATCCTGGGCGCGGACATGGCACTGCTCATCAAACCACGCTGAGGCAGCATCCCACATGCCACAACTAGAAGGACCCACAACGAAGAATATACAACTATGTACCGGGGGGCTTTGGGGAGAAAAAGGAAAAAATAAAATCTTTTAAAAAAAAATAGAGCTGATGTTGTGGAAGACAGAATTAGTGAACTAGAGGACAGAAATGTAGAAGTGCTTCAGGCAGAGTAGGAGAGAGAACTAAGATTTTTTTAAAAAGGGGAAATTCTTCAAGAAATATCCAACTCAATTATGAAAAGCAATATAAGGATTATAAGTATTCCAGAGGCAGAAGAGGGATGGGAAGGAGCAGAGAGCTTGTTCAAAGAAATAATAGCTGAAGACTTCCCAAACCTGGGGAAATAACTGAACTTACAAGTACATGAAGCCAATAGAACTCCTAATTACATCAACAGAAAAGACCTTCTACAAGGCATATAATATTAAAACTTCAAAAGTCAATGACAGAGAAGAAATATTGAGGGCAGCAAGGCAGAAGAAAATAACCTACAAAGGAACCCCATCAGGACTTCAGTGATTTCTCAGCAGAAACCTGACAGGTTAGGGGAGAATGGAATGATATATTCAAAATACTGAAAGACAAAAACTTTCAGCCAAGAAAACTTTATCCAGTGAAACTATTCTTCAGATTCAATAAAGAAATAAAAGTTTTCCCAGATAAAAAAAAGCTGAGGGAGTTCATTACCACTAGACCTCCCTTACGTGAAATGATGAATGTTTCTTGCTAAAACAAAAGACAGAGGTTTACAAAGCTTTCAGCAAGGAGACAAATAGATAGACAAAACAAGAAAATTGCAGCTCTCTATAAGAACAGGTTATCAAATACTTAATTACAACATAAAAATAAACAGAAAGAAAGTATCAAAATTAACTATAAATATTTCAGTGTAATCACTCACAACACAAAAAAGAATAACTTGTGACAACAATAACCCAGAAGGGGAAGAAATCAAAGGAGAAATCAAAAAGTACCTGGAGACAAATGAAAATACAACACACCAACTCTTACAGGATTCAGCAAAAGTTCAGAGGGAAATTTATAGCAATACAGGCCTACCTCAACAAACAAGAAAAATATCAAATAAGTAATCTTAAACTACACCTAACAGAACTAGAAGAAGACAAACAAAGCCCAAAGTCAGCAGAAGGAAAGAAATAAAAATTACAGCAGAAATAAGTGAAATAGAGACAAAAAAAAAAAACAAACAGTAGAAAGGATCAATGAAACTAAGATCTGGTTCTTTGAGAAGATATACAAAATTGACAAACCCTTAGCCAGACTCACTAAGAAAAAAAGAGATGGCTCAAACAAATAAAACTAGAAATGAAAGAGGAGAAATTACAATGGACACCACAGAAATACAAAGGATTATAAGAGAATACTAGATGAAAAACTAGATGCCAACAAATTGGATAACCTATAAGAAATAGTTAAATTCTTAGACTCATACAACCTCCCAAAACTGAATTAAGAAGAAATAGAGAACCTGAATAGACGAATCACAAGTAAAGAGATTGAAATGGTAATCAAAAACCTCCCAAAAAACGAAAGTCCAGGACAAGATGACATCTCTGGAGAATTCTACCAAACATTCAAAGAAGATTTCTCATTTATCCTTCTGAAACTATTCCAAAAGACTGAAGAAGATGGAACACTTGCTAACTCATTCTATAAGACCAAAATTACCTGATAACAAAACTGGACAAGAACAACACAAAGAATGAAAATTACAGGCCAGTGTCAGTGATGAAGATAGATGCAAAGATCCTCAACAAAATACTGGCAAACCAAATACAGCAGTACATTAAAAGGATCATACACCATGATCAAGTGGGATTTATACCAGAGAGGCAGGATGGTTCAACACCTGCAAATCAATCAAGGTGATACACTACATTAACAAAACGAAGAATAAAAATCATATGATCATCACAGTAGATGCAGGGAAAGCATTGACAAGATCCAACATCCATTTATGATGAAAACTAAATAAAACAGATATAAAAGGAAAGTACCTCAACATAATAAAGGCTATATATGACAAACTCACAGCCAACATCATACTTAATTGTGAAAAACTGAAAGCCATCCCTCTGAGAACAGGAAGAAGGGTGCCCCCTCTCACCACTCTATTCAACATAGTGCTGGAGGTTTGGGCCATAAAAATTAGGCAAGAAAAAGAAATAAAAAGTATCCAAATAAGAAAGGAAGAAGTGAAACTCTTGTTGTTTGCAGATGACATGATTCTATATATAGAAAACCCTAAAGAATCCACCAGAAAACTATTAGAAATAATCAACAACTATAGCAAAGTTGCAGGGAAAGAAATCAACCTATAAAAATCAGTTGCATTTCTACACACTAATAACAAACTAGCAGAAAGAGAAGTCAAGAATACAATCCCATTTACAATCACAACAGAAAGAATATCTAGCAATAAATTTAACAAAGGAGGTAAAAGACTTATACAATGAAAACTATAATACATTTCTGAAAGAAATCAATGATGATATAAAGAAATGGAAAAATATTCTATGCTCATGGATTGGAAGAACAAACACAGTTAAAAATGTCCATATTAGCTAAAGCAATCTACAGATTCATTGCAATCTCAACCAGAATCCCAATGACATTCTTCACGGAAGTAGAACAAAGGATCCTAAAATTTATTTGGAACAACAAAAGACCCTGAATGGCCAAAGCAATCCTAGAAAAAAGAACAAAGCTGGAGGCATCACAATTCCTGACTTCAAAATATACTACAAAACTATGGTAATAAAAACACCATGCTACTGGCACAAAAACAGACACACAGATCAATGGGACAGAATTGAAAGCCCAGAAATAAAACTGCACATCTATGGACAGCTAATTTTCAACAAACGAGCCATGAGCATACAATAGAGAAAGGAAAGGCTCTTCAATAAATAGTGTTGGGAAAACTGGACGGCCACATGCAAAAGAATGAAGGTAGACCTTTATCTTACATCATACACAAAAGTTAACTCAAAATGGACTAAAGACTTGAATGTGATACCTGAAGCCATAAAATTCCTAGAAGAAAATATAGGCAATACGCATTTTGACATCAGTCTTAGCAGCATCTTTTTGAATACCATGTCTACTCAGGCAAAGGAAACAAAAGAAAAAAATGAGACTACATCAGACTAAAAAGCTTCTTCAAGGGAAAGGAAACCATGCACAAAACAAAAAGACAATCCACCAACTGGGAGAAAATATTTGCAAATCATATGTCTGAAAGGGGTTAATCTCAAAAATATATAAAGAACTTATACAACTCAACAACAAAGAAACAAACAACTCGATCAAAAAACAGACAGAGGATACCAACAGACATTTTTCCGAAGAAGATATACAGGTGGGCAATAGGCACATGAAAAGATGTTCAACATCACTAATCATTAGGGAAATGCAAGTCAAAACTACAATGAGATATTACCTTATACCTGTCAGAATGGCTAAAATTAACAAGACGAAAAATAACAAACGTCTGGGAGGATGTGGAGAAAAGGGGACCTTCATATACTTTTGGTGGGAATGCAAACTGGTGCAGCCGGTATGGTAAATAGTGTGGAGATTTCTCAAAAAATTAAAAATAGAAATACCATACGATCCAGCTATCCCACTACTGGGTACTTATCCAAAGAACATGAAATCAACAATTCAAAGAGATTTCTGCGTCCCCATGTTCATTGCAGCATTATTCACAATAGCCAAGATGTAGAAGCAACCCAAGTGCCCTTCAACTAATGAATGGATAAAGAAGAGGTGGTATATATATACAATGGAATACTAATCATCTATACAAAAAGACAAATTGTCCCATTTGCAACAACATGGATGGACCTTGAGGGTATTATGTTAAGCGAAATAAGCCAGGCAGAGAAAGACAAACATCATATGATTTCACTCATAGATGGAAGATAAACACATGGATAAAGAGAATAGATTAGCGGTTACCAGAGGGGAAAGGTGGGGGTGGGGGAGGGGAGTGAAAGGGGTAAAGGGCACATATATATGGTGACAGATAAAAATTAGACTATTGGTGGTGAGCATGATGCAGTCTATACAGAAACTGATGTCTCATAATGCACACCTGAAATTACACATTGACCTCAATAAAACTGAAAAAGAATGGCAAAGTAATTTAGTTATTGCAAAGTGTATTTGTGTAAAATCATGGAATTTATGCCTAAATATGGCATACAAGGTAATAAACATTCTAAGCATTATAGAGCACCCCTTTTGAGAATCTCCGCAGCATCTCTTTTTCATATACACTCTCACATACGGTGATCTCCAAGCATTTTTAATTCTGTACACCATTAATGAATTTTGGCAAGCATTCCCAAATATGAATATTTATACATTTATACTTGTAGCAAATTTAGACAACTTAAAGGATGAGATAAAATGAAATAAAACTGCTTTTAAACATTCTGTGAATCGTGATGACTTGGCACTTATCAGTAGCTGATCCCTTTTTGTAGGTGTATATTCACAGGTCAAAAAGCCTTCTTGATAATTTCTAAGCTTTATGTCCAATAACCGGATGATTGGATTGTTATTGCTTTTGTCTCTTAAATGGCTAACCATGAGCTCTTACTAGGAGTGGGTAAAACGGCAGCTCTGCCATGTTCCTGATGCTTGTCTGTGCTTAACCATGGTCATTATTGTATTTTATCTGTGGTGTCTTTGCAGGAATCTTTTTGGTTCACTTTTTTTCTGAAGATTCAGATGCAAACAAGATAATATCCTCTGTAAAACCATTTAAACAGGCCCATATAGGCTGTAAAAGATTGCAGGTTGCTGAAAGCAAACAAATGGTGAACCATCTACCAACATCTGATCTTTTGTGCAACGATCCAAAATAAGGATGCCAGTGTCGATCAATAAATTAAACACTATAAACAATTTATTTCTCATTTTAGATAATATGTTAGTAGAATTAGAAGATCAATAGATAAATAGGAGCTCTAATATTTTCCTCCCACGGCTCACAGATACTTCTGTGGAGACAGGCTCTGTAGACTAGACAACCTACTATATTATTTCTCTGAATTTGATCAACAGTTTTTTTCCCTTTTTTTGGCAAATAAAGGTGAGGAGGAAATGAGATGGCGAGTGTGCTCCCATTTCGTTAGCTTAAATTCACATTAGATAAGGGATTACGCAGAACTTCTTATGACTACTGGCCTTCTGAGCTAAAGGAGGGAGGCGTTTAGCCTGAAAACTATTCAAATTTTTGTTTTTCCTGTTCCCCTGCTTTCCTTCTTTGAAAATTGGCAGCTCCAGTGTTCAGTGCATTTAGATATTTAGTTCACGTTAAATCAGCACAATCATCTTGTAAAAATTATGCATCATAAGTGGTTTGGTAGGCACGTTAGCTGATTCTCTTATTACCCAAGAGATGGCACGTCAACCAGATGTGCTGATAGATCTAAGTTCAAATTTTCCAGCAACAAACAGTCACTTATCTGCATTTTTAGTAGCCATGTTTGCAATTTTCTTCACTATTCATTAGTGATCTAAACTTCCCTTCTTTATTTCTCTTAGGAGTGACGGAATTTAAACACCAATATCTCAGCCATTTTAGAGTCATTCATATTATGTCTATCTCTACCGATTACTAAACTTTTTAAAAACTTTTATGTATTTCTTCCCTGATATATTTGTGAAAGTCCCATTATCATTATCTTGTTCTGTTAACAAACGCCATTTGCTTTTTGGCTGTTATCTTTTCCTTGTCAGTCATAACTAATGGGGCAGAATCTTGTTGAATTTCTTTCCATCTATTCTATTGCTGTCATGCTTTTATTTCCCCCTACATATAGATCTTAAAATAAGTCAAAGGAACCAGTTCATTAAAAACTTATTTGAATGCTTCTCACAGCGTGCAGGTTTTTACTGGGATGTCAGTTCAGATTCTTCATCTCTTTGCTATCTCCCACCTGGATCTTTCTCCTAGTACAGAATACAAGGAAACTCTTTAAAATAATCTCTCTTAAAGTCTGATACCCAATGTTATGATCTATAAAACCAATTTGTATGATAGCCTTCAGTTAGCCATGGTAACTGGGAAAATATTGGCCTGTTATAATTAATTGAAAGTTCTTGAAAGAAGCCAGAATTCAGGTAAAGTACAACTCTTTACCTTCCACCAAACCTGCTCCAATATGCGAATAAATGATATGCTTTCGAGAGGTTGTATTCTAAACTTTTCCATCTATTTTCCAGTAGGCCTGCTAATAGGCATTAAATTAATTGAAGGGCGAAAGTCAGAAACAATAGCCAAAAAGGCAGTACAGATCATTGACACCCATTCTTGAAAGTGGTCGCTTCTCGGGGGCTGGCCTTGTGGCATAGAGGTTAAGTTCATGCACTCCACTTCAGTGACCTGGGATTCATAGGTTCGGATCCTGGGCACAGACCTAGCATAATTGTCAAGCCATGCTGTGGTGGCATCCCACATAAAATTAGAAGAAGATTGACATAGATGTTAGCTCAGGGCCAATCTTCCTCACAAAAAACCAAACGAAAGAAAGTGCTCACTTCTGGGAAGGAGAGCATGATTGAGGAGTAGGAGAGAAGGTGAAGGGACATTCAATTTCCACTGTATCCCCTTCTGTATCAATTTAATATCTTATAGCAAGCACGCATTTTCTATAATTTAAAACAACATAAAGCAAAAGAAGGGAAAGTACGGGGCTGGCCCCGTGGCCGAGTGGTTGAGTTCGCGCGCTCCGCTGCAGGCGGCCCAGTGTTTCGTTGGTTCGAATCCTGGGCGCGGACATGGCACTGCTCATCGGACCACGCTGAGGCGGCGTCCCACATGCCACAACTAGAAGAACCCACAACGAAGAATACACAACTATGTACTGGGGGGCTTTGGGGAGAAAAAGGAAAAAATAAAATCTTTAAAAAAAAAAAAAAAGAAGGGAAAGTATGAAAGAAAATCACCTGTTAATACCTGTGTAAACAACTATAAAGATAAATTAATTTTCTTTATAAATAATTAGCTATTTCCAGCAGAGAATATAGTCTAATATTATGGCCAAAGCACTATTTGTGTTTGTGAGTTAAATATAGCTATAATATTTTTAAAATATACAAAATTTACATTTATAATATGTTAAGTATACTTAAAATATATTAAAATGTATGTATATAAGTCAAATATATCATTTAGACATATTGCACTTATGTCTTAAGCCCTTTTATGGTTGAAGTCCAGACAGGCAGTAGGTAGATTCCCAGATGCTGGTTCTTCCCGGGGCGTTCAGTTCCCACCCGCTCCACTAGGAAAGAATGAGGAGATTTACCCAGAGCACTTAAACCACGGGCTCCGGATTTAGTAATCCCAGGCAGAGCTGATCATTGGGATCATGCAAGAAGCAGAAAAGAGGGAGATGACAGTGAAAATGTACAGATGAAGCAGTGATCCACCAGTGCCTTCCTTGGCTGCCTTTCAGAATGCTGGCTGGCACTCCCCTAACCTGCCCTCGCTAGCGGGAAATTGGAGGAATTTAAATGACCCAGTGAAAGTGTCAGAGAACCTGCCAGCAAACACCAGCAGTTGACAAAGCTGCCTCATACAACCAGCGCTTCCATTCACCTTTAGCTCCTGCTTCTTAAATATGACCAGTTTGGCCAGAAGTCACCAGCATCCACCACCAACAAATAGGAAAGCCCAAGATCAAACAAACAAATATGAAAACAAAATTGCAGGAAAAAATAGAGACAAATACTTTAAAAATTGCAATTAAATTTTCAGGACATTAGAGAAACTCACATCCATAGAACAAGAACAGAAGGCTATTTTTAAAAGGAGCAAGGAGAGAATAAGAGAAACATCGCACAAATTAAACATAAGAAGGGAAAAAAAGAAAGATCTAAAAGAAGTTAACCTCGTATGCTCGTATTCTCAGAAATCGACTTGATGATGTATTTCACCAAAATGAAGAAATAAACAAAATAAGATGTGCTTGTCAGATGATTCCTTTTTGTCCTGCTCTCCATCTAGCTATGCATCCATCTATTTATCCAGTATTTTATGTACTATCTTGTAGGAAGGACATCATGCTTTCATACTGTCTTATAACTCACTTCTCTCACAAAATGACATGTCAACATCCTCTCGTGGCAATAAATACAAATTTACAGGTTTTCATCATTATTTTGAAACTCTGTCCAGTAAGGTTTATAAGCATAATTACATTTCATGAATCCCAATCTCATACACATACAAGAAAAATTTATAGTACACACATTATGGAAATGTTTTTAATTGGCTTCTGGATGTATTTGAGTCTTTGGAGGCACAGGAACCACTGTAATACCTCCACTCCACGACTTCTAATGTTGCAAGCAACAACACTACAGGGGAAAACAAGCCCATTAGCAACAGATAGGGATCAAATTCCCTTAGTCATGTGTGTCATTTATTCATTGAACAAACACTCATTGAGGACCTACTGGGTGACCAAGTATGGTGCACCTTAAGGTAGTGGGACCTACAGGACAACAAGCAGCTTGGGGCAGATGGAAGTGGCGTTGGGGGTCGGAATAGGAATAAAAAAAGCTAAAATAATAACCAAAATGTACATGTGTCAAACTTTTGTGACTTGAACATTTTACTGAGGGCCAATCCTGCTTGAGATTTGCCACAAAGCCACGCAAACAGACATGGCCTTTCCTAGACTTCCTTTCTTCTTCAGGGTAGACAGCACATGCATGGACCAAGCCTGGTGGAGATGTGCTATTGCTCGTGTTGGAGAGACCCTGCACGTTCAAAGGTCAGAGGTGGGATGTCTATCGCTCCTCTGTAAACGTGTGATGGGCAGTTGGAATAATCACCCATGTCACAGAAGGAGTTGTTTTCATGCTTCCCCAGATGTCGTTATTTTCTTTTTTGGGGAATATTTTACAAATTAAATTTGAGCAGGGGAGACAATGAGGGGAGGGGATGGTAAGAGAAACTCTCCTATTGATAGCTGAACTTTTGGAAAATGTTAATTCAGACCTGGCCACAGCCCCCAGACAAAGTGCTTTGTACATGTATTTCCCAGCAAGAAAAAATAACAAGAATGAAGCGTGAGTCAGAAGCACTGTGGAGCAAAAAGGGAAGCACTCCTGTTTTACGCAAAAAAGTTAAGTTCTGGCAATTCTGTAAATTCATCTTGAAAATGACAACTTTATGTTGATGAGTGACAAATAACATCTTATGATTTAAAGAAGAAAGTTACGTACATGCTCCTGGGATTACCTTGTTCAGGGTAAAGCACTTGAGCATAAAAGGCATGTGCGTCTCAGCCCCATGCTCTTTATTAATAGTGATGCTAAGTTTCACGACAATGTGGCTTAACGCGCTTAGGTAACAAAGGGGAAGTGACGCAGAGGTGCATTGGGGAAAACGTTGAGCTGCCCTGACAGACATAAAATAGAAGTCGGAACAATGTCATCCAAACCACAATCAAAAAAATCCTGCCTATCCAACTGAGTTACCTAAGAAAAAGGCACTCAGATGATTAGACAGGATTTAAAGTAAAGTGACCAGAAGAGTTGAGAGGTGGCAACATTTGAAGATGATCATTTGAATTGAGATCACTTGAGAGGTAAAAGTATCCATCCAATGGAGTCTGAGTTCTGTGCCTTCATTCTCTTTCCATGTATCAATCAGTCAGTCAACATACCCTACACCAAGCATTTTATTGAATCTTTACAAATAAACCTATAAGCTACGTTTAGTATCCCCATTTGAAAGATAAGAAAAATAAAACCAGGGAAGTTAAATAAATAATTAGTTTATTGAAGGGGACAAACTCAGGAAAGGGCCCTTATGTATTGTCAGCTTTCCTTTCCCTGCCCCTGACAATATCTGTGGCAGATTCCGTAGCTTTCTAGTCATTTTTAAGCAAAGAAAGAGTTATATGTTCAGGTGTTAAAAAGTTCAACCCATCACAAAAAGTAACTTGAAATGAATTGAAGACAAATGAAAGACATGTAACTATAAAACTCCTAGGAAAAAACATGGACAGTAAGCTCCTTGACATGGATCTTGGCGGTGATTTTTTGGATATGACACATAAAGCACAAGCAATAAAGTAGAAAATAAACAAGCGGGACTACATCAAAAGCAAAAGAAATGATCGACAGAATGAAAAGGGAGAAAATATTTGCAAATCATATGTCTGATAAGGAGCTAATATCCAAAATATATTAAGAACTCATAAACTCAACAGGGAAAAAAACAAATAATCCAATTGAAAAATGGGCTGGGGCCGGCCCGGTGGCACAGCAGTTAAATGCACACATTCCGGTTCGGTGGCCTGGGTCACCAGTTCGGATTCTGGGTGCATAACTATGTAACACTTGTTGAGCCATGCTGTGGCAGGCGTCCCACATATAAAGTAGAGGAAGATGGGCATGGGTGTTAGCTCAGGGCCAGCCTTCCTCAGCAAAAAGAGGAGGATTGGCAGCAGATGTTAGCTCAAGGCTAATCTTCCTCAAAAAAAAAGGCAAAGGACCTGAATAGATGTTTTTCCAAAGAAGATATTCAAATGGCCAACTAGTACATAAAAAGATACTCAACATTACTAACCATTAGGGAAATGCAAATCAAAACCACAATGAGATATCACCTCACATCTGTCAGAATGGCTATCATCAAAAAGACAAGCAAAACAAATGCTGACGAGGATGTGGAGCAAAGGGAACCCTTGTGCACTGTTGATGGGAATGTAAATTGTGCAGCAATTATGGAAATCAGCATGCAGGTTCCTCAAAAAATTAAAAATAGCTTTGCCATATGATCCAGCAATGACACTTCTTGGCATTTATCTAAAAGAAACGAAATCACTACGTCAAAGAGATGGTGGCACTCCCATGTTCATTGCAGTATTATTCACAGTAGCTAAGAAATGGAAACAACCTAAGTGTCCATCAGCAGATGAATGGATAAAGAATATATAGTATATATATATATATACAAAGGAATATTATTCCGCCATAAGACAGAAGGAAATTCTGCCATTTGTGACAACATGGATGGACCTTGAGGACATTATGTTAAATGAAATAAGTCAGAGAGAGAAAGACAAATATTGCATGATCTCACTTCTACATGGAATCTAAAGAAAAAAAACCTCATAGAAAAAGAGATTAGACTTGTTACCAGAGGCAGGGGGTGGGGGGATGATGGGAGAAGTGGGGGAATGGGAGGAAGGTAGTCAAAAGGTACAAACTTTCAGTTATAAGATACTAAGTGCTGGGGGCGTAACATACAGCATGATGACTATAGATAACCTGCTGCATAGCATATTTGAAAGTCGCTAAGAGAGTAAATCCTAAAAGTTCTCATCACAAGGAAAAAAACATTTTTTGTAACTATATGAGGTGATGGGTATCAACTAAACTTATTGTGGCAATCATTTCACAATATATCTATGCCAAGTCATTATGCTATATGCCTTAAACTTATACAAGGCTGTAAGTCAATTCTATCTCGATAAGACTGAAATTAAAAATAACATATTAAATTAAAAAAAGACGTCCAACCCAGTCCAAATCAAAACTTCAATCTCTCAACCAATGAAGAACACGTCCCCTCCTGCACCTCTAATCCTAACCCACAATTTTATAGACCACAAGTGAGGAGGGGGAGGTGGCACGAGCTCTTCTTTTCCTCTCCTCAATCAACTCCTCGCCTACTCATGCTGATGGCTCTTGCTCCTCCGTGGTCAAGAGTAGCAGGTGGAATAAGTGGTAAAGGAGGAAAAGCTTCTTTTCCTAGTTGATGCTTTTTATGGTTCTCTTTCATATCTCTAACAACCTTTGCAAAGCAGTCATTCAAATTCTAGCTCTTGTATGGCGTTCATTGCAAATGTTTCCACATCCTCCTCAGTGACCTCCCATTGCACCAGTCCTAAGGGCAGGGAATGCTATTTCAGGCTGACCTCTTTTACTCCACCTCAGTTCCTGCCTTCTGTTTGTACACTTCATGTACCTCTTTCTGTTAGGATCCCCTCGTCCCAACAAACACTCCTTCGAGACTGGTTTCTTCCAGTACAGTTCGCTCCTGGCTATCCTCATAGTCAACCTGGCCTTCAGGAAACATTGTGAATGTTTGTGCAGCGAGCAATTAAAGGGCAGGTTTCTCCCTGTCTTAGCCTAGGTTCCCAAAAAGTAGGGCCTGAGACAGAGGCTTGCTTGCAGCTAGTTTACTTGGGGTTATGATCCCCAGGAGCAAGAAAGCAGGAGGGGAGGAGAGAAACAGAAGGAGGCAAAGCCCGTGCAGGCATGCTTTTTACCAAGTCGGCCCTCATGAAGGACACGGTGGGCATCCTGTCAGGACAGACTACAGACCTTTAGGAAATGCATCTAAGAGTAGGGAGGTGGGGGGACTGAGGAAAGCAGAAGGCATTTGTCTGTTGTCTCTCATCCACCATTGGCCACATGTGGCCCCACTGGTATTAACTCCCCACAATTCCAAGCTGAGTATAAATGAGTTCAGGGTCCCTATATCAGAGAAGCCCCAGGGCAGGAAGGGAAGGCTGTGCAGTGTGGGCCTGAGGCCAGACTCTGTCTCATCGCGCCTGCAGGAAACAACAGCAGGGCCTGGAGTCAGAGGTGAGTGGCCAGGAGAATTTTGAAGTGATGCATGAGACATGCCCAACACACTTTCTCTAGTTTCTTCTCTTCTTTCTTGGCTGTTAAAGAACAAAATCATGACTCTCATGCAAATATAAAATGAATACGTGTCAAAGATTATCTTTAGCTCATTAATTAGTAAAGGAACCAGTAAGATGTTAGAAGCAGCTCAAGGAGAATTCGAGATGCAGATTCATATTTGGGCAATTAGGAATGCTGAAATGAAAGGAATTTGCTTAATAGATGTAAAACTGGCTTCTTTGGAGGAGAAGAAGGAGGAATTCGCTACATGTCCGTCAGACACAATTCCTTGCATCTTGGTGGACAGAAAGGATTTGCATTACTATCAGGTTTCTATAATTTACAGAGTTGTAAAGTAACCCCCAAAACATGAATGCTGCAGACTCCAGGGAATCACATAACCCAGGAAAGCGGTCTAGACAATGCCTAGCTTCATTAAAAAGAGACTCAGTCATCTTTTTTGCTCATTGCAAAGTCTTTCACAATTTCTATGGACCAGGTCATCACGGGATACTGGAGTCTTAATTTTCCCACATGCCCATCGGACAATCTTCCAGGAACCTACTTCTAATCCAATCCTAAAGAACTAAAGGGTGAATCTCTAAGTCAGGGACCCACAAACTATGACCCACAGGCCAATGTGACCAGTAGACTTTGAAAGATAAAGTTTTATCGGAACACAGACACATTTACCTGTTGTCTAGGGCTCCTTTCGCTCTCCAATGGCAGAGATGAATAGTTGCATCTAGGACCACATGGCCCACAATGTCTAAAATATTTACTACTTGGCTTTTTATAGAAAAAGTGTGCTGACTTCTGTTGTAGGTCATTAAGCAAACAGCAGGATTGTGAAACGTCAGCTTCCCTTCCCATCCGATGCTCTCTGTCTCTAACAATGGTTTTCCAGGATCTGAAGCAAGAAGGAAGTACAGGAGGAACACCCTGGCATTTTCTAATCCTGTTCACACCCTTCAAAGAATCCTTTTGCTCTCTACTACACCATCTAACTTTCTCTTATATAGAGTGGAGCCGGGGAATGGGGGCAAAGAGCTCAGAGACTAGTTTTACCACTTCCTAATAAAGCCTACAAAGAAATGTCTAGACATCTTCTTACAAGATATGGGCACTTACTGCCCATTGTCTTCGATTTACGAGCCTTAAATTCCAAGATTACAAGAAAGGTCTTGTTCTATATCCCGTCCCGTCACTATCCCAAGACAAAGCTGGTTAGAAGTCATTAGGGCTGAGATTCAAATCCAGGGCTGACCCAGCGCACAGCTTGTCTGCCTCTCAGGGTAAGCGTGATTCACAAGTTTAGAAGCCTTAGGGACTCACCTCACACTAACGCCATCTACTTTCAGAGACATTTTGCTGTTATTTTAAAAGACATTGGATGTGGCAAGAGCACTGGGATGAGAAAAAATGTTTTAGGCAGAATGCTTGATAATACCTCCTTGCCGCTTCCCCCCAACCCCCCATTCAGACGACGGAGGAGACACGGTCGGCTTGCACACCAGCCTGGCAGCGGAAACAGACATCTGTCTCAGGACCGTATTTCTTACTCCTGATAGCAGCCAGGAGTGCTTTCTGATCCAAAAGAAAAATGTGCCTCAGCTGAGAAACATGAGATTAAAATTCAAGCATATTGAAACTAAACTTTAAATTAAGTTTCTTTCTTTCCTCTTTTTTTTTTTTTAAAGAACTGCTTAACAACAACAATGAAAAAAATCTTCACATTTTTAAAGCACCAGGTAGGATGTTTCTAATGAAGTCTTGGAGGAAAAGCATTCAGAAGCCAATTAGTGGAAAGGGCGGAGCGAACCGTACCATTAAAATGCAGCATCTTCACAATCATTCATTTTATCCTTTCCTCTCAACAAACAGAAAAACCAGCATAACGCTTCCCTTTTTCTGTGGCTAAAATGGGAGAATAAGAGACTCAGGTTTTGAGGTGGTTGTTTTATGGCATAAATAGGGATTGTCAGTCTGAATGTCAAGAGTATGTCTTGGGCTGACGTTTAGAGACCTTAAAGTGTTTCCCTCATGTTCTGTGAAGGTAATGCTTCTGGTTGTTTTCACTTAGGGAGGTCAAATGTCACATTTCAAGGAATTGTGAGGATGTCTTGGCCCCGTCCTCCCTGAGGCATGGTGAAAGAAAATAGTTGACAGATACCATTTATAGTTTGAGTATCCTGGAAAAAAAGCAAGGCTTGTGGATTCAAATTTGGGTTCAAATCCTGGCTCTTTCTTTACTAGCTGTGTAATCTGGCACAAATTGTTTCACGTCTTTGAACTTTAGCTTTCTCATCTGTGAGTTAGGGATCAATATCACTTCCTAATTATGTTGTGCGATTTAAATAAGAAAGATCGAGAAAATCTTAGCCCAGAGCCTGACACGTGGTGGGTATTTCAATAGGTGTTAGCTCCCTCCCACTCTGCTATATTCAGCAAGTTATTGTGCTTCAGGAAATGTTATGAGTTTTGATATTGCCACTACTCAAACTTGCCCTCCGCTCTATTATGAATTTCTCCTATTTTCTCTCCCATCCCTATCACAGATGCATTTGTGTTTCTCCTCAGTTTAACTGGAAACTTCTTGACCAAACAAAACGAAAGGAAACTCACATTTGCTGCCTGCAACAAAACCCATTACTGACATTGGGCATGATTTAATAATTGGCCTGTAGATCTTAGGTATAAAAATACCAGAGATCACCTCAGGAGACGGCAGTGACACTGTTGAAGATAATTAGTAAAGACTGGCATTCCAGAGCAGTAGAGCATGGATGTAAGATGAGGATGCTAAGCTTTGTAAAAGGTAAGCACTCTTTGTGCATGTAACAGACCACCAGCTGCTTTGCTGGAAGATAGTTTCAGAACGAAACCCTTTGGTGTCTTGAATTCAAAAGGAAAAGGAGTCCTAAACAGCATGATAATAAAAAGTAAAAAATACCCAGAAAGTCTAGAAGCAAATAGTCTGTGAAAAGATGTTGGCTATTTATTTTGATTTAGATGAACTTTTTTTTTTAAATGAACTCTTTTTGAGGGTTTTTTTTTTAACAGCACTGCTGGGGGTATGCCTTCATGTTGATTTTTAAGCTCCTCGATGAATTGAAATAAAAGCTACATGACAATTTAAAATTTGCTTTTCTGCATCTTTCCAAACTAAATAATTTTGCAAATTTCATTAGGGTTAGAAGTTGTTGGAAGCCAAGAATGTCCTTAAGTATAATCCAAAATAAGGCACAGTCTCTGCCCAATATAAATATCACCAAAGACGTCTGCTTTCAACCGCGTGAATGGTTTTATGGCATTTTTCCTAGTTATTCCTCTGGAAAGTCCCTATTAACATTACCAAATAACTCCAGTCCAAGGAATAAGTCAATCAAGACAATCTAAAATCCAGAAACCTGGCTCACAATATCCAGGACAATCCACAATGTGTGAGAGCCAGTAGACTAGAGTAAGATGACCCTTCCTGGTTCTTTCTCTCTTGGCATCTACCTCAAACAGGTTTTCTGCCATTAAAAGCTGTCATCATAGAGGACTTCCCGATTGCATCCTACCCAGTGCAATATGTGTCAAAAGGGAAAATTATTTTCTCATCAATCGTGCTACCTTAATACCAAGGATAAACACATACTCTTTCCAAGTTAAGAAGTCGGAAAAGTCTGCTGGCTCAAGCTGCTAGCTAGTTACTCATTCTTTCCCAAACACTCATCGTCTTCAGAACACATATTTTATGTTAATGTAAATTTATACAATAATATTTGAATTTCTGTGGTGATACTGCCAGTTGAAAATAAAATTCACAAGCATAAAACCACTAAAAATGTTAAGCTGTAACTGTATCCCCAGCTCTTAGAAGAATGCCTGGCACACAGAAGGCACTTAAACGTTCGTGAAGTTAGTGACTGTCGGCAATAAATAGTAATTAAGCCAGAAGAGGGAATAAGGTCACCCTTGGAGAGTGTGGTGAGGGAGAAAGGAGCGGAAAATATGGGAAGAAAAAGGAATTAAAAGGAAGGGAAAAAGGGCCTTGGAAGTAACCGTGGAAACCACCAAAAAGTAAGGGATGGACAGAGCAAACAAAGGCCACGAAAAAACTGAGTAGGAGAAGCCAGAGAGATAGAGAAAAACTCACAAAACGAGAGGTCATGGAAGAGGAACATTAGACTATTTTAGGATAGGGTACAACATTTCCCCCTTTTTCACCAGTCTTTTTCTTTCCTTTTGGTTTTAAATAAACAAATGGATCCGTTTTCAACTTCAGCTTTCATTCTGATCTTTTGTACAAAGGAATTTCACATATCCATAATTTGACTCCACTAGTGAAAGAACGAATAGTAAAAGAAAACTAATTGCTATAGAAAAATTTTCTCTCATACTAAGATAGACAAATGATAGATAGGTAGGTAGATAGATGATAGACAGATAGATAGATAGACAAATGAGAGAGAGAGAGAAGATACTTAAATGGTTTAGTTCATCTTTGACAGTATCGATTTCATTTTTATAGAGAGTAGGCTGAATAAAGCAAGCATTCCAGCAAATGATGCAGAAGTTGCCTCATGTTTTGTGTCTTGGAAATCACACAGTATCCCTTTTGCATATTCTATGGGTTGAAGCAGTCACAAGTTCACCCACATTCAAGGGGAGAAAAATTAGACTCAACCTCTAGAGCAATAGACGGTCACATTGTCGAAGAGCATGGGAGATGAAAGATATTGTTGTAGCCATCTTTGGAGAATACCGTCTGCCACGATGACTTTCTGAAGCTCCAGGTGGGTCAAAACTCTGGCTCTGTCTTCTCTCCAGGCCTTAACCCCGCTGCTTTTCCTTGGGAATGTTCCTTACTCCTAGACCAAGAATTCTTTAATTGCCACAGACTTGTTTGCTCAGCTAGAGTTGCTGTATTCAGTACCATCAGCTTAATTCCTGAATCACTCAGTCTCCTGACCACAGGGAAAAAAACAAAAAAATTTTCTTTTCCATGCACAGGTGTTATGGAAGAGAAATATTGCTGTAGACCAAAACTCCTTCTCCTAAACACAGAGCTTAAACTCTTCCCACTCCCATCCAACAGCATTAGGCCCTCCTTTCCTCAGGGTCTCATTCATAGCTCTTATTATTGTCCTTACCAAATTGCACTGCAAAGGCTTCATGACGGATACAACGTCTGTCTCCCAGCTGAACCTCCCAACTAGCCCCTGAAATTAGGGATGGTGTCTCATTCATCTTTGTATGTCCAGGCCTCACCCTAACTAACCACTTCTGTCTTAAAAATCATAGCAGTGTAATGTAAAAAGACAGGACTCGTAGGGGCTGGCCCCGTGGCCGAGTGGTTAAGTTCGCGTGCTCCGCTGCAGGCGGCCCAGTGTTTCGTTGGCTCGAATCCTGGGCGCGGACATGGCACGGCTCATCAGACCACGCTGAGGCAGCGTCCCACATGCCACAACTAGAAGGACCCACAACGAAGAATATGCAACTATGTACCGGGGGGCTTTGGGGAGAAAAAGGAAAAATAAAATCTTAAAAAAAAAAAAAAGACAGGACTGGGAGACAGAAAACCTGGATTCCTCTCCTAGTTCTTCAACATACCAGCAGGATGACAGGGCCCATTCACTCAACCTCTCCCAACCTCAGTTTTCTCGTAATTAACATGGGGATGTGACAGACCTGACTTGCCTATACCAAGCAAGGCTATTTTGAGAACCAACTGAGATGATAAGCTATAAAATTACAAGGCATTATTTTCTAATGTTAGTTTCTAAATGAATTTAGATCTTTACCCTTTATTGCCAAAGATTATAAAATTTCATTAGTTTGAACTAAATATTCTCTCCACTCCATCAACCATACCAGACTTGATATACTGTTGACTCTAAGTAGTGAGGGTCATAAATCTAAGCTACTCAGGACCATAACTCTTAAAAATGCATTTTAATGAACCAAGTAAGAGTGTAAAACAGATATAGAAAGTGGTTGCTCCACAAAATATTTCAACTCAAAGCATAAAAACAATTCCTAAACATATAAAGAAAGAATTCTTAAGGAGCACAGAAAAATGAAAAGGGCAGAGTGGATCACTATGAACTTACTAAAGAAATATGCAAGTTCTTCCCAATATTTTGTTTGGCATTTTTGCATTTAGAAATGGTCTTCTTGAAAGCACTTGTCAAGAAAACGTATCATCAGCCCTCATTCACTGGATATTACATTTTTTCAGAGAAATAAATAAAATAATTTACCCTCAAGTCAATGAATATCTACTACTTGAAAAGCAATAAATATTAAATCATGCTAATAGCTGCTTCCTCTTCTTTCAATCCTCAAATCTTATTATTTACACAAAACAAATACATATCAGAAAAATCATGAAGTTACTTCATTTAACAACAGCAGGAACCAAATTCGGAATATTCCACACTAATGTAGAATTGGTATGATTTCTCTCTGGGGGAATTTGTAACTCAAAAATGTAAGAATATATGAGGAGTCAAACACCATTTTTGTATTCGTTATCTCTAATGTATAGAAACATTGATTATAAAATTAACAGAATATAACAGAAAAATAGAGATTAATTAATATTTCTGTGCAGTTAGTTTTCATACAGGAAGGTTTCAACCAATTTTAATTCTACCAAGGGGCATTCTCCCATCAGACTAACATGTATCTAAACCTGGAAGGAAACCAGTTCAGAAACTGGATTTCTGTGTCTAAAGCAGATATGGACCAGGAGTTCCCAGTCCTCGCAGGGAACTGGGGAATGTACACCATCGCCAGTTGCTGGGAAACCCTGACCTGAGTTACATTCCATTTGCCAGCTTCTTCCTGCCACTCCTGCCTCTGTCTTTCAAGTATTCTAACTCCCATTTGGTGCTGTTCATCCTTCTTCCAGCTCATCTGGTTATTCTTTCTCACACATGATTCTGGCACCATAGTACCCTGACATTCTCCGAGTTAACATTGACAGTTTTGACTCTTTGGGACCACGAAGGAGCAAAAGGTGATGAAATCTGTCATGCTGCCAAAGCAGAAATTTGAATCCTCTGTACTGAAACGCTTTATGAGAACGGGAGTCACTTTAGCAAGGGAATATGTCCCCTTCTCAGCTTCTCCTGCAAGCAGAAACTCAAGTCCTCAAAATAAAGTCAACGTCTCCTGCTAGTAATGCAGGGGAAGAGAACACGAAAAGGAGCACTATGACTGTGATGGTCTTTAGGCAGAAAATAGGAGTTTATAAAACAGCTCATGTGGTGGGTTGATTGCATAACTCTAACCATCCCTAGATCCTTCCTTTTGTCATATAACTTTTCAGGGCCTCCCTCTGTGGACAGGGTGATCTGCCCTGCCCCCCACTCGGAGCTCAGCCATGTGACTTCTTTTGGCCAGTAAAATGAAGTATAGAGCTGCGAGACTTAGCAAATAAAAAATACAGGATATCCAGGTTGAAAAGTGGCATGTTAGTTCCAAGCCTGGGCCTCAAGAGTGCTTGCGTATTTCTACTCACTTCAGTGCCTCTACCTGCCTGAGCCAGCCGGTTATAGGAGAGGATGCAGATGCAGCACAGCCAGAGCTCCACTTTCACTCCAGCTGAGGTCCGTCTAGATCAGCCAGCACCCATTCAATCTCCATTCAAGTCGAGTGAGCGGAGCCAGATCGGCAGAACCATGTGCTCCATCCCCAAAGGATCTCCTGAAGCACAAGCAATAGACATTGATGTTAGAGGCCACTGAGCTTCCGAGGGCTTGCAATGTAGCATTACTGTATTATTAGATAGCCAGTATAGCCCATAAGGGGAAATATCATGCTATGGTGGCACTTGTGAACTCGCTCACTAGAGATTGTGGTT
Source organism: Equus asinus (assembly GCF_041296235.1). Taxonomy (NCBI): domain Eukaryota; kingdom Metazoa; phylum Chordata; class Mammalia; order Perissodactyla; family Equidae; genus Equus; species Equus asinus. The sequence goes on from NC_091812.1 coordinate 24,771,049, forward strand.
AGCGATTAGTGATTAGAGCTGACTAGTGATTTCTCTCTGAATGCCAATGAATATGCACCTCTCCCTTTCCACCTCATCTTGTACACTGAAACACTACAGGAAAAAAACCTCTCATTTTCTGTTCCTCCACTCACAGAAGTGAGCTGAGACCCTTCCTAATTGGCCATTACCCTCCCCACCTTTACCTCCAAGGATTGGGTAGAAGTACTGGCATTGCCTAGGGCAATATAAACAAAAATAAAAAGGACTAGTCCCAACAGGCTTATTCTTTCGTGGCTTCTGAAATTGACAGGCCCAATAGTCTTGCTGATATCCCTGGGCAGGAGCAGATTAGAGGCACAGATTTAACTAATCAGAGCTACTTTGGAGCATACGTGCAGCACCGTGTTAGAATTAAATTCTTCCAGCCTCACCTTCAACTGGGTAACATGACAGATACCACACATCGAAATGAGAGTAAGCAAGATCTTCACCTCCATAGACAAATGGATGAAGGAAATGGCCTCAAAACTTTGTCCCATGAATCTTGAATGTTAGCCAGATCAAAACTATAAAAGAAGATCAGAGAGGATGGGAAAAGGAAATTGGCAGAGTGTTTTTTCCCCTTTTTGTCTGTTTTCCTTTTTTCTTTTAATTTTTAAATTTTTTTGCAAGAGGTGTTGCTGTACTGTGAACCCCCATCCTCCCTTTTGTCAAAGAATGATGGAGGATATCACCTTCTATCTTAAATGATATAGAGTGATGGGCTGGTGAAGACTTTCAAGGACTCCTCAGAAAGGTTTGAAATGTAGTTGATAGATACAGAAGACCAGTTTCCAACTCATGACTGAGAAAGCCAAAGTGATGTACTGTCTGAGGTCTGCCTTCTACTGGGGAAATGTATCCAAGGAATAAAGAGCTGCCCGGCTGTTTCGGCCATGGAGCCAGGAGAGTGCTCTGTGGTGGGGTCATCCTACATCCTCAGGGCTGTTGGGCTAAGGATCCTGGGAACTGATGTGAGCCATGCCAGAGAGACCCAGCTCATCTTGTGTTGGGTCCTACCCAACAGGGAAACACAGAAGGTAAGAAGGAGGGGTTGGAAGGGTATCACTGGATACCTATGGGCTGAGGGACGAGTGACAAACGGCTAGCTGAAATTGAGATGAATCCACATACGTAATGAAATTTGCAGGAGGAAAGTTCAGCAGGGTACCTCCAACAACCAAAAAAGCAGCCATGGAGAAAAGGTCTGTTTTAATCATCAGCAACCTAACTAGGGATGGTAGCTTTAGGCGTAGAGGTAACAAAGCTCTCAGCCTAGTGAAAACCACAAAGTCCCCTTCTTTTACCTTGACAGGGAATCAGCAGGTGAGGAAAAGTGCATAGGGAGGAAGAAGTGAGCAAGGAGAGCAAAATGAGCAGAGATGGAAGGTAAGCAGAGAGCAGAGGGGAGGTGAGCAGAGAGGGGAGGTGAATACGGAGGGTGAGGTGAGCAGGGAGGCGCAGCTGAGAAGGAGTAAAGACTGGAGGACCAGGCCTGACACAGGTCAAAGCTGAAGGAAGCAAATGATCGAATGCTGTCACTTTCAAAGGTTCGATTAACATCTTTACCGTGACATTCTAGTTACTGAATTGAGATTGTGTTTGCAAACTCAAGTGACCTTGAAGTATCTTTTATAAAAAGTCTGGAGGAAAAAGTCGTAAGATCTGCCTGAGTTGACATCCGGGGCAGGGCAAAATTAATCCCCCAGAATCAAGCTTAAAGGCATGTTTGGCGAAAGACTATAACGCTGTGTTTTGTTTACGTCATAAGTGATGCTGTTAAACTCACCAGTTACATATTGTTGAAGCTGCGGTTTCTACTCTTGATGATTTATACACATTCTTTCCAGTGTCTTGTCCACACTGAAGAATAGGTGAAACTCTTTTGCTTTCAGTCAGTAGATCCTGGTTGTGATCAGCAAGAGACTGTAGAAGATGAGAAGGGATCAAAGAATATAGGGGTGTCAAATAAACAAGGTGAACAGGAAGGACCAGGGGACGTTTCAGGCCTCCTTCCAGGTTTCTAGTGACCTTGTGACTAAAGAGATGTGTCCACTCCAGCCACCTTACTTCCAAATACCTCATTTCTGTGTCTTCCACATCCCAGAAGCCAAGCTGAGTGGCCAGGCGCTGAGCAGAAACCCCTGGCCCTGGTCCTCAGGTTTTGTCTCTGCGTGTCTTTTTAAGATTTACCTCCCCAGGAATTCTGTCAAATAGTCAAAAGCCAGGCTCTCTTAAGAAAGTAGAGATGAGAATTAGTATCAAGATCTAGAGGTTGTCTGATAATTCAGCTAGGGGCCATTACAGATACAGAACATTCTGTAGGTTTTAAAACGAATGGCAAAAATATTGAAACAGTAGAGTAGAAAGAGCAGAAAACTCTCTATTCACTTTCTGCTTTTGAACTATTGGGCCCTGGCCTCAAGATATACAAAAATAATCATGGACTACTATTTGATAACAGCAATGACAAGCTTTCCCCTGGGCTGATGAAGCTAATCCTCAACCAGCTGATGGGGAGTGTCACTTATTGCTTCCATGAGCCCATCTTCTCAGGGTCACAGAAGTCCAAGCCTGGTAGCCAGAGCACAGCTGCCCTGGCAGCAAGGAGTTCACCTCCACACTCCAGACTGAGGCTAACGCAGCAGAGAGAGAAGGAGACAAACCCTGCTGAACCCCAGAGAGGCCCTCCCCTCCGCTGACAATCCAAGCTCTCTAAAAAGCAAAGAAGATGCTAGTGAGTCCTTTAGAGCATACCAGAAAAAAAGGCAGCTACTGGGTTAATCTCTGCAAGGAGAACAAAGAGACCAGCCAGGAGAAAAACTGAGGAGGAGCCATTACTTAAGGAGCATCTAGATGAGGACTGGCTTGGTGTAGAAACGCTCAGACCTACAAATATCTCTCCACATGTGGAGGCCTCATCTATGGCTGCCTCAGTCCACCGCACAAAGCTTTGAGTTTTCAGAAAAGTTTGATGTTCTCTGTTCAACCTGGACTACAGAAGACCTTTAATCTTCAAGATTAATCCAGAAGAAGTTATTAGGTATCCACTTTGTACAAGACACTGTGCAAGGTGATATGGAGGCAGCACCGATGACGAAACATGAATCCGACCCTCAGGGGGCTTTCAGTCAAAGTAAGACATGAACACAAATAATAAAGATAAATACAAGATAGTCTTAGGTGCATGCTATAATACAGGAAGCGCAGAGAGAACGATTAAATCAAGCTTAAGATGGGAGGAAACAGAATATTGGAGAGCCTCATAGACAAAGCAGCCTCTGAGATGCACACTAAAGAGTATAAAGGATTTCAAGAGGTGGGGGGAGAGGGAAGAAGGATGGAAGGGCCTGAGGATAACTGAAATACTAGCACTTCCAAACTGCATTGGATTAACCCATCCTAAGAGGCCAAATGGACAGAATTCCTGAGGATCATGGCATTGGGGAGAAATTGGAGACACCCTATGTGCAGTCACTGGGGTCATGCAGTAAGAACAGAGCAGAGAATGAGGCCCTGTTCCTTCTCCACCCTTAAAAATGCCCATTGTCTTGGATAACTAAGCATTTTTTTGGCTCATAATGAGCTAGTCCAGTGCTGTCCAGCCTAGTTTCCTGGTGGCCCTTCACCTACCACTATGGTATAAGCTAGCTGCTATAAAACAGAACAGTGACGACACTTGGGATTAACAGCCTAAATTTTGAACCACTTGTCTTAATCAACTTCACCTGCCCTCCACATCCTTTCTTACTCACTGAACTCCGTTCTTCCATATTGTCTGCCAGCACCCTGACAATAATCCCAGACTATCACTCCACTGCAGGATTGTAGGTACTGTGAAAACATTGTCACAGTTCAACCAGCACCTGGCTCTGGGCATCCTCCCCTCATCAGGTTTGCAGTCAAATCTTCCACCAGATTCTGCTGAGTTCAAAGGGCAGGAGTGATCTATAAATGCTACCATCTTGCCCAACTTATTCCTCATTGCCAATGGAGTAAGTATTGAGTTTCATTTTGTTAATCTCCGTTTATTTGTTTTAAGGTAACCATGACAGAAGATACAATACGCAATTTGGGATATGCTCCACCGACGTATTCTAAATGAATGGGCTATTAAACCTCCTTTAAAGAGTTATCGGAGAAGAGATGCACGTTGATGCCTTTGCTTTGGAAGGAAATGTGGGATGTTTTACAGAATCACAGGCCTAAGGTCAGAGACTCGTGAAAGATCTGAAAACTACAGGTGTCTTCTATAAACATGGCCGTCCAGGCCACCTCCTCCACGACATAGAAGGGGCTGATATCAGTGCTACTTCGCCATAGCCCTCTTCCTCACTCTGTCTGGATCATCTGCCATTGTCTGCAACCAACATGGTAATTGCTTAGTGAGCAAATGGTTCAGGCCAGATCCCTTAGGAGAAGTTCCCAGCAATTGCCACCTTCAGGTCAATAACTGTAAAACTAAAGTGATTCCTAGTAACAGAAGGGAATGAAGAAAGCCTCACCTCCCGCTGCCTCAGTTTCTCTTTTTGTGCATCAGGGATAAAAATGGTGCCCACCTCACAGAGGTGCTGTGAGGAATAAATGAGTTCAGACCAGCAGAGCGCTTAAAAAACAATACAGGGCGCATAATCAGCACTCAGTAAATGTGCACACAGGATGAATGAAGAAAAGGTCAGCCATCAATCTCTCTGTGGCAGCCTTCGCTTTGGAATGAATACCACACACACTGCAGAATGCCCTGCCTGCCGACATGGAGCGATGGAGGCTGAGCAGAATCTGATTCCCGCCTCGTTGCTGCAAACCAAAACCACACGCTGAGAGAAATGGGAAAGCTGTCTGAAGAAACAATTCCTCTTCAGTAATAGCTTCGGCTCTCCCTTCACTTCCAAAGCCCCCCCTCAGAGCTGTTGCTGTCTCAACCAGAGTGTGGTTAGTGGCTTTGCAAATGACCACGCGCCCCACCAATCCTTTTCTTGGCTTAGCAGGCATCTCAGGTGAGCACATGCTCTGTGGCCTCGGACCACAGTCAATAAGGAGCCATCGGAAGTTTGGAGAAGGCTCCTGTGGATGCCCGTGCAAACCTTCAGTGATCACTCCTGAACAGCATTAGATCGCTGGGATGTTGCTTTACAGGAACACACATCGACAAGCCTGCTCTATAAAAGAAAACCCAACATTCCGAAAGACTTGCATAGGGGTTGGACAATGTTCACCTCCTCTTCCCTCATTTCCTAGGGACCTCTGCCTGGAATCTAGAGAAACAAGTGTACCCACGGGGCTCTGCAGAAGGCCACGGGAAAGGAGAAGAGAAGGGAACTACCTTTGCGGAGCCTCCACCTGCAGCCCACTTGGCCAGGCTCTCTTCTATCAATTGACGCAATTCAACTTTACAACAGCATGTTATTAGAAAATCTCTCGATTTTGTCACTAACTTCCATTTCTGCCTTCTTAAGTGAGTCTGGCTTTAGCTGTTAAACAGAAGATGTGTGGTAAATCTTCAAAAAAGTACACCTAGATATTAAGTCTGAGGGCCTGGGGAAGGGGTTTCTGTTGGCTCCTGTTGACTTTGCAGGGGATGTGTATATCCATTTTACATGTGAAGAAACTGAGTCTCAGTTAGGTTAAATGACGTTTGAAGATCACACAGACACTAAGCTCACAAGCCAGGAGGATTGAAACTGTTGTCTGTCTGGCTTCAAGTTCAAAGCTATCTCCACTCCACTCCAGGGTCCTCCTCTCCAACTAGCGTCTACGGTTCATGAAGCAACTAAACAAAAGGCAGAACAGAAAGCGGTTACCAGAGCTTGTCCGCAGGGGTCTGTCTGGCAGAAGAACACAGGCCGGAAGCATCTGGCCTGTGGTTAGGTGCAGTTCTGCTGGTCATTTTTGAGGCAGAGAGAGGAACTGTTTGAAGTGTTTCAGCATGAAGATAGATGGAGACAGAAGAGGGCCCAGCAACACATTGGCAAGAAGAAAAAGCAAGACATGAATCTGAGAGGGGTTTTCTCTGCTTCCTTCCTCCAAGTGGAGCGCAGCAACCAACCAAATTCAGCAACCAATCCACGGAGCCCAGAAACCCAGCAAGCAACACTCGGATGCAGAAGTCCATCTGAGTCTTGAAGAAGTCCCAAGGGCACTCTGGCCAGGTCAGAGCTGGGAGGGCAAACCCCCTAACCAATGCAGCCTTCCATGAGGAGCCCTGAAAAGGGAGACCCCTGCTTCCCAGAGGCAGAGAGAGGGGAGAATGGACCACAGGATAGATATTCTGGGCAGAAAGGAGCCTACAGGTGTGAGAGTTTTTGTAGTCATACATGGTCTGTGTCTATATACGGCTTTCCCTCTGCTAATTGGGTTTCTTTCTATAAACTTGCATTTAGAGTGCTGATAAAAGATTTTCCCATCCCCGCCTATCTGGAGAAGATGTTCCCTGGGAATGGAAGAGAAGAGACAATCAACCTGAACTGGGGCCCTGATTGCAGTCCTGAACGATTCGGCGGTCACGGCATCATCCAGTAGAGATGGTACTCAACACTCTTCATAGACTTTGGTTTTCTTGCCTGGTGTATGGACTCAGACTCCTGCCAGGGCCTTTCCTCCCCACGAAGTGGCAGCGTGAGCTCCAAATAGAACTGGGGCTTCAGAGCTACTGAGTTATTTAATTGACTGCTCATAAAAAGTGGACTTCTCCATGGATTCATGGGTAAAGAAAGATGCTCCATTCAAATCCAGAAAATTTTCTTCCTGAAGAAAACCAAGAGAATAGATCATTGCAGCAGTTTTGTTCTGTTTTGTTTTGTTTTGTTTTTTAAGATCTCATAACGAAAAGACAGCCCAGATGAAAGGCTGATTCTCCTTGTAGGCACTCTTTCTATTTCTCTGTGTTATTAGAGGTTAAAACTGTTAGGTATGAAGTCTGGCCTACTTCAAAAGCTGGAGGTCTTGCCTTAAGGGATCATAATTATTTTAGTTCCAACTTTCTGTAGTATCATAGCTGCAGTGTAAGAAGGAAAAATGCCTGGACTTGAGATTTTTTTAAATGACATTAAAAATACACAAGGTATAAACTATAAAGTACACAAGGTATGAACTCTAAAATGTGAAAAAAAAAAGATCCGTCAGAACTCTGATGAAATATAACAGAAAGTTACATGGAAGGCTTGATCTTGTGTAAACGAGAACACCATTTTAATTCCTTTACTGTTTCTTTAGAAAATATTTCTTCCTTCAGGTTATTCATTTTGACTGTTAATGTCAAAGCAGTCACATTGAAAAAACAATGTTACACTGGTAAAATCGCATCTATTTTATTCCGACCCATGATGGGTGTTTGAGCCGGTGTATCTCATTTTATGTAACAGATGGATTATGTGAAAATTTGAAGTAATTTGGGCACAGTATTGTAAATGTGTAAGGAAATGTCACTATTTAAAGGTATTTAGGTATTCAGCAAACTATTAGGTGTTCAGTAAATTATTTTGTAAAGAGTTCAATCTTTTTGTACAGGCCTTATTACTCTAAATATATCTGAATTTTCACATACTGAGAGTTTCTACAGCAAGGCAAGACTGTGTTTTAACATCTTATTACTTCTGATTGGTTTGATTTTTTTTTAAAGAGTCTTGTACAATTTGTACTGCTGGGATAAAACATAAGTATAGGGGCTGACCCTCTAAGTGAGAAGAGAATAAATCAGAGGCCGCTGTAGTACAATTCGGTATATTAACTCATGTCTGATTTAAGTTTTAGCCTAATAGAATGAAGTCACAGCTGAGTAGAGAGAAGAATGGTTTCCTGCCAGTCAGTGTAGCTGCCGAGCCAGGAGAGAGAGTGGGTACTGCCCAGTGGGTCCCAACATGGACAGGTTAAAGTTTCCCCACTCACACATCTCCACGCAGACACACACACACACAACACCCTCCTGCATTATTTAGAATATAGGTTTAGTTGTGGATAGCAAAGATCCAAAATAATGGGGGTTTTAAGAAAGCAATTTATTTCTTACACGTAAACGGACAATTCAGGACAATCTGGCAGCTCCTCCTTTATCTGGGACTCAGGATACTTCTAGACTTTCTCTCCTCCATCACTGGAGAGTGGCTGCCATCCTTATGGTCCAAGATAGGGGATCAGTAACCATTCCATTTTCCAGGAAGTGTTAGAGAAGAAAGACCGTAGAAGGAGCTTCAGATTGTTATCTAGCATTTCACCTCCCTTTCCGAGTAACCGAAGCCACGTGGCCACCTGGAATAAAAATTCCATTCCCAATCTCCTTTGCTGCTAGAATTTATGGCTAAGGGGATATAAGGGAAAGCAACTTTCTGGTTGTGTCATTAAAGGGAGTGGCTGTTTACCACTTCTGGCTGTGGAGCCTTTCCTCCCTCTGGGACAATGAGGCCAGAGGTCACTGGGACACACAATGGGGCCACTACACCAGCCCTGTACTGCCTACATTAAGACTTTTACATGAGAGAGAGATAAACTTCTATCTTTTCAGCCCCCAGGTCTCTGTTAAATACTGCTGAAACTAAAAGCTATCTAACACACCCACCTTAAGGGAAATTCATGGGAAATTTCAAAGGAAAAAGGTCAATATTTAATTTTCTAGGGTGCAATGGTTAACCCCATAGTCTCACCACTGGCCCTTTCATATGTACATATAATAAGTGTTTGTCTAGCACCTGCAGTGTTCCAGATGGCGCTCCAGGCCCTTAGGGCGATGTGAAATGAAGGCACCCTGATCCTTTCTTCAAGGAACTTACTATCAAATAGAGGAAAGAATTAAGGGAGCCAAAATGGTTGAATATTAGTGATATGCCAGGCACTGCTATAGTTTTTTTCACGTGTGTTATATCATTTGCGTCTCACAAAATTTCGGTGGAATACTCATTTCATAGATGCGGACACTGAAGCTCCCAGGGGAAATAGAGTTTGCCCGGGACTACACCTACGACAAGCGATGGGATCAAGATTAGGTTTAGATTTTTGACTCATGAGTCAACCAGTCACCAGACTGCTTCTTAGATGTGAGTATGAAAAACAAGAACGCAAGTCTCCGCGTGACGAGAGCCAAACACATCAAATGCTTCAGCTGATGTGTGACTAACTCTTCTTGAGAGGCCACCCAGCCATTATAGTTTTCTCTTGTCACTGTGTGTCCTGGATCAAGCAACTGCTAATTCTTCCCCTTCTGTGAGGAAGAGCAAACCCACTCAGGGCCACCCTATAGGTCCCACCACTATGACTACAATCTGCATTTTATCTCCTTTACTCACTGCCCAAAAACAAGATTCGCCCCCGACCCCGGACAATTCCCTTCCTGAACATCATCTTTGTCTGCTCATCTACTTTGGATTCCAGGCTTTTTCCCTCTGGGTATTTCTCTTCCACATACATAAAACAGCATTGGGAGCCTATATCCCTCTTCATCCAATGGGCTTGTTATGCCTAATTGACCCTAAAACATAAAAAGTAGCCTGTCCAGACATTTATAGAATTAATTATATCATCTCCTAAATCACATCACACTTTCTGCTAAAAATACCCAGCTCTTATATCATTTGCAGAGGTAAGCTAATGTTCAAAATCCCAGACAACCAGAAAGTCTAAGTGGGATGAAACTTTTTAAATCGGTTGAAGCATTTCTATGTGATCAAATTATAATACGAACTCTGAATGATCACCCAACATGTGGATGAGGCCTGGCCTGCCTACCTATTTGAGGGTAGTAAGAAAAGATGACAAGCCTCTCTTATATACCAGGAGGACTTGTCCTGGAGAATTATCTGAATTCAGCTGAGCAGAGTTCTTTGCCAACAGTAGCCTTGAAGAGAGGGGTTGTGATTCCCTGTATTATTTATGGTAAAGTAACCCTAACTGATGAAACTAACAGCCTCAGATCTCACTGCCTTCACTAATTAAAGACTTATTTCTTGCTCATATCATTATCCATTGGGTGTTCAGCAGTCAGCCTTCAATGGGGTGATTTGGGGACCCAGGCCTCTAGCATCTGGTTGGCTCCTCATAGTGGTGCATCTGCATTTGGCCCAAAGACAAGGGAAGTGACAAAGTATGGGACATTGTGCTACTGTTTTATAGTCAGGTCTAGACACCACACCATGTCCACTGTGTTCCATTATCCAGAACCCAGACTCCATAGCCCTAACCTAATTGCGAAGGTGACTGGGAAATGTAGTTTTCCAATGTGTCCTGGACAAGGAATGGGGCTGAGAGCAAAGAGCTAGTCTTTGGCTCACCCCTGGGGAAAAGACATTGGAAGTTGGCTTCCCCACCCAGGTCGGAGGTTGGCATGTGTTTTCTCATTCCCATGATTGCCTGGATGCAGGTGTGTCTGACCCAGATGAGGCTCTGGCACTCTGACTCAAAGTGGGGCAGATCTCGGTGATGAATTTGTAACTTCTAGTTGCTGTGTTTTCACATAATCTTGGATTTCTATCGGTATCGCTGCCAGCCATCCTCTACCCACCCACATTGCCACCCCAACATGCCCTTTCTCAGTTTTGGGAAGTGGAACACTGAGTATCTTTACCTTCTCCCTCCACAGATAACGGAGAAGACCCACACACCTTTATCCCGGTAAGAGACCTTTGCTCCAAGTGTATGGTTTTTGTTTGGAACAAGAGTGTCTCATCTTCAGAAGGGATTCTCTTCTAACACTATCAAGAAAGGACCTGTCCCAGTTCAGCATTTTGTGTCTTTATGAGAGTTGTAATGGCAAATAAACCTAAATGTGTGTTCTTCTGCAGCTTGGGATATGACAAGCAGCAATGAACTCAAAATTTGGCTGTGGTCATATGGCAGTCATTATGGTCACTAGGTTTATTCACAAATATTCAGATTCTCTTTCCAGAGGCATAGTAAGATGGCACTTTCCTAATACTTTGGTGCTGGCAGGGCCATATGGCTTGACTTGGTCAATGAAATGTGAGTGGAAGTGACGTATCATTTCCAGGTAGGAATTTGAGGAACCAGTGCTTGATTCGTCAGGTTCCTTCTTCCTCTCCCTTTCCCCACCCTCAGTGATGATCTGGTGATCATTTTTCCCACAAGCAGTCATAGAAGCTCTTTTCCATATGGAAGCTCTGAAAGCCTGGGTCCCTCAGTCACCACTATGGTCAGAGGCCCCCAATGACTCTCACTGGACATGCAGCCATGAGAGAAAAATAAACTTTGCTTCACTGAGCCATTGAGAATTTGCAGATGTTTGTTACTCAGGGATAAACTAACGGGACCGAACAGATATGGGTCTCATGGTTTCTTTATAGGGTATACTCTTTTTCCATTTATTTTTATTTTGTTATGAAAAAAATGTCATGCCCATAAATTATATATAACTCATCTGTCTGGTTTTAAAAATACACCCATGTATCCACTACCCAACTCCAGAAATAAAATATGACCAGTTCCTCCAAATTTCACTATTTCTCTCCTTTACCGATTGCTCCTCCTTCCCCCTAAAAGATAACTATCTTATTTTCTGTTAATAATTCACTTGCATTTCTTAGTCATATTATTGCACATACATATTGCTAGTTTTGCACATTATTTAACTTTATTCAAACAAAATCTTATCGTATGTATTCTTCTAGAACTTGCTTTATTATCTAATCGTATGTTTTTAAGATTCATCCATGTTGATGCATGTAGCTGTATTTTATTCACTTTTGCTGCAGTTGTATGAATACAACAGTATGAATTTATCCCTTCTCCTGTCAGATGGCCATTTGAGTTTCTTGGGAATTTTTGCTATTAGAAACCGCACTAAAAAAGAATATCTTTTTGTATATCCTAGGGCACGGAGGCAAGAATGTCCATACGGTAGACACCTAGGAAGGGAATGCTGGGTTGTAGAGTGTTCACGTGCTCTGCATTCCTACATAGGACCAAATTGTTTTCCAAAGTGTCTGCACCAATTCACACTGCCACCAGCTTGTATGAGAGTTCTCTTTGCATCACGTCCTCACCAATACTTGGTATCGTTGACTTTTTCCCCTTTTTTGCCACTCTGGTGGATATAAGATGATATCTTACTGTGGTTTTAATTTGTGTTTTCTTTAGGGCATACTTTCATCAAGTGAATTCAAGAAACCAAGATGAGAAACCATTCAAAACGACTTGCCATAGGTATTCTTAAAATCTGGATAGACTTCACAAACCAGGCCCCTTCTTATAGAATAGGTCAAATAATTGGGAAAGGCACGATTATTCATTTTCAGACACTAGAAAATACCAAAGGTCTTATGCTACTGTTTGTGTTTTAGGTTAAACAGCTATTTCTTAAATGTTCCTTTTAGGGGGTTAACAGTATTATCTAAAGCCATGGGAAAAGCAAATACATTTCAGGGAAATTATAAACATTTATTTTATCTTACCAGATAAAGAGATTTAGTATAAATCCTAATGCACCCACTTGGCTGTACACAATTTATAGCAGATGAAGAGTTTGAAACACTTTCATGTAAACAATCATAGATTTTTTTCGAAGGTTGCCAAAAGGCTGTTTGACACTCTTTGTAAGTGGGGAGCATCTCAGAGTAAGAAGCAGTTCTGGATAATATCAGAATTCATTTCCCACTAGCAAAGCAGCGCCATTAAGCACTGTTCTCATCTCTGAAGCCTTTACTTTTATGTAATGTTTACATCATTGACACCTTCTCTTACTGAATCCCTAATATAAACAAGGGGTGTAATAAGCCCTAATGTATTTTAACAGGATTTTAAGTGATGTGTCTGTGGGATGAGGATAACCAAATGGAGAACAGATTAAAGCAAAATTCTTGTAACACCTCAATCTCATGTGACAAAGTCAACTCTGTAATTTAAGTCCAGGAGAGAAACATTCTCCCTGTGTTTATTCATCAATTAGAATCTGATGGACTCCAAATGTCATCCGACCAGCGAAATTCTGTAACATAGCCTTTTAGCAGAAAATTAGAAACTCAGTCCTATTGGAAGAGAGACATGAAAATAAATTTACTTTGCCCCATAATATCTACATACTCATGGCAACTGTTATTTTCATGAACCACAGCAGTAATATATGAAGAGCGAATCTTTGTGATTCACCATTCGAATGCAATAACGTAAGAGGCGATCCATCCGTGACTAAAATTTTGCCTAATTTATTTAGCTGAAAAGTGTTATTTGAAAGTGTGTTTAGTAACCGTCTGACCAACCTAAATAGAAGGGGTACTTTCTGATTTACTCTCATCTCCTTGTCTTTATTTTCTGGAGGTTCCGTGGCAAAGATCCATGAGTGCCAGGGAGCAGCAGTGATCATTCTGGAGTGAGGAACGCCCGTGTACTGGAGAAGTATGGCTTCGATGAGTGCTACTGAAAGCGGGGTTCGTGGACTGGGCCAGCCCATGAACTCGTTGTTACCAGTCTCCAACAAAAAAGGTACACAAGTGGCAAGGAGGTGTTTCAAACTTTTACAGCAAGGGACATTGCTGCAACAGCCCGGGGTGACTGTGGATTTGTCTCACTGAAGAGGATATTTTACAAAAGAATGGGTTAATGACAAATTAAAAAAAAAAAACAAAAAACACCACTTGTCCTTCACCACAGATAGTTTAAGAAGCACCGATCTGGGGATATTGTTAAAATGCAGATTCTTGGTCACCAACCCCAGAGATTCTGATCTAGCACATTAGAGATGAGGTCTCAATTTGCATTTCTAACAAGGTCCCAGGTGATGCTGACACTGCTGGTCAGGACTATGCTTTAAGGAGCACTGGTCCAGATAAAACAAAATGCAAGATGCTCTCCGCCATTTGTCACTGATGATCAACAAACTTGGAATCTTATTGGTGGTCTCAATCCTTTGGATATTTATACTTGGCACCTTCTGTGCTTTTAGGAGAATTCCGAAGTGTGTCATCCTCGGATGTTCTGCTCTTCCAGACTTTTCCATCTTACCACTTTCTACCCTCTCAGCACTGGACTATGGCCACAATCTCCTGAATTTTTAGAGCTTCTTCTTTTACTGTTTGAAAGATTTGCCAGTGTGTTAACTGCACACAGCATGCTGGGTCTCATGACCACAGCAGGCAATGCCTTCTGAAAAGAGACATGGGTTACAACTAGCATCAGTTCTGACACGAACTTTTAAGACATACTCGTAAAAGAGGGGAAAGGCTTGGTCTCGGGTACGGAAAAACAACAGTGCCTGCTATCCAAGCCGTTCAAGTTATTTTTGACGAGTCACCTGAGTTTCTTTGTTGCAGTTTCTAGAACACCAGCCAATCCAAGTTCTCTTCCAAATGAGCAAAGCCTAGCGCTTGGGAACTTAACTGCCTCGGAATGTTGCGACTCCTTCTCTCCTGGTCTTCCCTCTAGGAAGAACAACCCAGCAGCTCCTGGGCCCCTTGGAGTCTTCCAGCACCACACGGCCGTAGAAATGCAGGAGGCTTCTGCCGGGGCAATTCTACCCTAAGTCAATTATCACGGGGTGTGGCAGGCTTTTAGAGAGATTACCCTTTCTACTGAGAGAAAATGGTGAATTCTCAAATGGGACCCTTCTAATAATCCATTTGCTCAGCTACAGTGTACTCCTGTTAGCCAATTATCTAGTTTGATCCGCGTTGTTTGAATAAATGCCTTAGAATTCTGTGAAGGCATGCACAATTCAGAGAGCTGCTTGTGTATGAAAACGGGGCCAGTGTCCTAAGAGGATGAAAATATTCTCAAGAATCTGAAAGATTGAAGCCAAATCTGTAAATGGAAGTCACTGAAAGAAAGTTCTGAAAGACTGTTTGAAATTCTGAGCATATCCCAGTCCCTGTCCTTTGATTTGGCTGCTACTAAATATCTGTGTACGTGCCTCTGTGCCTCAGTTTCCTCATCTGTAAAATGGGGATAATAATAGTAGTACCTACCTCATAGAGTTTTGGTAAGGATTAAATGAATTAATAAATGTCAAGACTTAAAAATACTCCCTGGTACCCAGTAAGCACTACATAAAATTTCCCAGGACCTCATGGTTAAGGGTCATGGTTAGTGATTTAGTGCAACCCCACCCAGCCCACCCCAGCTCCTTGTAATTTGCATCCCCTAGCCTAAATACGAATACTATCCATGCTGGGGTCCACTGGAAAGAGCATAGACCAACTCTGTCCAATAGAAATATGTCACATATGTAATGGTAAAATTTTTAAAAATTAAAAAAATGGGTGAAACTAATTTTAATATTTAAAAATTTAACCCAATACATTCAAAATATTATCATTTCAACAATATAAAAATTATTAATGAGATAGTTTACATTCTTTTTTCATAATAACTGTTCAAAATGTGTCTATTTCACACTTATGGCATGTTCCAATTTGAATACTAAATTTTCATTGGTAAAATTTGATATTTTAGATTTCATAAAATTTACAGTTGAAAAAGTAGATTCACTTACCCAAAATGTTATGAACATACTTAAAATTTTTCCAGTAGATGAGCTGTTTTCTAATAACTCAACTGAGTATCAGTTTTTTAAGTTTAAATTAAATGAAATTATAAATTCAGATGTTTAGTCACACTAACCACATTTTAAGGCTCAAGAGCCACCTGTGGCTGGGGGGTATCACATTGGATGGCACAGGTGCAGACTTTGAAAACAGACAGGCTGGACACATAATCATACGGTTTTGGATAAGTTATCTGACTTTTCTTAGCCCTAGTTTCCTGATTTACAATTTGCTAATTTACAACAGAAAAAATATAATATCTTCCATAAATTATTCTCATTAGCCTTAGAGGTAATATATATCTAAAATGCATTGAACAGCGACTAATAGATTGTAGTAGGTATTCAATAAATAGTGACTGTGCTTTCCTTAACATTTTATTAAGAAAAGATTGAAACATTAGCAAAGCTGAAGACTTGTACTGAGAATCCTCCCATATCCACTACTCAGATTCTACAGTTGTTAACATCTGGCTATATTTGCCTTATCGCTTATCTACCTGTATACCCATATCTACCTGTATACCAGTCCATCTTACTTTTTCAGGTATTTCAAAGTAAATTGCAGACATCAGCCCATTTCACCCCTAAAACTCCAGCATGCATATCATTAGCTAAAGTTCAATATTTGCCTTTTCTTTCTTTTCTTTTTTCTTTCTTTTTCTTCCTTTCTTTTCCTTCCTTCCTCCCTTCCTTATTTTCAGGTAAAATATGCATATAGTGAAATGCACGAATATTAAATGAACCATTGGATGAGTATTGACAATGCATATACCTGTGTAAACCAGATCTCTATCAAGATATAGAACGTGTCCATTAACCCAACCAGTTCCCTCACACCCTTTCCTGGTTCATCCCAGCCCTCACCATCCTTTCCCTTCCCTGGGCAATCCCAGTTATGGTAGATTAGTTTTGCCTATTCTAGAATTTCAAGTAAATGGAATCACACAATATATTGTCTTTTGTGAAAGGCTTCTTTCACTCAGCATATTTTTGAGATTCACCCACATTGTATGTTTCCTCCTTTTTATTACTGAGTAGTAATTGTGGCTGTTTTTAATCAAGCGAACTCCTGACCTGAAGCCCCTCCAAACAGCCCGTCCATTCTTTCACAGCTCAGAAAATCCTTCATCCTGTCACCCAGTATGGCTAGCCCTAAAGCTTCCAGCTTTTGGTGCCAGCTCAACCCCTTAGAATGAAAGAAAGTGCTTTCTCATATGTCATCCTCTCAAATTTGTGTACAGTGAAGAAATTCTTCTGAGCCTTCCATGGAGAAGGCACAAACTTCCTAATTCCTCCAATTCTCCAAACAATAATATTTTAGCCTCTTTCAACTTCCCAGTCACTCTCTGTGTTCCCTCTCTTAGCACAATTTCATGTTTCTTTGGTTTTTTGTTCATTGAATATCTTCCCTATGGGGCTGTAAGTTCCATAGGGCAACATCAAGTCTACTTTATGCACCAGTGTACACTCAGCACCTAGGATAACGCCTGGCAATTAGAAGACGCTCAACAAATATTTATTGAACAAATAAGTGAATATATAAAGGAAGGAAGGAACTCACCTTTAAGCGTGTTTAATTTTGTCTGTATGTTAAGTATTTACGGGGCAGCAGGCAGGTGTTGGAGGGGGACAAGTGCTGGATTTTGAAGAAAACACTAATTTCTAAGAGATACACCCCAGGGAATGCACGAGCCAGATGCAGTGACTTCGTTCCTGGCCAGAAGTATAACCTTGAGTCTCCATCCCTCTTCCAGTGAGCCAAACGGTTAGCCTAGACCAAAATCTGAAATTTCTCTTATCACCTAAAATCAGTCATAGTTAGCTGCGTCCCTGCTTCTATTTTCCAACCCTCCATACATCTCCAGAATTAAGCAGACGCTGCCCTCTTCCCCTCACGTCCCAAGTCCAAATGCGTGAGATAATTTTTTTAAGTTGATTCGTTTTTCCCTTCCTGTATTTTTCCTTTCCCTCTTTCAAGCAGATAGCCAGGCCTTTGTGTTCACTTCCTTGCTTCAGAGGAGTTTGTGATCCCTAAAAGCAGAAATCGCCTTTAGACAATTTGACTCTCAAGCTTGTTTTTCCAGAAGCACAGGATCCCTGAAGGAATCATCCTGGGGATGGGGAAGGAGGGAGAATTTGAAGGTTGCTAAAGGAAGCAGAAATATTTCCCCCAGACTGGCAAAGGGTTGGGGTTGGCAGACCCATCAAACAGTGTGACCCCCATTCAGCTCTCTCAGCACCTTGGAGGGTGGCAGGAGCCCGAGGGAATGGCTGTGGGATCCTGGAGAGGCTAGACTCCAAAGACCAGGCTCCCAACAGTAGTGATGACTGAGACTGCGTCCCGGCTTTGCAAGGAAGCTGCACAACCGCCAGCCCTCAGTGAGTCACCTAGTTTGGGACACAAGCTTTCAGTGATCAATCTGATGTCCTGAAGTGAGAGACCCTTCTGATTTCTGTTAAACTTTCTGATTTGTTAAATGGCTCTAGAGAAAGAGAAAGAGGAAGAGAATTCCACCCTCACATCCTCCTCCATAATAACTAAGGTTGGGTTTTCTAGCCATCTGGGAGAGATGGGGCCTCAGAGACGGCTTTGGTGCGATTTCACGAAAATAAAGAAATACTACGTTTATTAAGCACTTGAGATTATGCAGCGAGATTTATGAGGACAGAGGAAAGACGAGAGGAATAAGAGGGAGAAATAAAGCCATATCAAAGGAGGAGAAAGTCAAGAAGGGGGAATGAAGGGAAAGAAGGCAAAATGTGGGAAGAGTTCAAACGGAAGCCCACGAGCCGTAGATCTAAATAATTATAAGGTAAAAAAAAAAGGTAACAAACGGATGAATAACATATCTTCTATCCCTGTCCTTGACACATAAATACTCATGGTGATAGAATGGACACCTTTGTTTAAAGCTGTGGTTCTGTGTGACCGGAAGTCAACAAGCTGTCAGAGCTGACAGGATTGAATGATATTGTGCACGTCTGGGGGTTTTCCTGATGGGCTAGTGATGTTTTATAAGGACGAAAATAACTCTCATTAACTCATAAAAACATTCCATAGAATTTGCTTTTCTTGCCTTTGTTTCAGCAAAACACTAATTATGTTATAATCAACACTTGCACATATTTAGCAGTCTATTGACAGTAATGCTAAAATAGACACTTTCCTTGAAATGTTATATTCTCAGGTAATTCTTTTATTATTAATTTCTATTTGGATAACATTCATTCTAGTAAAGTGGCAGCAACTGGAGTTTTTAATAAAATTCCTTTATAGAGGCCAGCCCGGTGGCGTAGTGGTCGAGTTCACACACTCCGCTTCAGCGGCCCCAGGTTCGCTGGTTCGGATCCTGTGTGCAGACCTACACAGCACTCATCAAACCATGCTGAGGCAGCATCCCACATAGAGGAACTAGAAGGACCCACAACTAGGATATACAACTATGTACTGGGGCTTTGGGGAGAAAAAAAAATAGGAAGATTGGCAACAGATGTTAGCTCAGGGCTAATCTTCCTCACCAAAAAAAAAGATTATTCTCAAAATAATTTCTTTATAGAACATGCACAAACATTGCATTTGAGTTGCATACAATAGATTATTGTTACCATGAAAAATATTACAAAATATTTTAATTTCAGTATATAAATTGTCTTATCATGATTTCCACCCTCTTTTAATACAATATCTGAAGCCATATAATAATGTAAAGAATTATCCTTCTCACATTATATCTAGGTCCACATCCATACAGATTTGGTAGTTATTTGGATTATTTAATTTTAGACAATGCTCCTCAGACTCCATGTGCCAGTGCTCTGAATGCTGTGCTAATTTGTAAAGGCCTCTGGAACTACGAGGAAGAATAAGAAAGGGGATGCTCGGCACTACTGGGAAATGATATTTGATCACACAAGACTCTATCACATTCACACTATCAGAGAAGAATGATTTGACAAGTTAATTAATTCGTCTTTTCTCTTACCTAAGCGCTTCTGCTGCTCAAATCCTTTCACATGCTCCAAAGCAGTGTTCGTCGCTGACGTAAGTACAACTCATAAGTCTGCAAGACATTTGGATGGAGTCACCTTTTTTGTTTGTTTGTTTTTAAGGACGAAGGGCAAGGACAGAGAAGTATTTCCCTGGGGCCTGAACAGCGTTCGTCCTGAAGGGGGACGTTTGGGTTACCGTCCCAGCACTGAACACTGGATCCCAAGTGGCAGAGGTGCCCGTGTGCTCTTTCATTCATGCGTGTCTGCCTCTTTGTGATAAGCAGGGCTCTCCAAAGTGTGAGGCCAGGGAAGGGCCCCTTTTGTCTGGTCTAAGCTCGGTACTGAGCAGGAGAAGGGGGAGTGAAGAGAAGGAAAGAGACAAGAGAAACAAAAGGAAAATAGATGCCAAAGGATCTGAAGCTACCTCCCCCACCCACAGGAAATTAAAGCCTCAGACCTTAATGGTCCCCATCAATAGTCCCCCTAAGCTCTGGGGCACCCAGTGAGAAATCTTCAGCTCACCTACCTTCAAAGAGCTTCTATGAACAAACAGATATAAACATGTAAATGTACATATTCTATGTAACTTACTTAATATATAATTACTTTGTATGTAATTTAAACATATAAATGTGTAAATATATATCCTCTTCTTGTCTTTCTATAGCAAATGGGATTATTTTCTTTTTCCCAATTCCATCTGCTTTACCCTCCTTAGAATCTCTCCAGACAAGGGAGTTTGGGAATGAAGGCGTAGGACAGTGGAGATGACAAATATCATATTTGGCATTACTGGTTCCCAGATGTAGGATTTCAGGGAACAGTAGGAATTTCTTTTTTTTTGTAATTTTAAGGATCCGTAAGGAATTGACCACTTGCTGAGGGTGAGAGGATAGAATAGGTCATTGAAAATAAATATCAACCATCTGTAACATCCACCAATTCATGAAAAAGACATTTCTAATACACATACACACAATCATGAAGAGCATATACTAAAGACAGTTTGTTTAAATTGATTCGTTTTTTTAAAAACTTATTTGTTGCATTCATTTATTCATTTGTTTGTTCGTTGCCAAGATCTGGTGAAAGCTTCATGAGGAATATAATCTTGCCCTTGGACCAACTTTTGGGATACAGTGCCTGGGTATGTCCAACCAAGCCGAGCCAACGAAGCTCCTACAGGATCTCCATTCAAAGACACTGCAGAGCTGTGATACCGCAGGACACATTTTTTGTGAACAGGTTGGTAAGGAATTTATTACCAAACTGATAGAAGGCTAGAAATCATTGAATATTATTCATTGCATTGGCTTCAAAACATCCCTATGATGGTGGCCCTGAAACCTGAAGCTGTCAAGATGCTTTTGGCTCATTTTAACATTAAGCTTAAGAAATACAGTAGTATATCCACCTAAATTTAACCAGGGACGAGAGGAGAGAGAGAAACACAGATGTCGCTGTGAGACATATGGCCAGGCAAACAGCACAAACTCTTGCACTTTAAGGGCCCAAATGACAGCTGGATGACAACAATCCCAGAGGGATGAATAAGGACTTCTTGCTCACCCTGAAAACTGAAAGGCTCCCAGAGGGTTGACAAATGGTTTAATAATCCCCTCTGCAAAGCAGGCCTGGTGCTGAACTACAGTATGTGGCCTCTCCACAGAATTGCCAGCGATGGCTGGCTGCTGAGCCCCTACCACTCCTCTGTAGAAGGGCAGAGACATAAGTCACACCCCAGCCTACATGGCAAAGGCCCACTGGCCCCCTAGATAATCAGGCTTTCAATGCAACCTACAGGTGTGCTTTCCTGATGGGAGGAGATGGTGAAGCAGGTGATCATGGGTTGCCAGGTCAACTTGGGTAGACTGATCACACCGCTTACTGCTTGTAGACTTTGAGCCAATCACTTTGCTTCCCTGAACCTCCATTTTCATCCATTTAAGTTGGGCTGATGCCACCTGCATAACTGTGTTACTGTGGGAATTAAATAAAACGCTGTAAATGCAGTAGCCCACTCAGCACATACTGTTACCTCTATTATTTTCCTATCTGAATAGGAGCATCCCATAATCCTCCCAAAATTCCCATAGGCCCATCGTCTCATAAAATGACTATCACCATCAAAAAATAAGGAAGCAAAAGAGAATGGCTGTCACCTCGGAAGATGAGTTGTGGTCAAATAGCTATGGGTAGCTCTGAAGCTCTGTGACACTCCAGAGCTCCCTCAGCCTCCTCTGCGACACCCTAGCCAGCCTCACATCCTAACCCAGGCATGAGGATTACTGCCCCAGGAAACATCCCAACTCCTCAAGGAGCACATTCAGAGAATGGCTATTTGCGGGGCCCCTTTCTCCCTTCTGTCACTACTTGCCAGCTCACGACAGCTGAGCTGTCCTGTCAAATACACACTAGCTGCCTTCACACATGCAAAAAATCAAACGGAAGCTCCCCCTCTATGGCATGAACCAGATTCCTTCTATTTATAAGCGGCAGCCCAACAGGCAGGCTTCATTCTGTAACTTGCAGTTCTCAGCAAGCTGCACCAGAATAGAGATGTGTTCATACTTTCCAGTCGCCCAGATTGCCACTTCCAAAAGAGAGTGATAGACAAATATGGTGCAACCCGTTTATAACATTTTCCCATGTTTAACTTCCAAATTTGAGAGTCTTAAGCACAGTTGCCAAAAGCAATTTTTTCTAAATGCAGTACTTTTTTTTTTTCTTGGTCTCTTAGTAAATGGTAACTGAATTTTTTTTTCCTACTGTTTCTTCTCAGAGGCCAAGAGTTTTTCACTCCCGGTCTGCAATACCCTGCCTGGGCTATCACCCAAATGGCTTTCACACTTAAAGTGAGAAAGAATTAAGTGCTTTTGCAATTGAAAAATGGTTCTGTCTGCCTTGGAGTCACAAAGCTCTCTCTACTGAACTGGAGCTTTTGGACTCCCAAGCTAAGTGTACTGATGAGCCTACGATGGTGCCAAAAAAGGAACTAGAAAATGAAGACAAACCCATCGTTTCTCTCTCCAGACCACATCCAGGGGTATCCTCCTTGTTCATCCCCCAGATGTTTTGGGGGAGGAATTTTCACAGCTGTTCTCTGGTTTTCCAACCTCAAAAGTTGTCATCTTTGTATCATTTCCACATAGTAACAGTCTAAGCTGGTTGATGACCACATTTTCATAATATTAGTTAGAAGGAGATATCACCTATGTTCCAGTATGACTTTGACCTTATCTTAATGGCAGGAAGAAGCAGATGCACTGATCTCCATTAGTGATCCTTCTCTGGAGGGCTAAATAAATCTCTTTATATTTCAAAAGTATACATTATCCTGTAATCTGTGTACGTCTTTCACAAAACGAGCTTGCCAAGGGGAAGAAATATTTGAATCAAATTGCCTTAAACATCTTTAACTATTTCACTAAGATGACTTCTTGTTCTGCCGCTGTAATGGTAACCTTATAAATTCTAGGTTTTGTTGAAGGACAACCTGAGAGCGGCGGATGGTGACCTAGCAAATATTTAGGAGTTTGCCAATTTGTAAGAAACTCCAGATTTCAGTTCTTTGTTACCATGTTTTTTTTAAAAAAAAAATTGACTGCGAATGTTTGTTTCCTTTCCTTTTACTGTTTCCATTCTAAGCAAGCCTAATGAGGTTTTTCAAAAGCAATCTTGAAAATTAGACAGAAATCAGTGAGGCCACTAAATAGTACAAAAGTAGAGATAAGATCTATATTTGAAACCGAGAAAGGGACAGCCCTGAAAATCATAGAGTAGTCAGTTTAGTTTTCATACCTGAAAAATACTAGAACAAATCATCAAAAAATCAATTTGCAAACACGCATACACTTGCAGAACACTAGGTAATAATCAACATTGCTTTGTGAAGAACAGTCTTGTCAGAACCATCTAATTTCCTTCTAAAACAGAGTGACAGGCCCGGTAGATCAGAGGGATGAAATAGACGTAATAGAGCTTGAATTTTACAAAGCTCTTGATTCTGTCTTCCATGATATGCTCATCAACAGATGACTTCAGAAGAAATTTGCTGTAAAGGTTTACTAAAAAGCACAGCTCTCAGTGTTTCAGCCTTAAATTGGTGGGTGGGGGGTTGGGTAGGAGCTATTTGGTGTGATATTTGGCACAGGAATGAATGGCTTTAGGACCGTTTAACAGGCTCATCAGGCCCAAAACAGCCCTAGTGTGCGCTCAATCAACACGTGTTCAATGAAAGAATGATGGGTGGGATAGGTACTGATCAGTGAATTACTGTGACTCTGAAATGCACTGGTGGGCAGAGACCAGCATATTGGAGATGTTCCCCTCCCTATGAAGACCCAGCTCCCTCAGGGCACATGGGAGGATAGTAGGGAAGGGATTTACATTGTTTGGGATAGACTCAGTTACAAATTACTTTGATAGGTTTTATAAATATGGAGAAATAATGGTATAAAATTCATTTTGGAGAAAAACTACATAAACTCAAGCTTTGTAAAATGCAAAAAGAATGGCATGCGAAATGCTGGGTAAGTGAAAGACATGCCATATCCTTAAGACATCTTGGGGTAAAAATTTTGAGAAAGACTAGGTGATATGAGGAGCCAGCATAGGAGTCAGGGCTTCAAAGCTGGCTTGGCTTCTCACTAGTTGTACAACTTTGGGTAAGTTATTTAACCTTTCTCAGCCTTCCAAGTTCTTGTATGTAAAACGGGCCTCCTAAATCTTAGAGAGTTGAAATCAGAAATAGATTTTATTATATCATATATAAATTTATATATACAGCTTATGTATATATGAAGGTGTTTAGATATAGGTATTTAGATAGTAGGTACTTCCCCCAGAGTTAGGCATATCACAGGTATGTAATAAATAGTATTTCCTCACTTCCATTCACATGCAGGAAAGTCGACCACAAGAAAGTAACTTACAGGTTCAGTGACATACCTACCAACTTCCTATCCTCTGCCATCAATCTGAAGTCACTAGTAGCTGTCTGATGTTCACTCCATGTTTCTCAGTCCCTATCCCCAGTTTCCATATTTTAGACGCCATACTCTATCTACTGATTGGCTTATAACATGGAAAAAAGCCAAAATTTTCTGGTGGGCATCTATGGGGTTGCCTGCCCAATCACTATACCCGCACCCCCCCATTCACCAAGGCTACACGGTTATGACAGAAACCGCCATATTTTCTCATATCCTCACTATCGTGGCCACAACCAATTCATCTGAAGTGGGTGCTTGAGTCAATATAGGCCAATCACCACCACTTCAATTGACTGTTCCATGGGTGAGCTTCTGATCCAGAGTGGGCCTTCAGAGTCTTTTCATAGAATTGTTTCTGAACTACAACTCAGAGAGCTTGAGATCAGTCAGCCTCTCCTTTGTTAAGAACGTCCATCAGACCAATGGAGACGTTTCCCACCATGAGGAAAAGCCAGTCTGTCCTAAAAATAAAAGAACACTCAGAGAGCAGCAGATAAGAGGGGTGGGAGAAGACCTGGCAACATTCAAAGCCTGATTCCACTTGGTCCTGAGACCCAGCTGCATCCATGCCCTTCTGTACATTTTCTATAACTCAGTTCTTCAAACCTTTGGATTCCCCTAGCCAATAAACTCTCTGTTTTTGCTTATGCTTTTTCAAGTTGGGTTTCTGTCATTTATAACCAGATTTCAAAAAAACACTGCAATTAGAGTCCTTTTTAAAAAAAATATTTGATTATACTTTCAGATATTTACTTAGAGTAAATCATAGAAGTCTTATTTTTGAGTCAAAGCTTATGTACATTATTAAGATGACTGAAGCACATTTCCAAGAATTCTTTCAGAAAAGTTTTACCAATTTCAACTCTCATCTGCAATCTTTGAGAATGGCTGTTATCTACCCCTCCCTAAGTGAATTTTTAAACAATTGTTTTTACCAGTTTGACAGGTAAAAAATGGTATCTTTCTTTAATTTTGATTTATTTAGTTATAAATTCTAATAATAGATTTCTCATCCTTTGCTCAACAGTCCATTTGTGTACCCAATTCTCTATTAGTACATTTTCTATTTGATTTGTAAAAGTATTATACATATAAAATATTAAAACTTTCTCAGATATGTTGCAAATATTTCATGCTATTTTGTTATTTGCATAGTTGCTGTGCTCTTTTCCATAAGAGTGAATTGAAGGTTAGATAAAGAACTATAATCCCCATTCCTTTTTTGAGAAATGGTACTATAATTACTCTTTCAGAGAATTCTTGAAAGCAATAATAGCCATCAATTCTTAAATATCCTTAAATTAATTGAATATAATCAGAATATAATCAACTCTTTAAAGTTTTCTTTAACCACTTAAAATCTCCAGATTTCCTTTAACGTTCCACCCTCCCAGGGAAAAATAAGGCAGTTGCCCTTTAAGGGTTGACCATTCTTGCATAAATGGAAAGCTCAACTACCATTAGCAGGGTCTGCCCAATCTTGATGTCTTTCCATCTTGACAACTTTTCTTCCTTCTTTCTAGCAGGTCAATTTCCTTGGTCCTCTCTTTTTCCCACTATAACTAAAGAAAGCTTTCTTTGTATAGCTTACTCCTTAGATGTTAAAAATCTACTTAACTAATAAAAATCCCAAGAAGTTACAGTTACAGGACAATTAAGTTTACAGAGCAAAATAGATACAGCAAGAAATGAACAAGGGAAAGTCATTATTGGTTTAATAATAATTTGGAGAGAGATCAGAAATAAAGAGTGATGCAAAGAAAACTAAATAATGGAACTGAATTAACGTAGGAGGGAAAACATCAAAAAGATCCAAGTTACAAATAGTGTAATAGATATCTATTACTGTGTAACAAATTACCTCAGAACCTGGTGGTTTAAAACAGCAAAAATGTATTATCTCACAATTTCTGTGCGCCAGAAATTGGGGAGCAGCTTAGCCAGGTGGTTATGGTTCAGGATCTTTCGAATCCACGAGCAAGGTGGGACCTGGGGCTGTAGTCATCCGAGGCTTGACTGGGGCTGGAGGATGTGCTTCTGAGCTCACTCACATGGCAGCCAGTCAATGGCCTGAATTGCTCATCACATGGTTTTACATAGGGTGCTCACAACATGGCAACTGGCAGAGTGAAAGATCCAAGATGGAGAGAGAGAGCAAAACAGAAGCCACAGTGTCTTTTATAACCTAATATGCCATTACTTTTGCATATTCTATCCGTTACATGGATCAGTTCTGGTATAACGGAGGAGGGAAACTACACACAAGTATGAATACCCGGAGGTAGGGATCATTGGAGGCCATCTCAGAGGAGGCAATTACATCCTGTGGCCAACCTATTTTAGCTCCATTTTCTCTTAGATCTGCCTGTTTGAATCCTGAGGATTCTGTCCAAGCCTCCCTTCCCCTCCTACTCCACACTTTCCTTACACTATCTCCTCCATTCCCATGGATTCTATTACCATGTGAATACTGAGGACTAGCTCCTCAGCTGAGAAATTTCTTAGTTCTAGACTAGTATTTTCACTTTCCTGCGATACCTTTTCATGTGTATATTCAATACTAAATGCCATTCCCCGCTGCTCATTTCAAACCTGCTCCTTCTCCTGTCTCAGAGAATGATACCACCATTCACGCACTTGCCCGGGCCAGAGACCTGGGCCTCACTTGACTCCTGTCTCTGCTTCCCCCCTCCACATCCTCCACATGGTTGAAGCAGCTGCTTTGGTTGGCCCTGCTCCTCTTCCTTCCACATCACTGGTAACAGAATGCACCAATCCTGGCTGCATGGGTGGAGGAGGGGCATTGGATCTAAGCTGGCTCACTCAGATTTTCTTTCCTGAGACTTTGAATTCTGAGTGAATATATCTGAGAGATGAGAGATGGTTAGAACCAACAAATTTTACAGCCAATACCCTAGAAAAAATGGCCCCTTGGGCTTTTGAAGACTGCGAGGAGATGAAGCTCTCTGCTTCTTGGATCCCCAAGCTTTTTATTCCACTTTCTCTTTGATTCTGTGACCTATCCTGATGGCCTTCCAAGAGATCCCTTTTTTGCTTAAGTTGGTCAAAGACAGTTTCTTTTACTTGCTAACAAAACAGAAAAATAAACAAATAAAAACCTTAATTCAGCATGCAATAAATCACCCATTCCTGATCAGTTCTATCCCCTTCACAGTCTGTAGGACCCATTCACATCCCCATTGTCACTATCTTTGTTCAGGCCACCATTTTCTCACACTTGGACCCCTCCTATAGCTTCCTAAGTAGTCTCTACCTACAGTCCACTCTCCTAATCCATTCTCTACATGTAGCTGAGTGATCCTCCCCAAATCAGTATCTGACAATGCTACTCCCCTGCTTAAAATCTTTCATAGGGCCTTGGGGCCGGCCCAGTGGCATAGTGGTTAAGTTTGTGTGCTCTGCTTTGGTGGCCATGGGGTTGCGGGTTTCAGATCCCAGATGTGGACCTACACAGTGCACATCAAGCCATGCTGTGGCAGCATCCCTCATACAAAATAGAGAGAGATCAGCATGGATGTTAGCTCAGGGACAATCTTCCTCAAGCAAAAAGAGGAAGATTGGCAACGGATGCTTGCTCAGGGCCAGTCTTCCTCACCAAAAAAACCCAAACCAACCAACCAACCAACAAAAATCTTTCACAAGGCCTTATTGCCCTTAGTGCAAAGTTATAAATCCTCACATGGCTCACAAGGGTCTTCACAGTTTTTAAGCTCCACCTATTACCCTCCAACCACCAGCCATACCAAAGGGCTTCCAAGTTGTCTGAAGTCCCCGTGCTCTCTATCACCTCTGGGAATTTTCACTTCTTGCCTCTGCATTGCCTCTACCACATACACAATCTCCTTATCTGACCAATCCCTATGTATTCTTCAGGTTTTGTCTTAGGTGTCACTTCTTCCAGAAGCCTACCCTGACCCTACAAGTCTGGGTTATGTTCCCTTCCATGTGGTTCTAGAGTGTCTTGAACTCCCCTAGCACACCATGCATGCAACTATGTTGTGACCAATGACTCACATGAAGCCCCGTTTCATTCCAAGCTCTTTGAGGTCAGGGACCATCTCTGTTCTGTGCATTTCTGTATCCCCAGTGTCTATCTAGCTCAGTGTCTTAAAACACAGAGAAGCTGTGTAATAAAGTTTTGTTGAATAAATGAATGATGGTGGATATTTAACTCTTCTCGGACTTGTTCTCAATCATCTACCAACTTATCATCTTCCCAAGTCTCCAAATTCCCAAATACGTGTGCAATAGGATTTTTACAATTCAGCCTCAACAGACTTTATGTTTTAAAGTGAGAATTTAATTTGAGCCACATATATAATGCTAAGAAACAGAAACTTCTCTTTCATAAAGATGTGTGGCAAAGAAGGCGCCCTCTGCGTGAAAGAGGCAGACTTTTCCATCAATATCCCTTTAATACTGGTAGCCACACACATCTGCTGGGGTGGGTATTTGCTTGAACATTAAGATATGGTATTTCTTAGAAAACATTGGGATAAAAACTGAATTTTTTTTTAAGAAGGTTTCCTCCATCTGCATTGCAAAAATTTGTGCAAATTTTTCTTTTTCAACACATTTGCCAACCTGCTTGATTATTGCCACATTTTACATGGCAATTTCTATACATATGTTAGTCAAATAATAGTCACAAGAGCAAATATCCACTGAAAATGCTGTCTTATCTAACGGTGTGAGTGGAGTTGGGTGAATAGGGGGAGAGCTAACATTTATTACTGCCGGCTGTGCCAGCTACTGGCACCATATGCCATCGTTGCCTTCAAAAAGAGGGGGAAGCGAGCCAGGCGTCAGTGTTCAATTCTGGACCTCGTGATACCTCCCTGGACTGTTGGGGATTTCAGGAAAGATTTTCAGGGACCACCGATGAACAGGATTATAGTTTTGCAACATCCTTAAAAGATGACCCTTAAAACACTCATAGCTGCCCAATTCTCCTCTGGGGAACCAATTATGCACTTGTCTAAATAGCTATGCATCCCTGTGCTGGCTTTGGCAGCCCTTGTTTTTCACAGGAAAGCAATTCAGATGGTAACTGAACTGGTCCAAGTTCTGTGATGAGATCTTAATTAAAACTCTACAAAGTCATCTCTCTGAATTCCCTAAGAATTCCTTTCTTGGCGGTGGAGAGACTCGACCTTCTTCACACACACGTAGGTGTGTGATATTAAGTGCTCAGAGTACATAATCAAACGGTCCCCAAACTAGAGCAACAGATCAAAATGCCTTTGTGGACTCAGACTAGCAGCTCCCAAGATTTCAAGCAACCTCTGTCCTTTACCTTGCAGCTCAATCTACCCTGCGAGCAGGGCCTCCTGTGACCTCAGTGCAATTTTAACATGACTGTAAGCAATTCTGTTTTAACCACCATTTGTGGGCCTTTATGAGCTCATGAATCAAAACACACACTAGTAATCAAAGAAAGCCTTCCCATGTGACCATCTTTCAAACAAGACTATTGTACATGTTACCAAGTGCTTTTCAAAAAAAGGAAGCAAGGCTGAAGCAAAACACACTCCATTTTATCAAGAGAATACAAAGTAAAAAAGAAAAAAGCTAACCACATTTAAAGTTTGGAGGAGGAAAAAGGTCTAAATTAAGACACTTCTAATCAGAAAATTTGAATTTTTTTTTTTTTTTTTTTTGCTGGGGAAGAGACATCCTGAGTTACTATCTGTTGCCAAGCTTCCTCTTTTTTTTTTTCTCCCCAAAGCCCCTGTACACAGTTGTATACTCTAGTTGTCAGTCCTTCTAGTTCTTCTATGTGAGCCACTGCCACAGCATGGCTACTGACAGAGGAGTGGTGTGCTTCTGTGCCTGGGAACTGAACCCAGGACACCAGAGCAGAGTACGCCAAACTTTAACCACTAGGCCATCAGGGCTGGCTCATGAGTTTTTTTTATATTTTTGATTCCACACGTTTTTTGCTGAGGTTTTTGTTACTGCTAAAGTATATTGTTTTAACACTGCCTCTTGTCTAAAGATCAGACTTTTAGTCACATAGAAAATAGCTTCAAACCAGGAAGTGAGCTTCTCAGAGCAAGGACACGTTAGCAAAGCTCTGGCCCTACTGTTTTTTCTTTTTAAAAAAAAAAGTATGGAATTTTGCTTGGGCATAATGACAGAGTCATTTTTGGTAACTGGTTAAAGAAGGGATGCAGAGAGCATATGGAAGTAGTATATGGGCATGAGACAGAGCAATACAAAAGAGAGAACGAAAGGAACATTCTGGACAACCTCATTCTAGTCACTGACATGCAGACGGTGGGGAGAGGTGAAGGACACTAGCTCTGCCATCAGAGAAAACTTCTGTCATTCAACTCACTTGACCTCTGTGGATCCAATTTCTCATGTGTAAAATGGGGATAACAGGAGTACAGTCCACAAATTCCTTATTTCCAATTCCAAGATGGAGAATTTCAAGAACACCAGTTTTTTCATGATGCATTTGGGGCAAAACTGACCTGAACTGAGCTGTAGATGTTTGTAGTCATCACTTACTCCACTTAATATAAACATCCATGCTTTCCCCCAGAAATATTAGTGTTGCTTATGGAGTGCTGCTTGGTGGGATGTAACCAAAAAACAATAAAATACTTAGGAATAAATTTAACCAAGGAGGTGAAAAATCTCTACAGTAAAAATTATAAGACATTGATGAAAGAAATTGAAAAGGACACAAATGGAAAGCTGTCCCCTGTTCATGGGTCAGAAGGATATTGTTAAAATGTCCGTGCTACCCAAAGCCATCTGTAAATTCAGTGCCATCTCTACCAAAATTCCAATGGTATTTTTCACATAAATAGAAAAAACAATGCTAAAATTCATATGGAACCACAAAAGACACTAAATAGTCAAAGCAATCTTGAGAAAGAAAAAAGCTGAAAGCATCAAACTTCCTGATTTAAACTATACTATGAAGCTATAGTACTCAAAACAGTTTGGTAGTGGCATAAAAACAGACACAGACCAATAGAACAGAATCACAAACCCAGAAATAAATCATGTCTATATAACCAACTAATATTTGACGAGGGACCTAAGAATACACCATGAGGAAAAGATAGTCTTTTCCATAAATGGTGTTAGGAAAACTGGATGTTCACAGGCAAAAGAATGAAACTGGACCCCTATCTAACACAACTCACAAAAAATTAACTCATAATAGAACAAACAGGTAAATATAAGACCTGAAACTGTAAAAGTCCTAGAAGAAAACATAGGAAAAAAGCTCCCTGACATTGGTCTTGGCAATGACTTTTTGGATATGACACCAAAAGCACAAGCAACAAAATAAAGAAAGTGGGACTACATCAAACTAAAAAGCTGTCTGCACAGCAAAAGAACTAATCAACAACACAAAGAGGCAACCTATGAAGAGAAAATATTTGCAAACCACCTATCAAATAGGGGGTTAATATTCAAAATATATAAGAAACTCATATAACTTAATAGCAAAAAAATCATCCAATTTAAAAATGGGCAGAAGACCTGAATAGACATTTTTCCAAAATTGCACATACAGATGGCCTAGAGGTAAATGAAAAGGTGCTCAACATCACTAATTGTTAGCGAAAGGCAAATCAAAACCACATGATATATCACCTCACACTTGATAGAATGGCTGTCATCAAAAAGACAAGAGAGAAACGCTGGCGAGGATGTGGAGAAAAGGGAACATTTATGCACTGTTGGTGGGAATGTAAATTGGTGCAGTCACTATGGAAAACAGTATGGAGGTTCTCCCTAAAATTAAAAACAAAACACCCATATGATCCAGCAATCCTACTTCTGGGTGTATATCCAAAGAAGAAACCAGTCTCTCAGAGATATCTGCACTCCCATGTTCATTGCAGCATTATTCACAATAGCCAAGACATGGAAACAACCTAAGTGTCCATCAGCAGATAAATGGATTAAAAAATGTGTTGTGTATATATACATATATATACACACACACACACAATGGAATATTATTCAGCCATAAGAAAGAAGGAAATCCTGCCATTTATGACAACATGGATGGACCTCGAGGGCATTATGTTAAATGAGTCAGATAGAGAAAGACAAATACCATATGATCTCACTTATATGTGGAATCTGAAAAAAGCTACACTCATAGAAACTGTAGAATAGTGATTGCCAGGGGCTCGGGTGGGGGGCGGTTTGGGGGAAATGGGGAGATGTTGCTCAAAGGTTACCAATGTCCAGTTATAAGATGACTAAGTTCTGGGGACCATATTCAGCATGGTAACTATCTGTAACAATACTGTGCCGTACACTTGAAAATTGCCATGAGAATAAATCTTCGATGTTCTCACCACGCACATACACAAACAAATTGTAATTACATGAGATGATGGATGTGTTAACTAACCTCATTGTAATGATTTCACAATATATATGTGTATCAAATCATCGTGTTTTGTACCCTCCACTTCCACAATGTTTTATGTCAATTATATCTCAATAAAGCTAGGGGCAAAGAAAGATAAATCTTTATAAGCTTGAGCATCACCAACTTGGCTTATCTTATTTGCCCCTCCAAGTCTGTGGTCAGGTTACAAGTTTACATGAGTTTTACAAACCTAATAGCATGTAAAATGAAAAAGACACATGACACTGTTCTCTGTAACTTGTGCAAAAACAAATCTTTGGCAAGAAAAAGACATTCAAAGAAAGACAAAATATCGTGAGGTGGAAACGCTGTCTGCCAAAAGTCTAGAGCTGAACTCAAGTCTTTTTGGTACTCCTGGCTTAAATCTGTACCCACAGATATCTGCAAAGCCATGTTGGCCGAGAGGAAGCACCTCAAACTGAGCCACTCAATGTGAAACCACGTCCACCTCCCTCAGAGATTGGAGCTAAATTCTTCACTTTTAGTCAGCTTGAGTCACCACTAACATTCTCGTCAGGAGCTCTTTATGCTTTATTTTTAAGACCATTGCTCAGGAACAAGTGTCTCTGAACCAAGGCCCTTGTCCTCAGAGGAACTAACCTTCACAAGCATCTTGCATCCAGGGGGCTGTTCACGTTCACAGTAAAACTTTGATGCCTGAAGATGCGCATGTAGTGGGGTTGACTAACCATCAATGTGGAAACCCTAGCTTTGAATTTCCTGACTCAGCCATGAAACCTGAAATCACATTTCATTAAGACTGATTGTCTACTTGGAGGAAAACTGAAAGGGGCTGTGAATATCTGAAAGGGATTTAAGAACAGTTTCCCAGACGATTTCTTCAATTAATCCAGAAACAGTGTTGTTTTCACTCATCTGGGAAAGACTAGCAGGCTGCGAGGGTGGTGCTTTGTTCTTGGCAGCACCAGGCTTCTCCATGTTAGATGCTAAAACGTAACCTCAATGTTGAAGTTTAAGCTAATCCCTTTGGGGGCAAAGAGGCATCTGAGTGAAGTCCTTCAAATAGGAGGAAATTGTCCTATGGAAAATTGTTCTGCTAGATGCTTTGTGGTCTGGGGGTCTCGCTCCATCCCTCATGGTGGCTCCTCGTGGTGGTGTCTCTTCCTGTCAGTTTCCTCTGCTGGACCCCTCATGATCACAAGGCCTGCAGTGTTCTATCTTTGACTTAGTTCCCACTGCTAACTCATTCTGCTACTTCCCAGCCTCCTGGGAGAGCAAAAATCTCTAGATCAACTCATACTTCCTGCCACATGACTCAAAATATGGCCAGGGTACCACCACAGTAGTTTGTTTTAGAGCTGGGGAGGAATCTAGTAAAGATTGGGAAATGGCCAACTGCTACCCCGGTCTG
The DNA here is from genome assembly GCF_041296235.1 of Equus asinus. Lineage (NCBI taxonomy): Eukaryota > Metazoa > Chordata > Mammalia > Perissodactyla > Equidae > Equus > Equus asinus. Next base: position 24,805,338 of record NC_091812.1, read on the forward strand.
GGGAGAAATGCTAGGCCCCTAAATACCATTTGGGCATTAGTTTGGACTCCACCTAAACAGAGTCCAAAAATTTACTGCCTAAATTCTCAAAACCCAAATACCTCACAAGTACCTTCTAGTGCGTGTATATTTTGCTGGGCCCAAGACAAATAAACCATGACATTTACGTGAGTTTAAATCTCCTTCCAAAATAACATAAAACTTGTTGGTTCTGGAAGTTCTCAAGCCACAACGGGAAGTTAACAGGCGAGGCTCCCTGCTGGAGGCAGCAAGAGGCCCAGGGTCACCAAGGTCATCAGGGTCACGCCTGCGGAAGCCTGCTTGTCCCCGAGTGGTTTCTGCAATGTATGTACTGTGTTCAGTCTATGGTAGGTAGACACATCACAGGCACTCAAAAAACAATTTGTGATTGATTTAAGACGTTTTCAAGAGGTTCTGGACACTGAATCCTCAAGCCAGTTGCCTTGTGTGAAACTGAGGGGCAGAGCAGGGTGGTAGAAGTGTCTGTAACACTCCTTTTCCGTTTTTCTTCCAATCCACCACACTGGGCAGACAACACAGAAGTCGGACCGCAAGTCTGCAGCCTTGGGGCTCAGGTCAGTTTGTCGTCCCCGGGAGACAGGGAGTTTGGGTAGATCACTTTTCTCTTCTCATCCTTTGTGTGCTTTTGTGTAAATTCAGTATTCTAGTATCCAGCCTGTCTAGGCCTGCTGCGAGATCAAATGGGACAACTTTTGTGAAAACACTTGTGCTCACGGTTTTCCTCTGGGCTGAAGGCAGCCCTGTGGGGATTCTCCTTCCTTGAAGGCCAAATACGGAAGATCCCAGCTGAGAATTCCTTCCCCGGGGAGAGGTAAACTAGAGACCAGTTCCCCTGCTAATTCCATCTGGGACCCAAAAGATTCTGTCATTTGCTGCCAAAAGCCCAAACAAAAATAAAATGCTAACAGTAGCTTTTAATGAGAGTTAATATCTACCATTATGATAGAATTGTTCTTAAAATGTTCTAATAAATGAAAGGTTTCTGACGTGCTTGGGTTATCACAATAAGTCATTTTTATTGTCAGTTCTGAATGGAAGTTTGAACTGAAAAGCAAATAAATGTAATTAGCTCAAAAGAATAGGGATGGTTGTGAGCCACTGCTTCTATTGCTGATGCCCCAGTGAAAAACGGAGGGATGGCAGGACCCAAAGCTCATTGTTGAACGCCACTCTACAGGTTGCCCAGGAGCGGGGTAGCTACAGAAATGAGCATCCAAGAAAGTCAAAGAAATTTTTTGTACCAACATCTTTATAGTTTTGTAATTGCTTACTTAATGCTGAGCAAGGAATACGCATTTGTGAATTTCTGTACAACTGCCAAAAATATCAAGTGACAAACACCCTGAGTTGGAATTTTGTTTTCATGTTATACAATGCCAGTGCAAGAATGTCCAGACTGAGGATGCAAAAAGTAAGAGAGTTGACAGTTGAGGGTATGGCTGATGGTCTAGCTGCTCACAAAGGCTGGCAGCTCTATCCAGAATGCCACCTTCTGACTGTGGGACATCAATGTCTCCTCCTCTTGGCTGCAGTATCCCAGAATTTCAGGGCTACAGGAGATGGTCTGAAGCTGAGTTTCTGGATATCTCATGGCTGCAGATTCCAACCACCTGTAGGTGTTACAGGGTGCAGTTAAAATTCCAGGACAAGGCTGGCCAAGAGGCTCACTGGCCAAGAAGCCACCTTGCTAAGTAGTGCCAAAAGTGAGGTGTGTATCGGTAAAAACTTGAAGATCTTGGCGTTTGTTACTCTACATTTGACCTGCCAGTCTTAGGAAGGTTTTGACGGCTTCTTCACAATCTGGGTTTCTTTCAGTTCCTCCGTAGTTCTAAATAAGTCAATCTTCCAGTCCTACACCACTCTTCTTTCACTGGAACTAAGTTCTCCCTGGTTCAGGGCGATTCCTGTCTTTGTTCTTCAGACTCTGCAAGATCACGGAGTGAAAACTATGGTAATCCAAGTCATAATTATAAATCAACAACATTAAGACTTCTATGCAGATCAATCCAGGTCTGAGATTTTTATCAAAAGAATCTAATTTGATAAAACCTCAGCAATGATAGGAAAAGGATGCTCATTTATTTTAAGAAGCTAAGTTTAATTATGCATTCGTCTCAGTTTTTAATCCAGCACAACAGCCAATGTTTTGGATCTCTCTAAAGGGAAATGAAGAGCATCTCAGACCTGACCCATCAGGAACCCACGGAATTTCAACTCCTCTCGGAAGGCTCTTTGCCCCTAGAGGTATAAATGCAGTGTGCAAGTGTCATACTCTTTGTGCCAAATGATTTTTCTTTTACTCCCAATCTTGATCACTTTTTAAGAAATTTTAATAAGGATACACAGAAATTAATTGAGCTAAGAAAATTTGACAAACGTTATCCCCCGAGGTGGCAGCACTCACTCCCATTTGAAGGGCTGCTTCCAACCCCACTGATGAACACTGCTGATCTCCGCTTAGCAGCTGAAGAATCAACCCTCTTACAGCGGATCACCGAGCACACCCCAGGTCACCACGGGGCTCCCCACCCCCAGCCTTCTTCCCAGCACAGCCTTAAAACGTCAGGTTTTTGAGTCCCAGGAATTTAGAATTCTTTAAGCTCCTCCTTATGCGGAATCTCCACCCCCAACCAGAAGCAGCCCAAGAGGCCTTGTGCACTCAAAGACTTCAGGGCATTACATTGGAAATGTTTCCCAAATCCACATGGCTGGAAATGGTGCACACGGGCTGACTCTAAAGCAGCAGTGGCCCAGAGAACTTACTTTAATGATGGAAATATTCTCCAAATGTGTGCAGTCCAATCTGGTAGCCACTAGCCACATGGGACTACTGAATACTTGAAATGGAGTTAGTGTGACCGATTAACTGAATTTTTAATTTTAATACAGTTAAATTTAAACAGGCACAAATGACTAGCGGTAACCATATTGAACAGCATGGCTCTAAAAGCATCAAGACTTGGAGCAACATGACCACTTTTTGATAGACAATATTTTCACAAACCAAAGAGGTACTCAAGAAACATTGTGTAGCAACCTGTCATTGACAACCTCTTGTGTGCTCTTCCCAGATGAAAATAAAAACAAAGTAGTGACAATGAAAAAACCCACATTACTTTAACATCTGTCTCCTTTGAATTAAATTAATAATTTTTAAAAGATAGAAGTGGCAGAGTCAAACATACAAAATAAACTAAAGCCAGCAAAACAAAGAATGAGAAATAAGCATACTAGAAGTTATTTATGTTTAATGCTTAAAAGTCTGAATGCACAAACAATCTACCATTACAGAAGTACTGGTGGTCAATACAATGCATTAGAACTATGTACAATGCACAGTTTAGTATCAAAATCTTTCTACACTGTAGAGTTTTACGAAACTGTTAATGACATCAAACACTAAGCACTTAAGACACCATTTTTTTTTCTGCTACCACATTAGGAACGTCATTGGACAGTCCATTTCCACTTGCAGCATCCATCCATTTCTAGTATGAAATTAAGTAATTTTCTACTTATACAATAAAGTTTATCTACACGGTTCTCTTGATTTTGATCCATAGCAGCAAAGGCACTGTACATCAGCAGATCCACAGACTTAAAAGATTTTTAAAGCATTCAAACAAAAAATAATAATAAAAAAAGGAGTCACATATCATAGTTTAACAGCAACAACAACAACATAAAAGATAACACAATGTTTCTGGCACAATGGCACAGCCTGTGTCCATTTCAGGGACATCCAACTAAGACATGGAAAGGCCTGGGGATAAAGAAAGCAAGTCCTCCTCGAGGCGAGAGTCCATTCTTTCTGGTTTCCAGAGAGAGGCCCCCGCAATCCTCCTCTGATGTCCTGGTATTGGAAATGCCTTGACTTGCACAGCAGGAGGATTCCTCCCCTGAATCTGTGCAGTTCCCCAAGAACATGCCAAAAAATAGCCCATAATTTCTCCTAATGACAAAACCGCCCAAAGATAAACATCTCCCTTTGCAAAGAAACGTGGCAAAAATATCCAGAAGGGATTAAGTTCTCTCTTTGAGGCCAGATTTAATTTGTTCATCTGTCTATAATACAATAAAAAAAGGCATTAAGAACATATTACAAAGACACTTGTCAACAAGTCAAAAAAAGAAAAAAGAAAAAGTCCAATTACTTTTATCGAATATAATCTAAAGCTCTAGATATACTGGTTAAAGTTGTCCAAATAGACTCAAATGAATATGACGTGGCCTGTCCTGTTTTAATTATTCAGCCAAATTTCCAAACATCTTTAAAATAAGTAGAAAACAAAAACAAAAAATCTAATAACACAGCAACATATTGCTTCCATATGTAATTATACATTTCACATCTCTATACAGTCATTAGTCTACATTTAGTGACATTTTAATCAATTATTTTAAACCTTCCTTTCCCCTCCTTTGCCAAAAAAGGGGGGGAGGGGTATCAAATACAACGCATCCTCATTATCAATGCGGGAACAGAGAGCTTCATTTCGTCAGTCATTGTTAGAAAGCCTTCTTTAAACAAAATAAATATATTACAGATATAATACATAATTAAAGATTCCGTTCACTGTTATGTATGGTTATCCCATGTTCTTCCAAGTAGACAGCTGAAGATTTGGTATCACAGGTTCTTAATGAGTATTCACGATTCAACAGCAAGGAGGCAGCGGGGGAAGGAAGGGGTTTAACTCCACGACTGCAATGAGCATTGAAATCCTTGGTTTTAGATGCGGGGGAAGAAAGGATGACAGAACAAAGTGCTACAAGGAGGAGTCCAGTTCGCATGAAGATTTGTCCTTAATAAATAACTTCATAGACCGTGGCCTTCTTATCGCCAGAGCCAGTGACAATGTATTTGTCATCTGCCGAGATGTCACAGCTAAGCACCGATGAGGATTCTTTGGACTAGGAAAGAAACATAAACAAAATGTTAGGCACTGAAAGAAAAACCCATAAAGACTGCGAGGCAGGACTGGAGCAAAAGGAAGCATAAGGTGCGTGTTCCACTGACCAACAGGAGCCCAGGCGAGGGCCTCCCTAAAATGGCCAGGCCAGGGCACTCCTAGGGACACCCCACCATGTCAGTCTACAGGCTCCTGCTCTCGTGACATCAGGTGCCAGGCAAGTGGGTGGTACGAGCCCCCGTGCTGAGGAAGGAAGGGCCTACTTCCGGGGCTGTTCTCCGAGCCGTTAGGAGCAGAGTGTTACCAGTACAGAGAACCCTCAGCCTCCCTCAGATGGCCTGGATTCAGGGGAAGCTGCGAACAGCAGGCGCATCGCCCAGTGCGCCAGTGCGTGAGCCTTGGCTGCCTCAGACGCACACAAGCGCAGGTGGCTCACCTGCCTGCCGCCTCAGAGGGCTGCTGCAGGGTCCAAGTGAGGCAATACATGGAAAACAGCATGGCCAAGACTATAGTTTTTGAGATAGAGAAGGTAAAAGTATTTCCAATATAAAATCTAATTTTCCCATGTAGAAATAGAACACAAATTTGCAAGCAGGGAGGGATTCAACAGTGAGAAAGAAAAACGCAGCACACTTAGAGTTCTAAGTGTGGATACCTTGTTCAACTACACTAACCACACAGGGTTCAGTGTGCACTTGTAACTGAACTGTGCTAAAAACACACACACACACACCAACCAACCCACCCCATAGGATCTTAAGCAGGACTTTGAACACTTAAGAAATAAAAGCTTGACATGCAGTTCCTAACCACTGCCAGTGTTTCTCAGACTTTTGATTGCAACCCGTAATAAATATATTTTACTTCATGACCTAGTATACTCGAAGACATAGTACTTAGACTTAGTACAAAAGATGCACTCTAATATTTTTTATTTCATTTTTTTTAAGTCTTGATTGGGACCATCTAAAAAGTTGTGACCCACAACATGGAAAACACTGTTTTAGATTATAAACGTCATGACAGCAAGAATCAGCTATTTTTGTCCTACTGCTTATCTTGCACAGTATTTTCACTTAATATATGTATTTTTAGATTCAACTGAATTATAGTCTACTCTATGATGGCTTAATATCACTTGGTCAAGAAAACTGCAAATCTGTTATGTTACTCCCAAAAAAAGAATACTTAAAAAATAATACCCTAAATACAGGCTAAAAAGAGAAGTCTTAAACTTGCCTATGAAGTTTTCACATACCAGTAAAAGAGATTCCCAGGAGAGAGATTGTGTGTATTATGTTTCACAAACTACACAAAGTACCACTGAGTCAACAACAAGAATAAATGTTTATAAAATTAATCAAGATTTATTGAGCTTTTCCATAAATTCAAATAAATAACAACACTAATAAGAGTATTCAGCAAAATGCTCAAATTTTAAAAAGATACAACCCAAGGAAAAGAAAAATCGCACAGACAGAAACTTCTACTCTAGTGTACAAAGGGTCTGAGGCATGAAGAGTCGCTTAGTGCAAGGGGCACAGCAGTCCGGCTCTGGGCTCAGAGGGACTGGAGGAGATCCCTATCTCCAAGGCTGCGGCTGTGACACGCCCCCCCAGGCACAGTTTTCCTCTTGCACTGGGAACACACACTAGCTCCTAGCTCCCAGGACACTTACGTGCAGTACCAATCTGCCAGAACACACGGAGAGAGTCACCATGCACGGAGCACACAGAGAGTGAAGGGTGAACAAGGTGAGTGTTACCTGGAAAATACTGGCCCCGTACGGTGTTCTCCAGGCATTCAGAAGGTTGTCCTTTCCAGTGCTTACAAACCATTTCCCTACAGGAAGAGGGTTTTGAAAAAGCCATGTTCGTGTTACTTTGTCAGACACCAGAGATTTCCTTTACAGAACAACAAACTAGAAAACTCAACTGACTTGCAACAAACAATAGTTTCCTTTCCTAGATTTAACGCGTCATTTACACATATGACAAGGATAAAGTGGATCAACGCCAGAAAAGGACATGGCAGTAGGGAAGCAGGCACGTATGGCAGTGATACAATTCTGAAGAGGGACACGTTAATGAACTAAAAGACCTGACTTAAATGAACCAGCAGGAGAGAAGAAGGGACGATTCTCGTTGACAGAAAACGGACAAGAGAGGCTTGCTTACCACAATGGGCAAACTTGAGTGACAGCACACAGCTCTCGTGAAGATGTAGCTGGTATTTGTCTGGCTTGGTGACATGCAGCACTTCCACGTTGCTGTTCTCCATTCCCACGGCGAGCCACTCTCCCGTCGGGCAGTAGCCCAGAGAAAAGATCTAGAATTAAAACAAGTGAGAGTGGCGGTGGGTACAGAAGATGCACTTCCTTTTCTTCTGGGGACACTACTTAATTATGAAGAAAATCAAGATAATTTCAATTGTACAGGAAGAAATTAAAGCCAAATAGGTGATCCCAAAAGTAATGAGACAGATTTCCACAATATGACTTATCAATTATGTAAAATTCAAATACATACAGAGTAACAGTCTTTGAAATAAAAGCCTGCTAGAAGCTTATAATAAATGACTATTTTAATTCTTTAATAGAATATACACTTTTGTATTTTGACAGAATACAATACAATTTTCAGTTATCTAATCCAGGTCACATGGTAAGTGAAAGCCCCTTCCTAAGGATGTCCTCTATTTCACAAAACCACATCCTCCAGCAGGGCCCAGGTACAAGCGCACACCTGGGAGGTGAAGTCGTGCTGCTGCAGCTGCCGCCCCTCGCGCAGGTCCCAGGATCTGACCGTGTTGTCCAGGCCGCCCGTCCAGAGCTTGGTGCCATCATTAGAAATGTCAATACAGCTGGCCCCGTCTGTGTGGCCCTGGAATTGCCTGAAAATGTCAAAATGCAGGGAAAACTTTTGAAAGTTAGTTTTTAAGTGAACTCAATTTAGAATGCCTTGGCGATCAATTTCATTGCAGGCCTTATTTGTAGATTTCATTTTGCTTTATGTTTCCTAATTATTCAAAGTCATAACAAAGCATATAATGAAGAGAGACTGAAGTTTAACTGAGATGCCGAATTTCCTGCACTTTTTATTCTGAACACTTAGAAAGTACTCTTCAAATTACTCTTATGCTAAAACATGATAACTATAACTGATGGGGAAACATCTCCAACTGAAGAAATAAACAAAAAACCCCACAGCTACATGTATATGAACTAATCACAGACATATTCTGAACCTACTGGAGAATTTATGAGGATGTAAAGAGCATCTTCCCTTCTACAAAGCGATGGGATGGGCGCAGGGAGAGGCAGATCAAACTCCCCAGTGAGCAAGAAGGCAACTGCAGGTGGCTGTGCAAGACAGAAAGGCCACTCTCAAGTCAGGCTCAGGGAAACGAACTCAGTGTGACTCAGCTACCCCAGGAGCTGGTCAAGTGGACAAGACACGGCGGGAGAAGGGGCTAAAAGACTTCCTTGTAGAAGCCTTAGCCAAAAGAAACAAGAGGGATGACTATTTTTGCCTTTAGAATCATATATAGAGCTCAGTCCTGCAGAACACCTTACAGACAGGAGAGGCCTCTTTTCCTTCCTCGCTCCCCTTGCATAGCCAGGCTTGGTACAACCTTCTCACACCAGTTATCGGGTCCCGCCTCCTGCTTCCTGCTCTCTCAGGTGCTGACATGTGGACACTCATCTCAGGGTTTACCTGTCAACACCGATCCTCCACAATCTCATTTCTAAACAGACATCTCAGTTCTGTCCATCCCTTCTTAAAGGCGGGACTACACATCATCTAGACCTTTTCAGGGTGAACGGCACCAAACGCAATGCCTGGGCCCATGGTAAGTACTCAACAACTATTGTTATTTTATTATTATTATTTTTTAAGTGAGGAAGATTGGCCTTCAGCTAACCTCTGTTGCCAGTCTTCCTCTTTGTGCTTGAGAAAGAATGTCCCTGAACTAATATCTGTGCCAATTCTTCTCCACCTTGCATGGGGGACATCGCCACAGCATGGCTTGACAAGCAGTGTATAGGTCCACGCCTGGGATCCAAACCAGCAAACCCCAGGCTGCAGAAGCAGAGCACACAACTCAACCACTATGCCACGCAGCCAGCCCCTCAAGAATTTTTTCTTTGAAGGAATAAATGTGTCAGATACATACGGCACCAAGGATAGTGCCACACACTGTGGATCTTCTCAACGCGTGTCTATCGACAATAATGGTTTGTTAGCAAGCAGAGATGGCAAATTACAGATGTCTAATGAGCTCATGAGCCAGCCCTGGTGGTCTAGTGGTTAGAATTCGGCTGTCTCACTGTCTCGGCCTGGGTTCATTTCCCGGTCAGGTAACCACATCACCCATCTGTCAGTTGTCATACTGTGGTGGCTGCATGTTGTTGTGACGCTGAAAGCTATGCCACCAGTATTTCAAATACCAGCAGGGTCACCCATGGTGGACAGGTTTCAGCAGAGCTTCTAGATTAAGGGAGACTAGGAAGAAGGACCCGGCCACCCACTCTTGAAAAAATTGGCCATGAAAACCCCATGAATAGCAGCATAGCATTGTCTGATACAGCACTGGAAGATGAGACAACAGCAGAAAAAGACCTGGCAGGGCTCCACTCTGCTGTGCACAGATTCACTAGGAGTGGGAATTGACTCAATAGCACTAAAAACAACACGGAGCTCATGAGCTCACGGGAACCTTATGAACGTTAATTATGTAAAACTGACCTCATTTTTTTAAACCTGAATTGGTGATGCTTAGTATAATGTCAAAACAAACAAAAAAGGAAAACAACTCCCTTATTTGATAAAGTTCAAATAGTGCAGAAAACAAGATTTTACATCAATGGTTTCTAGCATCTTAAAACGGGCCCTTTCTTAACAATTTCTACTGACATATTTATATTTCATCTTTTAGACTAGCAGACAGACACACACACAGATCTCTGGCACAGTGTGGGGCAATCAGCTCCTCCTCACGCCCTGGTAAGGGATTCAGCTGACCCACCTCACCAGCGTCTGGTTGTGTAGGTCCCACACAGCGATGTTGCCGTCGCTGCAGCACGAGAAGCAGACCTTGGAGTCGGGGCTGATGGCCAGGGCGTAGCAGGCGGGGGCCGAGGACGTCAGCTCAGCCTTGATGCGCGGGGTCGGGGCCGCCAGGTCCCAAATAGACAGGGTACTGGCTTCGCCTCCCACAATTAGGGTGCGCCCATCAGGGAGCAATCGGCAGGAACGGATGTAGTTATCCCTGTTCTGTAGAGACAAAAACCATCAAGAGATTACTCACGAGGAAAGGAAAACAGCATTAACATGAGAGCAGAAATCCATAAAAGTATTGTGCTCCCTCCCGGTTTTAATGAGCCATTTTTACTTTTGACAATGATAAAGTGGATTAATGCTAGAAAATTACATGAAATTAGGGAAGTACTTAAACTTGATCTACAAAATTTAGTACTGAGATATTTAATCTTAATTAGCATGAAAATGCAAAGATCTAGACCCACTCCCACCACCACCAAATCAACCAGCTGCCTGAGTCATTTGCCCACACAGACACACGCACATGCGCATGCAGCCACCCTCACACCCCCGGAGCAGCCATGCCGGGGACGGGTGTGCTCGGCCCAGCTGGAGAAAGGCCCTGGAACTGCCCAGCTCATGGTCTCCTCCCTTCACCAGGCCCGTGTCCCTGGCTAAAGCACAGCACAGGTTTGATTCAGCAGCATCAACTGGAGGCTAGATGTGACCAAGGAGTGATAAGCGACAGAAAACAAAACAATTTCCTCCCAGCTCATGAAGTTATGGGAATCCTGTATACATAATTATGTTAAATTGACCTAGCATTGTGTTGCAGCAAAAAATTCTACTGCTGGTCTAAGGAAGAAAATCAAACTACAATTTCCCAAATAACTCAAGGACAAATACCCAGGAAACGGTTAAGGGGTAGCTAGTGCTTGCCACATGAAGTATTAAGTACTCCTACCTCACAAAGTGACAGATTACAATATTCATGTGCACTCTCACAGACACCCCTATGGGCTCTTAGTTTTCTTAAACCCCTTCATCAGATAGGAAAACAAGTGGTTTGCCTGTTCCCACACACTGGGCAGTGGTGATGAAAACCATACCGGTGCATGTGCCATCTGAAGAACTGGATAATTCTGCCTTACAGAACTGGAAGAAGACACACCTCCTTGTCAGCACTCTGAATCTCTGAGCGAAAGACCACGACCCACCGACGACAGCTACCCCCTCGGGATCAACACTGAGTGCTGCTCTGACGTCCAGGTCTCTCACCATCCTGCCCTATTTTCTGAATGAAGCTCTAAGCCCGGTTCGTCTGTGTTCACTCACCAGACAGTCGAGCTGAGAGACGGGGCTCTTGTTGCCGGGGTGGCTGATGTCCCAGACCTTGACGCAGCCCTTCCCACCCGTGTACACGTGTCTCGTGGGGTTGCTGATGGTCACTGCGCACACCACCTCCCCGTGGTTCAGGGTGTTGATCTGGCGAGCATGTCGGGGGATTCCGTGTCCAATGAGGGCGTCGGGGGGGAAAGGGACGGGCTGCATCTGACCGTCTGCAGTCACGTGGAAGGAGTATGCTCTAAGGCAGTGGAGAGGAGAAAAGACAGAAAGAGAAGAATGTGGAAACTGTTACTTAACTGATTCATGTAGTGAGATAAAAAATAAAACATCTTTAGCACTACTTATGATTTGCATACAAGTCAAATGTACCTAGGATGGGGGAAAGAATACACTTTTCAGAGTCATAGAGCTGGATCTGTGATCAAATCTCAGGTGGACTCTTCACTACCCACTGTGTGACGTTAGTTACTCAGCCTCTCTGAATCTCAGTTTTAATCTTTCAAATGGAGAAAACGTTACCTACGTCGACAGAGAATTAAATAAGACAGCCAATGTCCAGTACAGTGCCTGCTCCTTCAGGGCACTCTGCATACTTGCATCGCCTTCTACTTTGGGTGATTCAGAGGCCTACCATGAGATTTTGCCTTTAGATTACTTCAGTCTCATCAAGTGACTTACTAACGGAGATAAATAAGCCAAATTATGAAGCTTTAAGGAGTCAAGAGTCTGGCTTTGAAGGTAAAATGGCAGAGGTGCCCCCAACCAAAAATAAAAAAATAAAAGGATAAAGTCCTACCAGACTTGACAACCACAAATTCTAGTAATTCCAAATGGCCTGGGAAGCCGTCCTGCAGGACTGCCCCGAAAGCTCCCCTGGGAGCGCCCATCAGCAGTTCAACAGCCGCTCATGTCTGACTGAGGAAGACTCTCCAGGTGTGACAACATTTGGTTCTAAACGCACCTAAGTTAACATCTCCCTCAACAGACACCTCTATTCTGAGGGCACTGAAGTCAAGGAGGGGGCCAAGGAGTGGGACTGCTGTGAGGCAGGCTGGGCTCCTGGAGGCAGGGGACGTCAGCAGTGGGTGGCAGGAGCTGGTCTGTCTTGAGGGATATCACAAGCAACAGCCCAGTTTGGAAATGATGTCATTCTGCTTTGGCATGGGACTTCGGAATGTGTTCTCTTTACACAAAGAAGTTTACAAAAGACATACCAAGGGAAAGAATTTGTGGGTACACAAAGGACGGGAGCTTGGGCCAAAGTGCAGGGAAGTTTTAGAATCAAATGAAAACAGTTTATGGTTCCTTAATGCAAAAGTCTACAGGCTAGCCACATTCATCAAAATTCAGCTCATGACTGAGGGGCCCTCATCAGCCACATGTCTCCAGAAAGGATGATGTACGCACTGTGGTGGTGAAAGGCATGGGCGCCTGACAGTGGAGGGCTTTTCCTATCTCTGCAGACTACTGAGAAGGGCTCAGAACCAGCCTGGAGAAGAAAGGTAGTATGTCAGACTTGTCGAGCGGGGAGCTGAGAAGACAAAGGATCTAAGATACTTCTTAAGTGTCAACAGACTTGGAGACACACTGGATGTGTGACCTGAGAGAGATGCTGGGGAAGACTCTAGGGTTGGAACCTAGGTGACTTGTCGACTGCACTACATTATAAGGTGAGAGGGAACCAAAACTAAAGGGTACGCAGGTTGGAGGCAGACAGTTTGGTTTTCTTCAACTTGAAGGCAGATGGGAACCCAACCAGCTGAACAGAAAGTTGAGCACTGTGGTTCAAGAAAGGTCAGCTGAGAAAGATCAGCATGTGGTCATTGACAAAGAGGTGACAGCTGAAGCTAAGAGGCAGAAAGCATGGTCCTGGAGCAGATTACACAGTGAGTAGATTAGACGCAGAATCTAAGAGAATGTTTTACATTTAAGGAAGCACCAGCAAGAAAGTCATAGGCAGCTAATAAGGAGGATGATCATGATCAAGCAGAAGGGGCAGAAGATGGACAATCACATGACAGCTCACTGAGAGATGCATCCATTCCACATGGATTTACTGGGTACCCGAACCTGCCAAGCAGCACACTAAAAGGATAGGGGATACAACAGAAAGAAAAACCCACATACCCGCATTCTCCTAAAGATGCTGGGTGGGAGGGGAGCAGGTGGGCACATACATTAGTGAGATACTCACATAAATAAATATAAAAACGTCAGATGGTCAATGTTATGAAGAGTGGACATGGCAGGGTGCTCCTGGAATTTTACAGAGTGAGGAGGACAGGGAAAATGCCACAGGGCTGAGATATACAGAATGGGTGTTAGGGGCCGGCCCTGGAGCCGAGTGGTTAAGTTCACATGCTCCACTTTGGTGGCTCAGGGTTTCGCTGGTTCAGATCCTGGGCACGGACGTGGCACAGCTCATCAGGCCATGCTGAGGTGGCATCCCACATAGCACAACCAGGGGCACTCACAACTACAATATACAACTATGTACTGGGGGGCTTTGGGGAGAAGGAAAAAAAAAAAAAGAATGGGTGTTAATTACCTAGGCAAAGAGGAAGACGGTATGAGAAGGAGGATGGCAAATTGAAGGCCAGAGCAAGGTCAAATGCTTATTATCCATTTCATCAGAAAATACTGATTAAATGACTAAGATGAGCCAGGTGGTGTCAGGTGCTGGGAATTGGGGGTGAACAAGACAGACCAAGTCCCTATCCTCCAGAGGCTGTATCCAGAAGGGAAAACAGGTATCACACAAGCAGATACGTAAGTAACCTCAGACGGTAGGAAACGCCGTCACACACACATGTGGTTTCAGAATGAGAGACTAAAGGTGCAGAGACGTCTGAGGTGAGCTGAGACCTGAGGGAGGACAGGGGCCTGGCACATGCTGAGGGGCATGAGGAACAGCAAATGCCAAGTCCCTGAAGCAGACCAAGGGAGAAGGCCAGAGCGTGCTCAGGAGAGCGGAGAGTGCCACGCTAAGAGAGAGGCAGGGCCACATTACAAAGGGGCTCGCAGGCTGTGAGGAGGAGCTGGACGTTGCTCTGAGTAGAACGGGAAGTCACTGAAGACTTCTGTGCAGGAGAATGATGTGATCCAGTTAATGTTTTAAAGGACCCTTCTGGTTGCTGAGTGAAGAACAGATTGTAGGTGGCAGAAAGGAGGAAGGAAAACTAGTCAGGAGGCTAGTGCAGTAATCCAGGGGAGAAGCCAATGGCTAGGGCGTGAGAGAGGAAGTAGGGAACAGACTCACAATTCACATGATCACTCTGGCTGGGTGGAGGTAGAGGGGGCTATGTTGGATGGGACATTTGGATTCTGGAGGTGACACAGTGAGGGGCGATCACAAAGTCTTCTTTGTGAACCTGTCAGTAGGTGACTGCAGTTGAGAAGGGCAGAAATTCACTAGAGGTGATGTGGTCCAAGGTTCCTGGGGGGCTGACCACGTGAACACAAGTCACCCAGGACGATGGCAGGCTCTGAGTGGAGGAAGACCTTGAGCCAAGTGTGAAGTCTTCAATAAATTGAGGAAATCCCCCAACAAGGTAGAGAAGCAAGTAGAGTCCAATGGCACAAGCCTGAAAAAGGCAGGATTTTCACAAAATGGTATGAGTTCGGTTCTAGAAGAGACTGGAGAAGGGGGTGACACAGCCTTTATCACCCTCACCGCTGGCCCTGAGGATTGTGGGTGTGAAACAAAGGAAAGGGCCCTCCTGAGAGGGCTGCAGGCGCAGGGGTCCCCTCAGGGGCCAGGTGTCAGTGCAGGCAAGGAGGGGAAGGCGGCAATGCTCATAGAGAAAGGGTGAGATTCTGAGGGATGACAATGGAGAAAAAGGCTAATTGATTTAGCAATTAAGAGGTCAAGACTAAATCTTTTAAAGGAAGGCAAAGGAAGGTTATTCCAAGTTTAGATGGTGTTATACATTCTTAATGATAATTTACTTGAAAAGACATCCCTTCTCTCAAGAATCATTAAACGGTTTTTAAAGAGCCTTGAGAAGTTAAATAGTTAAGAAACCAGGCACACAATTTCTTTCTCTCGAGGGTTCAATAGGACGGTCTTCACCTCAACCACAAGCACTCCGTGAGCTCCTACCACACTCCTGAAATGCCCTCACGAGGAATTTCCAGAGGCCCCCTGCAGTAAAGGCATAATGGGGCCCTGTCTGTGGTCAGTGTACGTAAGATACTCAAGACTAGAAAAATAAAGCCCTACTATGTACTTACTATCAAATTTTAACACACTCTTTCACGTGTTGCTAGCAAGGAGGACTGGAATATGTAATGAAAACCAATCTTCCAAGAAATCGGAGAAACCCAGGCTTGAAGATCTATTCTGTTTCCATCCAATTAAATGCGTCAGTAAGTACCTCTTATCCACATACACTCATATGTGTCATGCTAAGACACAACATCAGGTAAGGCACTGGCCTTGACCTCAAGTGGCTTTATATCTAGAAAGTGTGATGAGAAAAGGACAGAAGTGCTCACAATACCAGGAGGAAGATGGGAAGTACAAAGTTCTGTGGTGGTTCAAAAAGGAAAGATAAAGCATGTTTCTTGAGAGACGTGGTACTAAAGATGGATATTACAGAATGAAGGGATTTGACCAAGGAGGGAGGAAGATGGAAAAACAATTCCAGGGGGTGAGAAGAGCAGAGAACAAGGGCTCTAAAACAATGAGGTGAAATGATAGGGGAAATTTCTGAATTGGTTTCAATCCAGGGATTCATTTATTCAACCATGACTCCACAGTAAGTGGTCGGAAGAGCTGGCCAAGCACAGTCTGATAAAATATATCAGAGAAATACATAACTCAACATAATGCTATAAAGGGAGCAATACAATGCTAGAATGCCAGCCTGAGAACTTCACAAACAGAATTTAATGACAGGTATTTGTGCGAGGAGAAGGAATACGACATTATTGGGGCAAAGCCATTCATAGAATAAATTTGGTAACAAGGAGGATGATGGATAGGAGGAATAAGAGACAATTATTTCAATAATCTAGATGAGAGGTAATGGGGGACCTGAACTAGGAAGGGGAAGGATGACACACTGGAAGTAACAGTGGATATAAAATTCTGTAGGACTTCACTAATTAGATGTGAGGATGGAGTTAATAATAACCGAGTTTCCGGGCTCAGGAAACAAGAAACAGAGTAGTAGTAGCTACTGAACAATGGGCAAATTGGGAGGAAGATCTAACTTGGGGAAGCATTTTGTGAATACGATGAATCTGAAGTGCAAGTAATACACACTGAAGATGCCTGGCTGAGATGTCCAGCAAGTAACTAGAAACACAGGGCTGGAGGGAGAGGACGAGGGGGCCAGTGAAATATAGTGACCTGCACTCTCCCAGCACATTGTGTGTACAGACAGACAGACACACACACACACACACTCAGCAGGTGAAGCTACTAAGAGCTAACAACGGCTCACGAAAGGAGATGGTGAAGAGAACAGACAAGGTTGGACTTTCTGAAAGAATCATACTTCAAACAATCAAGGCATCTGCAAGTCGTTCTTTTCAAAACATGTGCAAAGTTGTTATTTTATTTGGCTCATCATCTTTCGACGAAAATCCAGCTTAAAGAAGGTCCTTGGCCTCCCACCTCCACCTCATTTACTCTGAGAGGCCCAATTCTGTAATGTTACTCACCTTGCTCATACTGTGCAACATCTCCTCCCAGTTTTCAATGTCTCACAAGACGGAACTAGACCTTGAATTCACAATTAAAGGTCTGGCTATTGTAAAGTACAATAGTAAACTAGGTTCTAAGTAGCTTGTGAACCCACTAGTAGCTTAGCCAGCTAACAAATACTTGTTGAGGGTTGACCATGTGTCAAGTATTATTCCTATTTTGAAAAATCTTGCTTTACAAAAACAAACAAAACAGAGAATGATTTCTGAATTGTGAGCAGCCTAAAATCCATAAACCTGAGATCTTTTGTTACAGCTGTATGCACATGCCACATCCCATAATACAGTTAGTACTATGGTTTTAACTGAATAGTTTTACACTATTTATAGAAGCCTCATTTAAGTGGCAGGTGAGGGAGAAAGTCCATTTTTGGCTTATGTTGAAATTAAACTATGTTGTCATTCTAATTACACATTGAGTGGAACCCTTGCTAATTCACAAGAATAGACAAGAGGACCCAATGTGAATTATCAAATTAATGCTACTTTATTCATTAGTTTGGCATATGCATTTAATTATAACTTTGGATAATATCTAGCAGTTCATTTTGTAAAAGTAATTAGGACAGAGATGTGCAACTGTTTTAAGTCTTTCTGGAGAGAGGCAGTTACTCTGTGAGGGGGTGTGGTGGGGTAGGCTTTTAGGGCATTTATGTTTATGTTTCAGCACAAAAAATACTTTTCCTGTTGAAAGATATGCACAACACAAAGGTTCACAGTTCTGGATCTTATAATTTGGAGAGCACATAATAATTTCTTCTGTAAAAATCTAACTGAAAATATATCATCTCTACATGCATAAGTGAACGTAGATTTGTATGTCTTGATGCCCTGTTATATAAAGACATACCACTGACAGGAACGTGAAGTCTAATTTACCCAGTCTAAGCTTGTGAGCCATTTCCACCCCCTGCATACGTTCTACCGCATAAGCAGTTGAAAAACTGATAGTACCCTGGGCCAAAACTGAATGGGAAATGATGCTGCAGTTGACTGAATTGCCACCATGTACCAACCTAAGTACTAAATATATTGTACATTATCTTAGTCTGTCCTCATCCCCTCCTTGTTGGGAGGTGCTAGCTCTGGTTTACTGAAGCTCACAAAGCTAGGCAACGGTGCACAAAATCACTCTCTTCCTTGCTGTCAATTGGCAGGGTCAGAATTCAAACTCGGATCTGTCACACTCCAGAACTGTCATACTCTATCGACCACACCATACTCTCTCTGGGAATCTGGTGTCATTTGCCAACCGCATTAGGTGTGACTCCATCACTCCCAGGAACAAAAGTTCTCAACCATCCTCCAACCCATCAACCCTCCCAGATGGATCTCAACATTTTTGTAAAGCTACGAGTCAAGGCTGGGAGAAGGAAGGGAGCCCAGCTCAAGGCTCAGAAGCAGCACCTGAACCAGACCAGCTGTGACTCTACAGTGGTTCCACTGGGCCAAAGCCCCAAACCAACACTGTCGTCGCTTCTTTCAATACACCGGACACACTTTCACCCCTTGTGGCTTCTGGGCAGCAGGTGAGATGAGGAGCAGCACCTCCTCTGCTCAAGCGGTTATGCTATAGCTCTGGGTTAACTAAACACTGGTTAACTAAGTGGTAGCAAGGCAGTACCTTCCCCTTCCCTGAAGGAACCCCTCTCCCCACAGGTTCAGATGGAACTCAGAGGTATTGGAGTTATTCAGTTAATCCTATGACCTTGTTATTTACTCACTGCTGGAAAGAGACCAAACTTTTACCTTCAAATACATCAGAGTTCTTGGTCAACAAGACTTGTCAGTCAGTCAACAACTATTTGCAGAACACACACAAGTACATAGAATTTTACGGTAATTGATATTTATACCTTCAACTCTCAAGGAACTCCAAGTCTAATTTGCTGTGCCTCCCTTATTAATCAGTCAAATATTTACTGAGCAACTTGGCTACGGAGCCTGCATTGTTTGAGCAACAGTGAAGTTTAGGGTAGGGTCTGCGGAGAAGTGAGTTCAGGAGGAAGAAACAAGAGTTCGACGCATCAGTGGAGAGTGAGGAGAGGGTCAAGCAGACAGGATGAACACTGAGGGGTAGGCAACTTGGGGAGAAGGAGAGGACACGTAAGACACAACATGGTGACAACTAAGGGCCTGAGGATACAGCAGTGAATAAATAAGCAACGGGAGGTCAGAGAAGAGAGAGATCGGCACATACCTCCACTCATTCGTTCACTCACTATATACTGTGAGCACCAAACATGAACCAGGTATCATTCTAGGCACTGGAGCAATAAGTGAACAGCAACGAGTTCTGCTCTGCTCTCATGGAACTTATATTAAAGTGGGGAGAGGCAAACAATGGCTGTAGACAAGTATGAAAAAAGCAGGGAACAGAAAAGAAGGATGATGAGGAGGAAGAGAAGGATGCTATGTTAGAGAGGGTTGTCAATGCACAATGCTCATAAGTGATATCTTAGCAGATTCCTGAAGTGAGACAGTAAAAGACAGAAAAAGTGTTGCAGGAAGTAGGAGAAAGAGCAAATGCTCTTAGACAAGCAAGGCAGCAGGGAAGGCTCTGGGAGAAGGGGACTATACTGTCCTGAGGGTGAAGTCTGGATGGCACGGGGCAGGTGAGAAAGCACTAGAGACTGGAGAAGCAGCAGGAGTATAGTGACAGAGTGGATGCCAACGGAAAGAGCGATGAGAATAAACATACATGTGATGAGCAAGGCAGGGAGGGTCTGAAGGGGATGCTTTCTAAAAGAGAGGAGAGAGGGAGCAGGCTGGGATTTTAAAGGAGGAGCCGGCGTTATTTTAGAGTAAAGTCTTTGCATCTGGGAAGATGAAGCCAAACCGCAGAGAGAACTGTGCATAGGTGGTAATAAAAAGGTGCACTGGATTGAAATGAAGGATGTAGAGGGAGATATGGTGAGAGATTAGAATGTACAGGAAGAGGCTAGAACAACTGATGCGTGTTTTACCTTCATCACTCAAGGGAGCTGTGAATACAGAGACTCTAAATACCTAGCTCACAAGACAAGAAGCCAACTGAGCAAGCTACCTTTTCTAGAAACATAACTGAGTGTAAGACCACACTTCTTTCTTTTCAGCCTTTGAAGTTTGGCAGGTCTTTTCCCAAGATGCTCAAATTTTGAGCATCCAGGTTTGCACATAAGACTTTTTTTCCAAGGCAACAAAAGCACTGCCTTGAAACCAGTAACAGATGCAGAGAAGACCTGACTGCTTGGAGATGCCTCAGCAATTTGCATTTCCATATTAGAAGCCCAAGATTTTAAAATGAAAATACAAAACCCCACCTCATTATCTATTTCCTCTTGCTAAGAGAAAATGAAAACTACTTTGCAAGGGAAAAAACGCAAGCGGTGGGAACTCCCCTACACTACTTAGCAGCGCTCAAAGTCTAGAAGGGCCAGCCAGGGCCCGGGCTGGCACACCCGAGCACGCAGGCACAGAGGTACTCACGGTTTTCCTCCTGGAATGCCTGTCAGGTTTGGAGGGATTGCTGGCACGCGCATGTGATGGTGAGGATCAAATCCAACCTAAAGTTGTTCCCAGCAAAACAATGAAAACAGACACAGTTACATTACCTCGTTCCATCCTACTCAGTACCTCTTCTAAAACCCGGGAGAAGAGAGCCTTTAAAAATAAGATTTTAGAAATATATAGAAGTATTTACTGACAAAATGATAGGATGTTTATGATTTGATGGTAACATAATTGGGAGTGGAACATACGTGAAAAAAATTACACTAATAATTATTGAGGCTCATGATGGAAACAAAGGTTCACTATATTATTATACTATTTGCTGTACTTTTATAGCTTTAAACTTTTTTATAAAATGGAATATAAAAATAAAAAAGAAACTCTCACTTTACAAGAGAAAATGGATCTTACGATATAATTACATGCAGTTTAATTACAAATACACAGGTCCCTTTATAAATACATTAAATTATACAAACTACATTAAAAAAACATGTACGACAGTCCTCTGTGCTCTGCACTGCCTCGTTCTGTGGAAGCTCCCACACGTACCACTGGTGACCTTCCGTAGGCGGCGGCAGCGGCGGCGGCGGCGGCAGCCGCGCTCATCTGCGGGGAGATGTTGTGCAGCCCCGCGTAGGCGGCGCCGGGGCTGGTCAGCTCGCCGTTCATCCCAGCGTGGGGCACGATCCCGAACGGGGTTGGATAGGGACAAGGTACTGCCATCGGGGTCCTTAAGCTGGAGGCTACAGACCAAAATGGAAAGAGAAAAGAGGAAAACCAAGACAGAGGAAACAATAATTAAGACATTCCTGTATACGTTAAAAAACAGGATCATGGTTCAAATGAGCTTATTTTAATATTCTTAAAAGCCATTCCAGCTTTCACTCGTGTTCATTGGTTCACTTATTTTACCGAACACACAATATGTGCACCAGACATGGTAGGTGCCAGGCCTTTGGTTTGGGTTAAATAACTGTCTTAATAGCTATTCAATGCTGGTTATTAGTACTCAATGTATTGCACTCTTGAAATTGCTTCATTTTCTTAAAAAACAAGAAGCATAAATATGTAGAAAGGCTTTTTTCTTACTAACCCAAAGGGTCGACTCCTGGTGGTTTTCCAGGTACAGGCCTCAATCCAGGGGTGGAATTGCTGCCAGGCGTGGGCGCATCGGTTCGTGGAGTAGGGGTGTTGGACTTTGAAACAGGAGTTGTAGATTTTTCATTCTAACAAGAGATGTAATGGAATACACTGGCAATTAGAACACAGGTTTTTTTTTAAAAGATTGGCCCTGAGCTAATATCTGTTGCCAATCTTCTTTTTTTTCTTCTCCTCAAAGACCCCTCAGTACATAGCTGTACATTCTAGTTGTAGGTCCCTCTAGTTCTGCTACGTGGGACGCCGCCTCAGCATGGTTTGATGAGCGGTGCTGGGTCCACACCCAGGATCGGAACTGGTGAAATCCTGGGCCGTTGAAGTAGAGTGCAGGAACTTAACCACTCAGCCACAGGGCCAGCCCCAGAACACAGTTTTAACAATAATGTTAAACAATGAAAAAAGAAATAGGAAAGTTTCTTCAGCTTGGGCCTTTATTTTCATTAATTAAAGAGAGCTAACAAAGAAACAAAGAGAGTTCCCAGAGACCACAAAACCAATGTCCAGGACATAAATTGAAGCTGAATTTAGGGTAGACCATTTCCAGGAAATTGGTCTGAGTCAGGTGGATGGAGACAAATCATGACATCCTGTGCCTGGCCACTTGCTGGTGGCTTTGATTTAAGTTTCAGTGGTTTGAGTTGGGCTCAGGGTGGACTGTTCATGTCACAAGAGGCTTCGTGGTTAACAGGTCCCATTAGAAAAGATCCAAGCTTGAATCGTCATAGAGATCAGCACAGAGGAGGTGCCATTCATTACAAGAAGGCCAAGAGAAAAAAAAACAGAAAAAAAACCTCATCTAGTCCTCTGTTAGACATATTCTCCTAATCTGCAGATAAACTGAGGAATTTTCTTTCCTTTAGCTGTGACTTCAAATGGTTATTTGAAAACTGAATTTCTTTTTTTGTAAATGCTATGCTACATAGAAGTAACTGGTGAGAGAAAAAGAAGACCCACCACACAAAAATGCAATTAACTACACAACCACAGAAGAAGGGGGATGGCGAGATTATCCCGGCTTGCAAGCAAGCAGTTTCATTTTTGCATTTGTGATTTGCGGTGTGAGTCAAGGTAGACTTTGTAAATGACAGATTACTTTTTAGATAGGAAGGGAAAATTATTGCAGTCATATATAGCTTGGTAACTCAAATAAAGCTGGCAACAAAATCACATCCAAGCCCCAAACGAAATTTACCATAAACCACAGTGACAAAACCATCTCTGTAACCCCAGTGTGCATTTCTTCATCTTCACTCAGACATGTTTCACTCAATTTCCCCATATCCCTCCCCCATCCTTACAAAAAGACTCATGACACAAACATCCATCACCATCAAGTCAGTAAACCCCTTCTGTTGCAAAAATACTTTTGTCAATTAAACTTGAATACTGAACATATACATATATTTAGAAATAAAAGTCCTATAGGAAAAAGTGAAGAATACAAAACTAAAAAAATAATCAAAGCCAACCACCTTGAAACAGGAAACACTAAGACAAAGGGCGAAGGACTGCTTACAAGGCTAAGTTCTTTGGATTTGGAGGAGGGAGTGCTGCTGGAAGATGCGATGGAGGCTGGACTGATTGGGGCATCTTTCTTGAGCAGGCGTGTCTTGTCCAAGCCGTTCTCTCTCGGGGAATGCGCTGGGCTCCCTCGAGGGGAAGATGGATCCTGCAAAGGAACATCACAGTATAAATGCAGTATAGAGCATTCACAATGCCAGAGTACTTGGGTGTGGACGTTTCTAGCCAAAAGCATTTGATAGCTCAGAAGCACAAAACGTTCTGGAATAGATAAGACTCACTGAATTTGCTGAAGAAAATATTCAGTGTTGAAGTCAAAGAGAATACTAAAATATTTATAGTACTTACTTAAAACAAAAACAAAAATCAAAACCCTACAAATTTGCAAGTTACTTGTCAATGAGATCTGTAGACTGACCACAGATGCCTGGTGTGCATTCACGGTGGTAAGCAAAACACATCTGCATTCATAGAAAATGGCAACCAAAAAAGAATAAGTAACATACAAAATCAGTAATACATAAATTTTTCAGGTAAATAAAAAGTGAGTCCCTTTAGAAATTAAGAAAGCATTTTGGATACTAATTGTTCGGACACTAGTCATTGTCGCAGCTGGGTAAGGGCAGGAAGTTAAATGAGCCATAAACATACCTCATTGGAAACGTCAACCACCAAGTTGTCATCACTCTTCTCACCATCGCTGTCCTGCATTGACAATTGAGAAGCATTATCTCCTCCCCCAGCAAAAAAAAAAAAAAAAAGGCCAGATTTACTCTAGATAAGTCCAGACTAATTCCTCCCAGCTTCTAAAAATGAACTGCACTAAACAGTGCTAAAGACCCTGCAATGTACTGTGTTCTTTAATCTTCATGATGACGTTATGAGGTAGGTAATATGATGCTTCCATTTTACAGTTTAAAGAAGTGAACTTCAGGGCTTGCTTGTCCTTCTGGAGCCTCTAGTGCAAACTGGCATGCCCAGACTAAATCTAGCCTACAGACTGGAGTGATCTGTTAGTGTTTTTAAAAAACTAGATAAGTAGCCAAAATTTTAAAATTGGGAGGTTTCATGTCAAATTCTAAATTTTCAGCTTTTTTGAGGCCTGCAGTCTTGCAGGGTACCACCACAGAAAGTAGAGCGGTGACTGCGTGCCACTACATGGGTCCCATCCAGCCTCCTCCCTTCACTATGTGACCTGAAGGACCAGTCACTGATGAAAAATGAGTTTCAACCACGCTGGGGACATCCTGGATGTCTCTGTAAGTTACATTCCACAAAACGTGCTATATTCCTCAGCACATGAGTTCATCTAGACTTGTTAACAGGCTCTCTATTACCTTACAGTTTTCCTTAACCATTTCTAGCTGACCACAGAACATTCAGCCACCTTGAAATATATGGAGGGAAGTAAATGCATCTATACAAATAATAATATGGAACACCTAAGTCTTCCATCAGTTGCCAGATACAGCATTCTGTTCTTGCTCACGTGCATGTGCGCTCACCTGCACACACATAGGACTTCGGCTAGCCAACTGAGACAGAGCTATAAATGCACTATCTTTTCTCCTAGGATGTTGTTATCCTGTGTTCCAGTTTTGGCTGGTAACAGTCAAAGGGTAAAATGGCTGCTGATAAAAAGTGAGGTAAACTGGCCTCCCCATAGCAAAGGTGAATGAACCTACATAACGAGCTGCAATTTCCTTTTCTTCAGTTTTCTGCTTTTTGCTATCAGAGGAGTAATCTGTGGAGTTTCTGTGCTTCTCAGCACCTCGGAAGCTGGCTGACGGGGATACCGAAGAGCTCTGGAATGAGAAGGGGAAGCGAGGTTGAGAATGATCAACCATTTAACAGTGTGACTTTTTCTAATTACGTCCTTGAAACTGTTTCCTTTCTGTTCATTAGTACACACTTGCAAAGCTGCTAAGAGGAGATAGGAGAGAGGGGAGGAGGAGGTGAGATGAAGAAAACAGAGGTAGAAAGAGAAAAACAAGGATAAAAAGAAAAGGGGAAAGGAATGGGGAAATAAAGGAAAGAACCAGACAGAAAGTGATGGGGCAGAGGAATAAGAGGAGGCAGGGAATAGTGTAAACTCAAAAGACGGAATGGGGTTGGTCTGACGGTGCTGATATTACACTGCTGAGAAAGGAAGGGAGGAAAGAGACAGTAGGCTTTTTTTTTCTTCCAAAGTTTGCTGGCTAATGGGAAGCCAGTATTTCAAGCCTCTACAGAGAAACTATGAATAAATTAAGAGTCTAGCTTGAGAGATAATTAATAATTCTTCAATGAAAAAAGGGGAGAGGTACTCTTTGGGTATTTAAGTACCCCAAAATGGTGATCACGTGACACAAAGGTCATATTTATACAATTTTGCTTAGTCCCCTATCTTAAGGGCATGGGAGATGCAGAGTAGCAAGCAAACACACATACATGCACACGTCCCACAAAAATGTACTTTATTCCTCTCTGACACCTAGAGTTTCCATAAGCCTGCTCCTTTTTATCTCTGGAAACCCAGGAACCCCATGAGGACCAGAGACTGGAGAAAGGTAGCCCCTCCCTCTTGGGATCATGGTCAGTCATCTCTGCTTTTCCCAAGAGCTCTTAACTGGAGAGAGAGAGAGAGGAGTCCCACAAACAGAAAACAAATACCAGCAAGACCTGGAGCATGGAGAGTGAGTGTCTACCATTAAGGTTAGGTGGTTACTTGGCACATTTAGACACTCCGAGAGTTCAAAATCATGAAAGAAGTGAGGAAACTTGGATGAAAACTTGAGGTCACCTTAAGAACTAGGCATGACTCAGTTCCAGACAGACTGAAGAGCAGCTCTAAATAAAGGCGAGCCGTACTGAGTGCAGAGCTAACCTGTTGAAGGCAAATGGTAAACGCTGGAGAAGCCAAGGTCCCCAGCAGGGCACCAGGGCAGGGCTCTTGAGTGCTACATGAAGCCCGCCTGGGGTAGGAAAGGGCTGCTCTTGGAAAGCAGTGGAAAGAACACTTGGAGATAAGGAAAAAGTTTGAGGAAGAACAAAGACTCACCACCAGAATATCTCTGCCTGACATCTAAATCGATTCAGGAAACTGTTCAGTAAAGCTCTTGCTCGTTTGTAACTTTATTCATCTTATATAAAATTAACTCTCTGTACTTTTTTCCTTTATCTTAGTCTGTTAGTAATAATTAACATTTATAAATTTACAAGAGTCTTTTAATTAACTACGGGAGGCAGTGTGTTATCCAGAACTTTTGGCTTTACATTCCATTTTACTTCTATTGAACCATAAAGGCCACATTCTCTCTTGTGGCGAAACTTTCAAAGCATGTTGTTAGAGGAAAACCAACAGACTTTGGTCACACCTAGGTCAGTATAGCTACCAAGAGATTATCCCCTACTGGTCAGGGTGGTGATGGCAACTCCATAACCAGCTCCAAAGGCAGGCGTGCGTGTGGAAGTTTGATGGCAGAGGAAGGTGAGAAGGACCAGTGATTGAGCGCCTACTGATAGGGATTGGATAGCTCTAAACCTTGTCCTGTACCAGTCTCAAGGTTTTATAGGAATACTCTAAATTGTATGCACCAAATCCTCTAACTATCCCTACTCAAACATTCACCCTTAAGCCTAGTGGCAGAAAAGATGGCAGGCGTTATTCAGTAAGGCTGAAGACTGAAGCAAAACATCAGAAGCCAAACTATTTTAAAAAGTCGACTCCTTTTTAACTTTCCTATATCTCCACTGAGTTCCAATCCTCGTTCCTAAGACTTGGTTCCGTGCTTCTGCTTTGCTTTCACACAACGACCCAATGCAATCAAGTTTTTATGACCATTACACTCCATTGAAATCATGCTTGCAAACATCATCGGTGAGCTATTACGTACCATATTTAATGCCAGAACCCCATAATCTAGTTTCTCCCCTCTCCAGTCTATCCTCCACACTTCTGGGATTCATATTTCCCAAAGAGAGATTTGACTACTTCTCACCCTTCCTTAAAAATGACAAACGGTTTCCATTGTCTATAGGGAAAAAAGTCCCAATTTCTAAGTATGGCTGTTTTCCAAAGCCTTTCACTCCACACCCCAATCCAGGGCACTGGTTTCGTCTTAGCGCTATGAGCTGCTTGTTCCCCAGTGCTCCATGAATTTTCATTGCATCTGTAGCCTTTTTTGTCCTGGCTTACAAGAATGTTCTTTCCCTCAGTGTCTTTCTTTTGAAATCCTCCTCATTCTTAAGAACCAGCTCTACTGTCACTTTTCAAAGCTCCTTCAGATGCTGTCAGGCAGAATTAATCACTCATTCCCCTTTGTTCACTTAACATTTTGTTCACCCAATGAGTAGAGGACTCTCAATCAATTTATGGCTATTTGTTTACAAGGCCACTTGCCACTCCAGACTGTGGTTCCCGAGAGTGGGGGCACCCAGTACAATGAGCAGCAGAGAATGGCCCAGAAAAGTTTTTGAGCATAAATGAGTGAACATCTCCTCTGCACTCCTCAATCTTAATCCAAAATTCATGTGATACATTCTCTTTCAGAAGGCCACTGGGCTGAATGGTTCCATGGGAAACCATTCACGAGAGTAAGATCTGAGTAGACCCCCCTTGGAACCAACAATATGACAGTAGCTCTGCCTTTCCTTCACTTTTATCCCTTTACCTACCTCTAGATGACTTCATCTTACTAATTTGATATTTTACAAAAAGAAGAAAAAACTGAGTGTACATGTGTATAATTAATTATCTGTCTTCTGATTCTGATACGCTCCACTGAAAGTTATTTCCACTCTGTCCAAAAGGAAAAACTGATGTTTAAACAATGATGAAATACTTTCTTAAAAATTAATACTAAATTGTAATGCTTATTTGGATCTTTATGCTTATTTATTGGTACACATGTACAAATATCTTTATTTTTCTTAAACTGGCTGTTTCTGGCTCTGGGGGCCGTATTTTATTTGTGAATTTTACTACAGAACACAGTTGCATGTTGGAGTTTCCTGGTAGATGATAAAGTAGTTAATTATCACTAGCATTTAAAGGTTAAGCTGCACAATGGGCACTGGGGCAATCAGCAGTGTTCTAATAGCATAATTGCTTTGGAATCAAATTGGACTTGGCACAGCCTCTCATCATGAATCTTACAAGTCCGCCATTCTGCCTCTGGAAGGCCACTTGAATCTTTACTGGGCATGTGAACAGGATGAATTAAATAAATACTGATAAAGACAAAGTCATGCTTTTACTAGAAAAGCTTATTTTTATTTCTCTGTAGTTATTTTCTAAGTCTAGCTAGGTTGAGTATTTCCCTAGCTTACTACATAAGAAACTTACTGGAGCTGCACCCTGACTCTGCGTAAATCTACAAATTTAGATACATTAAACATAAATCTTTTCTCACTACAGTTTGATCATGTAACTATATCAGCAAATTTGTTAGGAACAGAGAGTCACAATCAGAAGCAGTGGCTGATCCAGAGAAGGCAAAGACCTTAAATGTGAACGTTTAGTAAAAAGCTCTGTATTTTCACAAAGTAAACACTTACATTGGGATATTCAAAAGAAAAAGGCAGATGTTTAATGAAAGAAAAAGGGGGAGAAACAAGGTGAGACCAAGGAAAAAATAATAAAAATTTCTAAGTCTCATATGGAAATCCCAATGGCTTTGGTAGCAAAAGATAAGCTTTAAAGACAGTTATTCCTAACATTAACAAATCACGTTTTACCTCAACATAAGAAAAATTCTAAGTTCTAGTTTGAAAGCCAACCTAGACTTTACTCACTAGGCTACTGACCAAGTCAGCTGGAAAACTGGCACCTCTAGCAATAGAAGTGGATGACCCCATCCTTTCACCTGTGCTCCTCTACCACCTCAAGATCAAAGACGACCATGTATGAGAAAAATTCCTATAAAGTACCCCACCCAAAAGAGGTAATGCTGTTATAATTAGCTGATTTTAATAACAGGTAGCACAAATTTTACTAGCAGGCAGGAGCATCTCTCTGGAGCCAGACTGCCTGGGTTTGAGTCCAGAGTCTTCCACTTAATAGCTGTGTAGCCTTGGGGCTATTGCTCAGTCTCAGTCTCTCTGTAGTGTGGGCTAACACCCCACCCACTCCCTCACCCGGCTGCTTTGAGGAGTAAGTGAAAGAATCCCCACACAGTACACAGCACAATCCCAAGCAGACAACTGAGGGCTCTGCAACAGGGACCCAGCACTCCGACTGTGCACTGCACTCCTGACAACAGAGCTCGTAAGGATCTTCTATTTTAAGCCGCAAGGAAGGGCTATTCTAAGCCTTTCTGTAGTACTCCCCCTCAGCATAGATACACAGATGGCCCATAATGACAGGGTTTCAATAGGCCGCTATTAACCAAAACACATCTCCTTTCAACAATCACAGGAAGGTTTTGGTTCAATACTGCAGGCAGGACTATAAATACTACCTTCACATCGGACTTTCTAATTTGATTTCAAATGCATATCAAGCTAATTCTGCTTTCCATTTGCATAGGTGCAGTGCTCAAATGTCCCTGGCCCCCCTACAAGATTCCAACCAGAAAGACTATGCTAAAGGTCAAGTGGACAACCATGATCAAGAACACTGAAACTCATTTGTTATGGTTTGTTTGCTCATCAGCTAAGGACTTCAAACACCCCATGTACTTGGTACCAAAGGGTAAATCCATTTTCAAACAGATAAAGGGGATAATGACAGGGCAGAGGGCACCATGAAAATCTGGCTAGGGTCACTGCCAGTCTTGGTTCACCCTGTTTTACACATGTCGTCCAGGCCTCTCTTTACTCTCAACAATAGCTCAGCATAGATGATAAATTATGCTGCTCCTCTAACTGTGGCTCATTTGGTACAGGAATTAGTTTGGGTCAGGGACAATTCAGAGGGAATTTGTTTGTGGTGGTGGGGGTGGGGAGGATGAAGAAGGCAGGCTCAAGAGCCCTGTCGACTCTTTACTGATGCCATAACCCAAGTCCTCAATTTAATTTCTTCTGGAAAAGACCATGTCTAGAACAGACAGGAATACTGTTGAGTTTTCTTGAGTCAGAAACGCCAAGGTGCTGCTGGAGATGAGCAGGGACTCAGCCCAGGCCTTCAACTGGGCAGAAGGGCCTTCGAGAGGAGGAGCCCTACAACCATGAGTCATCCAGAATCAGAACATTCACCAGGCCTCAAAGCATTTCAGTTCTGACATACTTCCAACATGTTTGGAAGTAATATCCTGAACAAATCTATGCTTACCAAACTAACATAGAACCATAAACCAATGATATTGATTGTATAGTGTTACACAAAATAACTGCTACAACATTTTAACATTTATCTCATTTATAGAGAAACAACCAGGAGAGAGAGAGAAGATAATCCTCAATTGGGAAAAATTAAATATAAAAACTTTAAAATGAAAATTATTTTGTCAAAATGTACGTCTTACATACTGACTCATAACACATGCAAATTTATGTAAATTCGCTTAAAATATATAGCATGCAGGTGGTGAAAAACCCAAATATGGTAGGGCGTTGAGACAGTCCACTGCTGTCAGTTTATTGTTCATTACAGTAAGACTTTATTTTATAACTTGCTTGATTAAGAAGTCATTAAAAAACATATAACCCTAACTGAACTTGCTTTTTCAAATTAACATAAATCCAAATTTACCTTCAAAGATGACTGCAACTTTTTGAAGACCTGCCCTTGTTAAAACAGGATTTAATATAATCTCCATATAATGAATCCGTTCTTAACAAATGTTTCACCTTCTATAACATTTTCATGAACAACAAATTCTTTAAAATGTTCTAATGCTGTCTTTGTCTTTCTGCTTCTCTCCTGGTGAGAGAAACTTGGACCAAGATGAACTTCTTTGGTAGATAATCAAAATTTTCTCAAATCAGAGGAATGATTAAGAAGAGAGGTGGCGTCCACAATGATCATAGTATGGGTGCTAGCTAGAGTCAGCTCTGGGTTCAAGACCAGGCTATACCATTTGCTGTGTGACCTTGAACAACTTAATAAACCTCTAAAGCTTCCAATTTCCCAGTGGGTAAAAATGAGGATAACAGAAGTATTTCCTTAGAAATGTTGCTGCGAGGCTGAGAGGAGAGTGCATGTTGTGAAGCACAGTACCTAGCATCACGAAGAGCTGTTCCTTTTCGGCTAATGTGGAAACAACCACACAATCTTAGTCCACTTACAGACACATTCAACAGGTATTTACTGAATACCTACTAAGCACAGAAACAAAGATGAATGAAATATACACTTTGCCCTCCAGCAGGGCTCCATGGGTTAAAAACACTTAGAATACAAAAGTCCAACATATTTTTTCCTTCATGCAGTAGAATATACAGCACTTCAATATTCGGTCATTCATGTTTTGTTTCCATAGTCTCAGCACTATGTATTATTTGGTCAGGATAAAATGCTGTAATAATTTATAAGGTATCAATAAAATTGATTTTAAATTAGGACATTATCTTAATGTCCTCTTGGGGTTTCTTGACTGTTATTTCCTCTTCCTGGAATAAAGCCGTTGGCTCCACCCCAGAAATTTCATTGAATACAGTTACTTTAGCTGGCAAGCTGAGCTGCTGCAATGTGATGCTTTGACACCAAAGACACAGGTTTGATTCTTGTATAAGCACCACAGCTTCCATCTTGTACAGCCACTGTCTGCATGTGGTCCAAACTGTGGGTCACAAGAGGAAGGAACTGGGGGAATGAGAGGGGATTAAGTACATCCCCTTACCACTCATGAAGAAGAGAGCCCACGAATAATACATAGAAGTCACCTACATCTTTTAAACTGTCTAATCACCCCGAAGCCATGTCATGCCCTTCAATTCAATGGACTTCCTCAAAGTTGGCAAGACCTAACAGTCCTATGTGTATTTGTCCTAGACCAAGAATTCTCCTCCCTCATTAATACAGATTCTGTAAATCTTGTATGCAGACACTCAGTAGAGTCACATGCACCTGCCACTTGCTTCCGGGATTAGTTTTTTGGTAAAGCACCTATAAAATACACCCTAAATCATTCATTCACCTATTGCCTTATAATCAATGTTACTAAGTATCAGTGACAAATACGATGTGATATATGAATTTGTCCTAAAAACAGAGTGGTTGGCAAAAGTTTCCTTCCTGAATTTTCTGGAAAGGTGAATTTGCTTTAGACCTATTCTTGTACTGTGCTGTTCTTGAATCAAAATACCAACATTCTTCTAACAGCTGATTCGAAAGAAGCTGAAGTAGGGTAGCTGCTCAGAGAAAATAAGTGACTCAGCTTTAAGACTTGGCAAGCTATATCTTAATGGACCAGAATCCTCATTTTAGTAACTATTAAAATTTATTGGAAAAGAAAGTCTTTTCATGTTGCTATTTTTTCCAGTAAACTGTTTTAATCTATTTGAAAGGCTAAACATTTTTTTTCTTCCAAAGAATGTTAACTCCACAGAGCTGCATATATATTCTTATGCAGTATGTATGCAAATACACTCTATACAATACTGGAGGGTAACTCAGGGAACACAGAGGGAAAGGACAGTATATCAGTTTAAAGGCAGGCTGCCCAACAGTTTTAAGGTTGCTAATCAGATACTCCAAGCCTTCTTCATACCACCTCAAAGGGTGAGTTTTCAGGGATCACTTAGCCAATTTGGTCTTAAGGTCCTTCATTAAAACACTAAAGTGAGTTGTTCTAGAACAGAACTGGCAAACAGAAATATAATGTCAGCTACATGTTATTTAACCCAATGTATCCAAAAGCACCATGTCAACATGTAATCAATATCAAAATTATTAATGAGACATTTTACATTCTTTTTTTTAGTACTAGGTCTTTAAAATCTGGTGTGCACTTTACACTTACAGCACATCTCAATTTGGATTGGCTAATTTCCAGTGCTCAATTAGCCACATACAGCTTGTGGCTACCACATGAGATGACACAGGTCTAAAAGTTACTGAAGTCACAATAAGAATCAACACCCAATAATACAAGCATCTAGCACTGTACAGAAATACAGGCCTGAGCTAGCTCCTGCCGACCTTCTGGAATCTCAGCTGAAGGTCTCTCCCTCCTTGTGCTGGGACACCCCATCTCTTTTACCCCTCAGTGCAGGTTTCTGCCAAGAGCTCTCTGTCCCAGGCTCTGAGTGGCCAGCATCTTTTCACCTTTTATGTCTCAGCTTAAATGCCACTTTCTCAGAAAGGTCTTGTTGGTGATGCCATCTAAGGAGATCCCTTCTGGAAATCTCTATCATAGCCCCTTGTTGACTTCCTTCCTACAATTTGTATCATGGCCATTATTTTGATTATTTGCTTAGCTCTTCTACTTGACTAGAAGTTCCATGAAGGCAGGGACCACGGCTGGTTTCATCACAAGGAAAACTCAGCAGTTGGTTTAGCGCCTCAATTATTGGCTGCTGAACAAGTGAATGAGGACATCACCTGATCTGCTCATGCATCGATGTTCATACATCACCTGTTCCCATACTATTTTCAGTATGTTGAGATTAAAGATAACGCACTCCTAAAGGGCACGTACTGTTGCGCCTTCTTTCTTTATATTCTCAGTGCTCAATATAATGACTATCATAGAAGAAGAGCTCTGTGTGTGCGTGTGTGTGCAGGTGCGTGTAGGCACACCAAAGGAAGGAGGCAGCCTTCAAAAGCGGTTCATTTAGAACGTGGTATCGTGACAAGACAATTTTCAGGACTATGCTGAAAAGATATTAAGAAGAAGTAGTGAAAAAGTAAAACTGAAATGAAGGTCTGAAGGGTGCCATGTAAAGAAAAGAGTCAAAGGTGGCCCCTCTTCCTTGTTTGTTCCACCCCCAATCATGGGCACAGGTCCTCTCCCTGACGGCCAGCACCAGGTTTGACCTCTGGGTCGGCACACAGGGAATAGCTGTTGCTGCATAAACGCATCAAGGCCACCAATTCTTCTTTATTCTAAAAGAGATAAATCTTCAGCATAAGGGGGACATTTTTCAACTGGTTATCCCTCTTCCTCGTCTCTCATCATGCCCTTCATCAGCTGTCTGTGACTGGAAAGAAACAAATCTTACTCAGGTCTGCCCACTGAAAAGGCGGGATTCAAATGAATCCTGCCTCACAGAGCACCATGTGAGGAATGCAGGCATCAGCAGTCTTTCTGTGGCTGCTCACTTAGAGATTCGGGATCCCTGGGGATCCCCTTGAAATGTTTATGCCCCAAGGAGGTATGTGATAAAAGGAAAAAAAACCTTCAGTACTCTCCTTTTTTTTCTGGATAGTTAAGTCACCACACACAGGTGATGAAAGAAAAAGCCAAATGTAGGGCAGACAGATAATAACACTTGTTTTTTTAAAAAAAGAGCTTTACGTTGGTTGATTTTTTACATCACAGACAACTACCTAGAGTTTTATGTAAATTTTTAGTATGTAAAGCAACATAAGGCATTAATATCAGTTTAACAAAATGACTTCAGTATACTGAGGAATGAAAACAAATGAGACAGACACTTAGAGGCACAATTTCAAATAGTTCCAAGGGAATGATCTCAAGCAGCACATTTCATTTGACAACTGGATTTAAAGATGCAAGGGTTTGATAAGATACACACAACACTGGAAGAACAGGGTGATTCACCAAGCACATGCCAAGATTCCTCTGGTCTAACCAGAAAACAGTATTATTCCACTAACCAGTGCTAGCTGTTGAAAGGGGAGTCAGGTTCTGGTCTAATCTCCCCCACTCCCCCAACAAGTGACCATGGGTCAGAGAGCTAAACGGTAAGGAATGACGGAAAAATGTCTCAGAGCTCCGCTCCACTTGTATCCCAAAAGACCATGAGTGCTGGTCCGCTGCTCCAGCTTCTCTGACCTTTCCCTCTCCTCTCCCTCCGCCCCCGCATCGCACCCCGCCCGGACAGCAATACCTCTGTCAATACTTAGTCTTGCCAGTGGCACTATGGGCTAAAGAGGTTGTTGACCCTTATTCTAACATGTCCTTTTAGGTTAATTACTTTTGTATACTCGGTGTACTCAGTGACATTTAATCACTACAGCGCTCCTCGGTAAACAGAACTGAATGGAGCCAACTGCAATTTGGCATCGAGCTAAATGGTGCGGTAATAGCAGCACGCTGAAAATGGACTGGAAGAAAATGCTCTCACTCACCACACTGAGAAACAAGGTGAAGACCGTTCGATCAATCATTATTTTATTAAAAAAGAAGAGCACTACTCAGTAGTACGCTTTTGCTATTTAATACTAAATATGTCTTGAAGGACATCCTGCACTTCGCAATGTAAGGATAGTCCAGTGTTTGCTGAACAAACGAATGAAAATAAAAATAACTCAAAGTACAGGTATGACTTTTGTGGTAGGGTGTCTCCCCTGTCTGTCTCTCTCACACATGTACACACACACAAGCACACACATCCCATAGCAGGAGAGCCCTCTGCTAACATAGCCAAGAGGCTACCATCTTGGTAGTCTTTTGCTTTGTAAGTGTTCAGCGCACAGAAATCAAGATGCAGAAGATCCCACAACCTAGTGTGTACAAGAAAACATCCAGGAGCATGAGATTAATCAAATGCCATGTTATAAACCTTGAGCCACTGACCAAGTTTGCTAAAACAGCCATGGACTTCCTTCCACTGGGAATGGAGAGTGGGTCGGAGAGGCCATTAACAGCCTTGACAGCACCAGCCAGACCACTGGAGGCAGAGGGTGATTCTGCAGAAGTACTTTCAATACTAGTTGGCAAATGGAAAATGAGGCTTTACTCCTCTATCTGAAGAATTACAAAGACTTTGCAAAAAGAGTCATGCTCTGTGACACCAGTTGAATTCTACAACTTTAGCTGAATAGCTATTCTGTGTTGGCACTATGCTAGACACTGGGGACACAAAGTGAATAAGGCATCAGTTTTACAGCACTGTGGGGTCCAGAAGAAAGGGAATGGAATGGAATAATCACGGGCTCCAGAGTGAGAGTGCTCTGGTTTCCACCTGTTAGCTGGGTGATTCTGGCAAGTTAACCCCTCAAGGCCTCAATTTTCATACCTGTAATATGGAGATAAGGATATTGGTCCTACAGGATTGTCATGAAGATTAAATGAGATAACTACATGACGTGGCAGGCATATTGCCGCCCTTCCTTTCATACTTTCTGGTGGAATTTGCCCTGGAAGACAATGGCCAAGCCTTTGCCAGCAAGCCCATCAGGGCAGCAGGAGGCCCCAAGAGCTGCTGTGCAAGTCTCCTCTTGGCCTTCCTTTGAAAGAAGGTAATGGGCACTTCTTCAGATCTCAGGTTCTGGGGAAATGCCACTCTGTCCAGATTCAAACATTTCAGACAGCACGTTCTCTAGTCTGGGGATCTATCTGCCTTCTCAGCTTGGTGCCCTCTTCAGAAGTTCTGTTCTTTCTCCTTATCTGTAGAACACCTGGCAGCCCTCCAGCACGACCTTGCGTCAGAGTGACAGAGTGAAGACTAGACTTGCAACCCTAACGTCACTGGAATCTGACAAATGAGTCCGAAGTGAGTGAGGCATCAAGTCTAATGGGGGAAGGGGAGCACAGCATGTATCCCTTGTTAATAACTACACACCAGCACTTACTGCGCTGAGGCCCAACTGCATGCTGGGTACTCTCCTTGGCTAAGGCACTGACTCAGAACACAATAAAAAGGGTGGATGAGAACCCTACCCTCACAGAGCACTTACTCTAGTCAGGGAACATAAAAATAAATTAAGTTATTA
The DNA here is from genome assembly GCF_041296235.1 of Equus asinus. Classification (NCBI taxonomy): domain Eukaryota; kingdom Metazoa; phylum Chordata; class Mammalia; order Perissodactyla; family Equidae; genus Equus; species Equus asinus. The sequence goes on from NC_091812.1 coordinate 24,842,333, forward strand.
ATAAATAAAAAGTGAATAATAAAAAGTGCAAATGGCAACATGTTACAAAGGAAATAAACAGGATGCCAAGAATGAGACAAACTAATGACAAGATGGTCAGAAACCACCTCTTCAAAGAGATGACATTTAGGCTGACTCCAGAAACAAAACTGGGAGCCAAGCATGTGAAGAGGCAGGAGAAGAAGGTGGCAGAAAAGAAGGAAGGGCCCAAAAAGGTGGAAAGTCCACGGTGATACTAGAGGGAGAGAAGGGCTGAGGGCCTGCCATGGGGAGAGAGCATGAGGGGACAATGGTGGGAAGAGGCAGGGACCAGGCTGTGCAGAACCCAGCAGACCATGGCGAAGTCTGTGTTTTATTCTAAGTGCCACTAAAGGGGAGCCATGAGATGACGCACCTTCCAAAAACTGCACAGAATAGGGGCCATAGTCAGAGTAAGACCTTTAAAATCACTTAAGAACAAAGAAGATTACATTGTCTATCTCCACCCTTGGTAATCAAAAATAAAAATAATATCAAGTGTACAACATAAACCTGACATGCATGCTAAAATTAAAATAGCAAAATTCTGAATTAGACCATCAAAGCTGAGCTTTCATCACTTTTGGTGCCTCTGCTTTACTGGTGCTGTTAGCATGGCTTAAGTGGGCCTGCCAGGTAACAGAGCTTTGGAGGGGAAGCAGTGGTCCAGGGGAGACGCTGGTGGCTTGGACTGGAGGGAGTGGTGGACAAGGGAAGAAGAGGATGGATTTGAGAGATGTACAGGTATAACCCAGTGACTCTCTTCATACGTACATATGTGTACGTGCTGTAAGCACGTGTGAACATGTGCAGATATATATGTATGCATGTAATTAGAACGCAATCAGGTTTGTCAACATACTGGTGTCATCTTCCTGCATCTGCAATCTGATATAGGCTCAAACCAGAAAAAGAAAGGGCAGAAGTTTGAGGTATCCCACGAGAATGTGCCTAATCTCAAGGAGCTCGTGGGACTGCAGGGTGGATGTGAGCGACATCCTCCAGGTTTATTACAAAAGCGTAGGGGTGGGGGTGGGGGCCAACAACTGATCTAGCCACAGAATTAAATTTCCACAAAGCGGTATACCAGGGATTTAGATAGATGCTAAAGAATAAATGCTGACCCTTTCTCAAAGAAACTTACAAAGAAGAAAGGTAAGACATATTTCTGTGACCAATAGAAAACTGAAATGTAAGAGCACAGTAAGATGTTAATAAGAAAAGGGGTGGGATTTATCCACTGAGACTTCCAGGGCACTGCTTCAGAAGGAGGAGTAAGCTGGGCCAGGGCCAAAACCTGGCCTGAGGTAATTTCAGGCATGGGAGGAAGTTAGGCCAAGTCTGGGAGGAAGCAGAGGAGAGTAAGGCACAGAGCAGCTAAGACCCCAAAAGGTGTCCTGTCTCTGGGATGGAGTCACGGGCCAGGAGAAGACAAGCCAGTGGGAGCAAACACTTCCAGGACTGGGCAGTGCTTCTCGGCCCTGGCTACAGCCACCTGTGGAGCTTTAAAGAAAGCCCCACCTGGATCTGCCCCAGAGCAAGGAAGTCAGACTCACCGCAAAGGGGGTGCCTGGACAACTTTAAAAGCCCCTAGGTAATTCTAAAGCTGCGAGGCTCTGACCCAAGGCAAAATCAGACAATCAGCAGCCCCAGTGACTGCTGTCAGTCAGAACTCCTAATCAACTAGAACCACCTGCCTATTGGCACCAAGGCAGCTGCAGGCCTTTCAGAGAGCACAAAGAGCTCAGAGGTAGTGACGGCATCCCAGACTTTATCTCCCTGTGGCTGTTCTTGTCAGGATGAACCACACTTAACTAGTAAGAAATAACATATTTCAAACTCATAGTTTGGAGTTGGGATGAAAAACTCAATCACGACCATGTCACAAGATGAGGCCAGATGCTCTCTACACATTTCTCAACGCCTGAATGTGGCGTTCCCACGCGTGACTCTACCATGCTGACAAAGTGATGTATTTTGAGTGCCATAATTAAAACAATAATCTCAATAAAGTGGGCATTATGAGATAATTGGCCATCCTCAGGTATTAAGCAAACTGTGGTAAAAGCCAAGGATACTCATCGCCAAGGTCAATCACCATAATTGCTTATCTGAATTAATTATTGCTATTGTAAATCCTGCTTGATTTAAAAAAAGAAAATAAAATAAAAACTGATCTAACACACACGGCAGGGAAATGACCTGAGAAGTAGTTCTTGTTGTTGCCTGACTACTGGTCATTTAAGAATTCCTATAGTCAACTCTGCAGTGCCCTAGCTTACATTCTACCCCTTTAAACCATGCTTCCTTGCAGTCTGAGTTCATTAGGGAAATATGCCTATCAGACATTAGAGAAGCGGCTGCGAAGAGCAACCGATGGTAACAGAGGAAAACGGAGTGGCTCTAAATTAATAATAAAATTAGGGGGTACAAGAGAGAAACACCCATTAATCTGTGAGTTGCATTCCCCCCATCAGCACATCACAGGAGAAGTCTTTACTGCCTTTTGCAGAAACTGAGTCTCTCGGTTACACTGCTTTATAGCTTGTGGGAAGACACTTCACCCTCCACACGCCACTGTAAGCTTGTCTAGATTAACACTCAGGCTCCAGGAACCAACAGTCAAACCAGAAGAGAGTCAGGAAAAGCTTTGAAGACCATGAGGGAAAATAGAATTTTTGACCTTCCTGGGGCTAATTGGAATGTGTTTGGCAATCGAAGAGTATAAAACTTTTTTAAGCTGTGATTAAACATCAAGACTTTGATGTTTTATACGGCATTCTTCCCTACTAATTAACTTCATTAGTGCAAGTTAATTACTGGGGAAGAATACCGTATAAAACATCAAAGTCTTGATGTTTAGTGTCATTATCAGTTCAACAAAACAGTAATAAAGAAATAATTTCTTAAAGCACATTTATGCATGCTCAGCACTTCTATTTACAAGCTCACATTGTATGATAGGAACATTTTTCAAAATATCCAAAGATGCTATCCACAATGCAATCCAACTGCACTGACAGCAACAACATACCATTTAATGTAGAGTAATTAAGTGGCCAAGAATGCCACATAAAGCAACAGAACTGAGACATTTAATCATAGTTATGAGGAGGTTATAAATCTACCATTACTATGAGATGAAGGAATGGGGGAAACCCAAGGCAAATATCCACAAGAAGAACTCTGTAACCTGAAGGCTAATTCTAATTACGCATTAGACAATGAGTTTAGCTTCAGTCCGAGAAAAAAAAAAATGGGCCAAGTTATAAAACAAGAAGTGCAGACTGCAGGTCCTTTCAAGCACTATTGGACAAGAGCAAGTGTACTTGGCCTTTCCTTTGGAACACAGTGTACTGTGCAGTGAGAAGATGGGAATGTGAAGACCACTGGTGGGCCCTCTCAACATGGAGCTCGCAGCCACAAACAGGCTCTACCGAACATGGCAGGAAAGTTCTCATCTTTAGCTAGGAGGGAACAGAGAAATTATCTAGCCCTTTGCTATTCAAGTGTGGTCCACTGTCTAGCAGCATCGAAATCTCCTAAGAGGTTCTTAGAATGCAGCATCTCAGGCCCCGCCTCAGATCTACTGAATCAGAATCTGCATTTGAACCAACATGTGTGCTTTCGATGCTCATTAAAAGTTTGAGGAGCTCTTGTCTACTTCAACCTCCTCACTTTATGCAGGAAGAAACCTGAATCTCGAGGGATGAAGGAACTCACACAAAGTAACACAGGGCGCATACTAGAAGCCAATCCTCTGGATTTTAATAAGAGGCAGAGGATGTGAAGCCTGTGTACTGTGAAAAGAAACCAACCTGTATCCAGAGGAGCAGGGCGCATCAATAAAAGAGGACACAAAAGGGGTCAAGGAAGTGACAAAGGGGCTTGCTTCATTAGGTCTGACATTTCTTGGTTCAAATTTATGTGACTCAGGCCAAGAACTCTATCAAACATGTATGAAGTGAAAACTTAAAATTTTGTAAACATGAAAAATAAAAAGGACATTAAAATGGGTAAAAAGAAAACTCAGAGAAGGAAAAGCTTAGAGCTCTCCACTTTATTTTTTTGAAGGGGGAGGGAGATGAGAGAAAATGCAGCATCCATGGGGCCACCACATGACTGCACAGGATGTGGACTGCACAAGTGGGGGGAGCACCACATATGCAAACATAGTCCATGTGAACTGTGCTCCTGTGCAACTGTGCGTGGTCAGACTGACCCAAGCCCACAAGAGTGCGAAAAGCACGGACAGGCTTGCTACATCACCAAAGGTTGAATCCAAAGGTCAATTAGGATCCCAGAGGATAGAACAAAAAGGACCAAGATGTAGGCTACATAAAAGTCAACTGAGCAACTTCATCAGAATTGTTAATCGTATACTGAATGTGTCTCCCAATGAAACGTGCACTCCATGAGGGCAAACATTTGTCGTTTTCACCACTATATCCCAGGGCCTAAGTAGAGCGCCTGTACTCGGCCAGCCATTGAAAAACAAAATTTTGCTAACTTCAACACATACCACGAGTTCTGTTGTTTAGTACATGCAGATCTTCACTTTATCATCATACAGTAATTACTACTCTGATGATGAAAGAAAATTGACAGATACACTTAACCCTTGGGAGTGGACTGGTTTCCTAGAGCAGCTGCAACAAAGTCCCACAAACCAGGTAGCTTCAAACAACAGAAATTGATTCTCTCACAGCTCTGGAGGCTAGAAGTCCAAGATCAAGGTATTGGCAGGGCTCCCTCTGAAAGCTCTAGGGAAGAAGCTGTCCTTGCCTCTCCAGCTTCAGGCATTGCTCGGTTTGTGGCAGCCTAGCTCCAATCTCTGCCTCTGTCTTCGCACGGCCTTCTCTCTCCGTTTATGTATTTCCCTGCCCTCATCCCCCCATTCAGTAATGGTAACAGTGTCGCTGAAGTGTCTCCACAACTATTCCTTCTAGACGATTTTCTCACCACATCCATGTGGGCCTTCAGTGTCAGGGTGCACTGGCTTTTTAAAGCTAGAATCTCCACAGAAAAGTTCTCTCACTCACTTCTTATTTCTTTCGGAGTCTTGCCTCATCTCTACTTTTAGGGGTATTAAGGAATTCAACCTGTAATACTTCTCCAAAGGAACAATATACAAAATGCAAAATGAAGAACTTGACCTCCAACACATTCTCTGACTCAAGACCTTGAATGAGCGTGAGCAGCAGCAGACAAGATGTGAGAGACCCAGAAAAACACTCCTCAGGCAAAGTGTGGTCCCTTGAGACAGAAGGCTACTCAATGGAGGACGAACTAAGATTACATGAGCTTTTTCCTCTAAAAAGAATTTTTTTAAAAGATTAACAACAAAATGCCTAAATGATGTGATTGGTACCTACTTTTATTAATTGACTTGTGAGTCAATATCTGAAATCAATCGTCTTAATCACAAAGTTACTTCTGACTTGAAAATATTTTTTGATAAATAATAAGCAAACTCAAGACACTTTTAATTCAAGCCAAAGTAGCTAAAAAAGAAATCACGCGCTCTTACATCCTAATATTCTGCCAAGTAGTTAAGTGTGATAAGTGACATTCAGACATATGACCTTCTGTTCAATTCAAATGAGTTCTCTTTAGATATCTTGTGACGACTATTCTTGTGATTTAAGTACCTCATAAGAAAATCCATCTTTCGTTTTGCTTTTGTTTAGGAAAGACTTGAATAACCCCCTACAACAGTGTTCTGGCAAGCACTCAAATTATGTAATTCACCAGGTTCAACTCTGCTGGTACAATCACTTTCAAAGAAGATGGTTATAATACATTATCATTACAGCTATACAATCCAAGTTGAATTTTCCTTGGCTGAATTCCTAACATTTTAATGCTGAAATTGATCTGTTTTAAAAACATCATGTGAAGGGTTTTTAAATACCATACATGCCCAAGCTCTTTATTTTAAATGCTTTAGAAATGAGCTTGCATAAACAGGAAAAAAAAAATCTGTTCTCTAATCTAGCATTAAGCATATTTTAAAGAACAACAGGCATGTTTCCAAACAAAGTACTGCAGTATACAAATTACCCAGCAGGGATGAAGATAACAGTGCTTCTTATGTGAGTTCAGAACCTAGAGAAAGCTGACATTTCATCCAAGTTGTCTTGGAGACAATATCCTTTGTATTATTTAAAACACAAGAGGTGCACAGTTGGGCGTGGGCTATTTCTTGAGAAGCAGTCAGATTATGAAGCTGCCAAGGTTCTATTACAACAATGAGGAATGGGAGTGTGTAAGCACTGGAATTATGCAAGGCGTTCTTAAGAACATGGGACCACCATGACTCACGTGCCAGGCTACAATCCGGTTCCCACTTGGGCAGATCTTCCTTTACCTCTAAGACCACTGCGTAGGCTGAATGCAATAGTGGCCAAGCTTTTTCATACCCCCCTGCATCCACATTTGGTAGCACCTCGTCATACTGATGCTAGATCTGGTCATGTGACTTGCTGTGGCCAAGGGTACAGCAGCAAACATGCAAAGAGAAGCTCTCTTGGACTTTGCCACTGCCAGAAGAACAAGCCTTGGCTAGACTGTTGGAGGGGTACAAGAGATATGTTGGGGAGAGCCAGGTCACTTGAGCCGAAGCCATTCTAGACCACGTAGCTGACCGGAGACACAAGAACAAAGTCAGCCAAGACAGCCAAACCTTGCCCAGGTAGAAGAACTTTTGTGTGCAGCCAATACAAAGACCAATGATACTAAATAGTCTTGATTTTACATCACTAAATTTTGAAAAGGTTTATTACACAGCAATTGCTAACAGATATAATCATTTAACTGAAAACAGGCACTATAGGAATAAAGCCCCTTCCCCTTTTCAAGCCATCCATATTAGGAATAGATGAAAACAATGTAAATTAAAAAGCAAATGCACTCTTTTCTGCTTCTCAGCCTTATGACTTCTAATACCTTATGAAATGAACCAACATACGTATAAATGGTAAACTATCATAAATTCATTGCTGCTTCACCAATACCAACTAACATTTGAAAAGCATTCTAGAATTTTCAGATCATTTCCACATATATCACCATATTCGCTGCCCTCCCCAAAACACTGTTAGGATAGAACTATCACGACTATGTTAGTGAGGAGCAAATAGAAATCTAGTGAGATTAAGTGACTGCTTACGGTCACACAGCTAGAGAGAAGTAAAGCTGGCATTAGAAGATAGGGCTTCCAACTCTAGACATCAACTCATTTTCACTAATACCCTGACACGAAATAAGGAGAACATGACAAGGTCAGTGAGATTACTCAATTCACGGGGTAAAAAGGCAAGATATAAAACACTGCATATTGATGTAACTGAAATAATTTAGAAAAAATAGAATGGCTCACCAGTATGAATCCTAAGTTACATTGATATTCCAGGATTAATAACTTAGATATGTATCATTATTTTTAAAATATCATTTCTTTAAAAAGCAATAAACATTTTCCCAAATCACTATTTTTGAAATAATTCTCATTATTCAAATTGTGTACACAATTTTGTGACTCAAAGGAATTTTGAAGAGGAAGGGCCCAAAGTAATATCTTCGTAAAATTAGTCAGGAAAGGCACTGTGGAAACTCTAAACTGGTTCTCTCCACATTTGAATATTAAAATAACTCTCAACTTCATGTTTATGCTCAGCTTAATTCTACATCTCATCTTCATTTAAATTTCCCCGAGGAAATTTTAAAAAGGGGATACAAAAGCATCTTGCAGGGTTATCATTTCACAAAAAAAGTACCATCTGAACTCTCAAAGAATGACCATGGAGTCAGTAGACTCTTGGAGACAAAGAAGAATGGGGACAAAGAAGGAAGGAATTCATCTTAAAGACAGTAGGAGTAAGTTGGAAGTTAAATTAATGGTCTATATCAAAGGTGGGCCAATTTCTTCCATAAAGGGCTTGACAGTAATCATTTTAGGCTTTGCAGACCACACAAGGTCTCTGTTGAACATTGTTTGTTTACAATCTTTTAAAAATGTAAAACCCGTCTTGGCTCATAGGCCACAAAAAATCAGACCAGGAAATGAGTTGGCCTATGGGCCATAGTTTGCCTACCCTCTCATCTATATAACTGCAAGAGAATGTGGTGTATTCCTACATTTTTTATAATCTGAAGACTACAACAATCATAGCAAGTTTCCACCATTCCCTCCTCAGGGTGCACTCAATAGGACTCAAGGGGGGAGAGATGAGGATCTGCGTGGTATGGTCTGCAACTCTACCCCAGAGTCATTTCCCCACTCTGAGATGCTTAAGCATTTTGATTTTCATGATTTTAAAGGCAGGAGAAAGGTCATAAATTGTCATCTGATAACTTCAGTTATTAGTCAACTCAGTTTCATGGCTTAACTTACGCCTAGGACACTGGATGAGAAATTGCTGGCTGACTGGTCTGGAGCAAAATGGGCTCAAGTTGCCTGAACGTTTTTCCCTCTCTTCACTGATTTATTCAAGAGTGTAACAAATGACTACTGTAACAGAGGCACTCAGACAGGAATAACGGAATGTTCAAAGCTGAAAAGGACAAGGTCTTTGCCCTCAAAGCGTTGTGTCCATGGAAAAGTCGGTGATAAGATAAGCACACAAGTCCAAGGCTGCATTTAAGAGACTGCATGTCAGGAAATCCTTTGGGGCCAGATGTGCTTTGGAAACCAGTATTTTGGGAAACTGAGAAAGGCAATGATACACTTACTGTAATAGGGTCTGGGATAAGACCCCATAATCAAACGTTAATATTTCTATAGTCAATTCAGTTTTGTTACCAAATGAGACGCAAAAAAACCTTACTGTTTTCAGAGCTTTTTGATTTCATAGTAGTGGATAACGGACTGTGGGCCTGCCTAATCTTGGAAGAGTCTGAAAATTTATTTCTCTCTCTTTTATAAAGTTTTAACTTAAGAAAACCACAGAATATGGTGATTCCAAAACCAAACGTCAAGTAATTGCCAACTTCTGCTGCATTAGGGTGGCCTATGGCACCAGATCTTTACAACAGACTACCTGAGTCTCCAGTTGAGGTGAGTTCAAGCTAATCAAGCACCTGAGCTAACCTCTGTTGCCAATCGTTTTTTTTCTTCTTCTCCCCAAAGCCCCCCAGTACACAGCTGTATATCTTAGTTGTAGGTCCTTCTGGTTCTGCTGTGTGGGCCACTACCTCAACATGGCTTGGTGAGTGGTGCCAGGTCTGTGCCCAGGATCCGAACCGGGGAAACCCTGGGCCGCCGAAGCACAGTGCACGAACTTGCCGTGGAGCTGCCCCAGCAACATTTTCTTGTGACACGCAATAGTCATTTAAAAAAAAATCAGCTTTAAAAACATAGATAAAATACTTCCTAGGACAGAATTAAGGGATCCTTGGAAAGTATGTAGCATGGCTTTCTTAATAATTACCCACTGAATCACTAAATACCTGTGGCTAGAAAGGCAATATGGCTTTGGAACGGCCCACCTTAAGTGGACCCTACATCTCTAATTTCTGAGACAGCATGCTCCAACATCCCATATTATGAAAGCTAGAGATCTTATGACCTTCTTAGTATGTATATCCTGTCACTCTATGAACAAAGAGTCTGTGCCCAATTGACCTTTGCTTTTGCTACAGCAACCTGTATAAAGCAGCCCTTTATCAAAATCTAACAAATAAATGAAAGCTATTTTCATTTGTACACCTAAACATGAAAAACAAAATACAGTGTTCACTGAGTTGGTAGATGGCGAGCTCCTTTTACCATAGTTGACAAAGTATATCCAAGACTTATTTTAATCCATTAATACATAATTTTCCCCAGATTGAATCTCAGTTTTTAGACGGAGACACAAGCTTGAGAGAGCTCCTAGTCCAACCACTTTGGTGCTAATACCAAGTAAAAGCAAGTGAAAGAACTTGTCCATGGTCGTCTACCTCGTAAGAGTTGGAAGCTAGGATTAGAACAAGGTCTGCAAGTGGTTTCCAATTCAAGCTTGCAATGGAATTCTGCTGATAAACAAGGACATTTACCCAAAACAACGTATGCAGATTAAAGTCTACACATGATTTTCGGCTTTATTGCATTAGGCTCACAGAGTCTGGATTACGAGGAAACACAGGTTCTAATGATCAAACAGGCAGGTTCCCACACATAACTTAATGAAGCTCCATCATCCCTGGACCTAAGCATCCTTGACTCAGTAAGGTAGTGCACAATTTCTTTTCTGCCTCATTTCACGTGTTTCACAACATAGTCTACTAATTTCTATAACAGACACAGGAACTGTATACAGTATAAAATAGTTCCCTAACTTGTTGAGCAATTGCATCCCTCAATATTGCTTTGCTAACAAGCTACATATGTGATACTCACCTTTATACACAAATAGGCATTCAAAAGAGAAGGAAGCAGTTTGACCAAGAGCACTTGGTAAGGTTAACCTTTCAGTAATCTTCCTTCTGAAGTTTCTGAGTTTGGTACATGTAAAGAACCTCTTATACTACCCAATCCTGATGCTATAAGAAAAAGCGCCCATAACTGGACCACATTCATAGAGATGTGAAATTAACAACAAGGCTACAAAACTCAGAAGCAGGATAGCTGTGAGGATGCTACATCTTAGAACTTCTGGGATGGTACAGGCTCAACATAAGTTTGTTTCCAGAAAAGAAAATAAAAATGGTTATACACAAATTCAAAATACAGAAGTATCTTAGGGAAGAAATAACTATAAAACAGGTTATCAAGACCCATGATTATCAATTTCAAAAAATTTAAAAAGTCCCTGCCATTATCAGAGTCCAGTGCTTACAGATAACTAAAATTAACATCTTGAAGGAAAGGGAAAGGACACCCTAAAATGAGACAAGGCACTGAAAACACAGGGGCCCAATGGCTGGCACATGACACGTGCTCCAGATGCTCCAGCAGTCTAGCCATTACTATTATTTCCACTGTGGGTACATTTTCAAAAGGACAGAAAATCATAAAGAGGCCACAAACTTCATTAATTCTAGGCACTACAACTTTTAGCATGCAAAAAGTATTCTGAACTAGCCAGAATATGATTTTAAATACATGATACTAGCATTTACAGAGAATTCACTAGATCCCAGGCATTTTTGCAAGGTACTTTACACACATTGTCTCATTTGATCTTGTAATAACCCAGTGAAATGGATAATATTATTACCGTTGGTGTTATTATAAAGAACCTAAGCGGGAGAAATTGACTAATTTGCTAAGTCGTCTATCGCTAGTCTACAACAGACGGTGACTTGAACCTAGATCTCGCCGATTCCAAACCCACTCTCCTTCCATTTCACCACTGCTGGAGTCATGGCTAACAGCATCATTCTCACACAGATGGGGGGGGGGGTGAAAGGCACCTTCACACATATGAAGTAAATTAAATTATCGAACAAATCTTTGATTTACATGTCTGAGGCAGCTCCAAGATCAGATGGTGGCGGCAGATCCCCTGAATCCCAGTCTACTGCTCTTTCTACCATATCTCCAGTTGGCCTTTCTTTTCTCTTTCTACATATTTTAATTTTAAAAATAATAAAATACACTCCATGAGTTAGATTACCGAACCAAACAGTGATAACGAAAGCAGTAATTTATTTACTTTATCTGTGTGCCCTTTGTTAGAAAGGCCTTGGGGAGCAAAAACAGTGAAGAATCCCTTTAATTAGAGTATCTAAAACAAACATCAGTGGCAATTAACAGACCGTCAAATAAGGCAGTAGAAGAAAATGAGCAGAAAAGAGCCATCCCTTAATGCCACTCTACCAGGGCAATCTAGCTTTAAGCATCTTCCATGATGTCTGTGATCCAATCAGATCAAGGGGGCCAATGTAGGATTCTAAGACACCATCTCACCTCACTTTAGTTCCCTAACGTAAAGCTGAGAATCGTGTTTAAAGGGGAAGCAAATAAACTCATGAGGGTGGCACTGACAGTGCCTAGAGAACAGGAATTTTGAACATGATTAAGCCCCCAGTCACAAATAGGTGTTAAAGACTAGACATTCTGGATTTACAGGACAGCCTGACATCTTACTGTTTTTGTTTTGTTTTAAATAAAGGCAGTTTGTTAAATGTACAATAAATGAGATTTAATTTGTATGTCTTAATTTTTTTCAACTGGATTCACAAATTGGCACAAAAATGCTTTTGTCAAGCTTTGGGCCCCAATCTGGTATTCCAACAGTATAAATCACCATCATATACAGTCCTCAGCTTAATTCCTCAAGTTATCCCTCAACAAACTGATACAGCAATGGAATCAAGTATTCACTCCTCTGTGACTCGCACCCAACCATGCCATCTGTTCTATTTGAAAGGTACTAAGTGATCCTTTTTTGGTGGGAGGAGGGGTGGCAGCAGAGGGAGGGAACAGAAGGACTGGAAAGGAAAACAACAGTTCAGAGGGGTCTCTAAGTTATTTATGAAACACAAGTGGTCCCTCCAATCCATGTCGTCATCAATCTCCAAAGGTCAGCTGATAGGAACAGCCGAGACATTGAAAGCATGAGCATTTGTTCATCAATTAAGGGAGAGCTACAAGCACAGATTTAAAAATTATAAATTATTATAGACACTTAAGTTAGGAGGTATTATCACTTATTTAAAAAAAAAAGCCTACCTTTGCTTCTCCATTAAATGAAAATGACATCACACTATAAAACCCACACTGGGGAATTCTATTACTCTAAGAGTATTCCTCTTAATCTCCAACAAACAGATGAGGCTACAAGTTAAACTCTTTGTCAGATTCTCATCTGCATAAATTTTAATTAATCAGATTCTGAGCTGTTAAGAGGAGGAGGATACATCTGCTGGATATGAGAAATTTAACATAAAAACACACACAGGACTGTATGATGACATTCCAAAATGCTGTGAAATAAAAATGGCTTCGAATCACCATTTTCAAGGTCCACAAAATGTGAAGTATTAAAAATTCATGCTTCCTCCTCCCGTAAAGAGCTTACACTCTAAGGACACATGACACATAAGTCACACAAAGAACTCACCACATCAGGGGTATTACAGATAGACAAAATGAGCATTATTTACTTTGGATTTTTGTGGACTTGACAGACAGGAAAGAATATTTATTAATTGCCCTCCTAAGTAGCAAGCCCCTTTCTGAGTCTTCTCATGTATGTCTCTAATCCTCACACTATCCTACAGCAAGTAAAGTACACCCCGACAAGGCCTGAACTGACCCGAGTGTAGACAGGAGGAGGACAGGCTCTGGAGGCTAACTTGCTTCTCATCAGCTCACCTGACAGACTACATTAGGAGTGACAGTGGGCAAGTCACTCAGCTTCCCTGCATCTCACTTTCCTCACTGGAGCCTGGAGGTAACAGTAAACTCCACCTTAGTGGACACTTACGACTCAACAGAAGGATGGCTGTACAGACCTAGCCAGCACAGTGTAAACGTACCCTGAGTGCTAATTATTTTTATTATTATTGTCCAAGGTCACAAAACTAGCAGATGGTAGAGCTGTCTCCAGAACCCATGGCAGTGGCTACAAAGTGTATGCTTTACACTCTGTACTAAGCAGCTTTCTAGGAATTTCCATAAACATCGAGAAAAGCAATAGGCCACAACTTAATTATTCTTGTCTGGGAAGGGAAGCCTGAGGTATGTGTCACATGAGGGGACTAGAGAAAGTGAGGGCAATTAAGAGGAAGATCCTAGGGTGATGGGCCCAGGGACAGCCAGAGGCAGGGGCCACCAACCAGAACTGCCTGGTCTGCTACCCCGCTGAGGAAGGCATGCACAGCCAGGATGGAAAGCACTGCGCCAGGCTCAGAGGCAAACACTACTCACACGTGACAATGACCATTCACCATAACCGTATTTTGAGCCTCCGTTTTGTTTCGCATTTACTACATTTGAGCAAGTTGCGGCCTGTGGTTTTAGCAGCTGACAATGAGTAAAATGTAAATTATGCTACTACTTTAATTTTTTTAGGGGAAAGTTATACATGAAGAACTTTCTGGATATAAAAATAAGAGAAACTAACATATGCAAAGTAGGGAACCAGACAGCAGCATTTCATTTGGGGTGGACTCCTCCCACCAAAGCAAATACTTTAACATGGATAATTTGAAAGGGAAACTACACTTTGAAACTCATATAGTGTATTCCAAAGGTAAACAAATATTTTTGAAATCACTTACTGCCAATCCACATACATGGATTCCAGGAGGTAAGTAAATCATGAAGGAAAAACCTCCAAGACTACCCCACAGTATTTTGCTTTAAAGAAACTGAGTTACATTCAACACTGTTTTAAGTAATTGGACTATTGGTTGGGGTCTAGAAATTGTTTGGTTATAGCAATATTTTTGCTGTAATGATATTTGTTATAATCAGATTTGATTTGTACATCTCCCAAAACAAATGTTGTGACAACCACAAAAAATTTCAGTATCTTAAGCCAAAGAAAACTAGCTCTTTAAAATTTTCATTTCTTGTAGAATGCAAAGACTGTACAATTTTCTCTGATATTCTGAATTCTTCAATAACGTATCCTCCACATTTCTGAAAGCCAAAGGCAGATAATTTCTAGCAGGATTTCTGACACCGTGCCCTTTTCACTGGCTGCTGGCACTTCAAGCATGTTTTCACACATCTTGCAATGTTCTACGACTACACAAATTGACCGGAATCACATCTTTAAAGCATTTTTAATTGAGTCCCTGGGCTGCTAGTATTCTCCATCCCACCTGCCCTCACTCGCACTTGTTTCTTTAACAGAACTCTGATTGTGGCCATAGAAAGTTTCCACTTAATCTAGTCCTTCCTCTTAGAGGTTTTTGAGCTAGAGAAATGTATATTCCTTTTCCTTATCGTTTAAATAAAATAAATCTCTACAAAGAAACATAGTTGGTGTTTAGTTTTGATAACCAGAGAAATGCGCATCTCTTTTGATCAAATTCCAAACTGAGCTAATAAGCACTCAAAAGTGGCGTCTCCGGGAGGAGAAAGAGAAACAAAGACTCCAGAATTCTTAAGCATAGCTGACCCCACAAAGGGTTCTTGGGACTTTGGTGGAGGTAACACTTTTCTAAAAGCAAAGTTTGGTGACTTGTAAGAACGGGCTGCCCCAAGTTATCGCCTGACGGCTCCCAGGTCCTCTGTTTCACAGGAAACAGATCATCCAGGAAAATGGCTCTAAACATCCAGCTGAGGTAATTCTTTAGAAAACAGAGCCACTTCAAGGACACCTTCTAAGGCTCCGTCAGACCGGCCCTGGCCCCTGTAGGGAGCTGAAATCCTATCTGCTCAGGTGCCCCTCACTGCCCTCTCCAGTGGGAAACCCAGCTATACCAGCACTCTCCCCACGAGGGCAAGCTCCACCCTATGCCCAGTGTGTTACCTTGCTTTCAGAACTGTGGCCCTTCTGTCACTCCTATTCAGAAAATACAGAATTTGCTAGAACCCTTTTGGTATGACCAAGTAATCTCAGTTTACATTCTGGGTACTCTCTCCCCATGATGGGAGGGGTCCCTCATTTTTTGTAAACTCTGGAAGATAAGCAGAGCACTTACCACTGAAAAGGCACACAAAATACCGATAAAATAAGCAAAAGAAGGTAAAATATTATTTCAGTGGCCTAAAAAGCATAGGCCACATGAAATCTTCCAGACTGACATTTTTTCTGGAGAATCTCTCTACTGAAAACACAGTGACCAGGTAGCACACTGTGAGAAGCCTTCTCCTCTCAGCATTCCCCTTACGAGAGTATCTCTCGAATAGGGGTGTGTGCGCAGTCCCTAGCCTCCCGTGCTGGGCCCAGGCCTGCTGTCCCCCAGAACCCCGGATGTCGCAAACATCCTTCTTCCCTCAGACGCACTCCTGCCAAAGCCCACACCAAGACCAACTCTCATTGCCTCGTGAGACTCCTATTAACTCAGCCTGAGGAAAAGGAGCTGCAAATAAATCAGTATTACGGTGCAGGGAGGTGTGTTCCTTCCCCAGACAGCCAACCTTATGACAGGGATTAGGTGTCTGAGTAGTAAAATAATGAAAAGCAGCAAGAGTCTCTCCTGCTCGACAAGCATCCATTGGGTATACTCCCTCTCCCCATACAATTAGAGAAACGGCGGGGCTGCTACGCTTTCTGACCCTGGAGGAAGAAGTCCATTTCACAGATAATCTGACATGAAAATAAAACAGGCTCTCTGCAAAACACAAGGTGAACCGCAGGCCCACGGTCCGCAGACCAGTCCTTCCACCCTGGTAAGGGTGGTTAAGAGTAGTCAGTAGCTTCTACCAGAGGAAGCACAGAGCGCTGGCACAGCAGGGGGATGTCTTCTAAAATCAGGATTTAGACTGACGGGAACCCACAGGTTCTCCCTGTTTGGTCTCATCTATTATGAGTGGCAAGTAGTTTTTGCTGTAAAATATATAAAAGTCATGTTCTCAGTCGAGGCAGACCCATCCCAAAACACGAAATTCCCTTTGGAATTAAGCACGCGCTCAGATCAGCTAAAGTTAATTCTCAACCATCTGCACATACAAGATCCATTTTGTAGATTTTGTGCAGCAAAATTTTAATCCCAGAATAATTTCCCCCATAGCCTGGCACACTTCTAGTTTGCTCCTTTCTGCTGTCAGTCAGGTGCTTGCCTGTGGAATACAAGTTAATTTAAATATTAAATCCCAAAAGAATAAATGGAACCAAGTTATTTTCAAATTATCTGTATTGTGTGCTGAAAAGATACTAACAGATTCACTGAGCATCTACTAAGTATCAGGCACCCCTGAAAATTTACCTTTACCGTCCCCGTCACAGTATACAGAATACGAGAGAAGTAGCCTGCCCAAAGTCACAGGGTGGTAAACAGCAGACGGCAGGGTTTGAAGCAGGCCACCTAACTCCAGAACTTGAGTTTCTAGCCAGTATCCCAGTACTGCCTTTTACCTGTGGGCTAGCAAGAGTTCACAGCGTGTCACATGCACACATGTGGACAGGTCCCAACACACAGATCCGCACATTAAGAAATGTGGTTCAAAGAGTGTACAAAGGGCCATCTTGAGTCACCCTTTACAAGGGTGTTCTTTCAGCTTTAAGAGCACAGGAAACAGGAATACCTGCTCGAGTAGTAAGAGAGGAGGAATTCGGAAGATCCGTCTATAAAACACGTCTCTTCCAAAACACGCTGCCCCTTGTGGCTCTGGCCACTGTCTGATGGTGAACGCACCCATCTATCTGTCTTGCTTAGGCCAATTTCTCTTGAACTCATTCCTTTCCCTGTGAGCCTTTGGCTGCATTTTTGCCCGGGGTCTCATAATTTGGGAGTCATGCGGAGTCAAGTCTGTGGAATCTCGGTCTCTTTCCTTCTTCTAGCTTGCTAATGATGATAAACTTCTTGCCTTACTGTCTCTTCAAGTTTTCTAACTTGCATGATTTCCCCACCTCCTCCCTTGAGGACTAAACTCTGGAAGAAACATGAACTGCTCAGCCACCCAGATGCAATTCTTCCCACTCAGCAGCAGTCCTTTCAGAGGCTTCTTCCTCATGAACTTCAGTTCTAGGTCCCTACACTTGATCATCTAGTATTAAAATTAGCAAAATTATCAGCTATGAGTTGAAACCCAGGAAGCATTGAAATGCATTTCTTTTTAGCAAACGGTAGAGTGCAGTCATATAATGCACACCTCCATTTCTGTTTACCCATAAAATCACTGGCTCCAACTCCCAACTGATTACTAGTCTCTAGTACTAGAGAGTCTACAGAGATTGAAACAACGGACCATTCCCACTTTTCACATAAACTCAGTAAATTCCTATTTTTTCCCACTATAATTCCTTAAGATTTGGTCATATGAGGTACTGGAACCAAAGAACAATCACACAAGGGTACAATCCATTCTTTTTGTCCCTGTGGTAGAGGAAAATCCACCAGATGATGCTGGAGCACAGTGTGGAAGAGGAAGCACCAGCCTCCTCCTTCCTCCCAAACTGGGTGAACAGTACCGACAAAAGGTGGTCATACCGAGGGTACCCGAGGCCCTTCGGACCAAATTTGGAGAACAACAAAGACATGGCTTAATTTTTCTAACCATTCAAATATACTTTTAGTAAACTCTCTGACACTCATATCACTAAAACGCACTGTCTCTGAGGGCACTTTAACTTCTTAAGTACAGTTTCTGTCTATCCTTGCCTGGGTTTCATCAACATTTTTCTGGCCTCACTATGTAGTCCAAATCCTTTACTTGCCAGGGAAGGCAAACTCTGACAGTCATCCATCTCTCCCACTGCTTTAAGTTTTTTTTTGCTGGTTAGCGCTTTTAGACAACTCCCATACGCCCATTTAGATGAATTCTTCAGAGACCTTTCTGCAAGGACTACCCACCTCCACTGACCATCTGTGCATCGAAAACACACCCTGCAGCTTCTGAATCAATACTCAAGGGGACTTTCACTTCGAGACATTTTCAAGGGAGATACGCGTACAATCCTCAGCCAAGAAGACTTTATATTTTGGTTTGTGGTAGGCAAAATACAGGCACAAATGAAGCCTGAGGAAGACTAAATGCAAAATGAAATCATCGAGCAGAAGGACAGCAGCTTCTCCGACACTCAATCATTTCCAGTCACACTATGGTGTCCAGTAACCTGCACCGATAACTCCTCATGAATAAAATGCCAGCATTATCATCGGCAGCTATGTTGTTGACATGCTTTTGCTATTTCACTAAAAATACCATTAATTTTCTGGCTTCACAACAGCTGAGCTACTCCCTATTTGAATATACAAAAGAGTATTTTGTTTAAACCAAATTAAAAGCGTTCCAGTAAATGACTTCCATTTTGCTAGCTATACTATTTTAGCATATACTGTTTTTCTTAATCCTCCCTACCTCAACGTCATGCCTGTCATCTCCCCAATCCAAAATACTTCCATTATAAAACATGTTTTTTTAGGCTGAGAAGGTGAAATCCAGAAACTATTTCTGTTATGGCATTCCTGGCCAGCAACACACCTGAAGGGCAAAGTATGGTGTGGCTTTTTTAAGGTTTAAGACATGGTGGCCTCCTTAATTCTCTCACCTCTGTGAGCAAAGCTATCCGAAAAGAATACAGTTAGACACACACACACACACACTCTCTCTCTCTGCCTCCCGCCTTCCGTTTCCCATCTAGATAAGTGCCGAGATCCCCCATTTAAGTCAGAATGAAAACCACTACTCCTGCCAAGCCCTCCTGGCATCTCACCACTTTATTTGTTCCCATTTGTATCTAATGCTTTTGTCAACAGTTCAACAAAAGTCAAAGCAAACAACCCACTGCAAACACTGGGGGTAACAGCAACAAGCATGAATCCTTCACAATTATCCAGCCCAGCTGCTCCGGGCTTGGCCGGGCTGCTTTCATTTACAACAATGTCAACAAAAGGCTGAAACCCAATAACTAGATGGGTCAATATGGCCACTTGTATACCCTCTGGAGGAGGAAACGCTGTGATCCTCCTTCACTGCTTCAGCAAACATGCAGAATAATTCAGTCAGATGGACAAGCGCTTGTCTAATCATCTGTTATGTGAATTATTCAACGACTTTCCACATCAACTACTAAACAGTGCTCTTGAAATATTTCTGGGGCACTTCCAGCTGTCCGACTGCAGAAGCACATGAAAGGAACAAAAGCAGGTGAAAACAGAAATCATGACCCGAGTTAGTTCCCAGTGATAATCTGTAGTCTAACAAAGCCAAGTCTTTGCGACTAACGCTTCAGGTCTAACCTTGCCTGGCACTGTCACTACAGGCCCAAGCTTTACTATGGCCCAGACTGGGGGTGGGGCCGAGTGGAAAGTCATTTATTCAGCCATTCATAGCACCCATGAGTGGAGCTGGACTGTCTTTCACCTCATTCAACTTTAAGTCTCTCCTCTGCCTTTCACAAGCACTGCAATGGGTGCAATACGCCTTTAGGACTTTTAATGGAGTATTTAAAAAGCCTAGTTAAACATATATAAACAAGCTACAAAGCAGAGTTTAAAAGTACCTAAACTATACCTAAATATAAAGATATTTTAGAATGACAATTCTCTGATCTAATTTTGAGAAAAATGTTGATGTTTATTTAACAAAGAATTATTTTGAGGTGTAACTTCTAAATTCCCACTTCCCTTTCTTTCCTCTTAATGGTATGGACGGCTTGCGAAATCATATACAAACCAAAGAGCCTGGCAAGAGGGGTCTGGGACCTGGGGTCCGAGCCCTCATCCAGCTGAGCCTCTCCTCAGGACCAAAGGGACATGCCCAGACACACCCTCTGCCCACCACACCTCTAGACTATGAGCTGGGCACCAGGACCTTGAAATTCCCTGTCCAAGGCCCATGCTCAGGGCTTACAGTCCTCTTCACGGGGCCTCCCAAGGGTAGACCAGGCTATTGGTTTCAGCACACCTAGACCTGAGGGCAGCCACTAGGGTGAAATGAAGCTTTTTTAACTGAAAGCCGCGGCATCTACAAGAAAATACGAGAGGGCCCATGTGGTTCCAGCAATGAATTCCAAGGGGCCTGAGAATTTTAAATTCAAACCTGGCCTTTGAGAACATCATGAAGGTGTGTTTTTTAATTGGATTTTAGCTTTTAAATACTTAGACATATGATATGAGAATCTCCATTTTTACTCTTTTCCAGACCCTGCAAATGTTAGGGGTGGTCCACGAGTGGACAGTATCATGTAGTTTTGGGAACCCCATCTTTTGAGATCACTCCTACCACTGAACATTCCACTGAAATACTGTGTATAAGAAAACTATGCAAGAATTTTTTCCCTTAAATACCTTTTGTTTTTATAAATTCACATATCCACAACAGTAATGAAAGTACTGATTTTATTTCCATAAATACTTTAAAAACTCAGAGTTAAAAAGTTAAAAATAAAATTCAAGGATTATTGCTGTTTGCTGGGCTAGTGCATACTGTAGGGATATAATACTGAATGCTGGAAACCTTTTCTCTTCTAGATTATTCGTGTTCTCTTTCCTCTTCCAGCCTTCAACCATCCAGATTACGAAATTACTGCTTTTAAAACACTCTGTCAAACACAGATGAAGGAAACAGCCGAGATCCAAACTCATTTCCTCTCCTCACTACAGCCAGCTTACTCACTGCCATTTATTACCGTGGAATTTTCACTTCTTACCAGGAGTGTCTAAGAATTTTTAGCTTTTGGCATAAAAAGTTGTGCTTTCAAAGAACAAATAATAGTCCAGGACATGAAAAACACAATTTGAGAATTCTACTTCCTTCTAAACATCTCTAATAATCCCTTTAACTGCTGTACTTCTGAGGCTGGCTTCTAGTGACAATCAGAAAGTTGGAAAGTTTAAAATTTAATAATTCTTGAAAGAAGAAAATTTCACCTGAACTGAAATGGGGCTATGTACTGGAGCAGAAACAGAAAGCTATTTTTTAATCAGAGAAGCTGCCTGAGAAGCAGGTGAGGAGGTTCAACCCCCAAGTCCGAGGCTAACAGTTTAGTTCTAAAGTGCAATTGCTTTGCTGACTCCTCCAAACACGTGGACGCCAAGTACAAGGCACCACGGGGACTGGGCGTCTACCGGACGCTGCCGCTGGCGCTGCTGTCTGCGTTCGCTAAGGGGTCCACGTTTTCATGCATTTGCACATCAGCCCTGGCAGCTTCCTAGGAAGACTGCTTTCAGAAGCTAGTCCTCCAAATCATCATAAACTAGTTTTATATGCACATTTTAAAAGAATTCAAGACTACCTGGAAGCTCAGAGAAATGAAGAGGAACGATCCATTAATACATTTTATTCTACTCAGACAGCAGTGTACCTCAGTTCCATACCTTAATAGGAAAGCGATTGGAGGGAAAGGATTCTATCTAATCTTTCCTGCGCACCCCCAACGAGGCAGTGCAGGCGTATTTGCCCTCCAGCTGCCAAATCAATACCTACCGACTTACTTTAAATATTTTATTTAGACTGAATTGCTCGATTTTCAAGTTCATCTATCAACACCAACAGGTTTCGAAGTCAGGAACCATTAAAATAATAATTTTTGATTAGTTGTCTAACAGAAAACCAGGAAATCTCTCAGCTACAGAGGTACAGCTATCCAAAGGAAAACAAACACAAATTGACAAGAGTTCTTCCTGCTTAAATGGCCCTCAATATTAATGACAATCAAGTAAATCAAATGAACTAGCATGTAGCATGGACTTTTGTCTTAATACACTTATCAAGAAGGAAAGAGGGCTGACCCGTAAGAATGGAGGGAGAGGAAAAAAGGTAGGAGAAAGAAAGAAGAAAAGAATTGAAAATGACAAGGATGAGCAAAACAGTTTACAAGTGAGCATCTGGCGCTGACAGGAGGAACTGAACACAAAGTCTGTAGAGTGGTGCTACAGCCTGGAGGGAGGGGTGCCAGTTTGAAAATGGGGGCCATGGGGGAGGGGAAAAATTGCAGACAATCTTGTTAGGAACAGAGGAATAACTATCTAACCAAAGTACTGCTCCTGGATGCTTCTCTATGTAGTCATAGCTTGCTCTATTCTCCCAAGGGCAAAAATGTCACCAGTTTAGTTGAAAATTTCCCCGAAATAAGGTCAGACTAGGTTACGACCAGGTTTTATTATCAAAACAGATTCCAGTCTAAGCATGCAATTCAGGAGTCTCAGTCAGACTGGTCCAATAGGGTTTGCTGATAATCCCGGGGCCGAGGCTGGGCTCGGGGCTAGGGCAAGGGTGTGAAATAACTCAGAGACCTTTCAAGTCCCTATAACTATGGTATAAACACAAGTGATTATTTCAATTTTCTCTGAAGATTATCTTTTCAGGGCAGCCCAATAAACCCAATAATGCCCAGATTTACTAGGAAATTTTTTATTCATTTCCCCATGCACCAGAAAGTAAGCTAATAATGTCCCACTGGGAGTGCTGTCAGGCCAAATCCCTCCACTGTCGAATGCACTACCAGGATCAATCTCCCTTCACTCGCCATCCCACCATCCACTTTAAGGCAAGGACCTGGGGACAGCTCCAGATTACCCCCTCCACACACAGAGTCACAGGCACAAGCCCGAGTGGCCCAATCAGTGCCACGAAAAGAACAAACTAAAAAAGATTAATTCACAGATGTTCACGCATTTCACATACACTGTGCCCCATGGTCCGTTGCTACGGCAACGGGAGACCACCAGTGCGCGCTTTATTGGCTTTATGAAGTACGTCTCAGGGACTGTAGTCCGAGAAATGCTGCATAATAACAGTGTGGCTTTTCTGAAGCCTTGTTTTGTGCTTATCCACATTTAACCTTCCGAGTATTAGAAAGAGTATCGTTATGTCCAGCCTTTAAATCCCTCTACCACCACGACCAAACTGCCTCAACTTTCCCTCTAGAAACATTAAAATGCAGCTCCTGGAGGTCCATTTTGGGAAGATCCATGTTAAACTGCTCAACCAGTTCCACAAGGGAAAAAAGAGACCTACAATCACTGAAAGATCACTATATTAGTGCACCCGGCCGTATCACCATTCCTGAGGGGTATAGAAGCTATAAAACTGAAATACACACACGCCCCTTTATTTTCTACACATGGGGAGGAAGCTTGCTTTTGAATATGGGGAGTCAGTTTCACCCAGATGGAACAGCAGAAACAGCAAGCCTCTCCAGGCCAATCTCTTCCTATACAATAGAACTTTCTGCGATGATGGGAATGTTCTGTTTCTGCACTGGTATGGCAGTTTCGACCGCCACATGTGGCTACTGAGCACTTCAAATATGGCTAGTGCAAGTGAGAAACTGGATTTTTAAATTTTATTTCATTTTAACTAATTTAAATTTAAAAAGCTTCATGTGGCTAGGAGCTCCAGTATTAGCATAGTTTTAGAGGCTTACCAGACAACTATATAGGTTTTGAAAAGTTCATTAAAAGCAGTCTCTTCATACTTTTAGTTTCTGCTTTATTCATAAAAATCTAACTCCAAGTAAATGTACACAGAACAGTACTCAGGACCGTGGCTGCTGCTCGCTGTGCCAGTTCCAAACAGCCCTCAGCCCTTGGCCTAATCAGCCTGGTTCTTTGTCCAATAGGCCCAGGCACGAAGACTGACTTCTCTCCTCCCCCCCTCCCCACCCAGGGTGGGAGGTTAAAATCACAAATGTCACAACTCTCAGAGCAGTAGCACAGATCAAGTGTTAATCTAAAGGGAAGGGGTGGGCGAGGGGGAGAATACAGGCTGGCTGGAGGGGGCGAGGGAGGATCTGGAATGAAGAGGAGAAAAATAAAGCCAGTGAATAGATCAATAGAAGCAACAGCTTACATTCAGATTCACAGGAGAAAGAACACACGGAGACAATCATTTCCTGGGAAAAGCTCGAGCCTAATGAGAATTTACTCTGCTCCTTTATGTGACAACCAGCCCTTTTGTGGCACGGGCTTCCTGACTGACAGGAACCTGGGGCCCCTTAATAGGATTTCCATATTATTTCCAACACCTGCCCAGAAGTTATTTGTTTACATTGAAGGAGGCAAGATTCTCAAATCAGACATCTGCTTCTAGTTCAGGCATATCTTAGGAAACCATCTAGAAAGCAGCTTTGTTACCATGGTGACATTTTTATTTTCCTCCTTTAGTTGGCTCAAAACATTAGCATTTCCAATTTTATTTTGTTGTTCAAAAGGGCAAATGTCGCTCAGGAAAAACAGAAGTTTAAAGGAAGATAAATGAATAGAATACTTGAAAATTTCTAGAATAATTAAAATGACCGAAAGGAAGAATAAATAAAAATGAGGTGCTGCTATATTGCCTGCTGGCTTCTCTCATTTGGTGGCACCACTATCCTGTTTACCTCCCCACCCCCACCCCCTCCTCTTCCCCTTAAATCTGAACGCTCTACAACTTGCAAAGTACCAATTTTGAAAAAAAAATTAAAGAATCCTTAGGGTGTTATACAATTAAATAATGCGTCCATTTCCATGAAAAAGAATTCCTCAGGCTCACCCTATCACCATATCTTAGAAAGTTCACTTACAACAAGAATACTTAAGACGTTTTAACTTCTACCTCATTGCCTACAATTCAGTACTGGGGGGGGGGGTAGTGAAGGACAGGAAAGTCTAAGCTCTTCGTGAACATTCAGACGGAGAGGGGATGGAACATTAAACAATGTGAGAGAAGACAGGGAGATTGTGCACGAGTAGACTGCCTGTGTGCGTGCGTGTGTGCTGTTGTTTTCCTGGTTCCAGTGAAGCAAAACCAGAGGCACCTCTGAACCTAAGGGCGGGGGGAGGGAGAGACTACCACCAATTACACCATCACGGGTGAACAGGAGTTACCGTTACCATACTAGCACCTGAAGCTTAAAATGTTGTTTAAAGCGGTGTAAACACAGAAATAATTGGATTCGTTCTGAATAATGACTCTGATAAGCAAAGCAACACTTACTTTGTTTAATATTTAGATTCAAAGTAAAACAACTAAGTATTCAACTCTAAGATTTAAAGTTTTGATTTGCCAGATCTAAGCAGCATTATTTAGTCTTGAAAAATGATTTTATTCTTTCATTTAACAGCAAGCTTATTTAAAAGAATTACTCAAAATATTATTCAGCCCTCAGCAAACTTCCTTTCTAGTCCTCTTTCACAAAGCTGGATTCTGCTCAATCCTGTCCCAATGCAACTGCCATGGTAATAATTAGATATGACTCCTCTTCATGCCAAAAATTACAACCCTAGTTGCTGGTGGCCCCCAGATGTAGAGTCTTTAACCCAGAAGATACCTGAATTATTTCAAACCATCATAGAACAAAATATGTAAGTTCGATAGAGGTAGTGTCACAGCCAAAATGATTCACGAAAGCAAGAAGTGAGAGCATTCAGCTTCTCCCTGGGTGATTTTATGGTTTTTCCAGAGTGGGTTATGGGAAAGTGTTAATCTAAGAATACAAGAAAAAGACGGTGAAAAATTGCTTGGAATAATTACTTTGGAAGAATTATCTACATTTTGAGAAACAAATGCTTTTGAAATTCAAGTGCCAATTACATAAAAACTTCATGGTATAATATTTTTGCAAGAGATGAAATGCATTCTAATTAAGAAAATTAAAGACATTAAACATCAGGATGAAAATGTGAGTCTAGTAACTAAGAGGGTCGGTTTCTGGAGGAAAAGCATTACACTACCCTTGGCAAAAATCAGCTGGGGAAGGCAGACTGCACAAGCAGCCCTCCTCTGTTAATTACTATTTGGTCTGCCTCCTCGATCAGTGGAGGAGGGCGCAGCAGACAAGCACAGCTCCCCCAGTCACATCATTAGTCCAGTCATGCTCACCACCTGAGGACCAGCTATGCCCTAAAGATACTGATTCATGTGTTCGACAAACAAACAATTACGACATTTTGTGGAATTAGGGCACCTGTTACCTTTCATACAGTTTACATGCCTGAAGGCAGGTATCAATTAATATGAACAAATTACTGCACCACAAACTCAGAGAACACAACTTTCTGACTGTTCTTTGACAAGGTAACTCTCAATAGCAAAATATATGGTAGAAACAAACACACCCCTACAAAGAATTACAATGCAACAGTTAAGTAATGTTGAAATTTTTAATTTCAAATTACTATCTTATTTTGGAAAACTGAAAGAGTTAAACATAAAATGCTTGAAAGGTATACTTTAAAACATTAAACTATCCCCATATAACCCAGCCTTCAAAATGAAATACAATTACCTCTGTGTTTATTTGGCTAATGGTACCGCCAACTTTACTGCTGAAATAACCCTATGGAACAAGATTTTTATTGTAAAATTCATTTCTAAGATGGGATTAAATAATGTAACAAAACATCTACATTCTAAATGCTTGAAAAAAGGCCTAGAGTCGTAGCTTCGAGATCCAGGGAAATTTAGCAACTTGCCCATTGACACACAGCTTCCCTGGAGGGGGAGAGAGGATTCTGAGCATGGAGTCCAGATATTTCTAATTCTATGAGAGTTCCCTCCTCAAACAATCCATGATTTGTTCTTCTATACCTTTCCACAAAGATTAAGATTCTTGCCCTCAAGGAGCTAAAACTTTAGTGGGAAAGAACCTTACTCTGTTCGGTCATGTGGCATCAGGGACACCACCCACAAGGAAATAGATGCGCTTAATATAGTTTAAAAATCCTACTTAAAAACGTATTTTAAAAAGCCTATCTTAAACAGTACGTACTTTTTAGAAAGTGTAGTTGGATTTCAAATACATCATAGTCTGTGTGTAAAGGTTAAGGATACAAATAGAATTCTATTTATTGATGATCAGTGTACATTTCCAGGCATTTTACTCCCTTGATTACTGGTAAACTTCATTAAACTGTTCACCACCAACATGTACATGCAAACCTAGACTTCACTGTTCTACTCATCCTCCCATCATAAGAAAAAGAGTTTTCCTGGTATGATTCAGCAGAAAGTATTCTTAACACCACAAAGAAGCACACAGAGACATCTAGAATATGTGCCATTCATTCTACAGGAAGGCTGGCCCAATCAGTGGAATAGGAAGAATTTTAAAAGTGAGGGAAACGCTTAGATTAAAAGAGAACTAACATATAGTACAACAAAATGGAATGGATCCCATTTCAAGCAAACCAATTATTTTAAATAATCAAAGTTTGTCCATAGGCTGAATATTAGAAGCTATCAAAGAATTATTTTTATTAAGTGATTAATGGCATTGTGGTTACCAAAAAAATGTCTATTATATATAGAGAAATGTGTTCATTTTATGTAAAATGCATGCTAATATCTTTAAAATATTTCAGCAAAGAAATAAAGGAATAGATTAAAACGTGGCTAAATATTGATAGTTCTTATGTGTCGAGGTGGAATATATGGAGGATCTTCGTATTATTATTTCTACTCCTGAGTATGTTTCAAATTTTCACAACAAAGAATGAGACCAAAAGCTTGCTTTTGAGAATGGCACTGGCTATGTGATCTTAGGCAGGGCCTTAACCTCCAAACCTTTCCCGTGTATGAGATAAGGATAGGCATACACCAGCTACCTTCACGGTTGAAATCTATCCTAGGAGCCCCACGTGCAGTGAGCCTACAATCAGCGAGGCTGGGTGGGGAACTAGGGATCCACGGTCTTTTCGCTGGGTTCGAGTGGATAAACTGGAAGGCCCAAGTCACAGCCCTATCTGCTTCTTTTCTCAGATTACTGACAAGTGAGAGGAAAACAGGAGATAGCGTAAGCCCCACTACAGTTTAGTCTAGATTTTTTCTGTTTTGTTTATTCCCTGTTTTAATGTTTTATCAATTTCATCTATTCCTCTTTTTAATCTAGCCTTCTATTACATTATGCATTTGTCTTTTTATAATGTGTCTTTGTGAAGTCTATAGTAATGCAAATCTATCCCACCAAACTTTCTCCCAAAAGGTAAAATTACAAACACTCCAATGTTACTTAAAACAGGTGTGTGGGAGGATGCAGTGTGAAAAACACAACTCCCTGGGCCATTTGGTTATTCCCTCTCCTACTGGCCCCTCTTTCCTCCTCAGGTGGTTCCTTCTCTGCTCCTTTTTTTCCCCACACAGTACATGCTGAGGGGTTAAACATATTAAAGGCATATTCTTTCCAGAGTGATATTCCTTTGAGACAGAGAAATAGGTGTGTGTTGGGGGGGACCACGTCACACAGGTCACACAAGATCCTGGAAGAGAACCTTGACCATTAAGTCTTGATGTACAAAAGTGAGGGGCAAACATAAGTAATTATTTCGTGAATTCAGGCTAAAAACTCATTTTCACCTGTAACACCCAAAAGTGCTTTCTTGGCCTGAATCATGCACTTCAATTTGAACATAAAAACAGCCTCAGCCTAATTCTAAACTGATAGACATTCACTACCAACAGAAGGTAACTGGAGAGACTAGAAGAAATGCAATGTATGATGTTTTAGTCATCTACATAGAATACACACCAAAATATAGCTGGGGCAAGATTAACTGGCGTTCCCTTGGATACCACTAATGAATGGATCACTATGAAAACTCTCAAACAAAAACAAAGACTTCACATGGAAGAAAAAAAAGCCTAGTACATACAGTCATAGAAAAGCATTTAGCTTAAAAAATAACCATATATAAATTTAAAAAAATAAAGTCATCCATACTTCTTATTCTAGCAAAAATTATAAAAACTAAACAGTTCAATACTGGCAGAATGTGTGGAAACAAACTCAAACATTGTATTAGGCATTTTAAAATGGTACCGTGTTTCTGGAGATCAACTGGCAACATACAAGTCACTAAAAATGCCCATACTCTTTGATGAAGCATACAGCACTTTGGGGAAGACATTCCAATGAAATAAAAATAAAAACATTGCTTACAGGAAAAAAATGTACTTACGCTATATTTTACAAATAAAAGATGGCAAATCCCTCACAGGCCCGACTTGAGGAGGTCAGTGCATTCAACATAGAAAGCAGGAGGACCGTGCAGGTACACGAAAAGGACTTAGGAAGTAATAAATCATCTTGGGAGAGGCCATGAAGCTAATCAATAATTGGGGATAGTGAATTTTGCTCTCTATATTCAAGCTGGTCTTGATTTGGGTGTCTTTTTGCTAGAAGGTATTGAAACTGTGTAGACACTTGGGCGGCAAACAGACTGCTTTCTCAACCTCAAATTCCCACCAAGTTTTAGGCAATTTGGCCTACACAGCTCTGAATAGTTACCCTCATTTCAGCCACTCAGGTGAAAAGTGAGTGATGTAAAGCTAACGACACCTCTTCATGAACTGGTACCTCCAGCAACTACGAAGCTCCTGACAGCGTGTGGGAATGTCCTCTCTGCCACCACTTCAGAGCCAACCTACTTCTACCCCTCAGCTTTGAGTAGGAGGGACGGACAGTGGAAGGCTCCACCACCTCAGAAAACATTGCTTTGGCTTCACTTAGATCTTTTCAAGGGATGACGGAAACAGTTCTAAACACTCCAGCAGAAGGTGAGCAAGCCCCCCCCACCGCCGCTCCCCTCAGCCCCTGAAAGAGAAGTCGGAACCTGTTTAGAGGGCCTTTTCTGCAGAGCTAAATTTAGGCTTTCCACCCTACCACTAAGGGTAAGAGCAGCTCATGGTCCGTTTCTTGACATTTTCAGTCCCCAATCTGAAGCTTCTGGTTGGGCACATGGAGTCACTGGAGAGCCAAGTGACAAGCAGGTGCCCTGGCCCCTTCAGAAGCCCCACAACACACACTATTCTGGTTTCTCATCAGCAAATAAATTGATTCTTGGGCTCCTCCAGCGCTTTCTCCTTTAGGTCCATACTTACATTCTCCACCCTTGTTGAAAAGCTCAGATATAGGTCTGCAAATAACAGGCTTAGGAATACTTGGGTGACTGAAGCTATAGAAAACATGATCAATAAAGCCAAGAGCAAGTGGTTTAGTGACCAGAGAACTTCCGAGAAAGAAAAAGGAGGAAAAAGGCCCAACACTTTAACAAGTGAATTTCTTTCATTTTACTTGGCACCTAAAGTAGCACCTTAATTACCTGAATCTTTACATTAAGTTTAAATTTATATTTTATGAGCTATTCTGAAATCTGCCCTGTTTAATAATCTGTAACGTCAAGAAAACATTTTAAAGTATCTCTCACAATTAAACCCATCCACAACCTTGTATAAATCAAAATTTTGCTACCATATCAAAATGTTACGCTGGGGCTGTATAACACTGCCCACATCCTCATTACATGCAACACTAATTACTACCAGCAGATTCAGAATTTTCTGCACATTAGAGGCTTTTAGAGGAGCTATAAAAAATTTCAGGCACCATTAATTTAAATTTGTATTGAAATTTCCTCTTGACAGATGGCCAAAAATTACTTATTATTTAGAGTACTAGAGCTGCCTGTTTGCACATTAGAAGAGGAAAGGGAAAAATTAAAAGCAAGAAGGAAATTTATGTCACATTCATTACCTGTTAAATGTTAAGGAGCATTATCCTGCATGAATAAATTATTTCATACAAGCCCGACTCCAGCTGCAGGCAACTGGCATGCTCTGGCAGATAAAAACCATCTCGAGTCATACAGCAGACAATCATAAAAAGCCCCTCTTAACCAGGAACCACTTACAGAAGGATGAGGACGATCGATGGAACAAGCAACTAACTGCTTTTCTGAGCATCACGAACACGTTTATGAAAATTAGCAAACTATTTCACCCCGCAAAGCCACAGGACAGCCCCAAACCTGACACAACACAATTTCAAATTTGAGAACTGTATCTATAGTCAATTTATAGCTACATTCCATAATAAATCAAGGCAAAATCATCCGTCTCTATTTCCTTTTTGTTTTTCCCCTGGCTTCTAGCTATACAGACACTCATTCCCAGACTCATCCTGAAAGATTATAGATGATTCCAAAACACCCTTCTCTGGCATGAGGGAATATAAAATGTAATTGACACAAAGTGTGCACTGGAGTATAAATATTTTCACAGTCTTCCGGGAGTGGGGCAGGAGAGCAGGCTTTCGTTAAGTTCACCGGCCTGCCTAAAGGTATGTATTTATCAAAAAAAAGGCAGGGAATGTTTATACTACAGCCTCAGAATAACTAGACAGGCTTTCCAAGGGCTGCTATCAGCTAATCCTGGTCAATGCATTTACTTACTACTTCCTAAGTACACATGTGGGGAACACTTACTACATTTTAAGAATGCTTTTTAATCTAGGTATTGATATGCATATTACACAACAAAATACACAACTGTAAATGCATAATTAAATAATTCAATGTGTGCAGTTCCAATTGTAAATGTTGACATTTCTATGGGTGTGTACATGCCCTTTCAAATTACAAAGATTCTTGAAGGGTAAAATAGATAGACTTCATTTTTATTTTCCATTACAGTCAGGTGCCAAATAACGTTTCAATGACGGACCTCATATACGATGGTGGTCCCATAAGAACAGGACCATAGAACCTAGGAGTGGGGTAGGCTATACCATCTAGGTTTGTGTAAGTACACTCTGTGATTGCACAATGACAAAATGGCCTAACGACATATTTCTCAGAAGTACCCCCATTCTTAAGCAATGCATGACTCTATTTAAGGACTTTGGAAAAAACCCTCCTTCCCTTTTATTGTAGAAGGACAAGTAGTAAAGAGGCATTCAAAGTGACAGCACAGGTGGTTTGTGGAGAAGATTTTAGTCCTCACATATATAACTTCATTAGAAACTGCAAGAGATATAACTGCCCATGCTCCAAAACATTCAATTGTAAAATACAAGACAAGGAATTGATACAACCATGCTTTGGCCATTGCTTGAGAACTGCCCTTTCCTTCTAATCTATACAAACAAAACACAATGGAACACGTAATACATTCATGCATAATATGGTAGCATATTTACATTGTGCCTGGCTCGAAGAGCTCAAGCAAGTCTCATGTTTTACTCATTCCCTGCCATGGTAGCCTGTTTTTCTTGTTTGCTTACTATATAAATTCAGGCATCCTTAGTGCATCCCACTCTGGTGTTACACAAGCATATCCAAATCGTTCAGCCCAAAATACTTTTCCTCTTTCCTGACAACTTGTCTATAAAGAGATACAGAAGGCAGATAATACAGATGCAAAACCTAAGGAGAATAATTTGCTACACTGGAAACCAAGATGTTTAAATTAAAAAACAAAAATTCTTTCTGGTGAAGAAAAATCCTCTTAAACAAATGTTTTGATAAAGAGTTTTGTAGGATGGAACTACTTCCCAAAATATGAGACTAATGTGTATTTCCTTGCAAACCAATTTATTTCCTTTCATTATTATTTACCTTATAGCCAAAGCCCAACTGAAGAAAAAGTTATTCTTTTTCACATGGCGAGAGATAATAAAAAGAGCAATGCAAGCTAGATCTTATAATTCAATATTGGTCTACAAATCTGGTTCTGATAGAGAAATGGGACCAACATTTTCAAAAATCTCAACCACACAAATGAAAGCAATTCAAAAATGCCGTTAACCACTATGTGGTAAAGCCCACCAATCATTCCCTACATCTCGAAGAATCTATTGCCAGATTTATTCACATCACTGTGAGCCCCTTTAAGCCATTCCTTCATCTGTGAAGTTGAGTCCTACCTTGATGGAGTCTCTGTCTGTAGGCAAAACAGCAGCAACACACGCAGATCAAGTGGTGGGAAGAAGGAAAAAAGGAAAATACCACTTAGTTTACATAAAATCATACATTTATCAAACTTCATCTCTGCTAAATAATAAATGGCACAGACATCAACTTTGCTATAAAGTTAATTATTAATACTACTCAACCAGATTCACAGAGAGTCAACCTACCTTTGATACAATTTCAGAAACCAAAGCTGGATATTCATGATTCATACTCCTTATCAACTCTTACACTTAGAAAAGTGTTTGTAATCATGCCTTAGCTCTGAACTATAGCATTAAGGTAACTGGACAACAGATATTATAGTATTTTCAACATCAGAGATGGGAAATTTATGTTTATGTGATAAATAGCATTTACCCAAGATGGTAATTCATGGTAATGACACTGAAACAGGAATAGATATGAGGTTTTAATAATGAACCACACCCTTCCAACTAATGAACCACCTATGTGCTAAGTAAATTCCCACAAAGGAATGCTGGGAGAGACATTTTCATTTGCTTTTCTGCCATTAACTAATAAGAATTATCAGTAAGCACCCTACAAACATACAGTCACATCAAAATGTCTCTGCATCATCACCTACTTTTGTGGAGGGAGGAGACCAACCTAGAAGGAACACAACTGGCCTTTAAATCAATTAAAATTTAAAACAATTGCATACATTGTGTTGTTCTTATCAGAAGAAGTGAGTCCATTTCATGCTTCTATACAGACTGGGTGAGAGAGGTAGTTAAACCAGCAGACTTCATTAATTTGGGCTGCACTTTCTCAATTACTAAGACTACCGAAATTGCTTTCTTACCTGTGAGGTTTTCACTGCACTATATAGGCTGATCTGATTTATAAATAATAATTGATTCTGTCAAATTATCAAGTGAGGCTTTATCAGTCAGTCTTTCCCCAAAATAGATTCGGTCAAAATTAGCTATTAATGCCACTCACTATTTCAAACACAGACTATGGTGGGATTTCATAACTGACTTAAGACTTAGCGAGCACAGGAGGTAGCAGCTGGATCAAAGGCAATAAGCAGGAGCAGGCTCCCTTGCCTTCGAGGAGTGCATTAACTCTTGCCAACCACTAAGGTATCAGTTGGCAAATGACCGCTTCCACTAATTAATCTACCTCCCAACAGAAACCCTTTGTTTAGTCACCAGTAAAATTAAATCCAAAGACAGAATAAACATTGGCAGCCAGACTCTACTCTCAGCAGCAAGCAGGTAATATCAGATTGACATCCTGAGAGAATCGCTCACCTCTTTGGTGATCACTGTCATGGTGCTTCTTCTCATCTTTAATTGGAAGGTGGGACTGGCCTCCCAGGGCACTGGAGAGAGCCAGAAGGCCGGCACTGCTACCGATGGGTGGAATGGCAGGGGGCTGAAGCCCAGAAGGGTGTGGGGTCAGAGGCACCGGCAGACCATGTCCATGTGACAAATGCTGGGCCTGGAGTTGTTGCTGCTGTGAGAAATGAGACAAAGATATTGAACTTGTCCCTTATATCTGCCCCACCCCCCTTCCCCAGCAACAAAAAGAGAGAAAGGAAGTGCAAAAAGAAAATGGAAAACCCAGCATCCATGAAGGAAAGATTTATCCTTCACATATATTTTTAAAAAGGGGAAGGAGGGAGATATATATGGAGAACGCTATCTTTCTTAGATTTCAGGGTTTTACAATGCACTTTAAATAGCTTAATTTTTAAGTAGTGAAATTATCTAAGTAACTTTTAATAGTTGAAATTCTGACTTCTTTAACACAGAGTCTGGATTTTGTTCTCCAAAATATAAGGCCTCGCTATCATACATTTCTAATCAAAACATATACGTTGGGGGCCAGCTCCGTGGCCGAGTGGTCAAGTTCGCGCGCTCCGCTGCGGCAGCCCAGGGTTCAGATCCTGGGCGTGGACACGGCACCACGCGTCAGGCCACATTGAGGCAGTGTCCCACATCCCACAACTAGAAGGACCTGCAACTAAGATATACAACTATGTACCGGGGGTGTTTGGGAAATAAAGCAGGGAAAAAAAAAAATACGTGACTAACTGTTAAAGCAGTTATGTTGAACAAAAAAAGCTGAAAATTGAGAAAATTAGTGTTCAACAGTTCTCCCTGAACCACTGCACAGCATGCACCGAGAGTTAATTTGAAAAAGAAAACCTGAATTAACAACCCAGAAAAGGAAACTGGTTGCAGCCACCGTTTTAAGCCCTTTAAGTGTCCTCAGCGGTACTTGAGCAAATTACTAAAGAAAATCTAATGTAGCAAGGCTTGGGTCCTCCTGTAGGCTTGCTCAATAATGCTGAAATAATTGGGCACTCTGTGCACGTTTAGTGATGCTCGAATGGAAAGCTAGAGGCCTGCCCTTGTACTCTTCTCCAGCGGCCGCCTCTGTGTTGTGACAGGTTTATCTGAGTGGGACTGTGATGCATGCACCAGTAACTGTGCTGACAAGAGTTTAAAGTCATTTTTACCAGCACACTGGCAACACATGGAGAAAGCCCTCGAGAGGCCAGAATGGGCGTGCTTGACCTCAGTCGAGGCCGCCTCAAGCTCAGCTACAGGAACCACTGTAGGCAGGCCTTGCCGCCTCTTCCATCTGGGAACTGGGCCGGGGAGGAGGCAATGAGGATGCTAAGTTAAATATGACCCTCAACAGGAAGCCCTTCAACCGGACCCTGACTAACAACGTTCTACGAGAACAAGTGTTGAGAAATTCGCAGACTAACTTTCGTACTGATTACATTTTAATTAATGCCTTTAAATAAACCACTTTTCAGGGCTATCCTATGATAGCCAAATAGTCTCTTCGATAATTTTCTGTCTGAGCAGGATTTCACAAAACAGCTTTTTAAAAAATGTGTGGGGTGGCATATTCTGCTCCCTCTTCCCTGGTAAGAAGGATCTTGAAATGCTTTTTTGAATTTTTAAAGAAACACTTGAAAGAAAAAAGTGATCACTTTTTCTCCTCCTCAAATTACTTCTCTTTCCTTGCTCTTCCCCTCTACATGTCTTCCTGCGTCTGACTATAAAAGTCAAAGTACAGCACTAATTAGCTCTTTTCTCCAGCTGACCTACACCTATTTTCTGGCTATGGGCACTTAAATATAGTCAATACAATAAATACAAACACTTCTAAGGCAAGTTTACATACAGAAAATGGAAAATTAGAGCAGCGATCCAGACGCTCCATCTGCCGATGCCCACCCCGAAGCCCTGCCAAAGTGTTACCTAACCAGATAGTTCAAAACAATGTGTTTCTTCTCTGAGTGGCCAACATCATGCTCATCTTTCTTTATGTACAGCTATTTAGTTCTGACCAGAAAGTATGAGCACACAGTCACATTTTCTAAATGTGCAGAAAATAACATCTATGAAGAAAACAAAGCCTTTAGGTAAATATACGGCAAATCCATTTCAAAATCTTGTTCAAAATTCCTCCAATTCTCTTCTCTAAATCCCCAAATACTTGGCGTGCACGGGTCGGGCACGTAGACACTTTCTATCTCAGATCAGAGTTCAACTGGCAAGCGTTTATTCAGAGCCTGCACCTCTCTCTCTCATCACCCTTCCTTGACTCTGAGCTCCGTGAGTGTCCACATCTGACAGAAGCCCAGTGAACTGCAGGCACTGAGATAGTCCTGTACTAGCTGAGCACTTAAAAAATACATGTCTATTTTATTAGACATTAAAAAAGAAAAAAACCGTCAGCCAAAAGCAGTATCTTCAGTGATCCACGTGTTTCACTTTTATTTTTTTCTCACAGGACAAAAATCTAAGTATTAACAGTCTTATTTTTCCATTCAACCAGGCAACTTTTCAAAGGCAGACAATATAGCCCTAGTCTGTTGCACATGCCATTCATAGTGAAGACTTCTTGGGCTCCTCACTTGTGCTCTATTCTACCTCAAAACAGCTCTAACTCTACCTTATTCCTCTCCTCCCTCCATGCCCACCTTGGACAAAGGAGGATCCCTTTTCCCTTCCAAGGCCGACCCCTCCCTACCCACAAGGGCTGTATCATCTTTTCATGTTTTTTTCCCCTGCTCCGTCAATTCTACAACTCTCTCCCCAATCCTCGGTTGTTGTGTCACTGATTTTTGTCTTTCTGCTTGCAAGCTTAACATCAACATCCCTAACATTTTGTTTAAGATGAATTGCCTATCTAATGCCAAAGGAACTTAAGGAAGCGCTTCTTCAGGAGGGGAAAAAACACGGTATTTTAATCACTTTTTGTGTCCTCCACCGCCCCTAATACAAGGTCCTTGCACATAACTGGCACTTGATAAATGTTTGTTAAACTTAATTAAAACAACCTTCCTTTGCCCTCTTCGGCTACTGCCCTGTATATGTATCTGTATCTTTGTCTTCACACAGCCAAACTTCTTTAAAAGCTGGGATAAATCTGCTGTCCCCGCTTCTCAACAATCCTCTCCTGTATACACACACAAACACATACGCACACCCCTTACTCCTTAACCCCCCGTAATCGGGATTCCAGGCCCACCATTTTCATAAAACTGATAACCATTTAGACAGCATTTATTTCCAGATTTCACAGTTTTCTTCCTCTCTGACATATTTGCAGCCATGGACAGCACATCCTCCTTGCTGAAGCTCTGCTCCCCCTGCAACGATCACCAGCGCTCTCGTGAGCTCTCGGAATGCTCCCATTAGAGTCCCATCTTGGCTTTTTCTCCTGCTCACTAAAAAGTAAAGTCCTAACCCTTCTGCTCCTCTCCCGTGCTCCAGTACCCCTCATCTACCTTCTTGCCAGACAATTTGACTTGGGAGTCCAGCATTACCTGAAGATGAAAATGTTAAACACAAACCCTCTAAGCACCTTCTACTGGCTCAAAATATCAGTCACTGTCGATTCGTTTTTCTTCTATGCTCCTATATCCATAATCACTCAATCCTGTCAATTCTGAAATAATTCCTTATGTTTCTAGTGCCACCATATACTAGGGAGACCCTTATTATCCCACACTTTGATTACTACAAGTCTCCAGAAGCTCATTTTGGTTCCAATGAACCCATCCTGCATCACCACTGGCAATTTTTTTCCTCAATTCATGTCATCTCCCGTCTCTCAGAACCACCCCTCCATTAGTTATCTAAGTTGTGCTCACCCAGCCCAGCTCAGCTCATGTTTCACCTGTTCTGCAAAGGCTTCTCCAAACATTCCACCTGACCACCATCTTACAGGGCCCCCTGTATCATTCACTGGCATAGGCTGCCTCATAAAGGTACTGTTATTCATCTTTTTATTAATGAGATGACCTTGACTTGCCAACGAGATTGTGAGACTCTGGAGAGAAGAGGCCAGCCTCAGGCCTTTGCACCCTGGCATCCAGCTCACCAGGACTTAGTCACATCACCACGTACTTAAACCTTCCGAAGAAGTAAATTCTACTAAATAGAAAAAGAGTTCCTATATTCCTTTTAGCAGACTTTCACTGTTAAGACATCTTACATAACCAGAGAATTTATCAAAACTAAAAAATTAACATTGGTACATTACTATTAATCCAACTACAGACTTTATTCAGATTTCCCTAGTTTTTCCACTAATATCATTTTTCTGTTCAAGGATGCCACACTACATTAAGAGGTTTTAATTTTTTACTTATTACACCAAAATTATAAAGCCCTTTCCAAGATCTTATGAATGGCAACATCCAAATTACAGATTGTTCAAAAGAATATGCCTAGAACTTATGAGGAAAAAAAATGAGAAGGGGTTACCATAAACCCCTTTTACAAGTCATCCATCATACACAGAAAATATCAAACCAAAAAAAGCACACTTGGTACAGCATCCTATAGAAAGTAATAATTTTTATCAAGTGTTTAAAATATAAAACTACGATAAAAATGAGATTAAATAAGTCACCAAAAAGTATAAGATAAAAATATAAGACAGATATACTAAAATACTTTGGTAGGTTTTAAAATGTTTACATCAATAAACTAGACCACTCCATATTCAGTGGTCATTTTTAAGCTTCTTTGTAAGTTTTCTCACCTTAGAAACTGTCGTAGTAATAAACTGACAGATACAACAGATAATGACTCTTGATTAGTCAATGAAACCAATGACCTAGAGGCCATCTTCTTTAAATAAAAACAGTAAGTCACCAACAGCTAAACTGAACTTCACCCTTTCCTCTATTTAAAAAAAGGTTTTACCAAATTTCAAATAACATTCAAGAATTCAATATAAAAAAGAATCTCATCAACAGAGGAAAACTCAAAGCAGATTCCCTGGAGAAGGAGTCAAGTCTCTCTGGATATTACTCAAGGAGCTGAGAGTAGGTAACCTAACAGACTGCCCTACAACAGAAGAAAGCTTGGAGATGTTTCCCCATAACACTAACACTGTCCTCAGATCCCTGCCCCATCTGTGCTAATTACAGAGCAATTAACCTGCAAAGGGTTACTACTTCACCCTCTAGTCACGCTAAGAAACATCAAACCTCTTGCTTTTAAAGACAGAGGGAAGGCAAATGTATATTGAGTACACAGATCAACATTGATTTCTTACTAAAATAATTTAAGATAAATCACCATTCTACATAATTACTAACCGGTAGGTTAAAAAATGTTGATTTTAGAAGGAAAAACCCAAAAAACAATAAAGCCAAAGAATCAAAGAGGATGGCATATACTGCAGCAGTACCAATTAAACATTAAAATAAACTACACTGGGGGCTGGCCCCGTGGCTGAGTGGTTAAGTTCACGAGCTCTGCTTTGCTGGTCCAGGGTTGTACCTGTCCAAATCCTGGGCGCAGACATGGCACCGCTCATCAGGCCACGCTGAGGGGGCGTCCCACATGCCACAACTAGAAGGACCCACAACTAAAAATACACAACTATGTACTGGGGGGTTTTGGGAGAAAAAGGCAAAATAAAATCTTAAAAAAAAACAAACTACACTGTATGTAACCATAACTGAGAATAATATACTGAGAAAGATACATATCTTGGAAAAATTCTTCTCACTGGCATTCCTAAGCCATTATTATCTTTGGGTGATATTAAACAACAACAAACAACTCATCTCAAACCACAATACAAAAGAAAAATCCTCTTTTCTGTTCCCTTGCTAAGCCATTCAAGAGAAG
Organism: Equus asinus; assembly: GCF_041296235.1. Taxonomy (NCBI): domain Eukaryota; kingdom Metazoa; phylum Chordata; class Mammalia; order Perissodactyla; family Equidae; genus Equus; species Equus asinus. Next base: position 24,882,697 of record NC_091812.1, read on the forward strand.
AAACACTAAAATGGAGTGAACTTGAAACTTAGGCAAGTAAGTACTCCATTAAGATAATTAATTTAATTTTGAAAAATAGTAATTATTTCTGAAAATATATAGCAATGAGGTGGTAGACAGAGCCTCAGTTCTGTTAATAGCTTTTTACTGGAGTTTCTGTAAGAAAGAATTATTTCCTTGCAGTTTCAAGTTTGTAAGGAAGGGTAGGAAAAAATCACTGCAAATTGAAGTTCACAGGAAATGTTATCTTTCTGAGCAAAGACAGGAATTCTTTTTAATTGAATGTCCCCAACTACTTGATCACCAGGGTTTGACAGGCTAATGACCAACCAGGAGCTGGGTGAGGGCACAGTTGCAGTCCATACACGTCCCTAACAATTCTGGACCATCTCCAACTGGAAACCAGACAGAGGTTTTCTTGTTCCTCATCCCTACTATGCTATCAACAACAGAAGGATCCTCAAACAAAAATACGCATTTTTCTTAGAAGTAATGACACTCCAGTAGCTATGAGCACACTTAGTGCCATATCTTGGTTTCTTTAAAAAAAAAAGTGCAAGGTGAGCCTGCTACATCTTGCAGAAAGCAAGAAAGCTCCCTAGACTAATGGATAGTGACAAATAGGACAACAAGCCAACTTCAAGGGGTCCTCACTGGCAAAACTTCAGACAACTTAAGCACAACTTAAGCATGAGGAATAGTAAGTATAATAGATTAGAACACATTTTAATAAAAAGTTTCCAGGAGGGGGATCCATGGGTCCCCAAGAAAACAGGAGGAGCTGTGGGGCATTTTGGGGCAAAGGACTACAGAATGGCTCCCAGGCCCAGAACTCCTCTTCTACCAGCTGGCCAAGCTGCGTGCACTCAGCACGTGTGCTGCGATCCACCCAGGAGCCGCCAGGCTAGGAGAGAAGTGAGGGAGGGCCCAAGAGACCTTCAGAGGGGCCAGGAGAGAGGGGGCAACAGACTCTGAAATAGAGCAGCAAGCACAGGTGAGGGCCCAGGACTAGGCTGGTATCTATACTCCTTGGACTGTAAAGATACCCTTTTAGTAAGGACACTGTCTGTCGGGGTTGGGCTGAGTCTGAGAAAGGAGACCCGGATGGCATTCAGGGACGCATCATAATGAAGCAGCATCAGAGCCACCTGGCTGGAATGCTTACCATCTATGTAAGCAAGAGCCGTCACTTCACCTTTCCAAGTCTTGGTTTCTTCATGTACAAAGTGGGAACAGTTATAAAATCTACCTCCCTAAGACTGTGGGGAGAATTATATGAGACTGTGCATATAAAACCCTTAGCACAGTGCTTGGCAAATAATAAGCACTCAATAAATGGCGGCTGCTGTTATTGGAAAAAATTCCACACTCACATACACACACACACACACACACACACACACACACACGGGGGGCGGGGGGAGGGTCGGGGTCCTCTTCTTTACGGAATAATATTAATTTAAAGGAGAAAAAATTTAAAATTTACCACTTCACCACTTCAAATGTATTAATGGTATCAACAGATGCTAAAAGCCCTGGGTAAACAGCTGCTAGGAACAGGTTACTCAGTGTCAAAGCATCACCCACAGATTACCAAACTTCACCGATAATGTGAAACAAGGGGTAGTATTTTTACTAAAAATGCTTCACCTGAACCTAAACATAAGCAAACAATCCAGACAAATCCAGATTGTGGGACATTCCATAAGCCTGGCCTGGAATCTTCGAAATGCCAATGTCATAAAGTAAAATGGTTTGGGGATTGTTCTACACGAGAGAGGACTAAAGAGACAGGACAACAAAGGCGTTTTGTAATGTGAGTCCTAGATTAGGGGAAAGCGTGAGGGAGGAAAAGGTGCTATCAAGGACATTTTGTGGACAACTGGGGAAATAAGAATATGAGCTATAAACTGGCTATGTGGACGGTTCACTGTGTCATGTTTATACAGGAAAGGGCCCTTGCTCACAGAAGATGCAAGCTGTTGTGTTAAGGTGTGAAATGTCATCATGACTGACCCTGGCCTTCAAACAGTTCAGCACAAAGAGTATGTATGTCTGTGTGTGTATACACAAACATAAAGCAAAAGTGACAAAATATTAACTAGTGAATCTAGGTGATGAGTACACCGTGTTTGTTTTACTATTCTTTCCACTTCCCTCTAGTTGTGGGGGTGGGGAAAACAAGATGTGCCCTTCTGGCCAAAAGATTGGGAGTTCTTGCTTTTAAAAAATACCTCTAGCAGAAGCTAAAGTTTCAGTGAACAAATGAAAAGAAACAAGAATAAAAAAAGAACAAACGAAGGAACTTTTCAACCTAAGCTTATCTGTAACTCATTCCTGATGACTTAAACCATGAGATTTACTGCAGGGGAAGGACCTGCGTTTAGAGCAACCCAAGAAAGATGCGCACGGCCGGCATAAAACCACAGCTCCCTGTGGTCCTCCAGATCCCCGGCCTAGTCTTTAAGGCGAGGACAGGTAACAGAGAAAAGAAGCAAAGCCCAGGAGTGCAGTGCCAAGGACTCCATCGTCCTAACTGCAATGTAACTCACGAAGTAATACCAGCAAGAAAAGGAGGGCATAAAAGCCAAACACCTGATTCATTATATTAACTTTCCCATCAGTGACCCTGTTAGAATTTTTTCTGAATTGGTCCCAAGTTTACTAAGAAAGGTATTTCTAAGCAAATTAATAATAGAAATACAATTTCCCAGAGGAAGTACTTGTTTAAGCTATTTAAAGAATTTTTTTTCAGAGATTTTTTAACACATTATCTTATTGAAACTGATGCTGCTATTTTGTATTTTAGTCATACGTCACCAAGATAAGGAAGGGATCCTGCTCAGAAAACCTTTCTTTTGTTACTTCAGAGTACTTAAAAAAAGTAAAGCCACATTTAAAAAGCCTATCTACTTTAGGTTTTCAACAACCTTGCACTTGATCTTCGAACTTTACAAGTAGAATGAACCTCAGATGATACCTAGATGAGTTGCTTCCCAACATTCTGACAACTCATGTGTGTTTCCTGTGTATACAATACACATGTAAATGAAAAGTTCAGCATACAATACCAAATACTATGTGTGGCACACTCTAATGTTTTCTACTCTTTTATATTTTTTAGTAAAAAATGTTGACTACAGCTCACTGAATTATTTCACTGCATACTCATGACTCTCATGACCTGCCATTTGAAGAACACTGAACCAGGCTGTGATACTGTATTTATAACAAGAAATATATATTTGGTCTTCATCTCCATTTCTGCCAGCGAGCTCCTAAAACCCTTGAAACTTCCTAAATGATGAGAGCAATAAGGACATCTTTTGTTATTTTAATTAGGTGACTTTAGGAAAACACCTAAGGATGGGAGTTGGTTGCCAGGGGAACCAACCATGTGATTAGAGGGTTGGAACTTTCAGTCCCACCCCTCAACCTCCGGGGAGGGGAGAGGGCCTGGAGATTGCGTTCCATCATCAACGGCCAATGATGTAATCAATCCTGCTGATGTAACAAAGCCTCCATAGAAACCCAAAAGGACAGGGTCCAGAGGGCTTCTGGCTTGATGAATATGTGAAGATGTGGAGAGTGTGGCACCTCAGCGACAGTATGGTCCCTTTCCCCATACCTTGCCCTAAGCATCTCTTCCATCTGGCTGTTCCTGAGTTATACTCATATAATAAACAAGTAATTAGTAAGTAAAATGTTTCTCTGAGTTCTATGAGTCGGTCAAGCAAATTACTCAAACCCAAGGAAGGGGCTGTTGGAAGAAAAGGTGAAAACCTGGACTTGCAATTGGCATCTGAAGCAGCGGGGTGGGAGGACAGTCTTGTAGGACTGAGTTCTTAACCTGTGAGATCTGACGCCATCTCACAGTAGACAGTATCAGAAGTGAATTGAACTGTAGGACACCCAGCTGATGGTTGAGAATTGCCTGGTGGCGTGAACCTAGCTCCCCAACATTGGAATTGGCTGCAGAATTTTACAGGCCAACACCTGCACACTGAGACTCGAGGTAAAAGTTGGTGGGAGAATGCATCAGCATCAAGAATGGAGCACGTGCCACACCACCCAGTCGGCTACCTCATCTTTCTTAACTAGGGAGGTCTTACCACAAGAGGTAAACAATCCTTCATTCATAAAAAATCAACAGAGACAGCCGCTCTAGGGAAGTGATCTTGAACTGAGACCTGAAGGCTGAGAATGAGAGTACATTGCAGAGAACTGGGAGAAGGGAATCGCAGGTGAGAGAAAAGCAGTTGCAGAGGCCCAGAAGAGGAAAGGTGCCTGAGGGGCCAAGGAAAAAAAGGAAGTCTGATGGGAACCCAGGGAGCAAGGGGCAAGTGTGACAGAATATGAATATTAGAAGAATCCGATCATGGAGGAAGGAAAGGGCATTAGACTTTCATTTAAGAGTAAGACAACCCTGGGGCAGGCCTGGTAGCGTCGTGGTTAAGTTCACACACACTACTTCAGTTGCTCGGGGTTCGCCAGTTTGGATCCTGGGCGCAGACGGACACATCAGTCATCAAGCCATGCTGTGGCGGCCTCCCACATAGAAGCACTAGAAGGACCTACTACTAGGATATACAACTGTGTATTGAGGCTTTGGGGAAGGGGAAAAAGAAACAAAAAAAGGAAGATTGGCAACAGATGTTGCTCAGGGTCAATCTTCCTCACCAAAAAGAAAAAGCCTATCTTTAAAAAATATTAATAATAATAAGACTTTTAGGCTGTGGTGAATTTTTTTGGTTTTGTTTTGTTTTTTAAGTTGAACTTTTAGTTTGTCCTTAACTGGTATAGGCTGGATCATAATCAATTTTTGGCTATATGTGTTACAAATACCTTCTCTCAGTTTCTGGCTTGTCTTTTCATTTTCTTTAAGATATCTTTTGAAGAACAGATGTTTTTAATTTTAACTAATATTATCAATCTTTTTTCTTACAGTTTGAGCTTTCTGCAACCCATTAAGAAATCCTTCTCTACTTCAAGATAAAAAACAAACTCTTTTTTTCCTGAAAAAATTTTTTTTTTTTTGAGGAAGATTAGCCTTGAGCTAACGTCTACCGCCAATCCTCCTCTTTTTTGCTGAGCAACACTGGTCCTGAGCTAACCTCTGTGCCCGTTTTCCTCGACTTTGTATGTGGGACACCTGCCACAGCATGGCTTGACAAGCGGTGCACAGGTGCACACCCGGGAGCTGAACTGGCGAACCCCAGGCCACTGAAGCATAACACGCAAACTTAATTGCTGGGCCACCAGGCTGGCCCCTCTGAAATTTTACAGGATACCTTGTAAAGTCGGGCCTCAACTAACTGGGTAGATGCTTGTACTATTAATTCAGATGGGGAAGAAGAGAGGAGGAATGGGCCTAGAAAAAAAATTGTTTTATAATTTTTTTAATACTTTACTTTTATAGAGCAGTTTTAGGTTCATGGTTTTAACTTTTTTAGATTGGACAAGCTATATGTTAAACGAAGACAAATAGAATGGAAAGAAATCAAAAGCCAAGCATAATCCTACCATCCAAAGAAAACTACTAATATAATGTTGGTTGAGTCCATCTAGTATTTTTCAATGCATTTCAATGCATCATGTTATCCTGTAATTTAAAATGCTACTTCTTGTTCTATTTAGTGTGTATCAAAAAACATTTTCCCATATCCCTAAGTAATGCTTTGACCACGACATCATTTGTAATGGCTACACAATATACGCCATTGTATAGATATATGAGAGTTCGCTTGAGCAATCCTCAATCACTGGGTTAAAGCTCAGGTTGTTTCCAATTTTGATACATATGTAGAAAGTCACCATGGCATTACAGTATATCAGTTAAGATAGCTCCTCTGCAAGTTACAGAATGCCCAAATGAAAGTGGCCTTTAAATAATAGGGGTGTTTAATTCTCACAGAAGTGGTCCTGAGTTGGTTGGATGACTTGGCAATATCAAGGCTCTGGGTCAACATCTCTGATTCTTGTGGCCTCTCTTGTATCCCATTTCCCCCCAGATGGCTGCCACATCTCCAAGCATTAACTCATAATCTCACATGACCATGTTCAAATGCAGAAAGGAGGGTAATTCTCTCTTTATGGTTCTTTCTGTTAAGGGCAAGAAGGTATCTCCTTATATCTCATTGACCTAGACAGGGTCACATGCCCACAGCTCAGCTGTGAGGAAGGCTGGACAGAGCATCTGGAATGTTTTAGCCTCCATTGTAGGAGGTAGGCTCTGCCCATAAGAAACAACCAACAAAACCTGCCTTGACATCTGTCTGTCTTTTTTTTTTTTTTTTTTTTGAGGAAGATTAGCCCTGAGCTAACTACTGTCAATCCTCCTCTTTTTGCTGAAGAAGCCTGGCCCTGAGCAAACATCCGTGCCCATCTTCCTCTACTTTATATGTGGGACGCCTGCCACAGCATGGCTTTTGCCAAGTGGTGCCATGTCTGCACCCAGGATCTGAACCGGCGAACCCCAGGGCCACCGAGAACCAGAGGATGTGAACGTAACCACTGCGCCACCGAGCCAGCCCCTTGACATCTGTCTTTACTCATAGGCCATTCTGAGGCTATTAGCTGAAAGAAACCCAGGAGCAACCTCTGAGCTTTCAATCCAAGTAGACAGTAGCTTGAACTGTTTTTCTCCTCTCAACAGTTTCTTCTCCCAGATATTAATTTGTGCAGAGCTGTGTCTACAAATTGCTTTGGGTCAATCCAGAAACACCCTAGGGAAATAAAAAAATACAACATGACTGCCACTTTGCTTTGGGACCACAGTGGCACTGTCCCTGTTGGCCACAGAAGACAAGCTGGGCCAAGATAAACTCTTTCCTTTGTTACGAATCTACCAAGGGGAAAAAACGTACGAGACTCACAAGGGCAGACTAGCCAGGGAAGCACCTTAAAAAGGGATCAAGAATGTGCCACCTTTATTTTTTCTTAAAAGGGTTGGGGGGGGTTTATCTAAAACTCTTGCTTAGTAGGTCAACATCATTATTTAAGTTTGCAATATTACTATAATCCATGAAGCAGTTGTTATTCACAAGTAGGATGGACAAGATTTTCTCAAGATGGAGAAACGGAAGCAGAGAAAAAATATACAGCGTATGTAGTATAAGGCAATGAATAATTTCAAAGACAGAACTCTCCAAATACACCAGCAATCTCTACGGACTCCAACTTATTCACGCCCCCGAGCGTGGGCATTGTTCCTTGCCTACCAGTCGCCCCCCTTCCTCACCCACTGCTCTCATTAGCTGACCCTCACTTTTATTTTCATGGATAACTGCCACCCCAGTCAGTCTCCCCTTGTGCTTGGTTCACAAATTTATATAAATGAGATTTATCCATCTATGGATCTACTCCTCTCACGAAACCATGAGCGCTGAAGGGGCAGGGACCAGTTCTTAGTTGTCATTGTGCCCCAGAACTTTAAAGGATGTTTCTATAAACAGGAAAGTAAAACATAAAGCATTCTGAAGAAATATTTACTTGCCTGTACTTTATGACTATCTGAGCTGCTGGCTCCAGTTAATTCCTTTTAATATAAACAATATCCCAAGCAGTCATTATCATTAATTGTTAGTTAAAGTTTAAATGTTTAATGTGGCTAACTTATTTTCCATATATCAACAAAATGTAGTTGTTTTTTTCCCCAACCCGTCAATAGTTGAAGAAACTCCCCCAATATTTAGAAACAAATTCAGTGTCAACTCCTGATTTCCAGGTTTCTGAACAACCATCCAGCAATGTCTCCTCGTAATGCTATAGACAAGTGCTTTCTAGCTACAGGTTTTCCACCAAACACTTTGTTCTTTCCTATCTGGATCTTGCAGAGTTCTAGTCCCATAAGCACAGGTTTAAACATTTTTGCGTCATGGGACCCGTGGTGAATCTAAGATCAAAATTTCTTCCCCAGGAAACGTATACCCCACCCTCCCACCCCCACACACAATTTTGCCAACATCTCAGGGAGCTAATGAACAGCCTAAGACCCAAGCATGAAATCTGAGAAGATCCAAGGACCTAAGTTTAAAATACTTGCTTTGGTAGTAGTGTTTATGACAACTTTTGATTCTCACGTAGGAGAGTAAGTTACAACAGACAGGAAACAATAGCAGGAGTCAAAAGTATCCAACTGCTCTATGGAACTAATACAATTCAGAGAACTTAGGCTAACCAATTACTATGTGCATCAGGCACACCCAACTTCCATTTCTCTCCTTGCGCTCTGGACACTAAGCACTGGACAATCCTATTAGCACAGAGGGATAAAGAGACTATTGATCCTAGTGTAAAAGAAAGACGAACACAAGTCGAGGGAACAAATAAGGGACAGTGTAACAGAACGGTTAAATGCGTGAGCTCTGAAGTCAGTCTAAGTTTAGATCCCCATTCTACCAGTTTCTCCCTGTGTGGCCTTCAGAAAACTACTAACAACCCTTTGGAGCCTTAGCTTCATTATCTGCAAAGTTGGGGACAGTAAGACTACCTTCCACGTGGGGATGATGTGAAGATTAAATAGAATAATGCATGCAAATGCTTAGCACAGTACTTGACACAAAGCAAATACTCAAAAACATTTGCTATTTTTAGTTACACGTTTAGGGAAAAGAATATAAGCCTAGGGATACAATAAATCCAGAGAAATCAAAAGGTCCCTAAGTTTTAAAAATATCCTATCATCATCAAAACAAAGAGGTTTACAAAACCATACGATGTTAGAAGAGCAGATAATACTTCAGGGGCTATCAGCTCCGGTCCTGCATTCTACACCGCAGGTGAGAAAACTTCTAAGTGAAATTCCTAAGCTCATACTATATAGGTGATAGCCAGAATTGTGCATTATCTATCAGTTCACAATTTCTCTCAATCTTGGCTCAAAATTGTGGGGGTAAAAGTCCCAATGTGAAAATAGCTCAAAACTGATTATTTGTTCATTTAACAAATATTTATTGAACAGATCTTTATTAAATATTATAAACAAATTATTGTACATTTATTCAACAGTTACTGAGTACTTATTGTACAGATATTTATTGAAAAAGATGAGCTAGATATCGTCCTAGGCACCATGGCTATAGAAATGAACAAGATCTCACATTCTAGTGACGGGAAAATCACACACATAAATAAATGGTTATTGCTATGAGAAAAATAAAATGGGCTAATGGGACAGAGAATGAGTTAGGTGAAGAAGCTATTAACATCTGCCAGCCAGAGAAATCCTTTCTCAGGAGATGAAATCTGAGATGGGACTTCAAAGAAGAGCATGAGGAAAACCACGTCAAGAAGTGGAAGACGGACATTCTAGAGGGTGGAAGAGGTGGTGCACAAACCCTCAGTCAAGAAGATGCCTGGGGTGATCTAGGGACAGAAGAAAAAGGCCATGTGCCTGAAGTACAAGTCAAATAAAGAGAATGAGTAGTAGACGACATCAGAGAGGTGGGTGAAGGGTCAAGCTCACCGTCTTGCAGGCCATGGTAAGAAATTTCAACTTCATTCTAAGCAAAATGGGCAGCCATCAGAGCAAAGGGTTAACCTTCCTGAGTTCTGAGTTTTAACCAGAGCTCTGAGGGGTACTGGAAAGAGGGTGAGAACAGTAAAGAATAAGCACAAAATAGAATGGAGAATATCAATAATGAAAGCTACAGAAATCAAGACACTGTGTCACTGGCAAAAGACTAGCTATGCACTCGAACGGAAGAGAATAGAGCCTAGAAATGGACCCACAAATAGAGTCGATCAATTTTCAACAATGGTACAAAGGCAATTCAATGGAGAAAAGACAGTCTTTTCAACAAATGGTGCTGGAACCAGTGAATCGGATGTCCATCTGAAAAAAAAAAGAAAAAAGAAACTCTACCCACAACTCACACCATAAACAAAAATTAACTTCAACTGGATCATGGACCTAAATGTAAAATTTCTACAAGAAAACCTTTGTGGTGGGTTAGGCAAAGATCACTGAGGAACACATCAAAAGTAAGACTCATAAAAAATAGTCATAAATTAGACATCATCCATGTTAAAAACTTCTGTTCTTCAAACACTATTAAAAAAAATTAAGCACCACAGATTGGGAGAATATATTTGAAAAATACATGAAGGACTTAAATCCAGAATATTAAAAAACTCTCAAAACTCAAAAATAAAAAAGAACTGACTCAAGAAAAAACAAGGCAAAGATTTGAGCAGATACTCATCAGAGAAGATATAGGTATGGCAAACAAGCACATAAAAAGAAACCTCATTAGCTATTACAGAAATGCATAAAAACATGAGTACCACCGTACAGCTATTAGAAACGGCTAAAAAACTCCAAAAACCTAGAATTCCACATGCTCGTGAGGATGTGGAGCAAGGGCTCTCTCATACAGACTAGTGAGACTGAAAACAAAATGGTCACTTGGCAAACCTAGGGCAGCCACTTCGAAAGTTAAACGTGAAACTGAGCAATCCTACTTCCAAGTAACTGCCCCCCAAATGAAAACTTATATTCTACAAAAACCTGTATGTGAATATTTCTTGGGGCTTTATTTACGAATCACCAAAACCTGGAGAAAACCCAATGTCCTTCAAGGGGTGAAGGTAAACAAATGGTACATCCATATAATGGAATATTACCCAGCTCTACAAAGGCACTAACTAGTACTGATCCAGGGAAACACACGGACAGATCTCAAAGGCATTATGCTAAATGAAGGATGAAAACTCAAAAGGCTACATTATAGTGTGTAATTCCACTTACACAACATTCTCAAAAATGCTCACTTTGGAAGAAAAAACATTATCGGTGGTCTCCAGGGACTAGAGTAGAGAATAGCACTGACTACAAAGAATAAGAGAATTTGGAGGAACAGGGTAGGGCTAGAGAGAAATGCTCTGTATCTTGAGAGTGGTGGCAGTTACACAACTGCACTTGGTTGTCAAAACTCATCACACCGTATGCTAGAAAAGGAAAATTTCCTCTATGTAAACTAGACCTCAATAAACCTGACTTAAAAAAAGAATAATGATTCGTATTTCTAGATTCCTAATTCCAAATAGCTGCAAATATAAAAAATACACAAATCTGTAAACATAAGCAGCCTCATTTTTATCATGTTTTCTATTATCTCTTTCTTTACCCTGTTATCCTTGGAAACTGAAGTTGTACCAAAATTAAAATGTGTTAATTAAAAGCTTATTATGTGTAGTAAAATGTAAAACCAAAAACGATTACAACTAATAAAACCTTAATAAAATGATTTAAATGTAATTTGAGGATCATTTCAGAAAACATTTAAAAATAACATTCAAAGTGAAAATAAAATGTGCCCCTTTGATAGGATTTGGTGAAGATACTCAAATATTTGTGGAATGAATGAATGAGTGGATGTAATCATAAATCATTCTTACCATTCACTAAAAGGTTTTAACCTTTCTACAAAAGGTCTTTAGGAGAACACTTAAGATCACGAATGCATTTTCAGGTAGGATTTTCTCAAACAGAAGGAGCTTTGAGGAATACACAATAATAGTCCTTAAAACTTAGCCTAAGTCACCAACTCTTTCGTTGCCCGTTTGGGGTGAGCTTGCCTGTCTTACAGCCTAGGCCAGCTCCCTCCCTCCCAGCTCTCAGGGACACAAGGCAGGCTGGGCGCACAGGGAAAGAAGGCTTACTAGACATGAGCTGGAGGTGCTGCTTGCAGGAACACTGCCAGGAGGAAGTCAATCAGAGAATTAGAGAAAGGGAAGCAAAATGGGAGGACACTAACCAATCATTAGGGATAACAATGTGCAAACAAGCTTGCAAGCTGCCTTGAGCGAAAGCTGTTTTTCTGTGTAACAGTTCCACCAGGACCCCTGGACCCCTATACAGGTTGGGCCTGCTGTGTTGTGGTGTGAATGAAATGCAGATTCCCAGATCTGGGAAACTCTGTTCTCTTCCTAGTGGAAGCCCAATGCTCACATACCTTAAGCTAAGTCAGATGCACCCAATGAGAGACATTCTACAGCTCTTGTAACTCTCTGCACTTAACTCTACCTGGAGCCATGAAAATGCATTTATTGGGGGAAGGAGGAGAGATCTCCTCCCTCAATGCAAAGAACAAACAGTAATCCTTCACGTTAGCAACAAGAAGAAAAAATTCTTCTAGGGCAGCTTTCTAACAGAAATTAAAAGCACACCATACGCATAAATTAGAAATCCTGTTCTTTACCAAGGTTTTTTAGGGAGTTCTGAAGTGGAGACAGAGCTAAAAAATTACTTAAATATATGAGAGTCTTTGTTATGAGAGAAGGGAAATTACTGCCTCTTAGAGCCTCATCAAACTGTAGCACAAAGATTAGATTATGACTACATCACTCAATAACATAGTCTCCTGATCCACAGTAAATGAACCAGTTTAAAAAGAAAAGGTGAGGGGAAGGCACACCAGTACAAGATAGAGAGGAATGTGTGGACTTACGATGTACAGCTGCTCTGGCTTACGTGCAATCAAACTTTATCATGCTTTCTGAGGGCAGGTAAGCAAAGCCCTACAATTACAGAACACCAGCCTCTTCCCCCTTTCCCAGTGTTACCAAGCTGTGCACATCATGCCGTCAGGGGCCGGCATATCGTATAAGGCCTTTAAGCTCCAGGCACACTCTTCAGTAGACAGTAACAAAGCTGAACAACAATCTCTGATAAAACACAAATCAATTTTCTGGCTCGTTTTTAAGTTTACTCCATATTTAGAAAATACCAATAGTAATCAGCTGGGAGGACAAAAAAGGGAAGCTCACCTGTAAGTATACTGAAAATTACTTACTTAAAAAACAATGTAAAAGCTAGGCTGTTAAAGAAAATGTTTTATGCACAGAATTCACATCAGAAAACAAACCATGATTCTGGCACAAGAGTACAACTGCCTACCCACACCAGAAAGCCTCCTTAAAGAGCTTGAGGCCTGTGAAGTCAAATCCTGAGTGTCTTAGTTCCTCTAGAAAAGTGGAGGGACAGGGCTTGGCTGCAGGTAGTTTTGAGAAATGATCCCAGAACAGGCGTGGGGCATAGGGAAAGTGAATCAGAGGAGAGAAACTCAAAACAAGGATATATTCTTGAGTTGATCACCACCACAGGCAACTGAAGCTCCATTCTGCTGGGATCCTTTGTGGAGGAACATAGAAAGTGCTTAAAACTGCCCACCAAAAGGACAGGAGGGGGGCCTTCCAGTGACTGACTCCCTAGGGGTCGAGGATTACCCCATGGGGTGGGGGGACAGCTCTCTCATGCTTCCACGCTGCACATGCGTAAATGAAGGGTGGAGTCGCCACAAAAAGCACTGGGAAAATGCAAGAGCTTCCCAGTGTGGCTTTCGGGAGGTGGGTCAAGCTGGGGATAACATGCTGTAATGACAAAGGCAGGAGAGAAATGCAGAGGAGGGGTAAGGTGGGCCTGGTAAGGACAACACTGCTCAGCACTGCTGCCATATCTGTGCCCAAAAGAGGACAACAGCAAGGCCACTGCAAAAGTAACAATATCTCTGGAAAACCCTTTATGAGTAAACACAGAAGAGAGGAAAATACGGCTTTTTTGATACTTAATAACTTTTGCTTTTGTTAAGGAAGTGAAGTTGTATTTTTAATTTTATTCAAATTTTGTGTTATTGGACTCTGTCATGTGAGGGAGGGGAAAACAAACACACAAACACAAGTTTTTATATTTACCTACAAATTTATATCTTTCAGTTTTTTGCCTAACAGCCAATTAGTTTAAAAAGACAACAAGGGAAATGACCACAGTGGCGCATCTAAATGCCTCTGAAACTGAAAACGGCATTTTGAAATCTATAATGAAAAAAGAGGGACACACATTTTAAAACTATCATACAGCAAGACCCTCTGCCAAAATGCCAATCTGAAATGTGTATGTATATAATTTAAGGGCCAATCATATGACAAGGACAATAAAACAAATCTTAAGAGGAAAGAAAAAAAACCCAAAGGTATTGTCTTTCTTTTTTTAAATCAACTCAAACACAGAGGATGGTAAAGGCAAAGTCATTTAAATCATTTCCTTAGTAATACAAGTAATATTTAAATAGATTTAATAGTGCTGCTCCAAACCAATGAATTATGGGTTTAAAACCTATTAAAATGTAATGTTTTTTTCCTGAGCTGAGAGGAGAGAGATTTAAATCCACTGAATTTTAATATTTCAGCTTGAGCTGCAGGAGGTAGAGAAAGTCCAAATGAACTATTCCATCAGCACCATTCAAGCATGAACATTTTAATCAGTTTTACTTCCTTGGAGTTCTCTAACACAGTTTACGCTGTCATTCTGAAAGCACTTAACACAGAGAGTGTGAAAAACCACCAAGGCTTGTTATTGCCTTCACAATTGATGGCAAATAATTTTGCAGACTTCCTATCATTAAAATGTCACTGCTAAAAATTGAGGTTCAGCATTTCTTGTGCTAAACTGCATTTTCCTACAACACCATGGCATACCTGTTCTTAAGGATTTCTTTAAGGGAGTGTGCTTTGCTTTTAAAAAAAAAAAAAGCATATTTCTATCATTTTATTCTTCAAAGAGTCAGGTTAAAAAAGAGGGGGAGGGGATCCAAAGAAACTCCATTTTCTGTTTTTACAAGCCAAACATTTCCTTTTGCAATGTTTGTACTAACAAAACTTTTTTCTTAATGGTAGTTTCTTTGGAGAGATTCTTATGAGGTTCCAAATCAGCCTCCTTTATTAAGCATTACCGCATTCACACAGCATGTGCTGATTATATAGTGTAATGGATTTAAAAAGCATTTTAAGATAGTCAGATGACTCAATTTAATAATACAGGAAATGAAAACATCATTTCTAATTAGATCATATTACTGATTTAAAACTACAATTTGTGTGTTGTTCCAACAGTGTGATCGCGCAGAAATTCTAATTTAAAAACACAGTGGCTAGTAGGACACATGACAAGATCAAACCAGAGACACAACGCTCCCTCAGCCCATTTGGGGAAACTGCGGGAAAGCTTCAGGGAAGTGTAAAATACGACCAATTCAAAACAAAACACAAAATATTAACTGTAGAAAACAACACAGGAATTTTCCTGAGTTTTTTCCTTATAAATAAAAGATAAATGATATTTAACTTATTTCAATCTATCAACAGTTTTAAACTGAACATGACCTGTGAAAGAAATCATTATAACTGTGTTTCATTCCATTAAACACAACTAGCTTACTGTCAAGAGAACAAGCTGCCTCTCCAGGTTTCAGGCTCACTTCAGCATTTTGCATTTAAACTGCATGGATCACTGGTTTGGCTCATTTGCCAATGAAGGTAGAATAATATTGCAGAGTTAAAAAGGTGCTTCATCAGATTTCATTAAGTCTGGGAACATTTGTGCTTGCGTAGATGGTGCACATACATATAAAACAGATGCATGTGCACTGATAAATAAATGAAGGTCTGCAGGGGCTTCAGACAGGTCTTTGCCTCTCAGGAGGAAAAATTTTCATTCCCTCCGTGCAGAAAATTGTTGCCGACTACGTTCTAAAGATCAAGTAACAAAAATCTAAAATTGACCCCTCACCACTTTCAGTAGCAGGTCAAAATACCAGCACCTCACAACACGGCCATGTCCAAGGGCAGCCAGAACAGCGGGTGCATTTAAAAGTCCACAGTGTTACAACTCTGAAAACGACTGGACACAAGGCACTACCAGGGCTGAAACAGACAAAAGACCAAAGACGACAGAGGACAGCAGCAGCAGAAAGGCATCAAGTAAGTTGATAATTGAGCTCTTTTCTTGCTTGGTTTGTGACTCCTGAAAACTGCTGGGTTTGTTTTTCTATTTCTGCAATCAATTTTTCAGAATAGTCAGATTATGTGATTTTTTTATTCCATTTTCTACTAGGATACAAATAATTTGGAAATCCCACCAGATCCAGCAACTACAGCACATGCTGCTTTGATAGCATGCAATTCGACTGAGTTAATTCTTCAAATAAGTTTTTAAGTCACAAAATTAAATTAGCTTTGTTTTAATAATTAAATCCATACACGCACAATATGTCTGTCAGTAACTTGGCTACAGTCTAATAAGTCATCCTTTCCCTGAGAAAAGGCAATCTGCCATCCCATTCAAAACAAAGTATGTAAAATGAAACAGATATAAAACAGTATTAAAAGTGTACTTGATGTGATGAAGGGAAGGGCACTTGTTCTGATTTTATACCTCCCCTCATGTTTTTAAGCAACATCCAACACAAAACAATGTGTTTTTGATTTAGATTAATCTCTCCAGTGTACAGACAGTAACTAATAAGACTCGAAAAAGAAACAAAAAGCACCGTTTTCCTTCAGAAGGATGCCAACCAGACAGAAGGTAGGATGGCTACCTGCGTTTTAGCATTTCAGACAATCAATCAACACTAAGCCAGAGATGCCCCAGCAAGCCCTCCGGTCAGTCCTCACTCCACACAGTCTCCTTCACGGCGGACGGCGGACAGGGTAGCGGCTGAAAAAAGCAGATTCTGCCCCTGGTGACCTCGCGAGATTTGGTAACCAAAACCAGCCCAGCGTGAATACAACACACACTTCGAGCAAACACAACTGGTATATATACATATACACTAACTTTAAGATGAATGCCTTCTCAGTGTTTTAAAAAATTTATTACGCTACTCTTTTCTGGAATTTTAGGAAATAAAAACTAACTGTGAAACGTAATCATCTCTCATCTCTCCCTCACCCCTGGCAGAAAATGTATGACAAGTGAGTCTGTAGTGTGGCTTGTTCTGATTCAGGCTCTTCTTTCCCAAGAGCCCTTCTGAGGAAATAAAGGTTACTCTTTCTCCTTTATTATGTCTTCTAATTTACTACCACTCTTTTCTTGTGGTCAGAGGGACACAAAATAGAGCTCAAAACAGCTCATCAAAAAACAAGCTACAATCAGACTACTGCCCTACCACCATCGGCAGTCACCCCAGAGTTCTGATTTCCTTGTTAAAAGACAGAGGCGTAATTGAAGCAATATCTTCACTTCAGATTGATTATCAGGCGACCCTTCTCCGCATCTTCACTCAGCAATTTGAATTTTAATGAAAGTAAATGGAATAATTAGCATTTCAAAGTATGTTTGATACACTGAGGGGAAAAAAGAGAAAAGACTTTTGTGTATAATTTATACACAAAAGAAAGTATTTGGGAGGGGGCAGAAAGAGGAAGGTACAGTTGTAGTGTCTTTATTAGAATAACCTAAGGAACTGCTTGTACCAGGTGCATAAATAGAGATGTGAATATTGTGCTCTTTTCAGCTAAGATTTCTCACCTTTATTATTTCTAAGTTTTAGCACCTTATTTTATTACTTGTTATCTTAATCTGGGAGAACAAAATGGAAGTGGAGTGACTGCCCAAACCCATGAATTCCAGCAGGATTTCTATGCAACATTAATGCTACAATGCAGGAAGGATTTTACAACTAGGCCACTGATTTTTCAGAAAGGTGTAGTTCATCTATTATTTTCTACTACAAATGGACACTAGCCCACAAGAACCACTCATCACAAGGGAGGAAGAGTAGCAGGGAGATGTGAAAATGCACATTTCACTAAAAATGATAATAATTAAGATAATCTATATTTGAGGAAAGATAAAAAAATCAGGCCATTTTAACATCAGGGCAATGTGTATCTTTTTTCTGGCATAGGTTAGCAACAGAAGCTGATTGCAAAAGAAAGAAATATTATAAAAGAGAACTACCCAGTCTCCTTAGGGGAGAATTTTTGGGAACATGTCAACCTGAATTGGTGAGAATGTGATCCAAAGTTTCTGAGGCAGCCATCAAATTTCACATGAGACTGAAGGCAAAGTGCTTAATTTCACTTTATGGACTTCTATTGCCCTTTGCCCCTTTGATGGAATAAAATTTAAGAAGAGAAAGCGAGAGAACTGATGACAAACACTAAGATCAGAGCTAAAATGGAAAGGCCACGTACCCCAATGATGGCGTTCAGTTCTGCCATGGTCACCTGCTTGGCCCGTTCCACAGCCTGCACCACTTGTTGCTGGTGCTATAAATGAAGATCAGAAACAGAATACAATTATTTGTGTCTACTCAGTCAAGAACAGCTTTTCCTAAAATGTCCTCTACCTTCAATTACATGCAAAATAGGATTTAGGGGTCTCCATACTCCAAATAGAAGCCCCAGGTGGAGGGTGACTAAATCTCTAGAGTACATTTGGGTCTACACTGCTGAGAACTAACTGGGCATCCAACTGCGCCCCCATGAAGGATGCTCCCTTACAACTGGTAGAAGCAGCTTACATTTTCCTTTCATGTCAGTGATGCAAACTGACCCAACACCTTCCACTAATACTACAAACAAAACAACAGAACCCATTCGACCTGCTTTCTTTGTACCCCCTTTTCTCTGCCATCTACATAAAAACTTTCAAAATACTTCCTATAAATATTTATTTTTAAAATTTTTCCTGCTGTCTGTTAGTTAGAGTAAACACCGGAAGGACATACAGAGTTAAACATTCATGTTTCTTCTGGAAATGTAAAAAGTGTTCACATTTTAATTTCTGTCAGGAAGGGCTGCAAATTTAAAAGGGATTAAAAATGTACAACTCTCCCTAGCAGTAAAGTTTAAGAACTTCAGGTATTTCTTTTAAATGCAATAGAAAAACCAAAGCCTGCAAGTTTAAGTTAGTTTTCCTTTGGAAAAACTAGGACGAATAGTATATGAAAATCCCTCTATCCATGATTCAGTTCTAAAGAAAATGAGCAAGAACTGCCATTAGTAATTTTTATAACATTAGAAAAACAGCACAGAAGTCTCGACATGGAGGCACTCACTTACATCCGGACATACACAACAGCTTAGACAAGTACCCCCAAAGTGTAAATATTATTCCCAACTAAATACACTCGAACATTCTAGGATCTACACACTCAAATTCGGTCTAAAATAGTCTCTTCTCCACTTCTTTCACTAGGTTTAGTGAATGAAGAGCCAAAGGGACTGTGCTGTGAAACAGGCAGTCCTCTGTGTGGTCGGGAAGAGTCTCATTTTGCCTGATCCCAGTTGAGAAATGTAGTTAACTTTCTCCACTGACTTGAAGTGAACATGAAGCTCAGCTATCATACTGCCCAATACATACAAAGAGGTAAGCCACGAGTGAAACGCGAAATTCTCCCTGAGCTACCTCGCACTACATTCCAAAACCCTCAAACACACAGTCACTGAGATCAACCAGGGTGACCACTATCCACCTCCCAGCTGTGGAGGGGTGGTGATGGGGGGTGAGGGGGTGATGTGGGAAGGGAAACTGCTTAAATTAGTCATCTACAAGTGGTGTTTTCATCCTTGATTTCCTAATAGAAATGTGTATTTTGTGCCTGCAACTAATGGGAAGAAAAATGTCAAATAACAGATCACTGCATTTTAAGCTTTTACTAAAACTCAGAACATTAAACTATGTATCTCTGATTTTTTTTTAACTGTAAGAGTTTAAAAATAAGGGCTTAAGAAGCAATCCCAAAGTATTCATAGATATCTCCATCCATTCTCTTACTCTTTAATAAAGTATTTGTCAAAGTGAAATAATTCATTTCCCTCTTTTCTCCAAAGAAAGTAAAAATCCTAAAGATTTATGAAAACACTAGAAGGAATCAAAAGGCATAGTCAGTAAATGAGCAGTAACAGTAGTTTCTCCTCGAAGCCAGCCTGACCATGTATGTTTACTGACTACCTACTATGTGCCAAGCACAGAGCTCATGTTTAGATTTAAGGCAATGTGTGTATCACAGTAGTGAAAAATGGCAGCAGTTGGAAAGCAGAGAAAAAGATAACATGTAGGACGACTCTGAGACTTATCTAGTACTCAAAGTGAGTACATGCATGGAAATTTTATGGGATTTCCCACCTCTTACTTTCCAACATTCAACAATGGCTGCGCAAAATGTCCAAAACACTGAAACAGACGCCAAAACACCACATGTGTATACATCCAAGAGGTATATCATTCATTCCACTCATGCACCCATTCATTCAACAAAAGCTTTTAAGCTCTTACTCTGTGCCATTTCTGTATATTACTGAAAAATCTCCGTATTACTGAAATATCATCTACTCTGTATTAAGTACTCAAAGAACACTTCTATGAGACAGAGATGCAGAAAATGCATCTAGTTAAGCCCTTCCTACCATGAAGATTGATCAACTCTTGCTTCATAAACTGGATTCCAACTGCCAAGATGGGCAAAGATGCCTTAGGCTGAAACCGCTCTGGCTCAGCATTAAAATCAAGTGCATTTACTGAGAAAAACAGAAACACACCAGTGAACCATGACACTCACATGCTCCTATAGAAACTCTTGCTAAAAATCTAAAATGACAATGGAAGTCACAACTGAGCTCCTCCCTTTGCTCTCATGGCAATGGCCATGGGCTATAATACCACATCTGAACTTCACCTGTAGTTCAGGATTTTACTTCCCTATTTCTGCTTACAACTGTGAATCATCTGCTGTTTAAGGACCTTTGGAACAGAAGCTCCCTAAGGGAAAGAATGCCTCCTCCCCTGTGTGCTCTCAAAGCACCAGAAACACCCAACATTGCTCACTCAGCCACACAGTAACATTACACCACAGACTAAAGCAGCACACACCAGGAAAGGGGTGAAAATTAAAACTTGGGGAAGAAGGGGTAAACGATCACAAAAGAAAAAATGAACACTCGAGAAAGAAGCCTAAAGTACTCCCATAAACTGACTCACAGGGGGCATTTTTTTTTCCATTTTCAAATTTTAACAAGTAAGCTCTGTGATTCAGAAAATACAGCAAGTTTTTCACATCTTCTCAGAACCACGATGGCTTTCCCATTATGTCTGCCATCTCTTCCCCTTTTCTTCCCCTGCCCCATCTGTTCCTCTCCTCACTCCACCCTACATCTCATTTCCTCTCCCACTTCCTGCCTATCCCCTCAGCCCCCTCACCACAAGTGGTGACAGCCACTCCAGCCCCAGGAAATCTGCGGCAGGCAACACTATGGCTGCTCTTATTGCTCAAGCTGCTCACTCAGATATGAGCTCCCGGTGTGACCTTTTCACCAGTGCCACCAAATGAAATGCCACTGAGAATATATTAATAAGCCAAGGGTGAGAGAGGGGGCCTCTAACAGGGATTTGGAAGAGGAAAAGAATGCCCAATTATTTATTCTTTAAAATACTGTGATTGATAATCTTTTTTAAAATCCTGAAAAAAAAAAAAAAACCCCTACACATTGTGGTTATGGTTGCACAACTCTGTAAATTTACTAAAAACCGTTAAATTGTACATTTACAATGAGTGAATTTTATGATGTGTAAATTATATCTCAATAAAATATTGAGATTTAATGAATACAAGCACAGTTGGGGAAAAAAAAAAGCCAGTAAAATGAAATTCTATATGCTAAATCACTTGCCTACTTACTTTCATCATAAAATTATTTTTGCATTTGTTCTGGAAAAGCATTGAAAACTTTTTTCTACAAGAAAGAGGCTGAAATAATTAATATAAGCTCAGCAGTCCAACAAAGCCTGCTGAGAAACAGATCTTAACAAACCACTAAAGTGTGTACAATCCGTGTTTAACGTACGCTTCTCAGAAGAGATTACAATGACAATACCTGCCATGAAAGTACTTTAGGGCATGGCAATAGATGTGATACCTCTAATAAAAACAGTAATAAAAAACTCTATATTATAACCTAGAATTTTTTAAAATATCTCCCTTATTGATAGGGTCAGTAAAGGGGTAGTAAGAGCAGAGATGTAAAATGAAGTATGATTCTTATAATGAACAACACTGACACTCCTGACAGGTGGAGACACAAGTGAGCAAGAGATAACGGTCCCCCTCCTCACAGAACTTCCAGACATAGAGAGTGCCCTACAGTACCAGAATATAGGAGAGAGAATCCTAGGGGAAGTTATAGGAAGGAACGGCCAGCACATTTCCTGGGGCAGGAGGATAGGGTTTTGTTTTCTTATTCATTCATCCAATTATTTCCGCACCTACTATGCACCAGGCACTGTGGTAGGAACTGAGATTAGAATAATGAACAAGACAGACAATGCATAATACTCAAGAGGCTCTGTAATTACAATTGGAGAGTAATGTCCATGAAGAAAATTACAGGATGCTATGTAATCACTTATCAGGGAATTATCTAACCTAATCTTAGGGCTGAGGGAAGATTCCCTAAGGAAGCTGACCCAACAACTGAGACTTGAAAGATCTGCAGGAGTTCTGTGGATGAAGAGCAAGGAGAAAAGAATTCCAAGAGGAGGGAACAGCTTGCTTGCGTAAGGTCCCTGAAGGGGAAAGGAGCTTGTCTGTCAAGGAAGAGAAAGAATGTGTGGCTGGAGGAGGAGACTAGGGTAGGGGAAGTTGGGAGAGACAAGGCACAGTAGGATTTTGAGGGCCTTCTTGGGCATGTGTGGCAAGACACTCATGCAAAACTCTTTAAAGTGGAAGAGGTATTCACAAAAAGAAGAGCAAAGGCAAGCGCATAAAGTCATTAAGTCATTTGAGTACGACACAGGCCTACCCTATAGAACCACGTACTACTAGTGGGAAGTGAAATCTGTAAGGCAGGAGGAGCCCAAACAGTTGAAGGGCTTTGCATGACATGCAAAGAAGTTGGACTTTATCCTGGTAAGACATTTTTTATTAAAATTTTTTAGCAGCAGAGTGCCATCAGTTCTGCATTTTAGTAAGACAGACCTGGGAATAAGAAGAAGCCAGACGGCAGGGAGGTGAACCAGACTGGAGGGAGAACAGCTAGAAGGCTAACGCAGTATTCTAGGTGAAGGACACTGAGGCCTGAACTGGGACCAAAGATCCTTTCTGCCAACAGGAATCATTAGCCACATGTACATGAAAAACCACTCAATCTGAACTAGAAAGAGCCTTCAGAAATCACGAGATCCAGATGCCAGTAGCCTCCCAAGCACTGTACCAACCAACCAACAAACCACCCTCCATATTTCCAAATGCCTACAGATTTCTAAATGCTGCCTGGGCTGAGGGGAATGGGATGGTGGCATTGCAGCACCAACCACAGGTCAAAGGCCATTACTATATCTAATGATGAATCTCCTCTGTCACACCCTAGTAAGTAATCAATCAGCCTCTGCTTGATTACATCCTCTGAAAAGGAATTCACTACCTCACAGAGAAGCTTTTTTCCATTTGGGAATAATGGGCCCTAATAGTGAGTGAAATCTACTCCCCATAACTTCTTCTCACTGGCCCCAGTTTTGCCTCTAAATTCTCCTCCACTGGAGTGCACTTCAGGTATTTGAAGATGGCAGAATGCCTGTGTTCAATTCTCTCTATTCCAGGATAAATATCCCCCGGTCACTGGCTCTAGGCCACTCATCTTCCGGGCTACTCCTCTGGTATGCCTGATGCCTGAAGTGACTAGACACAGTACTCCAGGTGTGGCTGAGCAGAACAAACTGAATGTCCGTGTCCAGTAAGTCAGGCTAAAATCCTACTGAGCTTTTGTCAGTAACTCTACCAAGTTTATTGACACAAAAAAGCCTCAAATTTAACCAAAAACTCCTCAAGTCAGCCTCTTCTAAATGGTATTCAAGGAAATGTTGGTCTCACAAGTTGTTAGGTATTACTTTAAAAAAAAAAAAAACAGGTTTAATTTGGCTAACATCTGGTAAACTGCAGGTCTTCTTCGAGCTTTAAATCTCAAACAGAGTGAATATGTACACAGGGCTTTCCAAACAACTTCAGCTATGGAATATGGGATTAAAGCTCTGAGGAGCACACCTTGGGAAATAATGCCCAAGGTCTTTTTCTTTCTGATCCTTCAGCCTTGTCTTCTCCATTTTCATTCAGCTGGGGATCGGCCATTCTTTGATAGATCCAACAAGCTCAAGTCCATGCTTTCCAATAGAACTTTCTGCAATGTCAGAAATGTTCTAGATCTGTGCTAAGAATATGGTGGCCACTAGCCACATATGGGTGGATAATGAGCACCTGAAATGTGGCTAACGTGACTGGGAAACTGAATTATTAACCTTATTTAACTTTAAATCCAAATAGTCACAAATGGCTCTGGCTACTGTATTAGGCAATGCATCTCTACTTAAAGTATGGTATAGCTTAGCCCCAGTAATAATCCAATCACTGCCTAACTGAAAGTCAAAGAAATGAATCAATTTCTCAAATTAATGCTAATTTCTTTGGACACATAAAGATAAGGGTTTTTAGCACTGCTGCCTTTGGAAGGTGGTCCACATTTAAACCTGCAGAAAAAAAGTTCTCCCTCTGGAGAATCATCTTTCACTTGCTGAGGACAAGCAGGCCATAATGCCACCATAAGGATCTCACCAAACATCCAATTATCACCAAAACACATGGTCATGTGGAACAAGCCAATAAGTCAACCATGGTACCTGAGACAGGATTATGCTCTCTGATACCTCATTCAGTATTGTGGGGAAAAAATACATTTTAAATAAAAGGTGGGCCAATGCGGAAATCAGAAAAATGGACCAAATCCTCTAAAGCCCCAATCCAGGTCTATTAGTTACTTCAGGACATTCCTTAGATATACGGGGCTGTCATAATACCTTGCCAACTCTGATAAAATGGCCCTGATTGGGAAGCAGACGTCTCCTGTGAAGGCTGCTGGCATTTAATGAATGCTCTTGAAGACAGACTTACGGGTGTCACTGCATACTTATCAGGGGATCTCTGGTGGTTTCAGCCAAGCTCTCCTAACATCAAACCGTGTTATCACAAGCCATTGATTCCTTACAAAGTTAACAAGCAATAAGATGAGTTAACCTGGTGCCATTATGAGGCGAGAACACTGCCACCAGTGCATGTAACCACCGCATTTTGTTC
Source organism: Equus asinus (assembly GCF_041296235.1). NCBI lineage: Eukaryota > Metazoa > Chordata > Mammalia > Perissodactyla > Equidae > Equus > Equus asinus. Next base: position 24,907,599 of record NC_091812.1, read on the forward strand.
ATTTCCTCCCTAAGGCACAATATGAAAGTGATCACGTTTTTCAACTTCCATTTTACCATTATTCTATACATGCAAAATGTGGTTCAGAGTAAATCAGTACCGTGTTAACCCAGATGCCAAATAAACAGCATTTGAGATACACCTATATCTCATATATCTCAGAAAGGGCTGGTCTTCCAGCAAATTAAAAGAACCAAATTTATGGCATGTCCAAAATAGAAATTCATGTATCATTTGATTTCACTAGCTATTCTAGCCTATTGGAATTTAAATAAATGCCTATTATCACCATTACATAAGTTGTATATTTTCTACCATTTAAATGCAATGCAGAGCACCCAAACAAACAGAAGTCTGGCAAAAAAACACTAACTACTTGCTACTACCCGTTAGAAAAGCTAACAGGGCAATAAAAACCAAGCTTTGAGTTAAAATTAAATTTGCACTAAAAAGCATTCAGGTTCGAATATTCCCTTTTCCCTAGGTAAATATAAGAATAAAAGTAGAAGGCTTAAAATTTTCACTCCTAATTTCCCGTTTATACTCTAAAAATTCTAATGATCATAGAACTACTGTTAAATGTAGTCAAAAGAATGATTTGAATTCTTTATTTCATTTGTTAAATCAATATTTACAGATGCAAGGAAAACCAGCTGCTCACAGGTAAGCCCGGGCCTCCAAGCTGGGCACCGCCCTGACTCCCCGTGACTCGGGAGGTCTGGTCCACAGGGCTCCTCCAGCAGCCTCGGAGCAATCCAGTTTCAGTAACTCAGGGAACAAGAAAATTCAGCTATGGAATTACAGAGGAGTGGGGGAGGAGGGGAATATTCATCCTCCTTGGCACTGAATGACTAGAAACAAGTTGTAGCAGGGGCTGGCCCCGTGGCCGAGTGGTTAAGTTCGCGCGCTCCGCTGCAGGCGGCCCAGTGTTTCGTTGGTTCGAATCCTGGGCGCGGACATGGCACTGCTCATCAGACCACACTGAGGCAGCGTCCCACATGCCACAACTAGAAGAACGCACAACGAAGAATACACAACTATGTACCGGGGGGCGTTGGGGAAAAAAAGGAAAAAATTAAAAAAAAAAAAATCTTTAAAAAAAAAAAAAAAAGAAACAAGTTGTAGCAATCTGCTGAAAACAAGGTTAAAGATAAATAATGCCATTTCTCCAAAGGTAAGGATGACTATGGGTTTAATAAATGGGAATTAGGAAGCCACTGGTCATGAGGAACCACTTTTATGCTCTCTCACTCCCTCCAGTAAGGTATACACATTTCAGGTTACTTTAGGCTGTGGTTTGGAAATGATTTGAGGCCCAAGACATTAAAATGGATCAAGTTTGATGCTACAAAACAATCAACCTGAGTTAATTTTTCTAAGATGTCTTAAAACTCCACAAAACAAAGAGTGATTTATCCAATACATCTTCCACGATATGTACTTATGCGAGAGGAAGACTGTCAAAAAATTTGATCCCATTTTCCCCAGTTCAAGAACAATACATGTTCACAAAACAGTATGTCTGAGATAGGTAAGGTGGAAAGGACTAATTTAAAGACTTGAAAAATGTTCCACTCACAAGATGAGATTTCCCTAACAATAACTTTTCTAGCTTCAAGTGGCATTTTCCTTCCAGCAAGGCTACCACAAAACACGGCAGGCATATGTGTGATCTGCTCTACCCATCATTTGATTGAGAGGTGTCTTCAAGAATCTTTGTACTTTTTAAAATATGAGCATAAACATAAGCTGTGCTTTTAGACCTAGACGGCCCACAGGGCCCATACCATCCATGTGAGTTCCTTTCCACCTTTTGTGAATGGATAAATGATAAACAAGACCTGACAGGTGACTCTCTTCCTTACAATTCAGACCTGGGAGGAGACTTCTATAACAAGAACTATGCATTACTGTATATTTTCTGTGATAAATTAAAATATGAGTTGTGCTGACTATCTAGTCGGAGCTAAAGTTTATCATGCAAAGACACACCATTGGTTCAATAGGACCTCCCTTCAAATCAACACTGGCAATAATAATAATGACCACTATTGTTACTTAATACACAGCACTGTGACTAGAATCAACTGCTAGTTGTCTCCTGATATCCCTTCTCTTACATTAGTATAAGTTTTAGGTGGGCATAATGGCCACTCAGCTAAGACCACATTGCCAAGTCTCCTTGCAGCTGGCTGTGGGCAGGGAACTAGGCATTGGCCACTGCAAAGTGAGCAAAAAGGTGAGCATCCTCGACATCATGCCCTTAAAAGAAAACACACACGCCCTCTCTCTCTTTACCTTCCTGCTGGCTGGGGCAGGACGTGATGGTGCTAGGGATGATGAAAATCAATAGAGAAGGGACTTGAGTTCACCACATCATGAAGTCACCAAATTAGCTACAGCTGCTTCTATGCAAACTGTTATGTCAGAGAGAGAGCAGCTTTTAACTTCACTAAATCACCATTCCTTTGATCTCTGTTAAAGCAGCCAAATACCCAGCTAGGTCCTTTACACTGTAACTTATCCTCATATAACAAACCCTACAGCACAGATACCATGTTATATGGATGAGGAAACTGCAGCCCAGAAAAGCTGGTATTTTGCTCAACATGATAATGAGAGAAGCAAGCGGCTGAGCCAGGATTTGGTCCCAAGTCAGCCTGACCTCAGGCTCTTACCACACTGCCTCTCACATAACTCTTCCAATGAACTCTGCTCCTTGTTAGCAGAGCAACACATTTCTGAAAATACCACTGTACCCTGGGGAAAGATGTTCAACTATAAGGTAAGACCCTTTCACCTACTGACCTACAGCCCACCAGGAGTCTGAAGCTCTCAAAGGTCTTAGGTGCACCTTGTTGATCACCATGAAACATACCCTAGCCAACCCAAAAATCCTCCCAATCAGGTCCTCAGCTAGTGCCCAATATATAATGTTTAAGCAATCTAATAGATTAAGATAATACTTACTGGTTTACCAAAAACAGAAAGTATTCCCTTCCTTCTGAAAGATAATCGGTGTGGAGCTAACTGCCCACCATTGGAAGCAGTCCTTGGAGCCGCACGGCCCAGCTACCTTCACAGGAAGACCGCCAGCCAGCTCCTTATGAAATATATACCTTGAATTCTTCCAGTTTTTACAAAGTCCTTCCTCTCCAAAGGTCTTGGAAACCAAAATAAGCTGGAATAGAATCCATTTCCCAGGAAAGGGAAAAAAACAAAACTAGCATTTACTATCCCAAGTGCTTTACATTTTAATACATATAATACACATTATAAAGATGGGGTTATTCTTGCCATTCTATAGGAACATTAAGGCTCTGAGAGATCAACTTTCCCAGCACAAAGCCAGTAAGAGGCAGAGTTGGTCGGATTCCAAATTAGCAGAAACGCTTGCATAAGCAGCACATAGTTTTAAATCTACATCAGAATCTCCTTAAAGGTGTGTTGAGGGGTGGGGCACTCGAGTTAAGTCCGTACTTACCGGCATCCTTCAACTCTGCCGAGGGGCCCATAAGGTCTAATGGTCTACAAGCTATGTCCTGAAATCACTGATGAAAAGGAGAGTCTATCCATATAAACTACTTGTAAAAACAAAACTAACTTCAGCTCAGCAACCAGGTATTTTCAAAACAGCCAGTTCCCCAAATGGACGCGAAGCTTGTTTTCCTAGAGCGCTGTGTGGGTAAAACCAGCCCCATCCCAAACCACTGCTCCTTCAGAGGGGAGCGTTACAGGCTGACCACCTTGAAGAGCTGTCACCTTCTGGATCTTTGCTTACTGGTTGAGGAGAGACAGGTGTTTGCTAAATTGGAAAACTAATTTTTGGAGCTAAAAGAAAATCACCCTTGGGGCTACCTAATATGCCTCACTGAGATTTTTTAGCTAGTTCACAGCCCTGGGTTCAGTTTTAATTTACACTTTTTTCCTTCTATAAGAAGGACATTAGAGGGAAGATAACCAATTTGCATTCTTCTGGAAGGCAATGACTAAAAAGGGGAGGGAGCACTGGCTCCAGGTCCTCCCAGAAGAAAACCTGGAGCTTCCCTGGCGCCGCGGCAGCCAGTACTACTGCCGGGCAACATGAGGAGGTGCTCACTGTGTGCTCAACCGCATGTGTATAATCCCAAGCAATCCTCACAGGGATCACACGCATTCCAGGCTATTATTAACCTCATCATACGGACAAGGAAACTGAGGCTTAGTGAGGGCAATCACTTGCTAAAGGTCACCCAGCTTAACTCGGTCATAGTAAGCCAAGCAAGGCCTAACAGGGAGGCCAGGACTCGACCCAGATGTGACTGTCATCATCCTGGCATCTCTTGCTTATGGAACTGCCAACAGGGAGTTGATTATTTATAGCTCCTCCCCAGCAAAGGAGACCCAAAGCAGGATAGAGAAGAGCTTCCCACTTGTGACTTTGAGATTTGCCTTTTAAAGAAGAAATCGGAGGGCACCAGAAGATAGATCAGTCTTACCCATTCCTAAAAGAAAGTGGGAACAAAAAACAGCTTCAGAGAGGTGGACTCATAACATTTCTCTGATAGTAGGGATCCTATAAAATTTTAAGAATTGTAGTTCCTCACTTTAATGGTAAGAGGTGGCAATATCTTCGTCTAATGCCCGGGACTTTGGAAGTGGTCTGTGAGTGCAACAAGCACATCATTAAGATATATATTGGCTATAACTTTTTAAAAAATGTTTTAGTGAAATCTAATAGGAAAGTTCTTTTTCCTGTGATTGTTATATACATAGACACAGTTCAAGTACTTTTGAACTACAATTATACAACCTTTACTTCTAAAGAAAAGTCTTGCCATTAAAACAATTTATTGAGTAGCTATCATACAGTACTATATATTTTTTTTAATTTCAGAAAATGTGACAAACTAAACACAAGCATTATTAAGCAGGTTCATTAATCAGCACATGGGAGGCTAAATTAAAAACAGACTTCACCTAGATGTCTGTAAATTTACCTCTTGTTCCTGTCAAACTCCAAAATCAACCACTGGGCTGCAGTTTATGTACCAGTCTTCAGGGAATGTTTCACTTTTTTTCTGAATACAATCACTTAATTTTTAAATAAAAACATTTTAAAATCAATTTGAATGCCACAGCTGCCGTTTTGGCAGTGAGACCGTCACAGAGAGAGCCGGTGTTAAAAGATGAGATTAAGAGCCTTCAGTCCTGGCACCGAGTGACGCTCGCAGCCATGCAAGGGTGATTTTCCATGCCTCTGAGGAGACAGGAAATAGAATTCACCTTCCTCTAAGAACCTGCCTCCTTCCCTCCCTCCAGATTCTGGTCCATCTGGCCTCAGGGTAGAAGTGAGGAGTCTGAGGCTCACCAAACGCCCACAGGAGGAACCAGGTGGGCAATGTTCAGACACAAAACATCAGAGAGGCCCGGACTGGACAGGAGCAAACGCGTCTGTGGCCCACACAGTAAAAGATAAACACACACCTTAGGAAACTAAAAAAAGAAGAGCCAATTAAATCCAAAGTAAGCAAAAGATATATACTGAATTAGGATTTAGAAAACCATGACACAGGTCATTCATTACACATGAATCAAGGATTTCAACCAAGAAATGTGAAAGTATTGGAGAAATAAATAGTTGGTAAGATTATGATGCCTATAGTCCCAGCCTCAAGCAGAAAAGGAGTTGCCAGCATCTCCCCATGGCTTTCCTCCACAGGGTACAACTTTCTTCGCCAATTAAGTCCAGTCCAGTCTTGCTCAGCACCACTCACATTACACATTCTGTTCTTATTGGACCCGCTCACAGAAACAACAGAACTCATGTGGGAAAACAACCTATTGGCAAATCACCTCCATCAACACCCCTAAGACCTCCTTCCACTTCTGAACATAACCCCACAAATCCTACAAAAATGCCATGGGAAAACGCTGTATCGGTGATTATACATAGGGGTCTGTGCCTGCAGAGGTCCAGGGCTAATACCACCCCAGGGATAATTCAAGCTTTTCTCTCTACCTTGGGGTATGACACCTCAGCCTGGTTACAGCTCTGTGCATTATACATTCTTCCCATTCTCCATCTCCATCAAGAAGACCTGCTAAAAGTAAGAAGAAATACACACTGGTCTGCATCAGGCAAAGGCAGCCAGGCTTCCCAAAGAAACGCAAACAGGCCCCTTAACTCTCCTTTACCACTCCATCTAATCTAGTCATCACAAGCAAAACCTAAGTAGGAGTAGGTAAATGGGGATACAGTGGGTGGTGGTTTTGTGGTCACATCTAAAGGGGGAGAAAGACAAGATACCCTTTGTTGTTTGTGATCCAGAAGAGCATTTGAATTCAGGATGTTAACCTAGGTCCACGGTTTGTGAACATGAGCACCCCCATGTGATACACAGCTGATGAAAGGTACTCATGGTTACTGAGGTCTAACCCAGCTCAGACCAAATAAGATGACACACAGGAACCCACCTATGTATAATACACGCGCATACTCAAATACCAGTTGCACGCTAACATCAGCACATGCCCACTTGTAGGCAGTCAAATGAACCGCTCTCCTGAAAAGCGGTGGCGCAACACACTTAAAAGAACTGAAGGGTAGGAGGACAGTGACTTGGTGCCTTCTAGCCCACAACACAAAGCACTGTGGCTGCAAGATATGCAGATACTCCATTAGCTAGCTTCTTCCTTCTCACAGCTGATCTTACCTGAGCAAATGAACCTTTCCAGCACTCCCACCTAAACTTTGTAACTAACAGAAGTAAGCAAACACAGAGGAAAAAAAGCCAGAAGGAAGTCACCAGGCAGTAGAAATGCGTCTCCTCATTCCACTGTGGGTACTTGCAGACAGCATGCACTTCCACTGGGGGTGAGCAAGAGAAAGCGAATGAGTGGACACCAGCCCTTGGCAATGGGTGAGAACCATGGTACCCAGAGCATTAAGTCCACTGAGTCTATGCTGCCTGTCTTTTTCCAAATGAACCAACAACACAGACTTCATCAGGTAATAATAAGTTTTTGTTTTGTTGAGGAAGATTAGCCCTGAGCTGACATCTTGCCACCAATTCTCCTCTTTTTGCTGAGGAAGACTGGCCCTGAGCTAACACCCGAACCCATCTTCCTCTAGTTTCTATGTGGGACACCTACCACAGCATGGCTTGCCAAGCGGTGCCAGGTCCGCACCTGGGATCCGAACCGGAAAACCCCGGGCCACCAAAGTGGAATGTGCGTACCTAACCACTGTACCACTGGGCCGGCCCCAATAAGTAACTTTTTCAAAGCAGCTAGCCAAAAAATTGCATTAGTTTGTTTACTGTGTAAAGCCTTTCTACTTGATATGTCTTCTGCCAACTCCTAATGCCAGTGATAAAAGTGTAGAACAAGCTCCTGTCCCTGGGAAACTTTTCATTTGACCCTATTAGATGCCATTATGACAAACAGTCAAAATTCTGAGCAACACTATGTCATCCAATGACAGCAAAATGTTTTACCAATTGAATTTTACTTCGCACATTAGAAAATATTCCATTATATAAACAATTATATGGCACTGCATATTAATAAGGTGTAGAAGTTGGAATGCAAACACTGTATCTTAGAAATGTGCAATACAAACACCAAGAGACAAGGCCAGAGAGTCAGTTCCACAATCCCTTTTCTGCAAAACCGCTACAATGGCACCTGCTGGCCCAGGCCCAGAAACCAGCTGCCTTACCTCTTGGGACAGGAAAGGAATGACTTGTGCACAGATAGCATTCAGTCTCTTGACAATCTCTGCCTGCAAAAAAGAAGAAAAAAAAAAAAGGAAAGAAAAGCAATAAAGAGAACAGTCAGCTGGTTACAAATTCCCGAAATATTAACAGGATGATATTAAAAAACACTTTATATTCTGGCTGGCATATTTCCTAAGGAAGAGAAAAACTCTCATCAGCAAGCCTATTAAAAGGAGTCAGTGACAACAGTGCCACATTAATAGCACAATTTACTAACCAGCATTCATCTTAAAAAGTCAACTTATTCAAGCACCAGGACAACATAAAAAGGAATTTTATTTTCATGACTGGAAATCAGCTTTCAAAAGCCTTCAACAGGACCCTTGTTCTTTTTAATGTGGTTTTTCCTAAGATTTTAGTTTAGAATGTAAAGAGACATTCTTCCCCACATCCCAGTGCCTCTCGATGAATAACTCACTAAACTTCTGCATCTGTGAGCTTTGTTTCAAACACAGGCACCGGGACTTAACAAAATCCCCAACCTCCCAAAGAACGGCATCCAACTAACCCAGTAAGTTGATTAATTCAGATCCTTAGTTCTAAATTCTTGGAGGATGGCATGTTTTCTTCAAGCATAAAAAATGCCAAATGTGTACCAACAGGGTTTTCACTGTGCAAAGTTTAGAACATGCTAAAATCTTCCTGTATTTAGCAGAAAGCAATCTGTATGTATATGAAGGTTAACCTTGGAACATTATCATTGTACTATAGATCTTCAGAAGTTCCAATAATGTCAGGTAACAGAGTTTATTCTCCAATAATTTTTGTAAGTACAAAAATTTTATACCAATAGGATGCTACACTAAGTTAAAAAAAAAAAGAAAGAAAAAGAAAAGAACTACCACCAAGTTTTTTTAAAAACCTCCCCAGAGCTTCACTGATGTTCATCTTAATTTGTATTATCAGATGGCTCCTGATATTCTTTGACATGTATGTGACATGTAAATATGTGGGTTTTTATATACATACATACAAAATAGCTTCTATTTTAATAATGCGATGGGGTAAAGGAGACAAGTGTTGAGAGGCAGAAAACATAAAGCAATTGCTATTCCTGAGGTTCTTAAAATAAATTCCATCCAGGGTCAGTTCCTCATTTTATAAGAGGACAAACATGCTCTTTTTCTTGCTAAGTCATGACCAGAATGACAGTGACACTCTACTTATGCAATCTAGGTTTCCGTCTTTCATCAGCAACCCTTCTGACTTTGTAGCTATGCAATCTTTTAAATGCCAGCACCTTAAAAACTTTGCCAGCCAAGAGAAAACACAAATTCACCATGAAGTTTCAAACCTAAGCTTTCCATTCCAGTCTGCATTCCTAAGAGGATGGACAAAAACGCAGCACCAATAAGCAGCAGTGAATAAGGACCCAACTGTGCTGACCTGATTTAATTTACTGCACTGGCCCCATGGAGCATTTAGCTATCCTTTAAGAATGCTTAAACCACCATGAAAAGCTGCAATGGGAATCACCAAACCACTCTCCACCTGGACGAACACAGCACAGTGGCTATGGGGTGACATTCCAGTGTGAGCTGAGAAAAGAGAGCAGCATTCACCACACTGAAGGCACTGTGTCTCAAAGGCGTTGGCTTGTTAAGCTTTTTGTGGGGAAAGGTGGAGGGGGAGAGAATAAAGATAATGAGACACTTTGGGGCAGACCAAACTGATGATTCTAATGCTTAGAACCATCTGCCAAGCATATTTTCCTCATTATGTTGTTTACATAAATAAAATAGTCCCTTGCTGGAAGGGTTGAAAAATGTGTGGGCACATAAGAAAACCGAGTTCTTTAGTTTGCCTACATAATCTAGGCAATAAAAACTACTCTAAGGAAACTTACTCATCTGGCAAAATAAAACCGAAGGTATTTATTTGGCTCCTTTCATTTTGGACCTAGAGTATTTTAACTCTGAGCAACCATGAAAAAAAGAAATCTACCTTTTATTAAAAATACATGTAGAAAAGTAGAAAAGCTGTCTTATTGATTTTGTATGTTAACATATACAACAGAAAAGGGGAGGGGGGGAGGAATCTTCCAAACTCTTTAAAGGTCTCCTTTTGTTTAAAAGACTTCTTAATTTCTTTAAGTTGTCCTGCCAAGGCATTTTCATGGTCAGGCTAATTGGCGGCAGGGCGGGTGGGAAGTGTGTGTGATTTCATAAAATTAAGCAGGCCATTCCTCACTTTGAAAGCTAAAGTTGCCTCGGAAACACTGCGGCTTCCGTGGTCATCTAATTCTGCCTCTTTTGTCCCATAGGACCCAGCTTTAAGGAGGCATCATTTATTTACAGGCCTTTCCACTGGGCTTCAGCGATCAGCCAATAATACTGTGGACACACACTTCTAATGGCCTATGTTTTGAAACTGAGTCTAATCTAATGGCGTGGGGCCCAAACTCCTTTTCCAGCACAGCCATTAAAGGATGTAGGTTATTGCTGTTGTCACCATTGATATTTGTCATTGTAATGTAATTAGGGCCCTAAAATGATGCATTACAGCCCTTGGCACAGCTTCTATTAAAATCTTTTCTTCTGCTCACTGAACTGCGACCTGCTTTCTGATGAATAACAGACAGACAGCTTTAGGGTAAGGAGCAGATTCATCAAAGAAGAATTTTTCAGCTTTGGGGAAAGAGAGGGGAAAAAAGGCAACCTAGGAGGAAAAGCACTATGGGAGGAAAAGCCACAATACACATTTGAATTCCATCTGACCACTTGAAATTCTGATTGCGTCTGATGAATCTTGCTTAGACAATATATTCCCAGTCTTCGAATCACATGGTTAATCAGGGCTCTAATCTGCTATCCATCAGCCTATGCCAGGGCTGCAGCTTCCAATCAAATTTATTGGTGATGTGGCTCATGCATCCCTGAGCAAGTACATTCACAGATAGCCCATTTAACCAGGCAGAGACTCTGAAATACTGCTGTTAGGGTTCCTGGATGTTATCGTGGTATTGATGCTTTACGGACACTGCTAAACGACTGTCTGTAGATGCCCATGAATATTCCAAAACAGCATTAATGGCCCCAATAAAAGGACAACTGTTCATGCCAAAATATAACAAAATGATTGTTTTTGCAGCCAAAGTTTGTCAAATATTAACAATTTTTGACACTTCCATGACATCTTCCCCTATCCATCAAAATATTCATTTAAAAGTTCCACACATAGTATTTTCCTACCCACAAAATTCACTACCATTCTATTTTCTCCTCTAATTTCCCATCTTTACACCACCCTCCAGTAAAAAGAACCAATAAATATGATGACCATTTCCACTAAAAAAAAAAAAAACCTATTTGGGCAAGATATCTTAGAAAAGGGCAACTTAGCAAAAAACGGCCCTCCATGAAAACACCCTGGCTGTGCACCCAACACCTGGCACATGAGCGCTGACAGGCTAACTCACTCCCAAGTGGTGACGGCCACTCAACTGGGAGCATGACCATCAGTAATGAAACAGGAAAACACTGGGAAGAACTTTTCGTCCCTTTTTTCTTCACACTCCAACTCAAGAACATTGGAAAATTTATTAACTACCTTGCATCATGTGAAAGCAATGCCATGCACTGAAAAGAAACGCCACAATTCAATCACTAGATTAAAAAGCAACAACACCAAAGCACACAATATCCAATATGTATTTTCTTTATCACTTATAACAACTTACATTCGTCATTTAAGTAAGACAAAAACTAGCTAAGCCTACACTTGAATTAAATTACATCCCCTCTAATAGCCCTAATATAATAAAAATCTAATTTTTATCTAGATTATTTCCGCCTATGATTTCCTTAAAAAATCAAACAAATTTTAACAACATAATAAACTTGAGAGAAAGTACAGATAACTTTATTTTAGTAATCAGAGACATATATCAAAAGCAATTGTTGGTTTAAAAAATATTTCTCATCAAAATAAGAACGCTACTAAACAGTATTGTTGAAATAAAACAGAATAACGAAACATTATTAGGAAGCAGCCAACCAGCAAAAAATAAACAAAAAAAACCCCTCAAAGCCCCAACAATTATAGTTTCAGGAAAACTATAGGATGATGAGACCTTTTAAAAAGTTTTAATACTTTGCAAAAAAAGTCTTAGTCGTTTGAAACAGTCCTTTCGGGACCTGTTAGATGTCCTGTTAAATTGATTCTTACAATGTTGTCACTCATTTTATTGTTTTATTAAGCAATATAAAGTATTATAGGTTATTACCTTTTACAATTAATTTGTTTTCTACAACAGTTGCTTTGCCAAAAGACTTTTTTTAAAAGATAAATTTATTTTTTAAGTGTTTATCAAGAACATATACTCATTCATTATATACAAGAACTTTTAAAAAATGAGGAAAAATTCCTTCTTATTCTGTCTGAAATCCTTTTTGGAATAAGCACAAATAAATCTTGCAACCCTCTCCTTCAGCCTCCTTTTACCACTACAGAACCAGGACTGCAATTTTTGATATCAGTCAGAAAATAAATTATCTCAATTTGTTCATAGATGTGTTCCAAATTTTCTGAGAAATGGCACAACTTCTGGAACTGATCCTGCCTGCCCCTAGATTAAAAAGCCAGAGGACTAAGGAGAAATTCCTCCTGACTTAATAAAAATCCAGACTAAAAATAAGGAAAAATATTCAAGTAGTACTATTTCTCAAAACTGACAACTCAGTTTTTATCTTGTCATCAAAATTCAACCTTACAAAAGAGATAAGAACATGTAACGAATAAAACAAATTTTACGTATTAAAAAAAAAAGACTAGAATAAGGCTTAGAGTTTAGATCAGAGGTATTGTCAGCACTGCTAGCAAGCTGGTAAACCAGACACCCAAGTTTTATTTTAGTTGAGGTGCTTATTTTGTGCAAAATACTTTATATTGCTTAATAAAACAATAAAATGAGTGACAACATTGTAAGAATCAATTTAACAGGACATCTAACAGGTCCCGAAAGGACTGTTTCAAACGACTAAGACTTTTTTTGCAAAGTATTAAAACTTTTTAAAAGGTCTCATCATCCTACTTCCTCTAAGAGAAAGAGGTACTGTCTAGGAGTTCTCAGTCTTACTTGAACAACAAAGTGCCAATATTCAACCATTTTTTTACCCACCCACCCTCCCGCCTCACCCAATGAGTTTAACTAAAGCAATGATTCTAACAGTAGTCCTCAAGCACTAACAATCTGCTTTGTGTTTTGAACGCATATTTATGCTCTTTTACTGCATGCTAAGTGTGCCATCAAGTACCCTGTGCGCAGCTCAGTTAATTGCATACACTGCAGTACCCCGTTTGTTTGTCCTAACAAGATCTACCGGTGCTGCTGTTTGTGGTGCTGGAGCAGGAGCGTGCAGGACAATGTCCTTCCCGACGAGTATCGCAGTATACCTACACTTCATGAAACTATCCCAATCTGTTCCCAAAGGGGAAGCTGTACTTTACTAATGCATTTTTGCACTGGCAAGCAAAACGTGCCCCTTCCTCTCACCTCCCGAGCTTTCTAGAAAGTCTTTAAGGGAAATGTCAGATATTTGCCTATTATTCTACCTACGTCTTCTGGGCCCTGGTTATTGTGTTTAAATACGGCTTCAAATGTTAAGAGTGATATATCATCAAGGTTGAGAATGATGATTTTTGTGCCAGACAACTAATTACTCTTACAAGGTCAAATCATTTCAGTTATCAAGTCTGAAAAGCATTGTAACCAATGTTATCATGGTTATACTCAGCTTCACCAGAGGGAAAAGGCAGGGAAAATGAAAAAAAAAAGGGAGGGAAAAGTGGGATTCTAGCAGCAGGGGAAGGAAATGACTTCCCCTGGTGAGCTTAACCTCAACCTTCTTGGAACAAGGTGGAGCTGGTCAGAGAACGTGATTAATCTGAGCAGTGAGACAGTCAAGTTCACTCCTGGGCCAGGGTGGCACAGCAAGCCTTGCCAGCTACTTTCTGCTTTCTCTTCTCCTCTGTCTCTGAATGTCTTTTTTTTTTTTTTTGGTCCTACTCCTTCCCACTGACATAAATGTACAGGCGCCTCTGAATGCTCATTTACAATTAAGCATTTCATACCCAGCAACAGTGGAAGGGACAAATATTCCTTGTGCCCAAAGTAGAGGAAGATCATTCACCTTGATTTTTCCCAACATGATTTATGCAATTAAAATGCATGTGAGAGATACCTAAAGACGGAGAAGCTCTGGATATTGGAACAAAACCAAAAAGAAAAAAACCACAAATGGTCCTTACCAAGTTCTCCCAAGGACACCTATGTCCAGGAGAGCAATAAGCCCGTTGCACACACTGAGACCCAGGCTCTGTTTTCCAGCCTATCCTCTGAGGTTAGGCTAAAGGCTTCCTTTTCTGTTCCCTACCTGCTTATCTCCATTTTTCAACAAATCTTCATCCATATCCATGTTCCTCAGCATATCCTTTCCACTCATCCTAGCACAGCCTCTCTTAGTTTCCTCTTCCTCTTCCCAATTATATAAAATTCCAACTCTTTGAAGCCATCATTGCCACGAGACCCTTCCGTCCCCTTAGACTGTTTTCTTGCCTTGATAAATAGCTTGGCTCCTATCAAAATCAGAGTTTGGCTCTTCCACTGTGTGCACTCATACCGCCTGCCAACCAGGTCCAGGCACAGTGGGCAAGTGAATCCATGGGCCCAGCCCGGCTACGGCAGAAAAGGGGAGAAGCAGAGGCCTGATCCTGGCATCAAAAAAACGGAGATGAACAAAAAGCATGGCAAGGACAAGGAGGAGTCCCTCTGCCTGGAACTGCCTTCCCCAGATTTGCTCATGGCTCATTCCCTACTCCTCACTCCAGTGTCAGCCCACAGGACACCTCCTCAGGCTTCTTCACTCACCATCCCTATGGCTCCTTCTCCCAGTCACTCTCTGGCCCAGTACAATCTTTTCTCCACAGCATTTATAATCATCTGAAATTATGGCACATTATGTTTTTGTTTACACGAACCAGAGTAGTGCTTCTCAAACTTTAATATACATACTCATCACCTGGAAATCTTGTTAGAATCCAGCCTGGAGGGAGGCCTGGGAGTCTACACTTCTAAAAAACTCCAAAGGGATACTGGCACTGTGGGTCTGCAGACCACACGCTGAGGAGCAAGGTCCCAGAGAATGTAGGCTCAAGGAGGGCAGAGCTATCTTTTGTCTATACCCCATTGCCTGGTGTATAGAAGACACTCAAAAAAACTTGTAGAATGAACAGAAGAAACTGCAGTTCAAGTTAGGTGGTTGGAAATCTCCTGAAATCTTCTGCAAGCACGCCAATCTTGTTTGGGAATAGAGCACTTCAATCGTAAAGGAACAGCCATCTGGAAGACCTGCTTATACTCTGATTTGATTTGTTTACCTGCCCAACACCATCTTTTCTGGCATTTAGGATGCCATGCTGCTCCAAAAGAATACTAGGTAATCACAGTGGGCCACAAAAGGAAATGCAAATTCACTCTGGACAATTTCTGACTGATAAGTAAATGATTAAAACTTCCATTCTGAAACCTTGGCAGGCCATGTGTTTTAAAAGATTACTTTAGAAATACAATAAAGGAGATGCCACTCAACCCCCTTCCTGAGATTACTCCCACCAGACTGTGATCCCCTGACCCACTGGAAATGAGGTATCTGTAAGAGGGCACCTTGCACGCTGAGTCATGATAAATCTCCATGATGGTACCTCCTGAGTGAACCCATGTGATGATACTAACAGCACAAGGCAAGGCCCTCACCAGGTGCCAACACCCTGGTCTCACAGGAAGACAGAGCAGTTTCTGATAATTCGAGGTGTCGTGGGTCACAGGGACTATACACACTACCTTGGGTGCAGAGCAGTTCACATATCTCAACCCAGCTCAAAAGCTGGACAGCCAGAGCCGGGTATGGCGAACGACAGACACAGCTGCAGCAAGAGGACCCCTAGGGAGAACATGCTATTCGAATCCCTTCCCAACAAGTCCAGGAATTGATGCAGCATCACACACACGGGATCCCACGTACAGATTCAGACACACAAATCCACTCCCCACCGTCCCTGACAAACCTGTGTGAATACACTCCCTGTGGGAGGCTTCTGACAATTTGGAAGGTTTTACTTAGAATCTACTAATTTCTTGTCTGTTTTTTGTGGGTTTTTGTCATTGGTGCAGTGTATCCCACACAAAAGTCCAATGTTACTCCCTGATCCTCACCCACACTCTTTTACTGACCCCAGCACACCAAGAGAAGCCGCCTGCGACAAGCTGGTTAAAAAATTAATAAACAAAAAACAAGTCCCATACCACGGACTGAGAACTCTCTACAATCAGAAAAATAACAGCATTTTCCCTCTAATCAGGCTCACATTTACTTTTGCTCGTTTTCTTCCTTTCAGTACTTTACTAGGCAGGTTGAGAAAATTAAAGGCGTAGGAAACTGTCGTCATGGATTTGTACTCCTGCATCCCAAGTTACTTTTAAAATGTATTTCAAGCTGCTTTGAAATTAAATTGTGCACACAGTTTAAAACATTTAAACACGTGTACCTTAGAAAAAGCCAAAACCATGAATGTATTACTGCCTTTCTGTCCATTCAATAAATATTTATTATTAAACACTTACTATTTGTCAGGCCTATTTTAGGTGCTGACACAAGCATGGAGACACAGAGGTGAACAAGACAAATGAGTCCCTGCTGTCATGGAGTTCACATTGTAGGGACAGGAGAGAGAGGGAAACACACAATTACACGAGGAGGAATTTCAGATACTGAGAAATGCAAAGCAGAAAACAAAGCATCTAAGAGAGAAGCCTCGGGCAAGGGGTGGGTCTTGTTTAGATGAGATGATCAACGAAGGACAAATAAAGAAGTGACTTAAAAACTGAGATGTGAGGGGCCAGCCCGCTGGTGCGCAGAGGTTAAGTTCACACGTTCCGCTCTGGCGGCCCGGGGTTCACCAGTTCGGATGCCAGGCGCGGACACAGCAGTGCTTGACAAACCATGCTGTGGCAGGCGTCCCACATATAAAGTAGAGGAAGACGGGCACAGATGTTAGCTCAGGGCCAGTCTTCCTCAGCAAAAACAGGAGGATTGGCAGATGTTAGCTCAGGGCTAATCTTCCTCAAAAAAAAAACAAAACAAAAACTGAGATGTGCCTGGAAGCAGCATTGCCCAAAGCAGGTTCTATACCAAGTCTTGCAGATATTAACAGGTATTATGTAGACACAAAGGGCTCCCTGATCTGACGACTTCACAAAGCTTAAAGTTAAACAAGTTTTTTTTCCTGTTGGACATCTCAGTCTATCATTTGACAACGTTAGTTATAATCTTTGGAAAGGGGCATATAAAATGCAGTACTAATCAAATTTCTTTGACTATGGAACCCTTTCTTCTCAAAGGCCTTAGAGATTATATTTCATGGGAAACTCTGAGCTAGTCAGCAGTTTGCAGGCCTGGCTTTACAATAACGTTACTAGTGGATCCTTCACAAACCCCAACAGCCAGGCCTCACCGCAGACCAATGAGCTCGCGCTCTCGGAGGGTAGAACCCAGGCTTCAATATTTTATTTTAAAGCTCCCCAAATGATTCTACTGGACAGGCAGGATTGAAAAACCATTCAGCTAGAGTGCAGGATGCATGCAATAGAAAACAGAGAGGAAAATAAGGACAGAAAGGGTTCACTAGGGTCAGACTGTGGAAGGTCTTGAATGCCACGCTAAAGAGCCTGAACTTTATTTGGAAGGCAGCAAGGACCTATCAAGGACAATTCCTGGGAAAGCTATGATAAATGCCAGACAGGAGGTCAAGACACTCCAGTGCGTTTCTGCCCTCCACCCTCTTCTTGCCACTGATTATATTTGAGTGGCTGTGGAAGGACAGAAGAGATTTATAACCACAAAACATACCACAAGAGGAAAGATGGAGGATGAAAGATAATTTCAGAATAAGAACAATATGAATTCCTGTAGCACCACAGGCTTAGGAAATTCAACCAGATGTTTTCACATATCAGCTCATTCATTCACTCCTACTCTAAGCTAGCAGCTAAGGAGAAACAGCAACGAATGTTGAACTGATTTGGATCCTTGAAGTGTTTATAATCTAGTTCAGGTGAAGACCAAATGGACCTAAACACAGTAACAGACACCATGTGGTACCTAGGTGGGTACACAGAGGAGCCCTAGAAATGCAAAGGTGAGGGAGTGGAAGAAACCCCTTTTGGCTGAAGTCATTACAGTGGCTTTGGGGAGAGAGCAACATGTGAGCCACATTAATTCCACAATTTTCAATAACTGTCTACTATACTAGCCATACTAGGTTTACTATACTAATTATTCTAATTGTCTACTACACTAGGCACTGTGACAGTCCAAGAAAAGAGTAGGGGAACAAGATAAGATTTAGAGCCCATAACCTAGCAAATGACACAGACATTGGGAAAAAATACAGAATGCAGGGTATTTTAAAATGCTTACCAGAGGACTCTGTTTCCCTGAGGGTGCAGTGAGTCTGCTAGACAAACGAGAGAGGGATGGGGGAAGGGCAAGGGCAGGCGAAAGATCAGCCTGCTCCACGAGTGTGGGACATTCACGTTCCTCCGACAGGGCAAGTGAAAGCAGCAGCACGAGATGAGGGTGGAGAAGCAGACCCAGGAGAGCCCAGTGCTCCTGGGATTATCTCCACCTGGGTCAGACCAGTTACACATGGTGAGAGTCACCCTAAATATGGTGGTCAAAGCACTGACCACGATCGTGATCCTCCTGATCCTCCTCCTCCTCCTCCTCATTTTAACATTCACGGAGCTTCCTCCATGCCAGATATTTCAATGAAGTGTAAAACAATTTTAAGAGGATTATTTCCGTCCTCATTTTACAGATAAAACCAAAGAATAAAGTGGTTAAGTAATTCACCATGATCAGATAGCTGGAGAGAACTAAACAAGTGCAAGAGTAACTGGGAGTAGACTCCAGACCAGCCGACTGACTGGGTGTGGCTAATGAGTGAGGGAAAGGCAGTCATCAGCTGCCTCCACGTTTCTGACTTGAGAAACTGGGTGGATGGTGTTGGGCATTTCCCGAGATAGAGATGACTGGACCACAAGCAAGCTAGTGGGGAAGGATGTCACCTGGGGACATGCTGAGTTTAAGTACTTGTGAGACAGTGAAGGGAAATGAGGACTGGGTTACACAGAAAGGTCTCAGAGGAGAGATCTAGGTTGTAGGAAAAAACTGGTGGGTGGAGGGCAAAAGTGGTAAAGAGACACATTTGCAAAGAGACAGATGGCAACCAGACTTTTGGTGGTGAACACGATGCAGTCTATATGGAAGTCAAAATATAATAACGTACATCTGAAATTTACATAATGTTATAAACCAATGTCACCCAGTAAGAAAAAAAATGGGATTCATCTACTCAGCAGAGTGGACAACATCACCCAGGTAACAAGTAAAATGAGAGGACAGAGCCATGTTGAGACACTAGCTGGATTTCCAGGAGTGGAGAAGGGTCCCTCAAGAATGACTCCATGCAGACAGACACAGAAGTGGACCCTGAGCTCCCACAAGCCCAGATCCAGGAGCGGGGAATGCAAAGGCTGCAGGCACGGCCATCAGCCGCGAGGTCAGCCAAGCAGTCCAGCCAGACAGGAGGGGCTGCTGGAGAGTGTCGGTGAGGCAAGGAAAGGAGACACTGCATAGGGAGAGGCAGCAGCATGCTGTGACTTCACTAGATTTGGACAATGAGAGAAGTAAGGAACTTATGACTCCAACGTGTAAAGCCATGGTGCTCCATCCAATAAGATAGGGAAGTCACAAGGCCAGTTTCAAGGTTTGCTTTGCGGGACAGCAATGGAAAGGCAAGGGAAGCATCCAGACTCAAGTGACAAAACATTCTGGAAAGCACACCAGACATTGTGAATGATACAATAGTGGACTCACAAATCCCAGGTTGACTCTAATTACTAATCCAGCTGAACCACGACTTTAAGCAATCCCCTAAGTGATCTGGGACTCCATCTCCACAACCATGAAATGGGAAGAATAATAGCAGTCCCATATCTAGTTGGCAGAAATATTTATGAGTGGAGACTTACGAATAAAATCCCTTACGGCAAGCATTTCTGTCCTAAGACAGTACTGAGATCAGATAGTGCTACAAACTGGGCAACCGTATTGTAAGGTATCGATTCAAGCTCAGGGCTCTTCCTCTCTCTCAATCAGGAAGGCAGGCCTCACTAACTTATACGACACCCAGGAAGGGCTGTGGATCTAACGGAGGGTGGGGGCAGACTCACTGGCACAGTATCACAGAGGACAGTGCCTCTCAACCAACTGCAGAGAGAGAGGTCACAGGCCCAGCCCCAGAAAATCTGCCGTTTCTCCACTTTCTTGCACTGTGACCCAGAAAAGACATTCTCAGTATTTATGTTTTGCTACTGGCAAAGGATCTCTCTTCCTCTTTTCTTGGTAAACAGACACTTGCCCTGGATGCAGTAAATTTTATATATAGTAGTAAAAGCAGGCTGGGGGGAGAAGAGGGGTGGAGGGGAAGTCAGGCTTAATTTCAAAGCTGCTTGCAATTTAAGACTACAGAATAACAGTTATGTGAGACTTAGTGAAATATGTTTTTTCCACCAGGTAGATGGTGAAAATAAAAACCAAATCTTCTGAGGCAAGTTATTAAATTACAAAGAACTCAGAAGTACTTTACAGCTTCCTATTTGTGAATCTGTATCAATTGCCTTGACTTAACTTACTATTTTGCACATGACCATACCACCTTGAACTTGATCTTTAACCTAACTTGCCCTTAAACTTACGTTTTTATTTTTTAGGTTACACTTTATTTTATGAACTTCAATTTGTCTATTCCTAATTTATAAAACCAGCCTGTTAAATCTTTTGATTAATTATTCTTTTTTTCTTGTTCTTCAACCCAAAGCCCCCCAGTGCATAGTCGTACATTCTAGTTGTAGGTCCCTCTGGTTGTGCTATGTGGGACGCCACCTCAGCATGGCCTGATGAGCAGTGCTATGTCCACGCCCAGGATCCGAACTCGCCAAACCCTGGGCTGCCCAAGCTGTGTGCACGAACTTAACCACTCAACCACAGGGCCGACCCCTAATTAAATATTTAAAGCAGAGCTACTTAAAGTAGTCAGTGCCCAAATTGTGATCCATCAGCAAGAAGATAAAGGGCTTGTGCCAGAATTAAATCAACTGTTGTTTACTTCAGCTAGATGGGATTTTTGGTTCTTTGGTTTTGTTTTTGAACAGTAAGGACAGGCCTGAAGGACGTGGTATGTTGACTTCTAGTCTGGTACAGCTCCTATCTAAGGCCCACCTTTAGCAAACAGTCCACAGACCACACTGAGTAACGCTGCTCTGAAGCCACACTCCTACATTGCACACTAGAATTTCTTATTGCCTGGGAATTTAGAATAGGTGATAGGTATACTCCCTCAAGGCAAAAAAATTCTCCAACACAGCCTTAATAAATGGGACATTCCCAGACCCCCTGGTTTACGTGGAGAAGCTAAGCGTCCACAGTTACACTTAGCTACTTAAGAGTCAGTGACGGCCTCGAAATCAGGGCTGCAGACACCCCAGCCGGGGTCTTCCCGCTAGACCCGCTGCCTGCTAGTCTGACGCTGTGCTACAACAAACAAAAGCAAAGGACTACAGTTATAAACAGCACTTTCTTATGTCTAAATGACATGGTTAAAGAAGAGCACGGCAAATGTTCCAGCTTAAGTACGTTTGTGTTTCTTCCACAACAAAATACACTTCAAAACGGGAGTTATCCTTGCTTTACTTATGTTTAATAAATTTCTGCAGGGAATGTGCTCGTATTAAAACAAAATGTACTACTTCATGATTCTTTCTGCCCATTTACCTAAAATATTGCTCAGGAATTAGAGGTCAATATGGGCAAGGTAGCCGTTAAGTGATGATGAGAGAGAATCTGAAAGTCTAAGTACCGATTAGAGCGGTGTCTCGCAAGCAGAAGAGGGAGAAATGAAAAGCGCCCCTCTTCTCTGTAACAAGGGACCAACCCACCAGCCACCAGGTGGAGCTCAGTGAGGCTACCTAAAGCTAGGTACCATTAAAACGACTTCATCTGCCGAACCGTTCCAGAGGTGCATGTCTGGAACTTAAGCAATAAGAGGTTATGCAGATATTACACCATCTATCAATCTTGATACCCTAGATAAGGGGTCTCATTCAAGCAGCACATGAACTCTCGTGTACTACATAAACTATACTATGGAAATAAAAAATGACAGAAATAGAAGAAATTCTGGAGATTCTCTGGCTCCTTGCTACTCAAAATGAGGTCAGTAGACCAGCAGCATGGGCATCACTGGCGTTAGACTGGGGACTATCAAGCAGGGCTCCAGACCTGCAGAAATCGAAGCTGATCGTAATACGGTCCCCAGTGACCGACAGACACGCTGAAGTTTGAGAAGCACTACTCTAGTTTGCTGGTTCTCAACCCTGCTGCACATCAGAATCACTCCCGGAACTTTTAGAAAATGCTGATGCCCACATCTCAGGGTAAGGGGCCCAGGAACCAGCATCTTGTAAAACATACTTATCCAGTCCTATCTGCTCATTTTATGGATATGGATGAGGAAGTGAGACTCAGAAAAGTTAAATGATTTACCCAAATCACAACGAGTTACTCACTGCATTATGAGTAGATCCTAAAACACATTTAGGATTGTGCTGCCCATAAAAAAAAGCTGAAGAAACCATAAAGTTACCAATAAATCAAAATTAATTTTAAACATAAGTTTCCATTTTACTATAGACTTTTTTGTACTTTTAAAAGAAAGAAAAACATACTCATGTTTATTTTATGTATTACCCTTTGAACCTTGACCAGCAGTTTTTGATGGAGTAGGGGAGCATGATTCTCCATCAGCCGCAGCACAACTGATGGAGACACAGCACAGCCTCTGCCTGGGTCAGCAGTTCCACCAGAGTGGTAGGACCATGCGTGAGTCTTTCCCTTTCTAAAATTTCTCTAATGTGAATATACCACTTTTTTAGCAAAAGACCAAAGCACTTCAAAACCACCTGTTAAAGACCTCAATATAACTTAGATTGTAAAGTCCAAAAACAAGGACAACTGTTCTGCTTACAAAAGTTTCCAAAAGCACAAAACTGATACTTAGCACACCTAACACAAGAGACTTTTGCCATAACTGCTGACCCTTTTGGTGGTTGCCGATTATGTCATTTCATTTAAATGGCCCATAAATTAGCACTAGATACAAGTGGGTGTGGTGAGAGGTGTGGGTGGAGTAAAGGAAATTAAAAGCTGCGGTCAGACTCGAAAAAAATACCCCATAAAGCAACGTATGTTTCTGACAGTTGAAACAGACTGCATGACAGACATCAAAACCACATTTCCGCATGTTTTTTTTTGGAATGGATCTGCGGCTTTATGCCACCAAACAATATTTTGGTTTACCAAAATGTACTCTCTGGCCTTTTTAATTTCATGTTTACTTAACTTTCCTTACTATCACTGCTGTTCTCACTCAACTACAGCAGCTTAAGACAAGCATCTATAAGGGGAGAAAGGTCTAAAACACAGAATGTGCTTCACTTTGGGGGGAAAAAAGAAAATTAACCACACATATCATACACAATGACTAAAACATCCATTGTAATTTCAGTGTTCAGCTCATCAGGGACAAAATGAACAATGAGAAAAATTATTTCTTTTGAAATATAGTAGTTTCTCAAGACAATTATAGACTTACCCTCATATTTACATGCAATTTCTCAACACAAAAAGGACATGAAATCGCTGACCTATCCACAGTGTTGGCCAAATGATACAGAAATTTAAAAGAAAGAGAAGAAACAAATGACTGGAGCAACGAGTTTCCATAGCTGACGAATAATTTAGAGAATTCTGTACCTATTTTTAATGTTAAAAAAACCTTTAAAAGGGAAAAGTCAAAAATCAGATCATTTGCAAACTCCCACTATGTATCTATATAAAGGTAATGGCAGTGATCAAGCAAAATGACAAAGGGAAACACTCTCTCATGCACTGACACAAAGGTCAAACACCTTCCTTATTAAAACAAGTTCCTTAAACCATTGCCCACAAAGGGCTGCCTGGCAAGGTCCATTGCGGTCTGGATGTAGAATAAAGGCACAATACAGGTCTTGCTGAAAAGGAATCCTTGAGGTTCTTGGCAGGAGTAGAGATTTGGCAGGAGATGAAGGGGAAGGTGCTGATATGGAGGGATGAAGGCGAAGAGAAGCAACAAGCGCTCCCTTTCCTTCCTATCTCTTCCGTCCACCACTCCCTCCTCCCTAGGCATCTCACCCCCTAGCATAATCAAGATGAAGTGTCACCCGCAAGGTCTCTTTTTCTAATGATACCATGATTCTGCCAGTCTGCTGAGGTCAATGTCTCAGGCCTTTCTCCTATGTATTTCTACATCCCTCATCCAATGATTTGCTGGGTCACTTGGGTTCCTCCTTTCCAGTCCCAGGTCACCTCCTCAACCCTGTCCCTCTCAAGTCATGTCCCTCTCCACACAAGTCATTTCAATCAACATTTATTGAACATTTGTTGTCAGGCTCCATGACAGCTGCTGAGAACAAAGCAAATTAGCAGAACAGACATGGTCCCTGCCCTAGTGCCTGCTTAACCTTCCCTCTGCTTTCCTTGGATAGCCCAGGTACTAGAACTGGCATTCAAGCCCTTCTACAACACAGCCCAAACAAACCTTCTCAACCACTCTCTCCTCTATCACCCAATCAAGCTGGAAATGCTAACCAGAGCCTGAATATACACAGCACTTTCCTGTCTCTGGGACTACCACTTGGAATCCTCCCTTTCCTTTCTTCCTGCTTAAGTGACCCCCTCCTCTGAGGTCCCACTAAAATGTCCCTATATCCTGCATAACAGCATCCTTAATCACTCTGGAACCAGAAAGACTTCCTCCTTTTCTGCCTACGTCACAACAGCAGCATCACCACACACTGCCTTACAGTCTCCACAATGGTCCAAATGCCATAAAATCTCCAGGGAGGCAAGCATCTACCTCTCCTAACTCCCTAGCCCTCCAAGGGCCCTGCACGACTGCAAGGTCAACTAGCATTTGTGGAATGAATGAACAAAAGCCAGCGCAGCCTTTGCTTTCCACCTGAGGCACTGAAGACTGACTCTTACCAAGCACCTCTCTCAATGCAGGACGAATAAAACCACCTCACAAGGATTAAATTCTTTTCCCGTTTTAAGTCTTTAGGTTATAATCATCTTAATCTTTGCAGGTCCAGTTCTAGATATTTCAATTTGAGAAGCTAAATGTTTCCATTTAGAAAGTTAATTTTTTGGGTAAGCCTCAAACAAAGTGACAAAAGCATGCTCCCAGACTGTAAAGTCAAATATTAAAGAAAAAGTGGGATTGATAAATCTAACCTGGAAAGCTGGCACGAAGACCATCTTGCAATCCAAATTCTACAAACTCTTACCGAATTTCGTTCTATACGCATCCTAAACCGAAGCAACATATCCTAACGGTGCTTGCTTAGTTTACAATAAAACCCTATCAGCTCTGCTTAGATCTCGTGAAAGGAGGTCCTAACTATGGGACTCCTTCTTAGGCCAGCAATAGCAAGCATGTGGAAATGAGCTGCCATCTTAAAAAGCGAAGTTTTGTACATAAATGTACTATGCCTGACCCAGCCTCTCCTAAATCTGAAACCTCATAAACCTAAGAACAGGCTTTCAAGGAAGTAGAGCCGTCATCTCCACATTCCGGGAATCCACATAAAGGTGAAAGCCAAAGAAGGGCACTCTGGAATTTTGCAGGACACAATTTCTCCATTAAGAAGCCCCAACAAGGGCCAGCACTGGTGGCCAGTTGGTTAAGTTCAGCGCACTCAGCTTCAGTGGCCGGGGTTCAGTTTCTGGGTGCAGACCTACACCATTCTGTTAACGGCCATGCTATGCTGGCAGCCCATATACTAAAAAATAGAGGAAGATGGGCACAGATGTTAGCTCAGGGCGAATCTTCCTCAGCGAAAAAAAAAAAAGCAGCAGCAGCCCAAACAACCATTTTGTCTTCCCCAACTCAGCCAAAAAATGTTCAAGCAACTAACTGTGGAACTGGCACCATATTTTTTAATGGACCACTTTAGGTGAACTATAATATTTTTGGAGGTTAACCAAAGTAGACACACTTAGAGGTTATAAATCACACTCCAAAACAGTTTTATGTCTCAAAAACATCAAAAGCCTTTACAATAGTCACCTACAATCATAGCACAGCACAAAAGAACATACAGGGTGAAAAAGCAACCCCAAGATCAGTGCCCAGACATTCAAAAATAAAATAAACCCGTGATCTAGACTCACTGGCTACTGAGAAAACTCAAGGTTCCATTTTGTTTATTACAACGTGATCAGGACTAGACAAAGATAAGCACAACACACTTGGACATATCCAAGAAGCTAAGTGAAAGAGTAGGACTATTTTGCAGCAAGACCTGCCCTAATCCCTCAGCTGGGGCAGATCAGGCCAACGAGTCATGCTGAATTCTCAGGTGGCCCAGTCTATCACATACATCTTGACACTAACCAGACGGTGTCCAGGAGAATGGCTGAAATGACTTGAGACTGTTTGGCATGGACAAAGGAAGGCTAATAATGAAGGACAACACTTCTGAAAAAGTATCACCTAGAAAAGGACTAGGACTAATTCCGGTGCCCTCGATGGATAGCCAGGACAAACGGGCCTCACTTAAAGCAAGAAATTTCCACTTATCCAACAGTTCCAATGAACAAGTCTATTACTCTCCCTTCTTTAGGAAAAAGATATTTACACAAGACCACCTAGCATCCCCATTTGAACTTGAAATAAGAGCCCAGAAAGAGAGGAAAAAACCTGAAAAGACAGGCATGGTTCAACAGCTTCTCTCAAAATGACCTAATTAACCAGAGAAGCCAGACAAGGCTGATTCTTGGCCTCTACCCATTAGATGCCAGTAGCACCTCCAAGTTGTGACAACCAGAAGTATTGCAGACACTGCCAAATGTCCTTGGGCAAAAGGAAATGACCCCATTTGAGACCACTGCTCTAGTGAAACAGCTCTCACCCTCCTTCGTTTGGGTGCTGGTTTCCTCACTAGATCAATGAGTGCTTCGGACTCTTCTCCCACAAAGGCACACAATCTTACAATCAGTTCAAGGACTATGTGGATCCTTTAAAAATCCAGCCAAGGACGCCCATCCCATTCTCACCCCAGGCAGGCACTCAATGGTTTTTCAGTCCTCTGGACACTCCCATGTGGTTATAAAAGGTACTGTGCCTGTTTTAGAAATTTCATGCTCGGAAGTACAAAATATCTACAGGCCTATCTATGGTCACCAGGCCATGAGCCAGCAGATTAAAGATGAAGTGATCAGTTCACTAACCCAGTGAACTTTTCACAAATAAATTATACTATTTTTCTACAACCTGGAATAACTAACCAATCCATGGCCATGTGCATGGCTCTGCAACCCTGGCTGAAAAACTACACTCAACCCATATTTCCACTCAACAGTTACACTAGGAGGGGCCAGCCCAGTGGCCGAGTGGTTAAGTCCGCACTCCGCTCCAGCGGCCCAGGGTTCCACTGGTTCAGATCCTGGGCGCAGACACGACACGGCTCATCAAGCCATACTGAGGTGGCATCTCACACAGCACAACCAGAAGGACCTGCAACTAGAATATACAACTATGTACTGGGGGACTTTGGGGAGAAGAAGAAGGAAAAAGAAAAAGATTGGCAACAGATGTTAGCTCAGGTGCCAATCTTTGAAAAAAGAACAAAAAACAGTTACACTAGTAAAAAGTCCTGAAGCAAAGAGTAAAGGAACTGCTTTGCGAATTAATAACTGAATCTGAAAACCAAAGCTATTTCTACTTGTTAAAAAAAGTGTTCCCCCCACTGGTATGACTAGTGAAGCAGTCAAGGCAGAGCGCCCATGCAGGGAGGGCCAGCTGGCAGAGAGAAAGGCCTTCAGCTAACAAGACTGCTCCCCTCAACGCCGCACTTCTCAACAAGGATGAGGGGGCAGGGAACGTGCTGATCTGAGAATTCAAAAAGTATCTTTCTGATACAAATATATACCCAAACGGAGAGCCACTATTATTTGTAACACTTAAGCTCACTGTGTTCAGAACTCAGCAGACTAAGTACATACATTTAAAAAACAAAAACAAAACAAAGCAAGCTTATCATACTAAAAAGGTTGCTTAGGAGGCAGGTTTTACCAACGGTTCATAACACGGGCTCTGAGGCCAGACTGCCTGGGCGTGAATCCCCAGTCTGCAACCTCCTAGCTGCGGGGCCCTGGGCAGATGGCTTAGCTCCTCTTTACCTCAGTTTCCTCATTCACAAGGAACATAACCAGATCTCTTCCTCAAAGGGTTATGAATTAAACAAATACATCTGAAGCATCTGGTGCCTCACCTGGTATGCTGTAGGTGCTCAATAAACTGTTGTTATTATTAATATTTGCCAAAGATACACATATGGAAAATCTGTAACTACGTGTAGTCACTGATAGGCTCTTGGCCTAGAGAAGGACATCTAAGATATGACCATACCTATGACAGAAGCAACACAGCACATGGTTCCAGGTTGTAAAAATGGCAATATTAGGGTTTTTTAGCAGTCTACAATAGCCTGACACCGTGAAAGTAAGCTTATTCAAAAAAGAAAAAATTAATATTTCCTCATATGTAAAACTGATTCTAAACCTTAACTTACTGAAATGGCATGCCTCTGGTGTCAAGCAATAAAATTAGGGACAGACTTTTTGCTAAAGCTGGTCATCTTTATTTTTATTTTTCGCTGGTCATTTTTATTTTTTTATTTGCTGAGGTAGATTCACTCTGAGCTAACATCCACTGCCAATCTTCCTCTTTTTATATGTGAGCCACCACCATAGCACGGTCCTGACAGACGAGTGATGTAGATCCATGCCTGGGAAGTGAACCCAGGCTGCTGAAGCAGAGTGTGCTGAACTTAACTACTAGACTACCAGGTCATTTTTAAATCATATGATGTTACAGCTGAAAGATACCGTAGAAATAAATCATCATCTGGAAATGAATCCAATCCTAAATTTTAAAAATGCCGATCGCCAGCTCAAGGACCTGTGTCAGAGCTCTGATGAGAACGCCTAACCTCTGACTGCCTACCTAGGCTTTTTTTGCTCATTATGAAGCCAAGTCCTGCCCAGAGCTCAGACACAAAGCTCAGACACAGGTGGTTGACATTCAGATGCAGAGTGCTACAGGAGACACAATGAAAGGAAAAATTAAACCATTCCTTCAGTTCTTCCAGCATTCCTTCATTCATTTCCTCTAGCAAGTTCCAAACACTATTTCAGCTGCAAGAGACAGAGCAGTAACAAACACATCCTTCTCTCTGGAGCTTACACCTTAGTCAAGGAGCCTAATCTCCACGTGATGCCCTCCATTCATCACTTAAAAAGGCCAAAACTAAACATGCCCCCCTTCTTTTATTTTCCTACGATTAACTTACCATAAACCAAGTCGAAAAGTCCAAACCTTCCCTAAGCAAAGGACTTCTGAAAGGACAATGCAAGCAACCCGAGCACTGAGGCTCTCAAGCTTGTTGCAAGCCAGTGTACAGGCAGACTTTACCCTTAGCTAGAGAAACCGACATCTACATTGAATCCTGGAAGGGTAACTAACCCCAGGAGCTATTTACACAACAGGTAATAAACTACTACACATCTCCTTAACATTTTGGGAAAAAATTATTGGATCACATTATAATTCATACAATTTCAGAAGTTGTATGATTAAATTTTCTTAACATATGCCAAGGGAAAACATAAAAACTGATCACTTTAAAGCAGCACTGGTATTATATTATGTATATACATACACGTATCTTTATATGACATGTTTTACAATAAGTGCTCTAGTTCTGCATCAACATTACTTCACCCTGAATGCCGGCCCTAGGAGAATCAGTGAATTCTGAACCATCCACTAATTAACTGCGGAACTCTGTTACTTAACATCCAAGTCTCATTTTACTCACCCCCAAGATGGGGAAAATGTGTTAGCAACATTACTGGGACTTCAATAAAACATGGATGAGAAAGTACCTTGTAAAATATAAGGTACTACATAAATATTCATTTTTACTTCTAGCTTCATTAGGTTAATTTTGGACTTAAAAATAAAAACTCTGAAAATAGGTGTTAAAAGGGACTTTCTGAGACTAAAAAAGAAGTGATAGTAAGTCTCAATTTCTGTTC
Organism: Equus asinus; assembly: GCF_041296235.1. Lineage (NCBI taxonomy): Eukaryota > Metazoa > Chordata > Mammalia > Perissodactyla > Equidae > Equus > Equus asinus. The sequence continues at coordinate 24,937,678 of NC_091812.1, forward strand.
ACTGGGTCATAGGAAATAACAAACCAAAACCAAACAGTCATTTTAGACCAAAGGAGCTCAAAGCAGTCTCAGCCTTCACTTATACTCTTGTTTTAAGCTGAGGAAAGTTGGGTGCTGTGAAGTTAGGGTACTCAGCAATATCAGAGCTGTTACGGCCAGGTCAGAACTGGAACCTGAATCTCCTGACTTAGTCCAGTACTGCGGGGAGGGAGGAGAGCATGCTGGTAGCAGAGTGCTCCAAACAGCTTTCGGAATACGGCAGCAACATCTATCAACAGTGATCTGAAATCGAGTCAAACCCAGGATATATGTTACTGGCTGGCTGATATCAACAAGCTATTTAATCTCTTTCTCTCTCAGCCTCCTCATATACAAAATGGGAAATAAAAATACTACAATCTCATAAAGTTGCAAGAATAAGCTAAATATCACCTGCACGATAAGCTCTCTAAAATGGCTTACTGTTATGATTATTACTTTCAACAACACTTTACCATCTACACTAATAAAAAACTAAGGTATCTTCAAAGTTCCTTGTCTCTTGAAAAGAACTAGAAGCTTGCATTTTTCCTGATTTTGAGGGAAGTTAGCTAAACACACCACAGTATAATTAAGATCAATATCTCCCCACACTCACCCAAACCACATGTACAGAGACCTTTAAATAGTAAAAGAATTCTTCAGAGACACACTGACTAGTGATGGAGTGATGTTCAAACTGAATTTTAAATTCAGTTAGGAAGGATTCATGTTTTCATCTTTAAAAAGGCAGATTAACCATGCTAAAATACATATATTCTACTTTAACTATCCTTCCTCACTCCTGAAAGGCACCCAGCTCAGCTTTTACTTCCCGTTTCCACAAACTTAACAGGTAGTCACCACAGGCCTAACTGGGCGTGGAGGCTCAGCATTTGTTATCCTGCAACCTAAATATGCCCTTAAAAACATTAAATCACACATATTCTTGGCTAGCTCAGGCTGAATGCAAGTATTACCTCATTCACGAGCACCTACTGTGTGGCAGGCACCTGAGAGGGACACAGCAGAGAACAGCAATAAACGCCCCTGTTCCCACGGAGCTTACATTCTAGTGGGAGAGAGGAGACTGGCAGGAAACAAGTTTCTATCTAGCCTAGTGTTCGTATGGTACAGTTCAGGAATGCGGGAACAGACAGCTTTATTAGGCGCTTTGCTAAAAGTGGATGTAGGCTTTGCATTTTAATTTGTGGATCGCAGTCTCCCTCAGGCAGGGCCCAGACACTGGAATGGTAAAGGGGAGGAGAGGGCGGCTCTGCACTCACACACAAACACACAGATCAAATCTCCAGCTAGAGATGACACTGTAACACCTCGTGGACTGCCAGGAGCATCCCTATCTTCTCATGTTGCATACAGCCAAGAAATCACAGAAACCAGCTCACAATTTGCTGTTTGGAAACAGCACAGTCAGTGAAGGGAGCCCTGAAAGGGAACTCAAGAAACCTACTATTACCCTTTCTGCCAGCAATTCCCGCCCCCCCCCCACCCCCACCCCGCCCTGGGCACAGTCACTGACCCGCGTGAACCCTGGCCTCCCCGCCCGCATGCTGATCCTCCCGTACTGTGACACAGGGCCAGTCTCTTAAGCCCTTAAGCCTCAGTGTCATCTGTTCAAGGAGGCCAGGGGAATGACACTGCTTGGCAAACTGTCGAGTACTCCACTGACAAAAGCTATTTAAATAAATACATGGATCCAAGCTTGCTACTTGCTTTACAGGAACATCAGGAAGATTAAGGAGAACATATAAAATGCCTTAAGCTCTCTGTAAAGAAAGGGTGTTAGAGAGTACTACTGCTCATAATTTCTGCGATTACTATTCTTTCCAGTTATAGTTCCTTGCATTTGCAAATTATTTAACCAAAATAATCTACAGATCTAGAGAAGCAGAATACATAGTTAGAAAATAAAAACAGAATCCTAATTAGAATAATAATAAGTGAAATAAGCTTGCTAAGAAATCGGAAAGTCAACATCCATTTTCCTTCCCACATGCTCTCACTGCCTGGGCCGCTCCAAGCACCAGGAGGCTGCAGGGGTCCAAGGCCCGCCAGGACCTGACCGGTGGATGGAGCCCAAGCCCTGAAACAGGAGAGCAGCCACCCTTTCTCTCCATGAAACGAAGAAGCTCCCTTCACATTACAAACTGCCAAGTATTTGTGGGCAAAATCCTCAATAATTATCACAAAGTGACCCACTCACCAGTGAATAAAGTACCTAAGTAAGAGGTGTCCTAAGTATTTCTCTTCTGCTTCTTTGAAGATCCAGCTAAGAAAATCCACACCTACCCTTCGTTCCCCTGGATGGAGCATGGGTTACACACTGCAGTGCTCTGAGGAAAGTTCTGGCTTGGTGGTAGAGAAATAGCAAGAGCTGGGCATAAACGCTGGGTCCATTCCAATGAAAAGAGAGAGGGTATACAGATTTGTGTTGATGAATGCCAGCTAAATCCCTCTGTACAGATAGAAAGCAACTTCCACTGACAGCTGTTACTAAGGCAAAGTCACAACAACTCTTATGTTCACTTTTGACTAAAACTTCTGAGGCCCTCCCCCCTTAAAGGAGAGCAACAATTTCATCAACTCCGTCTGCAGTGCACTTACTCTGAACAAGTCCTAAGCCTTGCAAACTGTCACCATCCGCGTAAATACTCAGTTGCCCACACGTCAGTGTGCTGCCTCCTGCTTCTCTCCAACAGCCCAGATCACAAAACTGAGGATAACTTAGCCACAAGACCACTGGATCTGCCACCATTGCTGGAGTTTTTTAAGAGGAGGTGTAGGGTGGGATTGAGGGAAAGTACCTTCCAAAAATCACATCCCTTTCACTCACTCCACAGCCATCAAATATATTATTGCTGTCCTGAAGCGATAAGCCAGCTATCCAGTCACAAGAAAGGCAATAAAAACGCTCTTATTAAAAACAAACAAATTCTAAGTGCACATTTTAAACATTTAATTCTCAATTGACTTTCCCTCTTCTATAGCGCAAAAAAAAAAGAAGGTAAAATTCTAGGAAAGGAAGACAAAATGAAGGATGTGAGAACAATGAGCTGGTGCCTGCACCACCTCAACCTCACTGGGTCTGCACCAGCACCCACAAAGGCACATCTTATTCGTCAGTCCATCAGTCCAACCCAGCTTGAAGTTTATTATTTAGGATACACAGAACCTTGCCCAGAAAACAAAAAATAAAAATAAACAATATTCAGTAGGGATTAGGGGCAGTGAGAAGGAAATATCCCTTTGTTCGAATGCTGCAAAGAAAATCTTTTACAGTAAAAGCAAAACATTTGCCTTCATTTACAAGTTTGAGTTGCGTGTGATTTCCTGCATCTAAGAACCTCTTTCTGAACTACAAAGAGGCCACAAAACATCACATTTTCCCCTCCCAGCTTCCTCCTTCAAAAACCCACAGGACGATGATTAACAAACAGCCCCTTGTCTTCAGGCATAGTTTTAGAAGCCACATGGAAAAGATAAAAGTTAAATGGAAGAGCAAGTTTGTAAACAAATGAGAAATAGGTTGCCCAGGGAGGAAGTAAACTCAATCTTGATAAGCAAGCAGCTCTCCTCCCCTGTGGGAGACTCCAAGAGAAAGGGATCCTGGCCCTCTCACCCACTGAGAGCAGTGTGGATGGAGAGCCCAGGCCAAGCCTTCCCGCCTCAACTCCAGGCAGAGCTGCAGAGAATGCCTTGACACTCCAGGAGTTTGGGGTATGAGCCTCAAGTTCAGTGACTCAAGGACAAACCCAAGGACTATCCCGGCCTCCCAGGGGCTCTCCATTCCAGCAATGAGCTGGGGCCTGAACCTCCAACCAGGGGAGCCCCATCTCCCAGGAGACATCCTCCCAGGTAAATTCATCTGCAGTCCTGAATCCACTAGCTAATAACTGTATCACCTTGTGCAGATCTGACCCTGTTCAATCATCCTTTGATTGGACATAATCCCTTTCTTAGAATCATTGTGAGAACTGAAGAATTTTGGCAATGTGCCCAGGTCAGTGGTAAGCACATGCTAGATATACAATAAACATGCACTCTCATTCAAAGGAGATTCCAATTTCGCTCAACAATCACCGCTTTAGGTGAAAAATCTTCAGATATTTTGAAACTTCAAGAAAGAGAAAATTAAGAACCAAACACGCAAGAAGAGAAAAAGGAGAAACCCAAGCTATCCAGAAAACACTCTTAATTATGCACCCACCTTGACAGATCCGCTTCTCTTGAAGGTCCTGTGACACGTAAAACGACAGCACACTAGGTCCCGACCAAGGCACTGCCACTTGGTATCAAATGTCCTAATGCTAGGTCCTCTCCCAGTTTGGGACAAAACATAATTTAAAGTCTATATATATCTAGATTTAGTAAATGGGACTGAAGTTGCCGTCCCACCCCAAAATGTCCAAATCAGAGAGGCAGAGGACAAAAACACCACCAATAACCTCCACTGGATTAACATTAATTGCAGAATATTAGCAAAGAACAAGTAATCTTAAGTTAGAAAAGGTGGCTTTAAACCCTAATAAAAAACACAAAACATAAGAAACACCCCCACCAACACACACACATGGTCTCCTAATTGCATCTGGAATTTTTTTGCACAGTCATCAAAATTCCACTTGTAACCCCTCTCTGAGATTTTCCAGTCCAGTAGTGCCCACCCACTGTTCAGCCCCTCTACATTACTATTTCCTAATGTTTATACAGCAAAAGAAAGTTCCATATGCATAATTTTCATTGGTTTATTAGTCATTTTCAGCTCAAACCCCCAACCCTTGGTAACAGTTCACTTTCATTATTATACAAGAACTCAATCACATCCATTTCTGGAAAAAATAATCACTGTAAAAATACAACAGACACACTTCTGCCTACATTCTCAAATACCTACTCCTGCACCTACTCCTCCAAATCTAAGCACATACAACCTAAGAGAGGAGATTTGCAAGAAATTAGTAATGCCCCCAAAACAAATTTTCTTCTGGGAAATCTAAACAGAATTTTATACACATTGACTTCCACTGCAAGCACTGTCCCCAAATAAATTTACTGCACCCTAGAATCAAGTACACTCAAGGCTGGAATGTCATGCCAGTCATCTATTACTTCAACCTCAATAAATCTCTTTTGACTCTCCAAATCCATGGCTGCTTTCTAAAATAGTTCATGAAAAAGCACCAACCTAATTAACAACAGCTTCTTCTGCAACTGTGGCCTTGATTTCACTTATTTACACATTAACTGCAGCCTCCTTTTGGCCAATCCAGTCTATTCTCTGTACCATGCCGAGCCTTTTATCTGCCCTGGACAGCATTTTCTCCAGCAGATGAAGTAGATGCCGATTGATTTGCTGTCGAGCATGGTAAATTAATAGCAACAAATTGCTGAGGGCCCGTCTCTCTGCTCCACCATGCTTCGGCAGTTTTGCTTTATTTGCTCCATGATGGGCAGCAGTCGGCCTCTTCAAGTCAATTTCTTCTTAACAACCTGCAATACTTTTCAATGGTGAAAATAGAGCTGTTCCTTGTAAGTCAGAAATCAATATCCTATTGCCCTTAGAAAATGCTAAACAAGCAGTATTGGCAATCCACTTGGTACTAGAGGGTATCAGATATAATGCAAATCCATACTGCTTCCCTCCTTGTAGTTATTACAGTTTGCTAAAAGGTTCCTAATGTCATTTATCATCATTTACCATCGACCAGAGAGGCTATGATTATGATATCCTATCAGCTGGCAAGGCCCTTTCATTTCTATTCAATTAATATTTTAGCAGCACTCAAATGGTTGTGGCCTAAGTCTCATAAGAAAATTTACACGGCTTGGAGTCAAACAGGAGTTTTCTTGCCCTGATTCTAAAAAAACAGTAATTATATATACACACACATATACATGCATACACACATATGCATGCACATATACACAGAGGAACACACAAACATATATACAAATGTGCAGCACTCACTTCTCTTAGGTTCTAAGTATTGCAGATTTCTACAATTTTCTAGTCTCTAAAGTCCCAATTCTAAGCTAAAGTTTCTTAGAAGAACCTTCAGATTATAGAACATTCACTAGGAGGAAGTCATGAGATGTTCTCAAAATGTGGTCTGTTCATCTCCTTTTACAGTTTCTAGAGGCTGAATTCACTTACCTACTGTTCCTAATCTACATGCTACATTCACTTTTTAAAGTAGTAACTGCTGCTGTCAGATTAAATCAGGGCGGTCTTCCCTAATTACAGCATTCCAGGTGAAGGATGGGAACGAACAGCGTTTAGCAATGTTATCAACTGCAGGCATCACCCTGCCCCGCCCATGGTCACTGACCCATTTAGGAGCCACACTGTATCTATAAAGAGGAACAATCAGCAAAAAAAGTAACAACTGCCCTGAGGGCCAACTGTCTCATCCAAATAAAAACCAAAACCTCCCACTTAGGGAAATCCTTAGAGAATAAAAGCCAATGTTCTTTCATTTTAAAAAATTCCATTATGAAGACATCACAATAAAACATGTGCCATTTCTAACCATGTCCCATTTGTCATCTTCACTTTCATGCTAGAACTTAAGACAGCAGTAAAGCATTATCATATTATAGCCTAGAACATTCCACTCTAACTTCCCTGGTTTTTCTCCCCAGCTTCATCTGCTCAGTCTATCGATCCTACTAAAGATTACCAGAAATTAGATACATATTTTATGCTCTAATTCCATGTCATGTCACCGAGTTCCCCTTTAAAAAAAAAAAATCAACTAATTCTACCAGACTAATGTTATTTACTCAGTTACCAAAATTTAAATTAATTATGTTCTCAAACATAATTGTTAAAAATTGGCAACATTATGCAGGCTTAATTAAGATTAAATCCAATTTACTAAATGTACTTTAATTGGTACTAATTACATTAGCTTTCATTTCAGAATGACAAATTCCCCATAGGTTTCACTTTATAGTTCTCTATCAGGATCAACACAGGGTGACTGATGATGAGCAACATACAGAAAGGGGAGGAGCCATAATACCGACCCCCCACCACCCTGTTTTGTCACTGCTCTGTGCTATTATCCTTTTATCAGTTTGCTAAGTCACAGAGTCATGACTCCATCACAGCCATCATCTTCTGTTCCAATGAAAAATTTCTCTGAAAATAAATACTCTGTGGCTGGCAGCAGCCAAGAAGAACAGGAGCTTTAACCAAAAAATACACAAAGGTTTCAAATATCAGGGCCACCAATTACTAGGGTACTTCCAAGGACTCCGGGGACTCCTACTCTTGAACCCTTGGAGACACAAATCTAATAAGTGAATAAGCCTAACCCGATCTTGAGAACTAGGCCCAATTACACCGCAGGGCAACTTCCCTGCGTTATTGCTGCTTTCCATTACGAGGGTATCCAGCGAGTGCATCTGGAAGAGAGGCCAAGAGGAACCAAGGCTGTCTGCCTAGGAAAACAAATAAAGACAGATATGCCTCTGTGCTTAAGGGGGGAAAGAAAGAAAATATAATAAGTAGGTGGTTTGCAGGGCTGTCTGTATTTCATAATGTGATAAACTGCCCTCAGGATTCTTGATATGATTGAATTTAAAAGCAAGAGGAAAAAAGGGAAAATGTACTCCATTCTCAATTTTAAATGGATGGCATTTGAAGCCAGCTGGACAAGAAGACGACAGAATTACAAAGGTATAAAATGTGTAAAATTAAAGAATCTCACAGAGCACACCTCCCTCCACCCCCACCAAAGAAATACATACAGCCAAATACAAGCTCTGTGCCTCTCAGAACTATAAATGGTATAAAGAGATCTGGAATCTAAGTGGTTAGGGTAAACAAGATACAGGAGGAGAAATAAGAGGACATTAATCATCTGGTCCAATCTTTAAAAAGACACTAATCTTGAGTGGTTGGGTGAGGACAAAAAAAAAAAAAAAAAAAGACTTGTACAAGATCCAGATCTAAAATGACATGTAATGAGGATAATTAACAAACAATATCTCTTGTGTAATTTATTCCTGTAAGGTAGAGTGAAGGGCAGTCTATCCGTAAGTTTGACGGACTTTGTTTAAGCAAAAGATACTTACATTACTAATCTAAATAGAAACGGCAAAGACGCCAAAATAAGAATTTTAACACACAGCAAACTATATGATAACGTTAACACTGACATAACCAAACAGCATATGAAGTAATAAAAAGTATCTAAAATAAAAAGTCCTCAGTATAAGTAATGACTCATTTTTTCCACCTTTTTGTTTTCAAACACTACCTCTCCGATTGCTTTTATTGTCAGTCATCTTTTAAAGATCTACTATCAACGTGTAATTAACTATATGCAAAAAGGAATCCATAAGTCGTAAAAACCTAATAATATGTGATCATTTCATATTTTGTAAACTTAGAAAGTAATGACATTCACCACAAGTATAAATAAGAGATGAAAAACATTGTTCTCCCTCATCTTTTCGCAGCAGGTAAACACACGCACACCTTTTCTGAAATGGTTGATGAAAGAGACCTGAAGATCACTAAAAAGAAATGCCTCCTAGAGGAATTATTATTGCCAAACAATATTTTTTATATATATGCTATTTTTCTAGCTAGAAAACTTAAATCAAACCATTTTATTCAGCCTCTTGCAAAAAAAGGCTGTCTGAGTCATACCTCTCAATGCTTTCTGACTAATCATTATCTTTTTTTCTTTGCTTTTTTTTTTTTTGGCTGAACTAATTGCTAGATTTCAAGACCCAGTGTTGAACCTTATCACATCCTCCTATCAGGCTCATTTACTCTGTACAAATTTTGGAAGCAACAGTTACAGTTCCTGGTAAGACCCAACTAAATAGCCTCAGGGGACCAGTACAAGGATTTTACATCAATTGCTTTTGTAGCTCCACAGATTTCATTTTGATCCTCCCAGTTCACCCTCTATCCTTTCTTTCACACTGAGCCAACGGAGGCTCCACAGAATTTACAATTTTACTTTCTAATATTTTCCAAGAAAAGCTCTTTCATTAGACAAGTTTGCGATGCCCGAAATAACACAAATTAACTCTTTCAAAAGAAAAACGAGACATATTTTAAAGTTGAGCATCCTGCTTTTGAAAGTGTACAAAGTTTAGTATGTATTCAGACATTTTAAATCACATTTTTAAATGAAAAAAATTAGAATATGCAAAAAAGATGGGGATCCACACCTGAAAAAATAGCCTTCTCTCCAGTACACAGTCCTTGAAAATACAGGGAGCCACAAAAATGTGCAGAATAAAATTGCAAAATATACAATCTTCTTTCTAAAGTGCACGGTACTATTGTCATTTAAAATGGTTATAAAGAAATAATAACTTACCTGCTTGTGCATTTCTATATTCAACCCATAGGACATCTCATAATACTGTCAAAGAAGGAAAAGTAATTAATTTCGTGGCTTTCATCAATCTCCCTGGTTTGTTCAAAATCCCCCAAATATGTTTAATACAGACATAAAAGCCTCACCCATATCAAAATATCTCTAATACCTATGCTGCTAAATCAGAAGCAACATTCTACCGCTGTCTTCAGCCTAATAAACTAGAAGCACCTTAAGACAGACTCTAAGAGAATTAACTCACGAAACTAATAAAATCAAGTTCAAACATAGCATTCTTAACATCTTCAGTTGTCTTTATACATCAGTGGCAGATGAATCAAAAAGGTCTGATGAAAATTTGGTACCATATGGACTTTCCTAGGCACAGTGAGCAAGTTAATGGCAAAAACACGTCAGGCAAATGCTGATGCTTTGAAAGAACTGTTCAAAAAGGTGATGCTACTTCAGAGTTCAGTTTCTCATTTGTAGTGTACTGCTTATATTCACACATTCAAAGGAAAAGGCTCGATGGGAAATGAATGAGTTACTCTGGAGCCTTTATGAACAAACATAAAAATATGCTTGGTAATACTTCTGAAAAAGCAGATCCGATTTTTTTGAACATGTAGTATAACTGGCATTACAGAAATTCTGGCAGAACAAATCGGTTATACACGACACTACAACACTCCTCAAACCAACCTAACACTATAGAAATTGAAAACACACACAATACGCACACACTAGTAACATAAAGACTGGGGGAAAATCTGAAGGGGTGTCTGGTGTCTTTTCTTATCTATCATTCTTTAAAAGAAGTAAAACACATTAAAATTGTAACAGTTTACAGAAAAATTGTCTGGTTAAAATTGTTCAGAGCAAGAGCAATAAAACAACAAAGAAAACCATTAACACAAAAACATTTTGCTTGTGACTCTAAACAAAACATAAATGAGGTTTGTTTTTTTTCCAACCTGTAAAAACAAAGCACAGAAAATTATACCCCATGCAGCTGAACCTTCTGAAAATTCCAATCAAAGCTGGCTGTCAAAGGCAAGTTATAACAACCTGGAATTACAGGTTGCTAATGGTCATATTCCCACAACCTCAACTGCACTGGCACTGCAACTGTGATCCATCCCGCAGCCTCCAGCCATCTGAGCGTATTCTTGCTTTTGGTATCCCAACCTAACAGGCACTTTGAATCTGTGACACAGTTTTCTTACCATGACATAATGCCGCTGCATCTCTGTCTTCTCACTGGCCAGTTTCTCACATTCCAGCTTCAGGCTGTCCAAGACAGAAGGAAATCTAAGTACCACGCAGATCTTGACTTACCTCCTTCAAACGTAAATACACATTCCCTCCTCTAAATCATCACCTGCAGAATGCCAAATCAACTATCTTAAATACCACCCTCATTATTGAAGGAGAGGCGGGAGAGGAAGGGGTGATTGGAACCAGCCCGGACTTGCCCTTTCAACAAGAATCAAATGTGGGGCTTTTGTTTGTTTGTTTTAAGAAAAAAAAAATCCCTGTAGCCAATTTAACTCCGGAACCTCATCCTGAAGTGAATATTCACTAAATTCACTTAACAAAACAAGAACAAGGAAATAAACATCAATGTCTATCCAAGCACAAGTCCCCCACAATGTCAAAAGGGAGGTTTTTTTCTTTAATGTTCCACGAAGAGATTAATGAAAACATGAATCAAGCGTGTCTTATGAATGATGTCTTATTTTTTCCCTCCAAAACAGAGACAAGTTGAATACCACCACCCAGGGGCAAAGTGTGGATCGAGTTCAGTGGCTTGTTTCGGTTCTCGCATTTACGAAATACGAATTACACGTCATTAAAAAGCTAGTGAAAGAAAAATATTTCAAAGGCACTAATAACAGTCTCAGAGACCAAAACATTTTTTTGCAGCATAAAAGTAATGAAACCGCTCACTTGCGACTTCTCAGGGCTCTCGGCTCTTGGTATTTCGGTGGAACGGCAGAAAGGAGTGAGAAGGAATCAAGCCCGGAGTAATAAAGAAGCAAGGAAGGCAAAAGGCCCCAGAATCTTCCCAGCCTCCCATTCTCCTGGCCCCAATAAATCAATACCGAAAGTTTGGCCTCAGCGTTTTCCAAGTCCCCCCAGTTTCGATTGTTCTGCCTCCTTTTATTTTTTATTATTATTTATGGGAGAAAGGAGAGATGCTTAATTTCTTTACACCTGCCTAAGAAAGAGAGGCCGTGACTTGCCCTTTCTGCCCACAAGGAAAAATGATAATAACACCTTTGTGGCGGCCAAAAAAAAAAAAAATAGCGGGGGGGTGGGGGTGTTTGTGTGTGTGTGTGTGTGTGCGCGGAGGGAAGACAAGAGCTAGGCAAACAGGAGGATCAGCTAAAGTCAATATCGTTACCTGTGGTACTGAGCCTGTAAAAACTGAAACTCTTCCTTAATCCGATCACAGGACTCGGAAATTGTAAATTTAAAGGGTTGAGCAGGCTGATGCGGTGCCTAAAGAACAACAATAAAATATTTAATTAGCCCACATCACAGGCGAGGCAGCGAGATGGAGAAAACAGCGCGCGGCGCGGGCGGGGGGCTCGTCGCGCAGGCACGAGGAGCGAGGAAACTCTCCGCCCGCCCCCCTCGGCGCACGGCCCCGCAGGGCTCGGCTCGGGGTGCCCCGGGCCCCCGCGCCCCCCTGCCCGCCCCGGACCCCGCAGGCTCCCGCCCCCGCCCCCCGCCTCGCCGACGGCGGACGCCCCGCGCCCACTGCCTCCCCACCCGGAATCGAAACTGGCCCGTCGGGGGGACCCGCGCCATGGCGTCGGGCCGCGGTCGCGTCGGGGGAGGGGGCACGGGGCCGCCACCCTCGGCGGCCGGCCGGCGGACTGGCTCGCTCGCTCTTCCCCGGGGCCCGCGGCGCGAGGGGCCAGCGCCCCGCACTCCGGAGCCGCCGCCGGCCCCGCCGCGCCGCCGCCGAGGGCGCCCTCCCCGCCCGGGCGCGGAGTCGCGCCTCCTCCATCGCTCGCCGCCCCCCCGCGACGAGGGGCGGCGCGGGGACGGCCAACGGCTCGGCGCGGCTTCCAGGGGCTTCAAAGACAACAATAAGAAAATGGCTACAACTCAATCGCCTCGGCGCCCCCCCGCCTCGCCGAGAGTGCCCCCGCGCCGGGGGGCGGGGGGCGGCGGCTCCCCGAGCGGGGCGCGGACTCCGGGCCGCCCTCCACGCCCCTCCGGCCCGAGACACAAGTCGGCGCGCAGGGGGCGACGCGGGGACTCCCCCGGCGCCCGCACTCACCGGGTGTCTGGTCTGCGGGTACATCTTGCTCAGGTCGCGAATCATCCAAACCGATTTAGTTGGCTGCGCTGGGCAGAGGCGCGCGGCTCATTGGCTTTAATGGCCCCGAGGAGGAGGCGGCGGCGGAGGCGGCCGGCTGGGTCCGAGGGCGGCTCGGGCGGTCCCGGCCCCCGCCGGGTCTCGCGTGACGCGGGCGGCAGGAACGCGCGGCGGCGGCGGCGGCGGCGGCGGCTGGGTGCCGGCGGCCGGGCCGCTCCGCATTCCCCGCGGGCGTCACTGGCCCGCCGCGGGCATTGTCCGGCGCGCGTCTCCCGCGGCAACGCTCCGCCGTTCGCTCCGCCGAGGTGCGCCCGCCGCTGCCCCGGCCGGGCAAGTGCGAGCTCCGCGCCCCGCGCCCGCCGGCAGCGCCGCCCGCTCGCCCGCCGCTCGGCGTCCCACTCCAAACTTTTTTTTTATTTGTCTTTTAATTGGTTGTTATTCCTCCGAATGAATGATCGCTCTCTTCTTTCCTAAAAGCAAACACAAACTCCTTTGGTTCGGAAGAGGTCTCGGCGGTGCTTTTTGGTTTCTCTGGAGATTTTTTTCACTTCACAGCAACGATCTTTTAAAAAGGCACCTTTTAGCTTCTTTTACCACATCTCATTTCCTTATTTTCTTCCTTCCTGTTTTCTTGTCTTTTTTTTAACCCCAAATTGAAGGGGATTATAAAAATAAAAGAGAGTGAAACTCTTGCGGCTTTTTTTTTATTCTCTCTCCTTTCAAACTCTGCGAACACCACCTCAAAATAATATACAAGTGTGTGAGAGGGGGAAGAAAGCAGCCAACAGCCCAAACACCCGCTCAGAACAGCTCTAACAACACGCTCTGTGTAGGTGACTTCTTTGACCAAATTTAGCAGCAGCTAATCATTAACATTCTGATACATATTCACAACCGTCCGTGGAGGGCCCGCGGAGCATCCCGGGAGATGTAGTCCGCCCCCGGCGACCGCGGCTGAGGATTCGGCCAGATTGACTACAACCACCGGCCGGCCACGCGACCGCTCTGGGGCGCTCTCCAAGCGCCCCGCCCACCCCCGGCGCGGCAGGCGTCTCCAGCAACCAATCAGAGATGGCTGAACATTAATCGCCGTTCTGTGTTACTGCCCATCATTTCACTGCTGACAAATGGCGAGCCAGAGGGGAGGAGCCGGCCGGGCTGGATCCCACGTGGGGGCCAGGCGTCGTCCGTAGCTCGGACCAATGAACGGAAAGGGATGGGGTTAGCGAAGGCGGGGCGGAGATGGCCCGCCCAAGGCGGAGCTTCGCCTTGGCTGAAGTTCCTTAGCGCGAGCGTTCGAACCGGGGAAACATTTGTTCAGCTGTCAATCAAAGTAACGTGGGACTGCGAGAAGCGGTGGCTGCTGCTGCTGTTGCTGCTGCCCTGGCTGCATCTTCAGAACTGGGTGTTGGTGGCGGTGGTGGCGGCAAAATAAAGAGGGTGGAGGGGGCGGTGAGAATGGAGGCTGGTCAGAAGATCTCTTTCCGAGTCTCGTCCTCCCACCCGCCCCCCTCAAACCCAAACACCCTCGGCCCCTAGCTCCGCGGCCGCGCCAGGAATGCGGACTAATTAGGGTCCAATGTCTCCTTAAAGAGACAAGCTCGGCCTTGTGTAACGCGCCGAAACCCCTGTTGAGACAAGAGAGGGAGGATCACGCCGGTCCCACTTCGTTCGGTTCACATCAATTTTACGCGCCGCTGGAGCCAGCATAATTTTCCGTGTGAACGCAGACTCCGGCCCCTATTCTTGTTTAGAGCCAGAGACGGAGCTCCTAGACGCTGACCCGGTGGGAGGGGGGCCGGGGACGCGGGTGGGGAGGACGCCTCTCCCAGCCCCGAGGGGGCTGTGATTGTCGTTTAACCCCGAGGCGGGGCCGCCTCCAAGCGACTCTGCAAGGAAGCTCCCCAAGACGCTCCGTCCGGGGGTCGCGGGGGCGTAACCGTCGAGTCTTGGGGTGAGACCTGGGGCCCTGGAGGTAGGGGTCGCCTGATTCCCCAAAAAATTTTGCCGAGGGGCCCAGCCGCAGACCGCCAGTCGGTCTGCACTAAAGTAGTGTCAACTGAGTGCCAGCCCCAGGCACTGGGGAGAAAACGCCCCTACGCTCCCTGAGATGCTCCCTCCCCCGGATCAGTAGGAAGAAGACTGCCCCTCTTTTTTCCCCAGTCTTTGGAGGAGCAAGTCTAGTTTGTCGCGGTTGAAACGGTCAGGGGGCCCCGAGGGCCCCGAAAGATAGCGAGCGGGTTGGCCGCCGCAGGGACAAGGGCTGGGAAAGTGGGGAGGGGAGGCAGGGGCACGACGGGGAGAGGCATCTCTAGGAAGGGGCCAAGGAGGTGGGGGCCGACTCGGTGGCCAGAAGGGGCGACCTGGGGCAAGCAGCGCTTGCACCCTTAGTCCTCATCCGGTTGGGTGCAGCTCCCTAGTTCAAGGGGAGGCCGTGCGCTCGCTCTCAGCCTTTCCTAATGAACCTCTAATCTTTGGGGGTGGGGAGGAATTCTGAAAAGGTCTAGCGGAGTGTTGGCTAATTTAAAAGTCTGGGTTTTGGACGTTCATTTCTGTGTGTCCTTTGCCTGCTCTAGTTTCCTACTAGTTGGCGGAGATGGTTCAGCATGAGTGGAAAACCATTCTTCTTGATAATATCCCTTGCCTCGGTGGACGAATGAAACAATGGCTTAGTGTCCAACCTAGCTCATTCTGTGGGCCTCTTTCTGTGCTGGGCACTGTGGAGGGCTGGTGCCAAGGAAGGCTGTGGTGGTCTTCACCTTCCTCAAATTCTTTACTAAAATCCTAGAATTAGAGTTGACAGAATGTTTCAATTCAGCAAATATACTCTCCTCCATCCCCAAAATAAGAGGATGGAGGACTCTTTGGGCGGGTATCTGAACCTCCTCTGTACAATACCCAGCCACACATGGCTACTGGGCACCTGAAACTCGGCCAGTCCAAAATGAGATTCCCTGTAAGTATGGGTATGCACCGGATTTTGAAGAGTTAGTACAAAAGAAGGAAAGGGAAATACATCAATAATTTACACAGATTACATGTTGAAATTCTAATATTTTTAATACAATTGGTTAAACAAAATGTATTACTAAAATTAATTTTGCTTGTTTCTTTTTTACTTTTTTAACCCGGATACTAGAAAAAGTTAAATTACTTTGTGTGTCTCACATATCTCCATTGGTCAGCACTGTTTTGGAACATTCCCAAGAACCAAAAACTCCAAGACTTGAATGAGACAATTTCTAGCAACAACCATGTTTTATTCTAGGGTTGGTTATTTACTCCCATGAGAGCTTTTCAGTAGTTTGTTAGCTCACCCACAGAGCCTCTGTAGAAAGTTCCATGTTATCTGTTCTAGCCAGAACATTAGCAAGTTCCATGAGAACAGGGACTTGGTTGTGTTCACGGCCACACTCCAAATGCCTAGAATGATGCCCGGCACATAGTTGATGCTCAGTAAACAATTGTTGATGGCGTTAATGAGTGAGCACCATGTTGTGTCAATATAGAAAGCTCTGCATCATTTGGGCCATATTTATTGAAATTCTGTGCGGTTATTTCCCAGGATAAGGAACAAGAATCCTAATAATAGAACCTGAAGAGCTATTGAAAGGGTCAGTGGACAAAGAGGAAACTTTGCTTTGTTAGAAATATCAAATAGCTTGTAGCAGGGACCTTTCTCCTAAACTCTCTTGACAGTTTGTGTCAACAGAAGAGTGACTAGAGAAATCAGGATGCTGCTTTATTTTTTTAAGTACCATTTTAAAATACAAGCACTTGGATATGTTTCACATTTTGTCCATGTGGCAGATCTACATAATTCACAATGATGTCTCGGGAAGATGCCAAGTGAAGCATCCGGTGGCCCAGCCTGGGCCCAGACACAGAAAGTGAGTGGGGCTCACGGCTGCTTTTGTCTGTTCTGCTGTCTGCTTGCGCTTCACTCATTGCACTTCTTGCAAACTGTCGAGCCAAGCTGTGAAGTCACTTGAGGGCTTGTCTTACTCCTACCCTGCCGTAGGGAGCTCTACAATTTTCATGTGGGACAGGCTCAGCAGCATCCTTCCTGTTGGAAGCCAGGCCTGGGGGTTCTACTCTTAAAGTGATATATACAAAGCAAGCACATTGTTTTCATTTAGGTTATATGTTATAAATCATTTATTCCTCCATCAAATATTTATTGCACACCTAATATGTGCCAGGTGAGGGAATTTAACAGTAAATGTAGCTATTTTTGATTTATTGTTTCTCAGCTCCAAAATCATCCTCTTTGCTTGCTTTGTGAAAATGGATCTGGGCCCTTTAAATAGGTTCCTTTGCCAGCTGGTACCAAAGCATTGTAGATAGAGGGCGCTGGAGAGACAGTACAAGAAGAAAGGGTTTTGCTTCCTGGTTCTGGTGTGCAAGCTGGGCAGGTGCGTACAGCACAGGTGGCAATCAGCACCCAGCAGCCAGCAGCTTCCTCCGGGACCCCCCTTCAGTGTTTCTGGAGCTGTGCTCTTGATGAGACATCTCCCTGAAAAGCTTTCCCTGGCACCCCAGAGAATGGATTTCTGGTAAGTTCTGGAGTGTGGATTTCTGGCAAGTTCCAGAAGGCAGGTTTCCAGCAGAGTCCAGCCACTCCAGCTGTGCCCTCTGGAGCAAGGGCTGGATTTCAGCCATAGGGTGTGTGTGGGTCTTGGGGAGGCTCTTTCTTGAGTCCTCTATCTCAGCCCTAGGGGTAGTAGCTGTTCCTTACGTCTGCTATTTCTGTATTCTTTAAGGTTCTCCTTACCTCTTACTCACCAATCCCTCTTTACTCTCATTTCCTGTCATAGTTAATAATTCTTTATACTGAACTTTCCTTGTTCAAATTACTGCATGCTTTTTCTCATAATTGGACTCAGACTGATACAGTAAACTATGTAAACAAAATCTCTTCCCTCTTGGGGCTTACATTCTGACTGAGAGAGGTAGACAAACAGTTGAACAAGTAACAGCATAATACGAAGGTGGTGGTATGTGCCATGAAGAGAAATAAAGCAGGGTAGGGGGCATAGGCGAGACTAGAGTAGTGGAACTAGTTCAGAAGGGAAGTCATAGAAGGCTTCTTAGAAGAGGTGACAGTTAAGCAGAACCCTGAATGCCAAGAAAGAGCCAGCCATGGCAGAGATCACTGAGAAGCAAATTTCAGGTGGATGCAAAAGTGCCATCTGCGGAAGTGTTGGTGAATGTGAGGATTTTTAAAAGACTGGTGTGTGCCAGGGTAAAAATTGTGTAAGATCAGGTCACAGCCACATCTGTGGATCCAGATCACGTGGAACTTCTTACACCTGATAAAGGCATTCATTTTCCATTCTGAGTGTAATTAAAAGCCATTGTTGGGGGGAGGAAGGATTGTTAAGCAGGGAGTGACAGGATCATTACAAATGTGAAAGTGGTCCCAAGTGCCCTTGTTCACACTTGGCCTAAGATTAAGAAAACATTCTTTTCTATATTAAAGAATATCTGTTACTTTTATTTTAGGCAGCTGATGACGATTATGGAGGTGTACACCCTTCCCCGTCACACATCCACTTGGCACTGCTATGGCCTCACCCCCGCTAATGAGTGATGGGCTCCTTTTAATTTACCGAGAGGCCACCTATGCAGTTCAGAGATGTCAAGCTCTGCGTTGAATTTAGAACTAGAACAGCAATGATCATAGAAAATCAAGGACATGCAGATCCATTTCTAGATCAGCAACTGACTTGCTCAGTAAATGACTTGCTAGCACCCTCCCATCTATGATACGATGGACATAACTGTACAGTATACTCCTTATTTTCAAAAATTTAGGGGGCCGGCCCTGAGGCCTAGTGGTTAAGTTCAGCATGCTCCACTTCAGCCACCCAGATTCCATTCCTGGGTACCGACCTACACCACTTGTCAGCAGCCACACTGTGGCAGCAACCCACATACAAAATAGAGGAAGATTGGCACAGATGTTAGCTAAGGGCAAATCCCCTCAAGCAACAAGAGGAAGATTGGCAGGGCTGGCCCCGTGGCCGAGTGGTTAAGTTCGCGTGCTCCGCTGCAGGCAGCCCAGTGTTTCGTTGGTTCGAGTCCTGGGCGCGGACATGGCACTGCTCATCAAACCACGCTGAGGCAGCGTCCCACATGCCACAACTAGAAGGACCCACAACGAAGAATACACAACTATGTACTGGGGGGCTTTGGGGAGAAAAAGGAAAAAATAAAATCTTTAAAAAAAAAAAAAAAGAGGAAGATTGGCAACAGATGTTAGCTCAGGGTGAATCTTCCTCAGGGAAAAAAAAAACTAGGACATCAATGTCAAAGAATGCCAAATTTCTGAACTTGTCTGGTGAGGCAGAGCCTTATCTTTGCCGGCTGCCTCTATGTTTAGTGGTGGAGATTGCCAAGCTATCTTTGTGTTGGTATGTCCCTTCTTAACTTAGTGGATAAAGGGCAAGTGGGCACCCACTGCTTTTTTTGAGGAGGGGGTCTTGGCTTGGGAATAGGGTGGACACATTTGCATAGGGACTAAGGAGGTTTCTGGAAGAAAAGAACTCTCCTTATTGGAGTGCTACGTTGTTTGAATCTCTTGAGATGTCCCTAATTGAATCTGCTGGCAAGAAGGAACACTGAGGCCTTTCTTTCCTCCCAGGGCTTGGGGCACAGACACAGTGGGGTGTGGAAGGTTGTCTAGAACTCACCATGGAGTCAACTGGAGAATGGACTGGTGACCTGGATTCAGCATCAGTAGCTACAGAGGCAGGGAGTCTTTCTCCTTCTGAAAGAACTCTATGTTATTAAGATAGGAATCCCCTTTTGGCTTACTCACACTGGCACTAATGTGGTGCTTTGGGATAAATGAGTGTGTGAGGATGATAAAGGTCTGTAGAGGACCCCCTGTCTTCAGTAGTCACACCTACGTAAGCAATAATCATATTTAAGAAATACACTAGTAAAAATGACCTTCTAACTCAAGAAAAACACGTTATCTTTACTTTCCTTGAATCTAGAAGGGACCTTTAAGAGATTTTTCTGCCTTTCCATTCCCTTGCCTTTAAGCAAATAAGGTATTATTATCCCCACTTTAAAGATGAATCAACTGAGGTTCAGAAAGAAGTTATTTGCCAGAGGGTACACAGTTTGTAAGTACCGAAGAGGAGATCAGAACTTGTGTCTCCTACCTCCTTATTTCATGCCTATATAAAACCTATTTTCTACAAGTGGGTATTCAATTAAAGTATGTGATATAAGCACTACCCAACTCACCTGCATGGTTTACTCCTTTTCAAGCAGATGTTTTATTGCTGAAATGGGGGTCGAGGGTGAATCAGGGAGATGACTGTGTTGCAGGTGCCACTGGACAAAAGCTGAACCTGAGGATTACTGTGGCTGCTGAGAAGGCAATCCGCTCCCTCCCTCCCTCCAGCCCCCCACCTCTGAGTCTCTGAAGGCTTGAGAAGCACAGTTCAAAAGAGATGATCAACATCAACGGTGCTTAAGCTCTAGTCCTTTTCCTTTCCACCACAGCAGGGTTCACACCTATTCAGCTCTCACCATGGCTTCCCACAGGCTCCCGGTCTCACTGACCATCACAACAGCCTGCAGGGCAGATGTCACAGGAGAAAAACTATGTATTTACTTTCTCAAATGGGTGGTGTGGGAATGGGGTAGATGTAGGAAAATATAACTAGATACCATACTGCTTAGTATGAGAAAATAATTCATGAAAGTCCAGGGTTATTTTCACTGGAACTTGGGCTCAACTCACAATCCACACAATCTGGTTAACTTTGGTTAGTCCCTTGAAGCTGTCTTATGTCATCCATATGGCGTCCCATCGATAGAGAAGGTATGATCTCTAAACCTCTCCCCACTAAATGCAAACATTTGCAACTCTAAAAAGGCTTTATTTTATAATTTGGGAGTTGCATTGGTCATATAGAATGGATTTTGACTCAGGATCTTCTGCTAAGCTTGATCACTTTTTCTTTCCCCGTTTTTAATGCTTCCAAAGAAATGAACTTCTAGAATGAATATGATTTGGAGGAAATGGAAGCAGACACATTTTGTTAAAAATTGATTAGTTGTCTTACAAAGCGGTCAAAACTGTAAGGGTCTATAATCTTAATGCTAGTATGTGGGCTCCCACTGCTGTAATTCAATTCAAAACTCGTCCTCAATATTATGTAGCCTGGAACAATTCTGGTAAATCACATGACTTCCTTTAATAGAAATCCTTGTAAAGTAGTGTGAATGAGCCATCATTCACAGTGTAAGGTCTGGTCCAATGCACTACTACTTTTAGAAAAGACTATGATATTCTTGGAAATTTCATTCATGGAGATACCCCCCGCCCCCCCCCCCCCCCACACACACACACTGCCTCCACTGCTTGGCTTTATATAGAACAAGATTCAAATGCTTTTATTATGGGTTTTTATTAAATATGTCCACAAGAGAGACCATTTGGTACCTCATTTCTGTCTGGATCACAAATGTTTACACGGTGCTGTCACATACTACATTTGGTAATATGTAAAGACACCGAGAGATAAGAAGGATGAGTTATTAAAATCCCCATTTTGCAGACTAGGAAACTGACATTCGGAGAAACCAATGGCCTCTTGACCATCACACAGCTAGTAAGCAAACAAGTTGGAAATCAAACTTGAGCTTTCAGATTCCACTTTGTTCCACACCACTGGAGCTGCCTTTTAATGTCTTATGTTAATTACAGTGCTTTGTGTTTTACAAAGTGTTTCCACATTGCCTCTTCTTCCTTACAAAACCCTGTTAGGTAGGGTGAGCAGGTATTGTGACCACCTTACAAGTGTGAAAAATATAACTCAGAGAAAAGTGACTTGCTTGACTCATGAGTGTGTATAAATATAGGTTTACATGAACTCTATGATCTAAATTTATAGCTATATATAAGAAGAAGAAGAAGAAGAATTAATATCCTAAAATATGTACAGTTAGAAAATATAGAGAGAGGTGTTGTCAGTATATCCCATATGTCAGCTAATCGGACGTCGTCATCTTCATGTTTGTTCTTATAGCGTTCAATGGGAATGATTCACCATCCACCCGTGTACAGGCTGAGAGACCTCACATCCTTCTCAGTAGCTCCAGGGATTCTGGAGGGGCTCTGTTTCTCTGAATCATTGCTGTCTGTGATCTCTTGCTTCTAATGAAAGCTTGAGCTCCACTTGATGCCTCACGCTCATCTGTCCCTTTTCCACACCAGCTACCCTTTAGGATATTCTTTACTCTTCTGAAGTAACTTTGACACAAGCTGTCTGTGATAAACACATTTACTGAAGGTTTGGGTGATGGAAGGAGTTACCAACTCAGAAGGATGAACAAATGAGAGTAGAATATGAATCATCCTGTCCCTTGGTTATCTGCATCCCCTTGAGCTGCTCAAGCGGAGATGCCACCCAGCCGTTGTCCAGTTTAGCAACTCTCCTTCCCTCATCTCCCCTCATTTCCTAGGAAGGGTACCCACAGCGTGATTGGCGTATCTTTCTCCAGTGCAGTTACTACTGTAGAGCATTTTTATAGCTTAGGGTTGATTTCTGAATCTGATTAATTTTTGCCACTTCTATGTATGAAAGAGAGAAATGCAGAAAAAACTCACTCATTCTCCATTCTCGATTTGTAATCCGAAACGAGGCACTTTTTATAATTTATCCAGTGAGAATTTAAAAAGAAATTAGGCTTTTAAAAGGGAGGCCATGGTGGAAATAATCTTATAGTCTCCGGGAATGACGTTCATCAAGGATTTCAACAGCGGCCTAGACTATTTTTTCTTTACAGCCTTAAGACCCTCGGTACTTATGCTCTCTTGACAGGAAACAGTTTGTTTTTAACTCCTTGGAGGATTTTATATTCTTTGAAAATTTTAAGATATATAATTAATCATGTGGAAAATGATTTATTATGATGGTAATTGTCATGTGTAAGGATATTTTAATAAGACGTTGAAAATGGAAAATAAAGAATTGTCAAATATTTATTGCAAATTGCATTTAGAAACATTTAGATTGCTATGCTGCAATCAGTGTTCTCTAACAACTTGCTCCCAAAACAGTAAACATGTGAATCATGTTGTAAAAATTAGTCAGATTCAGAAATGTACCGTAAGCTATAAAAACACTAGATAATAATAACTGTGCTGACAAAACGTATGCTAAGTGTACATTTTCTATCAGTTCTAGAGCAGAATGTTTACAATAGCCTAACACAAACAACCTGATCTAACACTTAGCTTTTGAAAATCCACATTTTGTTGAATGAAGTATGTTAGTCACATACATTTTTTAATTATTTATGCAATGCTTAGGAAAATGTATAATCAAAGTTGCATCAAAGTAAGTTTAATTAAATTTTTATTATCTGTAAAGCTACTGCATGCACAACTAGAACTTTGCTAATTATTAAAACCAAATGTATACAAAGTTGTAGCTTAGGGAGGAAGAACTGGTAAATAAGGTGCTAACTAGTCAATTCAACTGGAAATTTAAATAGTGATAAAAAGGGATGTGTAATTTTGCTTTTGAGTATCAAGACTTAGGGAACTGGAAAGCCTCTGCTTTCTGTTATGAGCCCGCCTCACAGCCTTCTGTTACATCCTAGGAAGGACCTGTATTTATTTCACAGCTATTACATGTAATCAACCCCATTGGTAGCTAACATTTACTGAGTGTGCCAGGCACTGTCCTGTAAATGATCTAATACAACACCTTAATCTCCATCTCATCCTCATTTTAAAGCTGAGACCATGGCCTCTTGGACAGGTTTTCTAACGAGTACATAAATTCACCCAGCCTGCAAATTGCAGCGTAAGATTCAAACCCAGAACTGTTTCTCTAGAAGCTTTTTTTTTTCCTGTTTCCAAACTACCCTTTTCTAGGTCAGAAAGGAATAAGACATTTAGATACATAATTTTGATGCAAAATATCTTTTGTTTTCTTCATTTTGTTTTCAGGAACTAAGTTGTGGTTAATAAGACATTTTATATATCTCTCTATGCTGTGGGATCTTTTTTAGACAAATTTTGATATGAACCAGTGAATCAACAAATGGCTGCTAAATTTATATTTCCTCCATTGAACAAGATTAAATCCTAATTCATTCAAATTGTTTTTACGTTCTGATGAATAATCAATGACCCATGCTCACAGCCCATCTTTTTATTTTTATTTTTTAATTCTCAGTAGAGGAATAATCACTAAAGTTAGTGTTTAAAATATGGAAGTAGGGGCCATACTTAAGTAACTCTCCAGAGCCTATTGTCTACATACTACCCTGGGAATTTAGAAATATTTTAAGTTTCAGGAATGGCCACACACAAAAACTCTAATCATAAAGGAAGTTATCACGAGTAGCGGATACTGACACGAAAACACACACACACACGCACACGCCCAGGGATATCAACAGTTGATTTCATAGATAATTTCCTGCCCACTGATGACTGCCCCCTAATCTTTCTTTAATTATAGAGGAAAACTGATAATACTTAATAGTACGGTTTAATCAGCTGTATTTCTTATATTTAGACTAATAGACAGTGTTCTAATGTACTTGTTTTGATTAGATGAAAAATAAGTAAAGCAAGAGTAAGGCACCGTATTGTTTGAGAAGACCCTTGACACATTTTAGGTTGACTGTTTCATAAAGATCCT
The DNA here is from genome assembly GCF_041296235.1 of Equus asinus. Taxonomy (NCBI): domain Eukaryota; kingdom Metazoa; phylum Chordata; class Mammalia; order Perissodactyla; family Equidae; genus Equus; species Equus asinus. Next base: position 24,962,082 of record NC_091812.1, read on the forward strand.
TTTATCTCAGCAAGGTTCACTTGAGATAGTAGTCTAATGTAAAAAACAAAAAGAATATCATATTCGGAATTGTTTTTTGCTAACAAACAGATTTATGAGAGCCATGACTGTCAGAAAAATCAAAATTGCATATCCAAGTCGAGGGCAGAAATAAGCTGAATTCAAGTGTTTGTTTTCTGAAGCGCTGCTGAATACATTGTCCGGATTGTACCACGGAAGGCTGAAAGCAAAACACGGGTGGGTCCGTCAAACAATCCCCGACTCTGTTTATAACAACTGAAGCTGTGCCTTTCATATCTGCGTCCCATCAGAAAGGGGAGGGGGGAGGAAGAGATAAGCCCATCAGTGAAATAGTAGCCTTTAACAACAACCAGTCACTTCCTGCAATCAAAGCCATGCTAGCATGTGGCTTGTTCAAA